>NC_139789.1:2581548-3181548 GCF_965231275.1 Zosterops lateralis
CCCAGGGTGCATTTGGAAGAGCAGGACACTGTGAAATGCTTTCCCTTGAGATGAAACACCTGAAAGAGTGCATTTAACATGCCATGAGGAAAAAGCCTTTAGAGCCATGTATTTCAGGGGTGCAGACACTGCTAACTAGGAGCTTTGCTAAGGTCACCTTGTCAGGGTGGTTTTGGTTTGCTGCTGTTGTTGATTGACCCTCTATTGGATCTGATAAATCAGAACCAGGGTCCTGTCAGAGCTGTGGGGACTTTTGCTATAAGCTGGGCAATGAGATCTGCTTGAAAAGATTCTGCTCTATTTCTTTTCACTGTAGTGTTGCCAAAGTTTGAGTTGCTGATCGACCCCCCTCGTTACATCCGTGACCTTTCACTGTGTGAACAAGGAACTGTCCATGCCAGGTAGGAACATGTCCCAAACCAGGTTCCATTGCTGTGGATTGCAGTGCAGTCACTGGAGCTTGGATCCCACCTGCTGCAGACTTTTCAGATGGTTTCTGATGTAAGAGCCTTCAAAAACATGGGAAAAATAACAATCTGGAAAACTTCCTGTGGTACTGTTTTCTAGGTGTGCAGGTAATTGTCTTTATATAACCAGAACAGAAATCAGCTGGAAGTTATTAATCATCTTCTTTGCATTTCAGATACACATTTGGAAAACCAGTGACAGGGAAGTTAATTGTCAATATGACTATAAATGGTGTTGGGTACTACAGACATGAAGTGGGACACCCTGTCCTCAAAACCACCCAGGTGAGGGAGACCATGGACTCACCTGTGATAAAATGCCAACTCTGTCTTCTTTAACATTTATTCCACAGCTCTGTTTTGCTGCTGATGGGAGATCAGAAAATGAAGGAATTAATATTGTAACTGGGGTCAACATAATAAAAATATAGCTTATTTTTACATGGTATGTTTATGATTTTAGATGTTAGGAAGAGGCTCTTTTCCCAGAGGGTGCTGGGCACTGCCCAGGATCCACAGGGAATGGTCCCAGCCCCAAGGCTGCCAGAGCTCCAGAAGCTCTCAGGGATGCTCAGGGTGGGATTGTTGGGGTGTCTGTGCAGGGACAGGGGCTGGACTGATGATCCCTGTGGGTCCCTTCCAGCTCAGGATATTCTGGGATGCAAATTTGTTAGCATGATTTGTTTTAAGAGCATATGGGGCTGAGGAGAGCAGGAGACTGAGGTGACAGAATTAGTCCAGACTTTGGGTAAGGGAGGAAAATGAAACTTGCTTCCTTCCTTTCTTCACCTACTCCCCAGTTAATTCCCTCCAGTCCTAATCCTTCCAAAACTGCTGCAAACTCCCATCAGGTGCCTGTGATGTAGATTTGGCTTCTGGGCCTTGACTGGGTGTGAAATGCCTGTTCCCTTTGTGTCCCCACACATATCCCAGATTGATGGCTCAGCCGTGTTTGACGTGTGTGTCAAAGACATGATGCCAGCTGATGTCCCTGAGCACTTCCGAGGCACTGTCAGCATCTGGGCCACGGTGATCAGCTCTGATGGCAGCAAGCAGGTCACCTTTGATGACTCCACACCTGTCCAGAAGCAGCTGATTGATATCAAATACTCCAAGGACACCAGGAAACAGTTCAAACCTGGGCTGCCTTACAAAGGCAAGGTGAGATTAAAAGTAGAGTCATGGACATGTGGCTGAGTTCATGTTGTACTGACCTGATCCCAGTGATTTTCCCCACCTGCCCTTGCCTGGAATTGCTGGTAATTTAAAGCAAATTGTTCTATGAATGCCCCACTGTGCAGGTAGAAGTCACTTACCCCGATGGAAGTCCAGCTGACAGAGTCACCATCCGAATTAAAGCTGAGCTCACACCAAAGGACAATGTTTATACAAGTGAACTAGTCTCCAGGAATGGTCTGGTGGAGTTTGAAATCCCCTCCATCCCCACAGCTGCCCAATATGTCTGGCTGGAGGTGGGTAAAAGCTCCTTATAGGATTAGCAGGCTTTAATGTAACTAATCTTGTCAAACCTGCACTTTATAAATCAGTGCTACAAACAGGAAATCAGTGCCTTTTAGCTTCAGCTTCTGGATTGCAACACAGCAAGCACTGGTTTGTTTCTTGCTGCCAAGAGAACTGATGTTGGTAACCACCATGAAAATATGCTTCTCCAAATGCAGATTAACATGGTAGTAGGGGTCCAATATTTGGGGAGTAAAGATGTCAAGAGATGAAAGGTGGAAGGTATAAAATGGGAGAATAGAGATTAAGAAAGAAAAAAATGAGCTTTCTTTGCATAACATTCAGATGTAACTTTTTTTCAAGACCAAAGTGACAGCAATTGATGGGAAACCCTCTGGGGATCAGTATCTGCCCAATTACTTGTCCATCAGCAGCTGGTACTCACCCAGCAAGTGTCACATCCAGCTCCAGGCACCAGATAAACCTTTCCAGGTATGTTGGCTTCACATTCCATCATGGAAATCTCTGCATTGCTTAGCTTAAAGTACTATGCTCTAATTAAATAATTCTGGACATTCCTAATTCTAGGAGCCTGAACTGTTACTGTTGCCACCACAAAGGATGAAGGAGGTGGCACTTGAGCTACCAAATTATTGTTGAATGTGGGCTGCACAAGGTGCTGGGCAAAACTCCCTTGGTGCTCTGTGCAGCAGCTCATTTCCAACCCTTTCTGTTCAGAGAGGGGTGGGTGTAGACATGGAAAACACTTCAAATTTTCATGTTTGAATGTGTGTTCTGTGCGCCTCCAATAAAGCTCAGACATGGATTGTTTGCTGAAAATGATTGGAAGGATGTTAGTGGGAGTGGCTCAATTGCTAAAGACCAAAATTAAGGCTGTGCAGTCTCACTGGAACTTCCAGTTTAAATCTCAACTGGGTCTGCTTAATCTTCCAGTTACTCAACTATGAACATGAACCTTGTCTTCTTTGGTAGGTTTTGTAGGAGCCTCTCTAAAAATGCAACCCTGCCCTATAAAAATTGATGTGATTTCTCTCCTAGAGAAAAGATCTGGTTTAACCATGATCCCTGTTGCATAATGTTTTCTGAGAGTTGTTCAGGGTTTCTTCTTACTCAAGAAAATGTTCTGAAGTTCAGCATAGTGCTCAGTGGAAAAAAAAAAGTGGTTATTGTTTTGGCAATAAACACACTGAGATTTGTGATCAGCAGGTCCCTCAGGTTGGTTTCAGACTCTTTGTATCCAAATAAGAGCATTTTTTTAAATCATTGCATTTCATGGAAGTTTAATGGCTAATTAATCTTTTTAAAGTTTCCTGAGGTATGGAAAGGGGATTATACACTGCTAATCTGAACACATTGTTCTTATTATAACCTGATTAGAACTAATTCTTCTGTGGGAAAGCTTGGAGCTGGATGACCAGCTGATGTGGGAACTGTTTCCATGCATTGCCAGCTCTTACTGGGTGTTCCAATTAGCTGCATTCATTTTTTAATAAATTGTTTCATCATTTGCACTGGGGAATTCTTAATACTTCAAATATTTGATGTCACGAGGCACCTCTTGGACTCTGTGGCATTTTCACTGTATTTAACCATCAGCAGCTCCTTGTGTTCCAGTTCTGCCCTTTTGGTTTGTGCCATGTGTGCATTCTGCAGAGAGAACACTTGGAGATGGAAAAAGAGAGGTTTTTCAAAACATTTCTTTGGGATTTTCTGTCAAGACTGAATGGTTTTATTTGGGAACTGCTCTGCTTTAAGTGGCAGGAGGGTGAGGAGGGGAAGGTGCTGAAGAAATCCCACTGAACACAAGTATCAGCCACTCCTCAGATCCCAGAAGGAAGGGGTTTGTGTTCCTAGGGAAGCCTCTGCTCCACAGAGTGACCATTACTCATCCAGACACAACCAGTGCTAATCCCATGCCTGATGTCTGTTCTGTTGGGATTTGGGGGATTTTGTCTTGGGGGTGTTCAGTACTCGGGGAGCCCCTCTGGGTGCAGAGTTTCAGTGCCCAGGTGTGCTGCTCTGGAGCCTATTGCAGGCATCAGATGAGCCACCCAGACCAAAAAAAAAAAAAAAAAAAGCAGCTTTCTTCTCATTTATTTGTGTGTTTGACACCTCCCTGAGTGCCCAACTTACAAATTGTTACCAAGACTTTGTGTGATTTGAAAGCATTTTCCCTTGGATCTCTTCCCAGTCATTTCATGGTTATGTTTGAGTTGGTATTTGCCCCATGAATGTAATCAAAATTAAACTGCAAAGACTATCAAACACATATCTCTTCCCACCCCCAACCCAACTCTTTCCTTTTTTGGGCTGGGCTACTGAAGGGGTGTCTAAAATTCAACCAATTCTGACAGCTGCTCTGTGCCAAAAGGCTTAACTTTCAGGATTCCAGAGATTCCTTTATTGTTTCATTAATGCATGCAACCCCCAGCTCATTCTCCTGTAGATTTGCAGCGAGTGGAGAGCTGAACACAGGCCCCTTTTCACTGTGGAGAAACTCCCTGAGAACAGTGCTAATGTAACAATACACTTTTCAATGCATCCATTTGTTAGGAGAGGGCTCACACCTCCTGTAGCCCAGATCCCAAGCAGGTTTCTGTGCTTTATCACCCAAAAACTCATAACAGAGCAGATTTTTGGCTTTTCTGTCCCTGCCTGCAGGTGGGAGAGGAGGCCTGGATTGCAGTGAAATCCACCTGTCCTTGCAACTTCACTCTCCACTATGAGGTGGCATCACGGGGGAACATTGTCCTGTCGGGGCTGCAGCCCAGCAATGTCACCCAGCAGAGGAGCAAAAGGGCCACCACACCCTTTGAGAAGAACATTGACCTCACACGCTTCCCAGGAACAGGTAGGCAGCACCAGAAATGCAACTCGCCCCCATTTACAGCCAAAAACAACCTCTCCACAACCTTTTCGTTAATGTGGTGCTCCTTAAACAATATAGATCATTTAGTGCAAGAAAACTAGTGAAAATCCCTCAGTCTTGTAAAAAAATTAATGAAAAAAGTTAGTTAAAATTATGAATTATGAATTATTATTAATTATTTGTGAGTCATGAAAATTTAAAAATTAAGAAGAGTGAAATCCCTCAGTCTTGTAAAAAAATTCTCCAAGAGGGGCAACTCTTGGAAAGTTTTCTTTGGTCTTTCTACAATCTTTCTCAGTTGAGAAAACTGATATTTGCTTGGAGTGGAGTGGCAGGGAAGTGCAGGGCAGGGCTGGGGCAGTTGGTTAAATTGGTTGAGCTTAAACTGAGAAGAGGATGTTGGACGGAAAGAGAAAATTCAATGGACTGGTAAAGGAGATCACACAGCCCACAGGGAGAAGGGAAATGAAATGTGGACTCCTGGTTTGTACAAGGAGTAACAGAAAGACACAAATCTGGTGGATTTGGGGAGCAGGGAGGTAAAAAGTTTTGGGATTAGAAAGATGGATATAACAGCTGCCAAAGGACAAGTCTGGCTGTCCTGGAAACCACTTTGGGAGTTGGGGAAAGAGTAACAGGAACCCTCCTCCATGTACCCACCAAGCTTCTGGCAATCAGTAATTTAGGATTTGTGATGATTTTCTGCACTGAAGGGTTGTTCTGAGCTGTTGCATTTATAGTTTACTCAGAGGTTTTATGGCTGCTCTGTCATTGGAAGGGTTCAAGGCCACGTTGTGTGGGACTTTGGGCAACCTGGTCTGGTGAAAGTCATCCTTGTCCACAGCAGGGGGCTGCAAGTAGGAGATCTTTAAAGGTTCCTTCAACCTAAACCATTCTGTGATTCTATTTAACCACTCCAGGGTTTCTGTGCTGTATAAACTGCATAATCCTTTTCCAAACTTATTCCTTTTCTCTCATCAACATTCTCCAGCAAGACAAACGTTTTCTGTTTATTTTCAACAGCTTGGTAACTTCACTGTGTGTTTCCTTGATTTCATGGCTGGAAAAATACTGAGTAGTCCTTCCCTGCCCACTTTCTCCATGCTGCTCATTAAATTATGAGTGCTAATTATGTTTTACAAAGAGGAGGAAAAGGGAAAAGATTCTGATCTTGAGAAGGTGTGCAACAGGAACAAGGGAAGAATGCAAGTCCTGAATGGAGAGTTCTGTGCCTGTCAGCATTAGGAGGGGGCAGGAAGGCAGTTACCAGGACAAATAAAGCTGGTTTTCTCCCCAATTCCTGTTTCAGCACCTCCCAGCACACCTGCAGCAGAGGTTGAGGTGTGTGTGACCTTCCTGAGGTTCTCGGTCGTTCACTCCATGGCTCCCCTGGGTCGGCTCCTCGTGTACTACGTCAGGGAGAACGGAGAGGGGGTCACTGACAGCCTGCAGTTCTCTGTCAACTCCTCCTTTGAGAACCAGGTAATGGAGAGCAAGGGCTGGTGTCTCGTTACTCTTTGGGTTTTGGGATAATTATGGGATTTAACAGGATTTCCCTTCCCAGGTTGCCGTGACGCTCTCGGCCAACGAGACCAGGCCTGGGGATGTTGTGAACATCAAGGTCAGAGCTGCCAAAGGGAGCTGTGTCTGCATTGCCACGGTGGACAAGAGTGTCTACCTGCTCAAGACAGGCTTCCAGCTGACAGCCAGCCAGGTAGAGGGAGCTTCAAGCACTGGTGTCCTTCTCTCCCTCCTGTGACCCTCACTCACCTGGAGGAAGCAGCCAAGGACAGCAGCCTGTGCCCTTTCCCTGCAGGTGTTCCAGGAGCTTGCAGAGTATGATGTGTCTGATGCTTTTGGAGCCCCGAAGGAGGAAGGGCACTTCTGGTGGCCTGGCATGTCCTCACGTCGGCGCCGCCGATCTTCCGTGTTCCCCTGGCACTGGGACATCACCAAGGATGCTCGCTTCGCCTTTACAGTAGGGAGAACCAGCCCCCCTTCTCCCTGCAGGGTTTCTTCTGTGCTTTCTTGGGATTTCAGCTCCATAGGACAGGGGTTTTCCCTTGTTTCTCCAGGGTGGGCAGTCTTGGTTGAGGAAGACACTTATCTGCTAGGGAAAGCTGAAGCTTCCCTTGGAATGGAGAATGTAAACCCCCTCCCTCTAAATTATTATCATTTGAAATTAAGGGGCTCTCAGGCAAAGACATGGGAACAAGAATAACAGTTCTTTACTAGGAAAATTAAAATTTAAAATGTAGTAGTACAAAAAAAGAAAACACTGACAGAGTCAGAATGTAACCTGACACCGTGTTGGTTCAAGGTGTTGGTGTCAGTCCAGTCCAGCCCTCCTGCAGTACCAGATGTGGTTCTGTTGGAGCAGAGATGATCCTGTAGAAGGGTCCAGTGGTGCTGAGCTGGGTCTGGTCTCCCTCTGGGAATTCAGTGCAAACAGCCTGTGCTGGTGTCCCAAATCCCAGGTTTGATCCAGGTGGGAATGCTGGGCTCCTCCCCCTGGGTGGAGCATCTCCCCATGGGCTGATGGAATTGTATCAGCCCTGCAGTGAGCCTGGATGGGCCATGGACAGCAGAGATCCCCTGGAGGGATGATGGGTCCTGGAAGGGATAAAGAAAACACCTTCTCAACTGGTTTCAACAGATGTCAAAAGAATCCATACTTTTGGTTACATCTTGCATTGCAACCCAAGACAGGATGAAAAGTAATTTTGGGAACAGAGTACACTGTTCTAACAAAGATATTTGAGAAACATGGTTTGATTTTGGCCAATCTTGGGAGGGCCAGTTATCCTGCTGAGTGAAAGAATTCATGCTGATGCTCTGGAGAATCAGACAGGGACCAGAAGGTTCCTCCAGGCGTGGGTGAACTTGCAGATCTCTTCTGCAGCTGCTCCAACGGGGAAGGGAGGTGGAATGTGAATCTTTCCTTGTAGCCTTTTGGACTGTCCTTTGGAAATCATTTCAGTTTCTTTCCTGCCCTGGTTCTCCAGGCTTCTGTTGCCCTCTGCATGAAAGAGCTTGATATCCTTGATCAGGTTACTACTTAAATGCTATATATATATATATATATATATATATATTTACTTGGTATGTTTCCATAGTTAAACCTGGCCAGGTTTTAAGAATCTGATTTCCTTTGATCTGTGCTGTGCATTTGAATCAAGTTGCAAGTTGAGCATTTAAAACAAGTTGGGTTTTTTACACATTCACTAATTCATTTCTTCATTGCTTTGCATACTAACAGTGGAGCTTTTTAAGCTGAAAAACAGTGATTTGTAGCTCTTAAGACACTCTGCTATTTCCATGAGCTTTTTGCTTTTGTTTAAAATGGGTGTTCCCTCATTTATTTGAGAAGTTCTGCTTGTTTGGCTCTTTCTTCCTTCCCACAGTTGTAGAGTGGAGTCTATCCACCCTTTCATGCTCTGCTCACATCCCTCCTTTGCCTCCCACACCACTGCAGGGTGTAACTCTGTTCCCTGAGACAAGGAGATGGCATGTGAAAGGCTGAGCTGTAAATGTTTGATATTCTTCACATCAACTTCTCCTAATGAAGTTGATGTAAAGAATGAAATGCAGACTGGCCTGGAGTACCAGTGTCACAGCTCTGATCTTAGATGTTCTTTCCTTTTTTAATCCACATAACTGCTGATAATGATGATCCTTGCTTCCTGCAGATCCCCCATCTCTTCATTCTCTGTCCTTCCTCTGATTTTAGTTAAATTGTTTTATTATGTTGCCTTAAACCCCAGAGGCTTTCACACATTCCCCCAATGCCTCTATCTCTCAATTACAAACTCTAAATCCTCATTTTTTGCCCACTGCTGCAGGAGCCACTGCTGCTCCTCCCCCTGGGGTCTGAGGGGGGTTTTGCTCTGGGGCAGCTTTTTCTGTCCTGACTGAGAGTTACACACCCTTGGGAAAAGGTTCATTTTGAGGAGCTGGTGTGAATGCAGGGGCTGCAAATCTGGGGATGAGTGCAGAGAACAAAGCTCATCTTCCAGTGGTGCTGGGAGCTGCTGTCTCTCATGAATAAGAGCATTTAGGGGACAGAGCTGGCAGCTTCCTCAGGAGCTCTGTGCTTTCCCTGTGTGGACACTTCTCATTTTGCTTGGCATCCCTGGCAGGGCAGAGCTGCTGATCTCTGATGAGAGAGCTGCCTGCTCACTGCAGCAGAGCACACTGGAAACTTTTAGGAGGGGTAAAATATATTTTTACATGTTTTATTCTAGGTGAAAAATATGTGTAATGATTTTTTTACCTGTCACACTTGCCCAGTAATGTTAGGTACTGATTTAAATGCATTTTCCAAGCAGACAAGAGCTTTCTCATAAAGCCTCTGCCTATGCACCTTCACATTAACAGTCATTTTCATACAGAGCTTTAAAAAAATCCTCAAGATTCAATTGAGATTTCCCCCATAAGTGTTTAAATAGAATTGAGGGATTCTATTTTTTTAAAAAGGTGCACATTTAATTATTTTTCTTTAATTCTTTTTATTTATTTCTCTTTTTTTTCCTCACTGTTTTTTGTTTTGTGGTGTTGATTTTTCATTGTCTAGGAAACTGGCTTGGTGGTGATGACTGACATAGTCAGCCTGAACCACAGGCAGAACGGAGGGATGTACACAGATGAGGCTGTCCCAGCCTTCCAGCCACACACTGGCACCTTGGTGGCCACCATGCATTCCAAAATAGCACCGAGGTAACATCTGGGGTTTAATATCTATTGTCTGGGATACTCCTGGCTGGTTTATTTTCTCTATTCTCAGCTGTTTTCCACCTCTGTGCCCCCAGGTATAGACAAGGCAGTGATGGGGAAATTCTTCCAAAGGCTTGGTGGATGTAAAACAATTTTAACTGACATTGCTTTGTTATATTTAATTTAATTCTGGAAAAATGACATATGCAAAGAATCCTAAATTATAATTTTGAAGGCTATTTCTTTGCAATTTGCTGTGAATTTCTTGGAATATTTGCAAGCTCCAGCTGTTTCTGCAGAGTCACTCATTGCTCATGGTTTGGGCCATTCAGCTGCTGGTGAAAATCAATAAAATGAGGGTCTGCAGGAAAGAAAGGTTGTGAAGCACCACAGGTGATGCTGCACCTGAGGATGGGCCTTCCCTCTCCATCCTGAACTTCCTGGAAGCCTCTATTGGCAGAGCAATTTCTGGGATTAGTTAAGAAATAGATAATGAAGCATAACAAGTATAGAAAAACTGATTTACATTATTAAAGTATTAGAAATCAAGACAATTCAAAGAGAGGGAATGGAGAAGGATATGGAGCAGTGACTGTAGTAACTGCTGTTGGAAGCCACGTGTTGTATTTGTTCCCCTTGATTCCATTTGGTGAAAGAATTTGGAACACAAACCAATTTTATTTTAGATTCCATTATCTCTGCTAGTTTCAAAGGGTATCTTACTTGACTATTTTCTCAGATTCCTGTTTCTGTCTGCAGAGTGTGTGCACACAAAGGGATTGTTTCAAAAGGCCTTGTAATCTGTGTTGTGAGTGATCACCCATTCACTCCTCAGTGAGTCTGCACCAGCCAGAGCTTTGGTCCTGTGGGCCAGAGTCACATTTATCAGTCACACTGATTTATCAGTGACTGCTGAAAATGTCTGATTAAAAGAATCAGTTTGCAAGGATTTATTTCTTATTCCAGCAGAGCAGAGAAGAGGAAAAGAACCTTCTTCCCTGAGACGTGGATTTGGCACTGCCTCAATGTCAGGTATTGACATTAATTATATTCCCTTTGGCTGCAGAAAACAAAGCTCTTTAAAAACTAGTGAGTTACACTGGCATTTTTGATTTTTAATTTTTTTTTTATTATTTTTTCCCCCTCTTGTTGTTTTCCTTCATTACAACTTCAATCTTTGCAGCATTTCCTCTGGTCCTGAAGTGTTCCCTTGCTCCAAGCTGAACCTGTCAGTTGTATCTACATTGATTCTTTATTGCTTGCTTTTCAAATTTCACTGAGCTCTTCTTTCTCTGTCATCACCTGCAAGAACATCTCCCCCAAACCTCAGCCTGTTGCCTCATAAATGCTGGTTTCCTCTGGGTACAGTTGGAATAAAAAAAAGTAATTAATAATTACTAAAGAGATAACTGATCTGTCCCATAACAACACATCTAGGATAATTTGAAGCAATTATTAAAAGGCTTCTCCAGGTTTGCAAGTAAACTTCATTCTCAATAAATGATTGTAAATGAAATTTGACAGGAACTTGGAGCAAGTGTATTCAAATCTGTTCAATTGAGCATGAAATATGCTTTGTAGAAATACACAAAGAATTCCAGAAGTGCCCATTTGGGCCTCAGCAAGCTGGGGCAGTTAATTATAAGTGGGAGAGTGTGGAATAAAAAGTTGCAGATTGCATTTTCTCCACTTCATTTCATTAGAAACAACTGAGTTGGAGCATTCCTTTAATTTCCAGTCTCTTGAACAGGGACAATTTATATTTTTTTTTCTTCTACCATTTATAATATATAATATACAATCCTAAAAAAAAAAAAAAAAAAAAAACAAAAGCCCAATGTCAACTTCCCAAACCAATTCTAAAAATTCCTGGAGCCTGGCTGGAGGGTCTAATGGCTGGAAATGAGTGTGTACTTTGGCCCTGTGCCCAGAAGAGTAAGTGCCCTCATGTGTGAAAATAATGTTAATGCTGGTTATGGGCTGAAATCCCAGTGGAAAGAACATCAGCTGCAACAAATTGTCCGGTTAAACAGGCTGGAATCCTGCCAGGCCTGGAGCCAGGACACCTCCTGCCTGGTCCTCAGGGCTGAGCATCAGTGCAGGATCAGCTGCAAAACTCCAGCCAGGGTGAGCACCCCAGTGCTACAGAGCCAGTCTGCTGGAAAGGAGTTCAAATAACTTCAGACTTTAAGGAGGTTTAGATTTGGATATTGGGAAGAAATCTTTCTCTGAGGGGGATGAAACCCTGGCACAGCTGTGGCTGCCCCTGGATCCCTGGCAGTGTCCAAGGCCAGGTTGGGCAGGGTTTGGATCACCCTGGGACAGTGGGAGGTCTCCCTGCCCTGGCAGGGGTGGAGCTGGATGGGCTTTAAGGTCCCTCCCAACCCAAACCATTCCATGTTTTATGATACAGTTGCATTTCCCAAGACTTATATCTGGAGTTGGAGCTGGCCAGTGCTTGATCTGACTGAACTTACAAACAGCTCAGTGATCTCCACTTTTTATTGTTTTAATCCTTTCCCTTTGTAATACAAACACGGAGATGAGGCCCTGATGAGCTGCCTGGCCCCTGACAGCAACAGCTTCAGGCTCACTGAGAATTCACTTAGAGGAGCAAAGCAAAGGTGCTTTGCTTTTATTTTTTATTTTTTTAATTATTTTTCCCCCTCTCGTTGTTGTTTTCCTTCATTACAACTTCAGTCTCTGCAACATTTCCTCTGGTCATGAAGTGTTCCTTTGCTTCAAGCTGAAACCATCAGTTGTGTCTACACTGATTCTCTATTGATTGCTTTTCAAAATTCACTGAGCTCTTCTTTCTCTGTCATCTCCTGCAAGAGCAACTCCTCCAGACCTCAATCTGCTGGTGCCTCAAGTGTGAACAAACTTTATCTGAAATATAAAATACAATATTGCATGTGTTCTGGGTGTGCATCAGGCACCTCTGCAGATGAGGACAGCCTGTTGTGCTGGACACTTGCAGAGCTCCTTCTGAAGGCCTCCCTTTCTCATTTTCCATGCCCCCCAAAGCCTACAGAGCTGGCAGCAAGTGTGTCAAGCTCTGGGGAATACATAAGAACTCGAGAAAAAACAACCTTAGGGTGTACTCACAACTGCCCCAATCATCCTGCCAGCTGAGCCATGAAACAGCTTTTGTTCTTGTGTTGGAGGAAATGTTTTCTGTTCCAGGCAAGGCCAAAGCTGCTTTGCAGGAGGGAAACAGCAAAGTCTGAAGAAGAAAACTGAATTTTTGTTATTATGAAGTATGGAAGAGGATACCAGGTTTATGATATCCCATCGTGCTGTGCACAGGAAAGATAAATACTCAGAGATTTGAGTTTTAGTCATTAATTTCAGTCCTCATTGAAAGAAAATGAGAGGTTTGGAAATTTTTTAAGTCAGTCATTCCAAAACTGAGCAAACCAAAATTTTGGGTTTTGAATCAAAACAGGCGGTTGCTGAACTGGATGTTTAGAAAGTTTCTCATTTTTCCCTGTGCTCAAGCAGAGTCTGCAGTGTGGCAATGGACACAGGGACAATGAGTTCCCACAAAAAACACTTTTATTTCATTAGCCATTAAATCAACTATTGTTGATTTTATTCAGGACTTTGGTCTGGGATTATTCCTTGTCTTTCTTTTTAGATTTGGGGGTTTGTTTCGGGTTAGGGTTAGGGTTAGGGTTAGAGTTTTGTTTAGATTTTTTTTTTACTTAGTGCAGACATTTGCCTCTAAGAAAAGTGACTTGGAAATGAGGCTGCAAATGAAGTTTTTAACCCCAGAAGAATCTGTGCTTTGCAAAACCCCAGAAGAATTTGTTTGCTTTTTCTGCTGCTTATAAATATTGGCAGGTCCCAAAACCGATAGAAGATATGGCAAATATATACAGTAAAATGTATATGTAAATATATATATTATAAATATAATATGTAAATAGATATTATTAATGTATACATGTAAATATAAAAATATATAATATAGAATTATATACAGTAAAATATATATAGAAAAATATAGTATATAAATATAATATATAAATATACACAATAAATGTATATATGTAAATATATAGAGAGAATATATATAATATAATATAAAAATATATACGGTAAAATGTATATAAAAATATATAATCTATAACTATAATACATTCTATATATATGATAAATGTATATATTAAAATATAAAAATATAATATATAAAAATATATACAGTAAAATGTATAATAAAAATATACTATATATAAATATATATGGTAAAAACACAGCCCTTTGTAAAGCTCAAAGCAGAAGATGCCATCTAATAAATCTGGATCTGGAGGGAACTCCCCAGAATGCTTGGGGACTTCATTAAGAATCATTTAATTACTGTGATGAAGCCAGTTTATCCCGTGTTCCCCTGGCAGTGAGAGCTCAGGGGAGGCCCAGCTGCAGGTGGAGGTGCCCGACTCCATCACCACGTGGATCACGGAGGCCGTGGCCGTGTCCGAGGAGAAGGGGCTGGGCATCGCCCGCCAGACCCAGCTGAAAACCTTCAAACCCTTCTTCATCGACTTCACGCTGCCCTACCACGTCATCCGGGGCGAGCAGACCAAGATCCCCCTCACTGTCTACAATTACCTGCCCCTGTGTGTAGAGGTGAGTGCTGCTTCTTGTCCTCTTTTCCTGTCAGAAGAAAAGGAGTGAAATGCTCCAGAGACAGCATTTGGTGTTCGGACTCAGCTGTTTATTAATTCTTATCTATGTTACAGTATTACAGACTGTGACTTCCAGCTAATAAAGTAAAAAATGGCCCTTATCTCTCTCTCTACAAGGCCTTTACTGTCCAATTATGAAATGACACCCAGATTATTTTTACTTTTAATCCAATAACCAGCCACCTGTGGTGCACAATGCAGACTTTTCTATCCAATTACAAAACACCACCCAGACCCATGAAGAAGAAAGTGAAAAAGGATTCAGCCTCTGCCCTAAAACCTCCATCTTGCTTTATATATATATTTCTATATTCTAAGATCTTAAACTCTAAGTTTTCCACCCTATGATATCACACACTTCTATTCAAATTACACACCCATAATCCCAGTGCTGTCATCCAATTTTGGAAGCCTTTCCCAAGGCCTCAGGTTAAATGTAGTGTTTGCTTGGGGGTCAGTCCTGTCAGCACAGAGAGTCTAAAATTCTCAGTGCCCAGGGTTCCAGCAGGTAACAACTCAGTCCTCACTCCTGACTCTCTCCTGGGTTATCACCATGGCTGGTGAGTGACCTGCCAGGCACAGCAGACAAGGTGTCAGGCTGGCAGAGAGGTCAGCTCAGCAGAGATGCTTTGAGAAGATAAATATTGCTTTTTTTTCCACTCAAATCAATGTTGCTGCTTTATTTGTTTTTAGTCTGAAGCACGTGTAGTAGGCTGAGTTGTCTTGCAGCACTTCAGAAAAGCAAATGCTGAGAAAGGCAGGGAAGACAATTTGGACTCTCGTGCTGAACCACAAAGAAGAATTTCCTCCATAATCAAAAAGCTGCCAAAAATAGCTCATTTTGAAGGAACTATTTTTTTCCTGAGGAATTCCATCTCCCTTTATATTTTCTTCTCACACCCCATCTGCCCAGCTCCAGTAGCATCTCCCAGAAATACTTGTAGGATTGCTCAGCTGAAAGTGCTGCTCTCAGCCAGATCATTTGCTAGAAACTTTGAAGAATGAATAATCTGCATTCTTGTATGACTTTTATGGAGGGGGGTTCACATAGATCAGCTTGGCTTTGCAGCTGATATTTCCAATAAATTACATTTCCTATATATATATATATATATATTTTTTTTTTTTTTTTTAATTCCTTCCACAGGTCCATGTGAAGATTTCTGTCCCAAAAGGCATCAAGTTTGTTGGGCACCCTGGGAAGCACCACCTGACCAGGAAGAAATGTGTGGCCCCTGGGGAAGCCAAGCCCACCTCCATCGTCCTGTCCTTCAGTGAGCTGGGCCTGAGCAACATCACAGGTACACACAACTCAAATCAGCTTCCGAGTGCTCAAAGGGGTTTTGCAAATGTTTCTTCTTATTCCTCTCTCAGGAGAAAATTCTTATTTCCCTTTTGCCCCAGTTGATTCATTCCACTTGCTGCCAGCTTGGCTGTTCAACCTCATTTGTTGTAGGAGCAAATTCCCTTCCTGTGGTGCACAGAATGTACAAACAAACATCAGGGCATTCTCTGGTCATCAGTTTTCCTGTTGTGATGATGTTTGCTCATGCAAGGTTGGGCCTGTTACATTTCCCTGAAGAGATCAGTGGAATTTTTTAAACAAGAGAATAACAACAAATTCTGTGCAAATAATCCCAGTAAAAACTCTCCAACACCCAAAACTAGGAAAGAGTTTCTCTGTTGCCTCATGATAGTTGAAATGTTGCCTGGTTTTAGATGTGATCACTCAAATATGGATAAAGGGAATATGAGAGAGAGGTAATTACAGCTCTTGATGTGCTGTTAATCAGCTGCTTATAATTAGTTTGGCTCTCTTTAACTCCTAGAGATCTTCCCGTCTCAAAATCTCTGCTGCTTTTCCTTTCTGTTTCTCAGCAAAAGCTTTTGCCTATGGTGGGACCAGCTGCTGTCAGGAGGGGATGCAGACCCTGAAGAATGGCAAACACTCAGACGACTCTTACCTGGACAAAAGGACCCCTGTGGGGGTGGATTATGTTCGCAGTAGTGTCATTATTGAGGTGAGAAAACATGAATTTATGATAATTCAGGGGAAAAAAAATGCTTGGGCAAATTGTGAAATCAAACATGAATAGGTTTATAAGGATCCTCAAGTTGATTTGTGGTGTGTTAGGGAGATTGGAAATAATCAGCTTTAGTGGGACTTGTACAGAGAGAGCCCATTGGAGCTCCTTTTGGTAATCTTCAACACTGTTCAGGAGAAAAAGCAATGGAAATTTTATGGGATAAGCTTGCCTTATTAATCTGAGAAATGTGATAAAATGGAAGGTTCTCTGGCAGTGGTTAGCACTGCTCTAGCTAACAGAACACAGTGCCATCACTTTTCTATAAAGGATATAAACCACTGCACAGCAGCAAAAATAATTTCTGTATTTTCCAAGTAAAACTGGAATCTGTTCCTGCTCATCCAAGCCCTGTGGTTTATGCCTGGATTTCTGTCTTTCTACAGCCAGAGGGACTGTCCAGAGAATACACCTACAGTGTGTTCTTCTGCCCAAATGGTAAGTTCATGATTTGAATGAGATATTCAGTTTGTTTGATTTAGTTTTAAAAAGAAGCATTTGGCTTCATCTCATTAAAAAAAAAAAAAAATCTTTATTTCCATTTCTCTGTGATTGATGACTTATGGTGTGTAGGAAGAACTTGTAAATAAAGAGTCTTTCTTACCTGGCTGGCTAATTATGAATTTGCTCTGCCTGCCCAAGCGATTTCTGGAAATGGCCATTAAATTCCTTTACTTTATGGAACAATTTAAGTATTCAGCACTGTGGACAGTAACTGGAACTGTACTTTATTTTCAACTGGTGTTTTAAGATTCAGTTCTGGAATCAGTCTGTCCTTTCTGCCAGAGATTTGGATAGCTCAGAGTTGGCTCCAGTAGCTAAACAGAGATGCTTTTGACCACTAGATTAGAACTGAAAAAGTTCAGAAGAAACTCAGCTGAACAGTTTGAAGGATTTTCTGCCTTGAAGGGGGTAAAAATAAAAGATGAGAAGAAACAACCATGTGTATTTAATACTTTAGAGGAAGCTGGGAAAAAAAAACCAAACCTGTGTAATTAGGAAAGGTCTGTTTGAATTTCACTCATCAGCCAGGAGTTATTTTTGATGTCTGTAAGGTGAGCTCTAATTCTTACAACATTCCCTTGTTTTTCTGACTAGAGAAAATACACATTTCCACACCTAACAAGTATGAGTACCAGTACATGCAGAAACCAGCCCAGATGAGCCACTTTGACATTGCTGTGAAGGCTCACAATGATGCTCACCTGGCCCTGTCCTCTGGCCCCCACGACATGGCAGAAATGACAGAGATTGTCATTGGGGGACAGCAAAACACCAAAACCTGGATTTCCATCAGCAAAATGGGAGAGCCAGTGGCCAGCAGGGACACACCTGGCATCCTCTCCTGGGATGAGTTCCGCAGTTTCTGGATCAGCTGGAAAAATGGAGTTATCCAGGTACTGAATTCTGTGTAACGGTCTGGAAGTCTCTTTTTAAACAGAGTTTTGAGCACACACAGAGCAGTTTGTCCTTGCTGTAGAAGGTGGGAGCTTCATTCCTGTTGCCTTTTCCCTCCAAAGCCCTGCTCAGGCTGTTGTGATCAGAACAAATCTGCTTTTGCCACCGTTATGTTCTCAGCACCTCAGTCCTCAACATTTTTAGTGATGAAAGCCTTGAGGGCCAAGCCTGTGGAATTCTCATTGCACTTTCTTGGATTGCTTTGTGGGTGGGAAAGAGAAGAGCCACTGCTGCATCTGCAGTGCACATCTGAGCTGGGAGGTGTCCCAGCACACAGGGCAGAGTCACTCCACGTGTTGGGGCTCTTGGAACTCCGTGGCTGTGGAAAATCCAGGCACAGAAACCTCTCAAAACCTTGAGCATCCAGGCTCAAATGCAGAAATGAAAACAGGGCTCAACCTGAGTCCTTGGAAAAGGCTTTCAGATTTAAAGACCACAAGCAAGAATGCAGGTTTGTAGTGTAGATAGAAACAGATTAAGCTAGGTAGTGGAGAGTTTTAAGGTTTTAAAGTTTGGATATAGAAGTAGTTACAAAAATAGTAAAAAGTTTTAAGGTGTAGCAAGTAGGTTTGTGTGTCATTGGAGGGTTGGTTAAGAAGCTCCATTGCATTGCTGTGAGACCTGTGATATGTGTCTAATAGCTAATTCAAATAGCTATTGCTGTGAAAGTAGAAACAATCTTTGTGGCAGTAGATTATTGTCTAATAAACCTTTAAACACCTTGTAACCAGTGGTCTTTTGACCACTGACCATGGACTTCTGGCCTGTGCTGTGAAGATATTCTCACTCCTCCACAAGACTGTAGAAGATCAGAGCAATAAATCAAGATTTAAAGAGCATCTCAGTGGTCCCATCTCTCTCAATACCCTGATACATGGTGTCTTGTCCCTTTCAGGTTGGCCACGGTACTCGGGTGCTAAACGAATCTATTATTGTGGAGTGGACAGTCCCCAAACAGCTTGAGGTGAAGTACATTGGCTTTTCCACAGGCTGGGGGTCAATGGGAGAGTTTAAAATTTGGAGAAAAGAAGAGACTGATGAAAATCACAATGAAGCATTTACTCTTGGAGTTCCCCACAACATAATTCCAGGATCAGAAAGAGCTACGGCTTCAATAATAGGTATCAATTATCAGGAGGTATCACTTAGGTACCCCTTATCAAATGTGAACAGATGCTCCAGCTGTTACTGCTGACCAGTACTTGAGTAATGCACACCAGATAAGATAGCCACAGGCACTTTAAAAGGTTTATTACTGCTTAATTCTGGGGCCGATGATTCCTTGGGGTTTCTTTGTCACTTGTGTGAAGCCTGTTTGGGTTGACAGTGGCTCAAAGTTGATGCCACAAGAGGGGCTTTGCAGGGGCTCTGTCTGTTACAGTTCACGGTGTTTATTTCATTGTCATCCTCATCACAAACTGTGCCCTGTTCTAAACTGGTCTAAACTGGGAAGTCATGGATAATGAAAAGCTGCAATGTGGAATTTCTTTAATCCAACAAGAGATTGAAATTCTCAGTCTCAAAGAGCCTAAAAATTCTCAGCTCCCAGGGTTCCAACAGGCTGAGACTTAACAGCTGAAGGACTTCCCACTTACGTCACAGTTTATTTAAGCTGACTCTGGGGCAGCCAGGAGATATTAGTGCAGTGAGGTGGGGGTTAATCATAAAACACCAAAAAGAAAACCTTAATTTGCCTGATCCTGAACATTTCCCCTCTTTCTCAAACAGGAGATGTGATGGGTCCTACTCTGAACAACCTGGACAACCTGCTGAGGTTGCCCTTTGGCTGTGGGGAGCAGAACATGATCCATTTTGCCCCCAATGTCTTTGTCCTGAAATACCTGCAGAAAACCAAGCAGCTCAGTCATGAGGTGGAGGTTGAAGCTACTGATTACCTCGTTCAAGGTAACTCATTTCAATTAAATTTACAGATGGAGAAAAGGCTTTGAATTAGTAGTTTTACTTTACATGTCGCTTTTTCTAACCAAGAATAGCCCAAGTGATGAGGATTCATAACTTCTTGCAGGATAATCTCACAGTCTGACAGATTTTGATGGCAAGAGGTTTTCCCTTGGTGTGTAACCTGTGTTTGCTCTCAGTAATTCCTAGTTCAGATGTTCATTGATTTATCTTTATCTTTTTTTTCTTATTTCCTTTCCTTCCTGATTTCTATGATTAAACATTGTGGAAAGTAAAGGAAAACAAAATTTAGTAAAATCTGTATATTTAGGGGGTTTTGCCTTATTCATAAATTCAAGCCTTAAGTCACTAGAGTTACAGCTCTTTTCTGGACTTTTTTTTAAACAGTGTTCTCTTAGTTACAGTATACCAAAAATCAAAATTTAGTATCCAAAGTAATTAAAAGCCTTCATTACATGGCTCTAGGTTATCTGTCCTTTCAGTGTCCTGTCCTACTTTACCAAGAAGCTAAAACAACCTTTTTTTCTTTTTTTTATTTTCTTTTTTTTTTTCATCACTGTTTTTCTCAGCATTTGTTTTGGGGAGAGCCCCATGCAAAATAGTTTTATAACTAAGTGCAATTCTCAGGACAAGTAAGAATTCAGAGATCATTAAAACCAAGAGTGACCCAAAGGGACAAAGCTCTCTTGTGTATGAGTCAGACAATAGTCATGTCATGAAATCAGAGGTGACAGGGTTAGGTGGTTCTCCTCTGAAAATATAAATATAAAATGTAATATGTGAGATATTTCTTGTGTTCAGCAGCAAAAGCCCAGTGCTACTTCCTCTGCCTGGCTCCAGTCATTTCACTTGTAATTTTCTGTGCTTGCTGGGAGCAGTGAGGCAAAGGGAATTTGTTAATGGCCCGAGTCAGTGTTTCCTTTGCAACATCATTTGCTTTTGTTTCTTTTTATGAATCTGCAAACCTTCCAGGTTTTTGGCTCCAAACTCTGTTTGCTAATTAACCTTTACAGAAGAAACCCCCAAGAGTTTTAAACCCTTCTGTGTTTACTGGAGCCCTGCCAAGGATAAGGTTTAGATGGGAAATGCTCACTCTAGAAAGCTTTTGTGATTTACCAAGCCAGAAAACTTCTTCATCCCTTAATCATCAGTCATGGAAAATGCTGATACCCAACAATTCCCGTTTTCCTCTTCTTTAGAAGTGGACTGGGCTAAACCAGTCAGTATTTTTTCTACTTTCCCACCAAAAAAAAAAGCAGGTGAACAGGGAAAACTGGAGATGGGAACCTCTCCTGTGAGCCCCAGCATCTAGAGGAGTGTTTAGAAAGGAGGAGGGTTCAGAAGAGCAAGCAAGACATAAAGTCTGTGCCACTCCCAACCAACAAGTAGAGAAGAGTAACAGCAAGAGCAATGAATTGTAAATTCAGCTCAGAATCACAGAATATCCAGAGTTGGAAGGGACCCACTGTGATCAGAGTCCAGCTCTGGAATGAATGACCCATAGAGGAGTCAAACCCACAGCCTTGGCAGCACTGGCACCATGACCATTCAAAAAGAGAAGAACAGAAACAATGAGAAGAGTGGTATGAAATACTAGGACTGACTGTGTCCATTTACACACTGGAAATGAACACTGAGGAGCTGTTTAAGCAGGAAGTGTTCAGTAGTAAATCATACCTGAGGGCTGCAGGGGGGGAAAAGTAATTTAATTTAATTTAACACCTACTTTTTGGAGGAAGAAAAAAAAATAATACCATTACTTAGGCTTTCTGCCAGGTATTTGTATCTATCCCACCACCCCCAGACAAGGATGTGGTGACCACAAGAGCATCATCAATCTCTAGGTCTTCCCTCCTCCCCTTTCCCTGTGAACACTGGGGGGCTACAGAGCAACTGGGAAGGGTGGGAGTCATGAGCAGCCCCTCCTCAGGGACTGAGGAGTTGCCTGGATCTGCAGAGGTCAGCAGAGAAACTTCACCTCCAGAAAGGAAACAAAAATCCACTCCCATAAAACCATCATGTGCTGTGGAATAAAACACCTCCTCCTGTGCTGCAGAATTCAGCAGGCATTAAATTTTTTTTTTTGACACAATCTTCTTGCAGATTGGACTTTTCCTTATCAGAAATACCCATCCTGGAGGGTTTGACTACAAGGGGTGTTTCAGAGCTTTATCCAAGTGTGTTTTGTGTATTAATCCATGTAGAGGCTTTGTTAGAATGGGCATGGTTGTAGACAAACAGGTTTGAGAAGCAAATCATTGTCCTGGTAGATAGAGCATTTCTACTCTTTTTTTCATTTTCAACCTCAGAAGATATTCCAGGGGAGAGTTCTTATCTTCAGCATCCACCTTGTTAATAATGATTTCTAAAAGCAGCCCTGGGACAGCCCTTGCAGCTGGGAGGTGTTCACGGGCTCTGAGATCACAGCTCTTGTTTTGATGTTACATGAAGTTGTTCCAAGCAACAGCCTTGGGAAAAGTCTCAATCCAGCTGCAATGTCACAGGCAAAACATTTTCATTTGTAAATGGAAGTTAAATGGAAAGAGAGTGGCTGTATGCTTAAGCAAAAAACTTTTGATAATGCATTTTTTTTTTCAGAGAATGTCAGATTTTTAGCATTTCCAGTGTTCAAAAGGCAGGAGCTGCAGTGTCCCAGATGTTATCCTGAGCAGATTTCTGGATAAACTGCACACAGAGCTGGCTCTCACTCACAGCAGAATAAGAAGCTGCCTCGGGCAGCAGAATCCCTTACACATGTTCCAGATGTTCCGAGCCTTCATTCACTTCAAATACTAGTTTTTCTCTGTGTGAGGAGATTTCGGACTCCCCCAATTCTTTTGTGACTTGCAGGCTACCAGCGCCAGCTGACCTACAAGAGGCAGGATGGCTCCTACAGTGCTTTCGGGGAGAGGGACTCATCAGGGAGCATGTGGTGAGTGGCCATTTAAAACTGAGTTAGAAGAGTGCTAAGGGAAAAGTGCTAAACAGGAAAAATACACAATTGCCTGGGAAAGAGGAGTGATTTCCCAGCTTTTCTCATGGTATCACACACAGTGGAGAACAGAAATAATGCAATAATATTCAGTGACTACAGAATTGCTGTACAGTGCTGCTGAGTGCTCTGACTACATTAGGTGATGTGTTGTAGGTGATTCAGGTCTCAGGAGCAGTTAAGAGAGATAAATCTGCCAATTAGTCCAGGTTTCAGGCACCAAGGTGTAGTTAAGGATCATATCTGCAATTGGAGTAGCAATTATGGGGCATTTAAGCAGCTGGTTCCATTAGGGAATGGAGTTTTACCTGAAGCAGGTACAGGGAAATGTGCTGTCCCTACAAGTGGCAGAGGCTTCTCTTAGGGTAGGTAAAAAACCCACCAAAACCAACCCCAAAACCCCTCAAAGACATCCTTGTACCATGGGATGGAATCCTCCTGTACCTCCTGGATGGAACAGGAAGGGTTTGTGCTCTGGCAATAAGGGCAGGACCTTTCACAGCACAGGAGAGCCAGGAGTGTGAACCTGCAGGGTGAGCTGCTGTCACTGTGTCCCCACAAGCCTGGCAGGTTTGTGTGACATCAGCCCTGGAGATCCTGGCCTCCATCCCTCTGCTCCATCCCTGTTTGGGTGTCACAGATTCCCCTCCCCAGCTCATGGCAGGGGAGCACCAGCTCTGGGTCGGGGAACTCTCATCCCAGCCCCTGCATGTGAAATATGGTGACAAAGAATTACTCAACACTCCAAAAATCCCCTGCCAGGCAGCAGTGTTTGCTACCCTCCCATTCCTCAGGGGCTTGTAAATGCAATGACTCAATCCCCCTGAAGCTGGCCAGTGCTCACACTTGTTGTCAGAGGTTTAGAATTCCAAAAACACTTCTGGTGCTTTCTTAAGTCTTAATTCTGTATAAAGTGTAACACAGCTTTAGGCTTGAGGAAAGGATCTGGATTTCTTATGAGAAATATATCGATTCTTAATTTTAAAATATTGTTTCTTAGCTTTAAAACTTCAGTAATTCAGGATAAAAAAGAACTATATATCAGGGTGTGCCATAATTTTGATAAATACACCTTTGAGTTCTATTTTTCAATTCAGGTTGTTGACCTTTAATCCTTTTCTTATCCAAAGCCTGGACAGTATTTGGGTGCTTTTATGTCCCATGAACATTTTAACAACAACAGTATTTAGTGTTTCCCAACAAGATTTTTTTTTCAATTTCTGCTTTCTAAGAATAATTTTTTTTTCCTTACAGGTACTTTATTCTGAATTTGTTTTCTCAGTAAAGGTGGCTAATTCATTTTTACAGGTTAACAGCTTTTGTCCTCAAGTCCTTTGCTCAGTCTCGTGGGTTTATTTTCATTGACCCCAAAGAACTCACAGCTGCCAAAGACTGGATCATCCAGCACCAGAAGGAAGATGGTTCCTTCCCTGCTATGGGCAGGATACTGAACAAGGACATTCAGGTAAAAACCACACAGGATCAACTTGCAGCAAGGATGTTTTGTTTAAAGTTATTATTAGAGCACAAAGTGATGCAGTTTGAATATGAATTTTGCACTTGAAAGGCTGGAATCCTACAGGGTGAACCAGGGGGATTTCAGTTATAAAAGGTCTATCAGGATGTGTCTGTGGGGTGTCCCCAGAGGATGGACAGCAAAGTCTGATCTCTTACAAAATAGTGCATTAAATGTGCCCTGGCTCCAACCAGTGAGGGATTGAGTTCCTAAATTTTGCACTCCTTGTGTGCAAAGAAAATAAATTTGGTGATGCTTCAGCTTCTCCTCTAGTTCTAACACATCCCTTGTATTGCTTCAAAGTCTCTTTTTTCTCCTCCACTGTCCTTTTCTCTAGTTTTCATTCAGTGGTTTGTGTTGTTTACCCTTCCAGGGTGGGATCCATGGGAAGATCTCCCTGACAGCTTATGTGGTTGCATCTCTTCTGGAAACAGGTGTCACTTCTGAGGTAACAAAAACTTGGTTGAAACAGCTCCAAAAATTCTCTGTTCTTTTTTTTTCTTAAACTTCATTTTGCTGCTGTTTGCCTTCAGAGGTTCTGTGCTCTCTGACACTGACTGACAGCACGCAGGGAAGGGAGGCTGCTGGAAATCCTTGGGATTGTTCTGAAGTTCAGGAAAAATCTGTCCTGAAGCTGTTCAAGGTGGTCTCCCACCCTTCAGCCATCAGCTTGTGATTAATCCACCAGAGCAAAACACCTCCCTGCAGCCCCATCCCTCAGCCTCTCCAAGAAATTACTGCAAAAAGAGTTTTCTGCCTCTTAGCTTCAAGCTGTGAGTGCAGCCTGTGCAGATCCTGGTCTCTTGCCTGTGGAGGCTCAGAAATCCTGGCTTGGTGCTAAAAGCAGTTTAACTTGGGGATCCAGAGAACTCTTGTGGTCTGGCTTGGCTGCAGTGGCCAAAATGCTACTGCTGTTAGATTACAGTGCCTTTGGAGAGCTGAGCTCCTGCAATGTGCTGGATTGAGGGCTTTGGAGAAAAATGTTTTTGCTCTTTGCAATGAGACAGAGCAGGAACACTGCAAAAAAGAGAAGCAGCTCTATAGGAACGGCCAATTCCACTGGAAAAAAAAAAAAAAAAAAAAAAAAAACCCACCCAAACTTCCAGTACAACTGGTGTTTTAGGAATTCATCCTTAAAACCCCTGGTAAAACTGTGCTCCTGCCCTCTGATGTGTTTCTGCCAGGATGCAGTTTCACTACAATGGAGACGTTTAGATAAGATTGTGGTGACACATTCCCACTAAGGACTGGGAAGATGCTCCCTTGCAGATGTTCCCTTGCTCTTCAGCCAAGGGAGAGGGCAGTGGAGGCTGTGCACAGGCAGAGCTGTGCACAGGAAGATGAAAAGAGGAGGTGCAGTGGATGTTGCAGCATCTCTTGGTGATCTGCTCTCAGACAAAAGGGTCCATTCAGGCACAACCCTGAGAGTTTATGGAGGTGTCAGAACAGCCCGCGCCCCTTCAGGAACTCTGATAACCTCAGCACTGCTCATCTCTCCCTGTGGAGCCTGAGGAGTGAGAGCAGGCTGCTGTTTCAGGCAGATGCCCCCTAACCCCCTGTCCTTGTTGGAGTGGAAGGCTTTCAACCTTATTAAAAATTCAGAAAACCCTGCAGAGCTCACAGAGTAACTTCCTGCCTCCCTGTCAGCAGTGTCCCCCTCTGAGCAGTGATGTGATGCTCCCTCTGGGCTGCTGTGTGTCAAGGCAGCCCCAGCAGTGCAGTTTCTGTGGATTCTAATGGTTTTCCTAGAGGAGATTTGTGAGTGCTCCTAATGATCTTAGCTAGGAAATGAGGAAGGGGAAGGTTAGTGCCACAGGGAAATCAAAGGAAACCAAATTACATCAAGTCCAATTAAATTGTTTCTATAAATTATCAGAGCCACGTTCCTGCCTGGTGAGGTCATTGGGGGAGTTAATAAAACATGTTTGTTGGCTGCAGGGACCCCTGGGAACCTTGGCCTTTATTATCCTCTGGCGTCTGCCAGACGCTCTGGAGTGTCAGGAACACAATCAAACCTACAGTACAGAGCTCGCTCCTGCCCTGTTCATCTGCTGCCTTGCAGGGGCACGGAATTTCTTCAGCTTTTTGGGGGGAAAAGTGTGTCTCAGTGTCAGCCTAAATCCTTCTTGCTCTGTTGTTTGCACCTTTTTTTTTTTTAATTTTTGATGCATGGCTTTTCTTAGGGAAAGTGTCGATGCTGTTCTGCAGAGAGAAAGATGTATCTTTCAGAGTTTATTGTGGGGTTTTGTTGTTGTTGGTTTTGTTTGGATTTTGTTGTTGGTTTTTGTTTGGTTGAGTTTTTTAATGGGCATGATGTAACAAGTAACAAAGTGACTCTAACTTCTGAGACTGGCACATCTGTCTGGCTCTTTCCCCTGTGAATGCAGGAAGAAAGAACAGCTGTTGACAAAGCAAAACACTTCCTGGAGTCCAACCTGTACTCTGCAGAAGACCCCTACACCACTGCCCTGAGTGCCTACGCCCTGACCCTGCTGCACAGCCCCGCCGCGCCCGCGACGCTGCGCAGGATGAACAGCATGGCCATCACCCAAGGTAGGAGCTCCAGTCCTGGGCTCCAGCATGGCCATCACCCAAAGTAGGAGCTCCAGTCCTGGGCTCCAGCAGGGCCATCACCCAAGGTAGGGGCTCCAGTCCTGGACTCTGCCCCTCTCAGGAGCACCAAACACAGCCTGAATGCTGCATTTGAGCTGGAGCATGGATGAGGATGGGGCCTGGGAGATGAGGGATTCCTCATGGCACAGTTTGGCTTTGTAAGGTGAGGGCACTCCTGGCTCTCTTTGGAAAGGGCTCCACACGTGGGGCTGATGCTGAATGTGCAGCAGAATCACAGCATATCCTGAATTGCAAGGGACCAAGTTATGAGTGAATGGCTCACATAGAGATCAGACCACAGCCCTGGTGTTCAGCAGCACTGTTCTCTAGCCAGAGTTATTTCAAGTTGTCCAGGGGCTCTGCAGTGCTTTCCTCGCAGTGACAAAGTTTGCCCTGTAACACCTCACATTCCCTGATGGTGTGTTTGAATCCAAAATCAAAGAATTACCTGATTTGTCACATTGAATCATCTTTGACTTTCCAAATGGAGTGCCTGGCCCAGGGATGGGTGTCCAAAAGGAGGGACAGGGCAGCTCAGGGCACAAAGCTGATGCAAAAGTGGAATTTGACTCCTCCCATGCACAGAGGCTCAGCTGCACTCCTGCTCTAATAACACCCATGTCCCACTGCCCTCTTCTCCTAGATGGCTTTACACACTGGAGCCTCACAGGAACCCTTGTCACTGATGAAGACACCTTCATGGGATTTAATGATGGACTCTCTCAATCAGGTAATTGGGAACTGCAGGACAAAGGCAGAGAAAAGGGCAGGGGCTGCCACATCACCCTGCATGTATTGCAGTGAATTGTTTATAAAATACAAGGTATTCTGAAATTGTCACTCAGCCAGGGCAGGGTCCAGAGGAAAGAGAACTCAGAAAAGGCAGGTAGCATTGTGCTGAAAGAATAAATGAGACAGAGCAAGATGTGGTCCAAACAGAACAGGTTTTTCAGCCTCAGCTGTCTCATCAGCTTTCACTCCAGTTTTATGAAGACAGAATCCCAGGTGGCTCTCACTCTTCTATCAAGGAGTAATAATTTGAAATGGAAATCTGAGGGAATTAAAATATATTTAATTTTAGAACTATTTATCTTTGCGTTTTCAAATGGACCTAAGGATTTTATCACTGGTCTCTGACACTTCGGCTGATTTTTCTAGACTTTGGCTGTCAATGCCACAGAAGAAGTGAAGGATGCCGTAATTTTCAAGCCACTTAAAGCCATTGACTCTTTGGATATGATGTAGGTGCAGCAATGTTCAACAGGGATCTGACTGGATAATGTATGAAAATCTCTAGGGCAGGAAAACAGTGTGGGCAGCAGCAGAGTAGGACTGGAGTGGGAGAGGAATTACTTGTGGGATACAATCAAGTAGAAGGAGTTTATCTATTGTGTGAATATCTCTATTATTGGTTATCTATTGCTTGAAGGGAGGCTTATGTTGAAAGCAGAGATATCTTAGGGAGGTGAAGCGCATTGGGTGCAAATATTTTAACTTCCCTTTCCCTGTGTTTACTTCTACAGACTCTTAACTTTTTAGAATTATTTTTCAGTTAATAACCATTCATAGAACTATCTCTAGACCTGCCTGAACTCTCACTTCTAGGTGGCATTTTGATTTTTTTTTTTTATTTTCCCCTCTTTCAGTTGTTTCTGCAGAAGTGGAAATGACATCTTATGCCCTTCTGACCTACACACTCCTGGGGGACGTGGCCTCTGCTCTCCCTGTGGTCAAGTGGCTCTCACAGCAGAGGAATGCACTGGGAGGATTCTCATCCACTCAGGTGAGCTGCCTCTGGAAAAGGTAGCTGGGATGGATGCACTGTCAATTGATTCAGGAATGCAGGGTTTCCATCTTCCTGACAGAAATTGTTTGTGTTCTGATAAAAAGAAAAACTTTCCAGTGCTGTTTACTGCCTCCTCCTTGGACTGGTAATGTGAAAGGAACCAGACTTTGTCCTCACAGGTGCCCTTGATGGGAAAAGTGAGCAAAACCTGGTGGGTTTTTTTTGCCATATGAAGTAATAAGGAAGATTCTGCCACCTGGAGCTGAGCAGAGCTGTTTGGAAGTTTGCTGTGCTCCTGTATTCTTCACTATTCTGATTTCTCCCTCTTCTGGCCCCCAGGACACCTGTGTGGCCCTGCAGGCTCTGGCTGAATATGCCATCCTTTCTTATGTTGGAGGAGTCAACCTGACCATTTCCTTGGCTTCTACTAACCTGGACTACCAGGAGACCTTTGAGCTTAACAAGATGAATAAAAAAGTCCTTCAGACTGCAGTGGTAGGTGGCTTTGTGCAGGCAGATTTTTAAAACAATCCACATGGGCTGGGTTCTGAATGAGGACTTGGATCAGTGATGGTAAAAGCAAAAGTTAAGCACTGAGACCTGTGGGACTCTCTGTGGGTTTGTGGCTGGATTCTGCTGTGGAGGAGACAGCACTCCTAATTAAAGGCATTTTTCACCACAACCAATGCCTGATGTTTATTTTGTGCTGCTGTTTGTCTCTGCCATTGTGTAAGTGCAGGTGGTGAAGAGACTAAGCCATACTCACTCCACTTCTGCAGTGTCCTTTATAAGGGTATTTTGTACAGAATAGAGCTAAATTGAATATTCATTTCCATTCTGAGTGCCATGTCTTGTCTGTGTCTCACCTGTGCATTCTCCCCAGATCCCCAGTATTCCAACAGGGCTGTTTGTGAGTGCCAAGGGTGAAGGCTGCTGTCTGATGCAGGTAAGGTTGTCATGGGGCTGGAGAAAGCATGGGAGCAGATGTTCTCTAACCTCACAGCTTGTTTGCTGCTTTTGTAATCCCACTTTGCTGCAAGGAAGGACTTACACTTCTAATGTCTCTCAAAATTATTCTATAACGTGGTGTTGCTGTAATTTAGGAAGTGAATGTGACTGTACCAGCTCTGGCAGAGCTTATATAGAGATATAACTGTGTGGTAAAGCCTCTGTTGCCTCTGTGCCTGCCATTCCCCAGCTCTGCAGAGATCTTGTGTCTGTGCTGGTCTGTGGTTCAGACACAGAGAGGTCACCTATTGTGACGTGGGTGCAGACCCACATAGAGGACAGCTGGCAGCAGCAGGTCAGACATGGAAAGTTTTTGTATTTTCCTGACTCTATCAACTTATATACACTTTTCACAGAAGGCCGGGATTGGCCCAAAGGTTACAACCTCATGACCTAATTGGTCACTTCTACTATTAATCATAGTTCTCCTTTTAGAGAAGAACTATGCAAACACAAGATAATTTCTAAAAATACATATAGTTTACATCAAGCAGTTTGAGAATCATGCTGCAAAGACTCAAATACTTGAAAGCAAAAAAATGCAGAGCAACACTGGTCCTTTTGGGACATTTGTAGACACCCTGAGACACTGGAGCTGTAACAAACCCCCCTGATGTGTTTTGCTTTCCCCTGTCCCCACTGCAGATCGACGTCACTTACAACGTGCCCGATCCCATTGCCAAACCAGCCTTCCAGCTGCTGGTGAACCTGAAGGAGCCCAAGTCAGAGCAGCACCTGCAGGCCCCAGCCCCACTGGGCTCAGACCCTGCTGGCCAGAGCCGCCCCCAGGCCCTGCACAGGGACAGGGCCCTGGGGGACGATGAGGACCCCGCCTCGGACCACGACCACCGCGAGTACAAGGTCATCCTGGAGACCTGCACCAGGTACAACGGGGGTGTTGGGAAAGATGGGACAGGAAAAGCTGACAAATATGATTGCCTGGAAAGAGATAATGAGAATATAAAACCTGTGAATGAAATAGAAATGAAGGCCAGCTTTGAGATGTGATCATGGCAGCAGGGAGAGGTAATGGTAACAAACAATGGAACACTAAGGGACCCAAGGGTGCAGCCCCATCCCACCCTGCCAAGGTATCAAGGAAAAGATAGATAAGAAGACACCCTTTACAATTTAGAATACAGAGTGATAAGGTAATATAGCAGTTCTCATAGGCTGCATGCAAAGTCTGTAGGTTTTGTATCTCGGGCTGGTTGGTCACCGTAAATTAGAATATTCAACACAAAAGGAGATATAATGTATTGTAACAATGTCCTCACTCTCTTACCTCTCTTACCTTACCTCTCTTGCCTTGCCTCTCTTTCCTGGCCCACTTACCTTACCTTGCTTACCCCTGCCACCTCTCTTGCCTCTTACCTCTCTCTCCCCCTCTCTCTTTGGGGCATCCCTTCAGCTCAGGCAGGTGGCTGAGGGCCAGGCCCTTTTTACCCTGGACCCTTGCAATAAAACCATGTGTTCTCTCAAGAGTGTCTCAGGTCTGCAGAGTTCCCTCTCCCTGCCATCCATAGCTGCCCTCACAGTGGGGAGATGGCTGTGGGAGGACAGCCAGAGAGTGCTAAAGGCAATCCTGCCCCCAGTGTACTGCAGCTGACCTCTGTTTCAGGCTGACCTGAAACAGAGACTGGACAGAGATAGAGGATAAAGTAGATATTTATTAAAAGGCCTTCAGGATACATCTTGGGCAGGGCAGGGCCTGACCAGGGCTACACCCAAGGTGGGCCCAAAATGGTAACAAAATGGACAAATGGTCACAAGGTCTTACACTTTTATAATTTTGGTCCATTTGCATCTTGGGATTTAATTGTCCAATTACAGCTTCAGGTTGTGAGGCTTGTTCCTCCCTTCAGCCACCCTTGTTTGTGCTTTTGGGCCTGAAAGTTGTCCTTGGTGTGCAGCAGGAAAAGGATTTGTTTTGTGTCCCTGCTGTGTGCAGAGCTGAGTGACACTGACTGTGAGCTCAGAGCTGCACCCCTGGGCACCACAGAATGTGAAATACATGAAATCTCAAACTTAAGGCATCACCCCAGGAAAAGATGGGATCTTGTTTTCCCTGGCCCACAGAGCCGTGTTGTGGCACAGGCACTGTCCCCAAGGGCCACAGTGCCACTGTGCCAACTCTCCTCCCCCTGCCCAAGCCCTCAGCCTGTTTTGGGGAGAGGATAAAATTCTACAGCCTTGTCAGATGCTGAAGAGGCTGTCCTACACCAGCACAGCCTCTCTGCTGATAGTTCTGAAACTTCTGCCCTGGGAGTTGCTGGAGCTAAGACAGAAATTTGAGAAGGAGCCCAGTGCAAGGAGATGGATTGCTTGGAAAGGAAACAAAAGCAAATGAAATCTTCCTTTCCTCCCCTTCTTCCTGTAATGATGCTCTCAGCTCCATCATCATCTTGCTGGGGCAGTGTGAAGAGAGGAGTGCAGCTAAGGATGACAACTGAGATATTTTTGGGCTGGGGGTGTTCTCAGCATGTAATGAAGTGTTGTCATACCCTATGACGTCCCTGGAGCACTTTTGAAGGGTCAAGGAGGACACAGGGTGGAAAATAAAAAGCTGTGATAAATAACAGAGACTGGGGAGATGCAGGCAAAGGGATCCTGTGTGATTTATTAGGGAGTGTGGAGCATGGATTTGGATGTGAATTAACCGAGGTTTAATGTCCCAGGGAGCCCTGAAGTGCCAGCTGGCTCTGTCCCCAGGCCACATCATGCTACTGTGGGCCTTGGGTGGGGTGTGGGAGCCCAGCCTCAGCCAGGTCACCAACCCCTGAGCTCAGGGGGCTCCAAAGAGAGGGGCCCTGCAGGAGCCAGCCCAGAGCTGGCAAATTTGGTGCTGGAAGTTGTGTTTGCTCAGTGCTGGGCATGAGCTGGTGAGCTCAGGTGGTGCACAGCAAACAGGTGAGCTGCCAAGGAGGGAGGGCTGGCAGCTGCAGGCACTGCAGAGAAAAGGAGCCTTGTTCTGGGATTCCTGGAGCTGCTTTGGGATGGAGACTCCTCTGCCATGCTGCAGAAATTGAGATTTTTGCAATGGCCCCAACAGACTTTCTCTCCACGCCTTCCTGTGTGGGGTTTTTTTGTAACAACTCAGCTTCAGAGGGGTTTGTGAGTTTTCAGTTATACACTAGAGGATGATACAGGCAGTGAACTCTTTAACACCAACGGGGCAGTAACTTTGCTGGCTCATTAGCAGAAGCTCTTTTCTCAGTGTCAGGGGTGAAACAGCCATTTAATGAGACCCCAGGACTGAATGTCCTTGCCTGATGTTGGGAATCAGCATCCCTCTCCCACCACAGTCCATCTACAGCCTTCCCCTCAGGGTGGAACAGAAGTTTCTTCTACTCCAAGGGTTTATTTCCTTTTACCAAGTGCATTTTCTCAGTGAATTGAAAAAGAAAGCAAGCAGCCCCACAGGTGGATGCATCTCTCTGTGTTCCAGGACATCTCCTTCTCTCTCTCTGCTGCACTGGGCCTAACTATTAAATAAAAGCAGAAAAGAGGATTTTTAAAAACCAAATAAACTGGCTTTCCACAAGCACTTTAACAAGGAGAGCCTTTTATTTTTTTATTTTTGTTTCTGGAGTTGGTTTCTCCATTTGTTGTCTTGGATCTTGAGTTTGTTCCCATTTTCTCTCCTTCTGTTCCCATGGGAAGATGGCTGCACTCTGGATCCTCAAACATGGCTGTGTTGGAAGTGCCTTTGTTCTCAGGGTTTCGGGCAGATATTGAGAGCCTGGAGCAGGTAAGGGATGGGATGGGGGATGTGGGTTGGGATGTGGATCTCTAACTAGGAGGAGTTCCCTTCAATGGGCAAGAGGAAGCCAATTGAGTGTCAGAACACTGCCTTTAATTGCAGAAAAGATGCAACTAAAATTGGGAAGGAGGAGGAAGAGATTTCACTTGTCAAAAAAAAAATCCCTCTCTGAAATGAGGGAAAGGATGTTCTGAGCAGGCTGAGCAAAACCAACCCTGCCAAGCCAAGGTTTTGCTGAGCCAGTGCACAGTAATTAACTGAGACCCTTTGGAAAAGCTGAGGTGCAAATGTGCTCTAACAGGAGCTGTTTATGGCTGCTTAGTGGGCTGTGTTATCTCCAACATCTGGATCCCATTTCTTTGGAGGCTCTGTGTCTTGGAATTTTTTGCCCTTTTTTTTTTCCTCCCCTTCTCTCTGGGAGAACATCGTGTTTCTTGCAGCCAAGCTGAGGTGGACAGAATGTGCCTCGTGCCCAGCCAGCCCTCCAGGGCAGATGAACTGTAATCTTGAGCTTTGCTTTTATATTTGTGGGAGCATTACATTCATTACAACTCATTACATTCTGTGGAACATTGCATTCACTGGTGAGGTTCTTATGCTGCAAAGATTTATTTTTTTTAAGGACTGTTTAACTGAAGAGGTGTAACATTTTTGCATCCTTGAGAGCTGGTAAAGAGCTAAAAAATATTTTGCTTCTAAAAGACATATTCTGTTAATAACTTTATCTCATTGTATTGGGAAGGGAATGGATCTGAGGAAAGAATTTTAAAGTAGAAGCATTGTGAAGTTTAATTTGATATAATAATTCAAGGAGGAGTGCACATTGCTTTATCTTCTCTAGGATTTCATTTGATTTGGCTGATTTATAATTGAAACACTATTGTATTTCCTTGGAAGAAAAAGCCCTCTGGGGTGGTTTACAATCCATGTCAGAAGCTGCTCTCAGATGTCTCCTGGAGTGTCCCTGAAGCCACAGAAATTATTGTATTAATCCCTGAGAAGCAATTGCATCCTTTCAGAATAGGGGATCAGATATTAAATAATTCCTATAAAGAGAAAAAACTCAAGTTATTTATATCAGTTCACAAGCTGCACGTGGAGAAATCTATTTTCAAATCCAAGCATGTAAAATGGATTGGGTTTTATTTGCCTGTGGGTCTGATATTCTCTCTCATGCAACAAACTGAATGTGGATGTTCAAGTGGGGCAAGGCCAGGAGTAGGAGCTCTCCAGCACCCCCATGGGAAAAGAAAAAGAGGAAAATTAGGTGAGGGAGCCTGCAGTGGGTTTGGATCCTGCTTTCCCTCCTCTGCTGAAGGTGCTGCAGTGACAGTCATTGTGTAATGCTGTCAAATTCTCTTTCATAGTCATACATGTAAATAAGAGCAGAAAAAAATATGGATGAGAACCTGGCTTAGAACCAGAGAGAGCTTGAAATGTCCCAGGAGGAGAACAACAGGATCTCTTTATGGTGTTAAACCTGTGGAATGTTCTGTGAGCAGAGGGAAAGGGTCGAAGGAAAGAGCATGAAGGGGTTTTCACTGCAGAAGAACAGGAAAGTTCTCAAGGATCATATCCCTGTACTCCTTTCATTGTGCTTGTTTGGTTGTTTTTTGTGGGTTTTTGTTGGTTTGATTTGGTTTTTTTGGGTTTTTTTGGTGGCATTTTTTGGTTTTTTGGGGGTTTTTTGTGTGTGTGATTTTGGTTGGCTGGTATTTGTTTTGGGGTGTTTTTTATTTTCAGAGGTTTTTTGGGGTGTTTCTGGGGGTTTTTTTCTCTGCAGTGGGCAAAGAAGAAATAACAAATTTGGGTGAATGTCTCCTTTCCTGACATCAGCAGGGGACAGAGCTGAGGCTCTCCAGGCTGAGGAACCAGAGGAAGCCCCACATGCCCTTGTGTTACTGTCCCAGAACACTTTCCCCTTTGCCAGGACAGCCGTGCTCTGCTCTGGGGCTGGTGACACTCTGGTGGCCCAGGGAAGGGACACACAGGCCCAGTTGGTGTGGAGTTACTGCTCACAGCCTCCTCCTGTGCTCAGTGCCATGGTTTGCCCTGCCCCGAGCTCAGGGAGCACTGGGTGTGCTCTGAGCAGAGCAACACTGTGAATAATTGGGAATAAATGATTGACAGGAGGATGTGCTGTCTCCAAGGGACACTGGTGCTGGTACCACAATGACCTGGCTGGGTGATGTCTCCAAACTCTTCTGTTTGCAGGAGATCCCGGGATGGTTTGGGTTGGAAGGGACCTCAAATCATCCAGCCCCACCCCTGCCATGGGCAGGGACAACTTCCACTGTCCCAGGCTGCTCCAAGCTCTGTCCAGCCTGGCCTTGGACACTGCCAGGGATCCAGGGGCAGCCACAGCTGCTCTGGGCACCCTGTGCCTCACCACCCTCACAGCCAACAATTTCTGCCCAACATCCCATCTAAATTTCACTTTTTCAATGGGAAGCCATTCCCTGTGTCCTGTCCCTCCATCCCTTGTCCCCAGTCCCTCTCCAGCTCTCCTGGAGCCCCTTTAGGTCCTGGGAGGTGCTCTCAGGTCCCCCCAGCAGAGGTGGGGTTGTATCTGCAGTTTCACTGCCTGTCTACAGATATGCTTGAGCTTTGTCACCACATTTCATTTTTAGAGATGCAAAAGGGTTTCTGCAACAAAAAAACCCTGGAATTCAGCTCTCCAAGGGGAATGTTCCCTCTTGAAGATGCAAAATCCTTCCCAATTTAGGAAAATCTCCCACTTTCCAAAGGAAGCAATTCTGCTCTGGTTATGGGAACAGCAGAGCTCCTGGGCTCACACACTTATAACAGAAATTCTTGGCAGTGAGGCCCTGGCACAGAGTGCCCAAAGCAGCTGGGGCTGCCCCTGGATCCCTGGCAGTGTCCAAGGCCAGGCTGGACAGAGCTTGGAGCAGCCTGGGACAGTGGAAGGTGTCCCTGCCCATGGCAGGGGTGGCACTGGATGGGCTTTGAGGTCCCTTCCAACCCAAACCATCCTGGCATCTACTGCAAACAGAAGAGTTTTGAGACATCACCCAGTCAGTTCATTGTGGTACCAGCACCAGTGTCCCTTGGAGACAGCACATCCTCCTGTCAATCATTTATTCCCAATTATTCTCAGTGTTGCTCTGCTCAGAACACACCCAGCATTCCCTGAGCTCGGGGCAGGACAAACCATGGCACTGAGCACAGGAGGGGACTGTGAGCAGTAACTCCACACCAACTGGGCCTGTGTGTCCCTTCCCTGGGCCACCAGAGTGTCACCAGCCCCAGAGCAGAGCACGGCTGTCCTGGCAAAGGGGAAAGTGTTCTGGGACAGTAACACAAGGGCATGTGGGGCTTCCTCTGGTTCCTCAGCCTGGAGAGCCTCAGCTCTGTCCCCTGCTGATGTCAGGAAAGGAGACATTCACCCAAATTTATTTATTTATTTATTTATTTATTTATTTATTTATTTATTTATTTATTCTTTGCCCATTGCAGGGAAAAAAAAATAGAAAAAAAAATAGTTCAGGGATATGATCCTTAAGAACTTTCCTGTTCTCCTGCAGTGAAAACCCCTTCTCACCCCTCACTGCCCAAGGCAGGGGTGGCCTTGGATGAGCTCTGAGCTCCCCTCCCACCCAAACCAATCTGGGATTTCCTCACAGCCACCAAACCTGGGCCTGACATAAAACCCACCCACCGAAGCTCCACCGTGTATTTTTGAGCAGAGACAACCCCACCTTTTCCCAGCCCCGCTGTGAGGGGCCGGGCTGGAAATGCGGATTTTCCCCGGGATTTTGCCCTTTGCCGGGCCGGGAGCAGCCCCGGGGCCAGCGCTGCTTAACGAGCACGGCCCGGGCCACAAATCCTCCTAATAACGCTGGATGTCGGCGGGGTCGGGAGGTCACCCCGGGCTGGGACAGATCAAACCTCAGCAGGAAAAATGCAGTTTGAACCGAGCCGGGCAGGTCCCGGCGGCGCCGGCGGCTCCGGGCCCTCATAAAGGGCCGTCTGCAGGCCTCGACTGCCGGGGAATCACAGCCACCCCCACCAGGGCCACGAAATTATAAGGACAAATTAAATTGGCCTTTTCCATGTTGTGTGGGGCTTAAAGACGTGTTGGTTTGGTTGTTCCAGGGAGCCAGGGGAGCGGGGTGTTACACAGGGGGAGGACTCTGCTGAGGGGAGGCGCGGCTAAAGCTGCTCAAGTGGAAGGTTTGGGCAAATTCCAGTGGGAATGCTGCTTGTTTTGTGTCATTCTAAATAATAGTGATAGTAAGAATTATTATTATAATTATTACGATAATAATAATATTTTGTTCCCCTTGCCACAGAGGTTTTTAGCCTAAAATCCCCTTCCCACACAGATTTTTAGCCTAGATCTCAAAGTAACTTAAGAACATTTAAAAACAACAAAAAAACCACAAACAAACAAAAACCTAAACAAACAAAAAACCAAACCCCAAAAAAACCCGCCCCCAAAACCCCCCAAAAAATTATTTTTAAAAAAACCCCAAAACATAAAAAAACCAAACAAAACAACCCCCCCACCACAAGGACCTCCCCGTGTTACAAATGGGATTGCCTGACAGAGGTTGAAGTAATGGGACAGTTTGGAGAATAGAATTTCAGAATACAATGCTCTGGCCCTATCTTGGCTCCCCAAACTTTGATTAAAACACAAAAGCCCTTTTCTACAAAGCCTCCTCCTCTCCAGCATCAGTATTAGGTATTTTCCACCTGAGAGATGCATTTTAAATACAAGTTATCAAAACAGTAATGCTTGATTAGGCAGGACAGTGATGGTATTGAGATGTTCCAAGTGCAGAAATCATAGGAGGAACTTTTGGGAAATTGAAAATAAAGGTTTGTAGACATGGGAAGTGCCTTTAGATTATGTTCAGATGTTCCTTAGGTGTGCAGATATAAAGCAGAAGAGGTGGGTCTTTAGGCCTGGCACAATGCAAACCCCAAATCCCAAATCTCCGGGCCTCGAAGGGGGAGAAGATGAGGAGCAGAGGCCTGGCCTGACCCCATTTCTCAAAGGGGAGGTGCCTGAGGCTCTTTCAAATGGCTGCTCTTTTCAAATGTGAGGATTAATTTTCCTGGCAGAAGAATGTTTTGGATTTTTTCAGCTGGCGGGAGGAGGGGACCTTCAATAGCCAGCGGGGAGATTCCCTGGTGGTCTGGGGGTGTAAATAAGGGACTGCATTGAGTGGTTTGGGGTCCCTGAGGTCTTGCTGCAGCCTTGGCACTGAAAACAATCTGGGTGAGATTAAGGATGAGGCATCAGCAGAGTCCCAGGGGGATAAATGCCCCAGGAACAGCCCTCAGCTGAGGCACCTTGCAGGAATTCCTCAGTAGGACACCGGTGGCTTTTCCCCCTCAGTCATGTGGCAGCAACTTCAATCTCTTTGCATTTTCCCTCTTTTATGGAAGCACCCTTTTCCAGCAGAAGAAATCCCTGGAGTTTAGTGTCTAATCAGTTTTCTAAGCAGCCTGAAATCTTACTTATTCTCTCATATCTACCTGTTTTCTATAAAATGAGAACAATAAACCAAACACAATGATTTTTTTTAAAAATTTTTTTTTTGCCTCCAGTTATTGATGAACAAGCAAATTGGGTTAAAAAGATATGAAGTGGATGGAAGGAAAGTCCTATTTTATTTTGATGAGGTAATGGCTTTGTTTCTTATAATTATGTTGTATTTTAATGGAAGGCAAATGAGCAGGGGATGGGGCACAGGCAGAGTGTTGGGGGTCCCTCAGGGGTGAGAGTCACTGCAGATTTAACTTGGCCTCTTGCTTGAGCCTCTTTTGCTGCAGGTGGGTGCTGTGGTTTTGCTTGGAAACCAAAATATAATAGAGGCAAGTGATTCACTTCAGCTCATGGAGTGGTTTTGGGTAGATATCATTTAGATTTTTGCCTTGAAATAATCTCACTCTCAGGTACAACTAGCAGTGCTAAATGCAGAATAGTTTAGATCTCACAGCACAGACCTGAGAGTGGAAGATGAGATCTCCCTTGGTTTGGTCAGCAGCAGGAAATTGTCTGGTGGATGTGGGCAAGCCAAGGGAGCACAGCTGGAGTGTCTGCCAGTGCTCTGTGGCAAATATGTGTTTTAAAGGTCAGCACAGAATCCTGGTTTAGTTCATCCTGTTTGATTTTTATTCATTATCTCTGTCGCTATACTTGGAGTATTGGAGGTGTCTTTGTGCTCCTTGTGTTACTTTGTGGCACATGCTGTGTTCATTTGTCTCTCTCTTCACTTCAAGTGTAGTTTTTGAGTCTTTTACACCATTTCACAGATTCCCAGCCAGTGCATGACCTGTGTGAAGTTCCAAGCCTTCAGAGAGCACATAGTTGGGAAAACAGCCCCTGTTCCCATCAAGGTGTATGATTACTACGAGCCAGGTTCGTGCCTGTTTCCCTTTGATCCCTGCTGACATCAGATCTGCAGGCAGGAGGCTCAGCTGTGATTTCTCCTCCTTGCTGCAGCTTTTGAAGCCACTCGTTTCTACAACGTGAGTGAGAACAGCCCCCTGGCCCGGGAGCTCTGCGACGGCCCCACCTGCAATGAGGTGGAAAGCTCAGCCAGCCAGTGGGTTGGTGAGTTACCCCAAAACCACACTGATCTTTTGGGAAAACGGGGACCCACAGGTGTTCTGAACTCAAAACTGTATTTAGACAAATGTTGTATTCCGCTCTCTGTGTTAGTGGAAGTTTCACAAAGGTTTGGGGGGTTGCAGAATTAAAGTCATGACAAACAGAGCAGTGGTGCTTCCCAAGCACCAAAGTGACTGTGATTTGCTTCAGAGGCAAGTAAAATATCTGATTCTGGAAGAACCTGCACAAGGGGAGATGTCAGTAAACAAAGAGGTAACAAACTCTGCCATGCAATTTGGTTTTCTTCCTCTCCATTATTTTGCAATGGAATTCCACAATTAACTGTTGGAAGATTGAAAATTTTCGTATGTCTGTGAAAGTAATAACTTGCCCCAGAAACTGTGTGTTCCTTTCTGTGCTCTGCAGCAAAAACCAGTTGCTTTATCCCAAGTTGAGAAGCTGTTGCACCACGGTTCTTCCAAAAAGGCAACTTTGTTCCCAGAGCTTTTAATTCTATCAAGTTTGTAAATTCCTGTCAGAAACCTCAGGGAATTCAACACTAAACCGATACCAGTGAAACATTCCCATCCCACCTTCCCCATGCTATGCAGAACTGACTGGCTTTGTTAAATTCCCAGGCTTTGTCCACTCTGGCCCTTGCAACAACATCTTTGGCTGCCTGGAGGACGAGTACTTTGAGCAGTGCCTGTGCTCGCGGGACTGCGGCTACGACGGGGAGCCCGTGTGCGGCTCCGACGGGCACATCTACCCCAACCACTGCCAGATGGAGGTGGCGTCCTGCAGGAACAACACCAGGATAGAGCAGATGCCCATGGCTCAGTGTTCTGCCTGTAGGTTTCCTTTACTTCCTTTTTCTGTCGTGCTCCAGTTGCATAATGTTGTAAAGCGTCGTTTGAGCAATATATTCTGTAAGTGGTAGGGAAAGGAGGAGAATTCCAAACTTGCTCTGTGTTCTTTTGATGTTCACAGTGCAGCTGATTAAGTGATAAGGGCAGCAGCTTTTCAGCTTGAAATAACTGGTTTTCTGTTGTCACGAATACACGTTTTACCAATCAGAATGAATTGAAGAGAAAATTAGTGATACTGTTTGATCTGGAGTGAATACTCCTGGGTAAAAATTAAATCCATGAAATGGAAATGCTTTGGAGATGCTGCATGGGCTTTCAAGATCTGTAGTGTATCAGGGAATGGATTATGCCACCTCTGGAAATGCAAATGTTTTCTAGAGATGCATTAACCAATTATGTGACCAATGAAATTATTTTTCTTTGTATTTTCAGCCAAGAACTTGCCAGAAGAAAGGGAGACACACTCCCACACAGCTGAGCAGCCCAGTGTTCCCCAGACTCCAGCAGGTAATGCAACAGCTTTCCATTTATCCAAAGGCTTTCTCTTTAGTAAGGTTAAAGCTTGTCCTATCTCTGTATTAAGCACAAGTGGCTCTCAAACACATTTTAAGTAAAGTTGCTGAATTTCTCCATCTTATAGAAAAGACAGAATGTTCAGAAATCAGAAAAAAAAAAAAAGAAGAGGTCAAGGAAACTGAGGATGGGAGATATTCAGTAGTAGACAGCTCTCCTAGTCCTTTTCCCTTCAGGAAATCATGCAGGAATCCTGCTCAGTTCAGCACCTGCAGGATTTAGATAATTGTTTGTAGGACTGGACAACCGACCCTCCTATTTTCTCAGCCTTGCTGTGTTTGAACAACAGACTCTCTGTGATCTTTTCTTCCACTATTAAGCTGGAAAGATCCCATTTAAAGCCAGGCTGATGTAATGTGTTCCAACAAACAACTGAGCAGGACGTGACAACAGCCCAAACCACTGCAAGGACTCAAATCCAGGTGGATTAACTTTGTCCCTGCAGTTCTGTGCAGAAATGGAGCTGGCAGTCTTGGTTCTCTCAGAGCTGCTGTTTGGAATAAAGAGCCTTAGTGAACAAAAATGTTAAGGTCAGTGGATGGAGTAGCCAGGAATTTGGCTGCTCATTTTATCTGGTGCTTATGTTCGTGCACTTTTTTCCAAGACTCGTGTCGAACTCGCTCATGGCTCACAATAAATCTCACCAAGAAGCAGTGGAGGGTCAATAGAATAGCTTGTTTTGTGCTGTTTCTAGTAAATAAACTGGACTAGATTTTTCCTGGCTGCTTTCCACTCATTAATTTTCCCCTGGCTTCCAACTCTCCCAATGAATTGGTAAAACCAGTCTAATTCTTCAGGAGTAGCTTCTGTGCCTCCTCATGTCCTCCTTGTGCATCAGAGTCAGACTAAGACATGTCCAACACAAGCCACCATCCTGCTCTTTCCCTTCTGGACAGCAGCTGATGGACAGTTTTCTTATTAAGGCACAAAAACGTGCTGAATATTCCATTATGACAGTTTCTAATGGTAATTCAGTCTTAGTGTTTAATGTCTCTACTATTTTCCTCCCTTTTCTTTCCTCTGGACTTCCTGTGAGTGTGTCTATACCTGCAATTTGTTGCCTTTTATTCCATGCACATGCCATGTGCTCAGCATGGAAACTCTGCACTCTGAACCCTTTCAAGCAACATTCCCAAACTGTTCCATTCGGGCACTGCTGAAATGTGAGGCCATTCCATGGTCTACAAAAATGGGTCTGCCATTATATTATTTTCAAATAAAAATTTGACATGATTACCTGGAAAAAAAAAGAAATTATGGAACTTGATGGTAATCCACAATCCAAAAAATGTTCAGAACTGAGTTTCTGAAATAATCTGCATTGAAGTCAAAGGCAAATCCCTCTGTGGTTTCTGTATTGAATTGACAGAATCAGTGCTGGATCAGAAGGAGCAAAAAGGGAAAATCTGATTATTTTGTATGGCATGGTATATGCAGATTTTAGATGGACAAGCCTGAGTGCCATAAGGATATTTGTCAAAGCACGAGCACTTGGAGCTGGCTTTGTCCTGGGACCTGAGAGTGCCCAAATTTCCTGGCAGGAGGATGCTGAGCTGGGAGCAGCCGTGGCAGAATGAGCATTCAGGAATCAAACTGACTAAATCCTGCACCAGGAAAAGGTCCCAGCATGTGATTTTCATTAATCCTCCGGGCTCCTCTCAGGTCAAGCACATGGGACATGAATCAAAGTGCAGCAGATGAATGAGCCCCTCCTCAGGCAGCCTCTCCTGGAGCATGTGATGGGGTTAAGTCGGCTCAGGTGCTCCAGCGAGGGCTCTGCTGAGCCGTGCCTAAATCTGTGACTTCCTAAAAGGATGCAAAACTCCAGGAGCCGAATCAAGCTTAGGGCAGGTTGGTGTGAAACCGACTGGCTGTGTTAATCTGCAGGAAATGCCGCGTTCTGGGAGAGGCACGAGGTGTTTGTGCTGTCTGGAAGCCTCCTGTGTTTGCCCTGACACTGGTACAGCTCAGCTTGGGTTGATGGATGCTTTAATTGAGGTCTTGTCCCTGTTACCCAGCAGTGGGAAGAAGCAGCAATCAGTGGGAATTGCAGGATGTGTTGGGGCTCCCTCTGGCACACACAGACCCACAGTGAGGGTCCACACGCTCCAGTGGGTTTGCTGGAATAAATTCCAGCTGTTTCAGATGAGCAACTGAACAGAGATGGCCCTGAAAGGTCAGGATGCAGTGCTGTTGCTGTTGTCAGAACATTTTAAAATGCCTCCCCCAAGCCTGCAGTGAGAGAGGAGGGCTGAGGTTTGACCTTAGCCCTGCAGCCTTCTCTTGTATAGAGGGGTGGGATCCCCTTTGCAGCTGTAGATCCTCTGATTGCCAGGGAGGCTTGTGGGGTGAGGGGACTCAGCTGAAATAACCCCTATGTGAATCTCCTTCCTCAGCTGTTCCTTCTCACAAGTGAATTACTCAGTCTCAAAAGGGTGGAACAGGATTTTGATGAGCAGCATGGACCCAGCTGTGGGTGTGCTCCTGCACCATCACAGCCTACTGCAATATTTATTTGGATAGAAAACCCTGAGCTGAGTTCCTAACTGGAATCTCACTGAATTTCTGACTGTGGCTTTCCTGAGATCCTTGTCACTCCTTGCCCACAAGGCTCTGGGTGGATTTTGGAGCCTGTGGGATCCCCAATAGCTTTGATAGCATCCCTCTGATGAAATAGTGCTTTGATTGCTTCCACAGATCATTAACTCTCTTCTGTAACTGCCCAAATCTCCTCTGCCAAAGCCCTTCGAGGTACAGCCATGGCCCAGTCACTGATGTTGGATATGTTGACATCACAGTGCTGTGATTCTGTGTGGATTTGGTGGAAAGCAATGTCCAAGTGTGGAGCAGCAGTGATGAGGGGGGTCACTGCTGCTGTGAGCAGGGAGCCCCCCCAGGCTCAGCTCTCTGACCCCTTCTCCCCACAGCTGAGTCCTTTGCACAGTTTTGCTCGAGCAATCAGAAGCGCCAATGGCTGGAACTGGAAGAAAATTCTGGGTGTTTGTGGACTTATTTTATTTTTTAATTAAATGCTATCACCCGCACCAGTTGCTACCAGGAACATCAGCCTGAGCTCTGCTCCCAGGTGGAGTCATCCCCAAAATTCCCTGGCTGGTGTGCTCCCCACAGGGCTGCAGCCCTTTCAGGATTGATTGAACTGGCACAGGGCTGTTTTTCCTCTCCCCCCATCACTGCTTAGCAAACATTGGCCTCGGCACAAACATTTGGGGCTGGGGAGAGTGGTTTGTGTGCAGCAGGAAACGTCGGCCTGTGCTCTTTGCTTGGACTCCAGAGCTGAATTCCTGGGAAGAGTCAGGCCTGTGATGTTCCTCCCCTCCCCGGTGGACAGCAATCACCCATTCATAGAAGGAGCTCATGATCTGGCAGGTTCTCACAGGGAGGAGGCCAAGAAGGAGTGAACAGAGCCTGACTCCCCTGCCCAGTGCTGGGAGGATGTGGGAGGCAACAGGGAAGATCCTTCAGATATTTTATTTCTAGAGAACAAACATTTTCAAAGGCCTTGATGAGTGTTCTCTTTAAATAGAGCCAGCTTTGAGCGGGCGGGGGACTTCTCCTCCCTGCAATAATTCTGCCTCAGTGCTTGCTTTGGTTTGGATTAGAGCAGTGTACACAGAGAGCAAACAGGAAGGATGGACAGCTGAGCTGGCTCCAGGAGCAGTTTAGGAAACATGGATCTGCTGCTGTTCCTAGAAGTTTTATCTTGCAGTTTTACTCTGTGGACAGGGAGCAGTCACCCAGCACAGGGACACAGCCTGGGGTGAGTGGGGTGTGAGCTGTGAGAGGGACCTGGCAGGGTCAGCACAGACTGCAGGGTGTGGAGAGAGGAGAAATTCCTGCTCCTGCCTGTGCTGGGTCTGTCCCTACATGAGATGATGGAAGTTTCAGTGCTGTGTGACTGTGCTGGGGCAAAGCTACCTCAGCTCCTCATTCAAGCTGGAGTCAGTGGCTCTGCTGTGGGTTCCCAACCTCAAAATCTTCACACTTGTTGGGCTGAAAAGAAAGCTGGCTGCCTCCAGTAATCAGTCACCAAGTGAGCTGTTCCCTCAGGGTCTCCCTCTAGCTTTGTCTCTTGTTTTATGAAATGCTGCACAGCTGAGGGCACACAGAACACATCCCCATGGGGAGGGGGCTCTCCTTACCTGAGGTGTCTGGTCAGAGGAGAGATTTCAGGGTGCAGAGTGAATCCCCTGTGCCATCTGCCCTCTGCATGACACTTTTATCTCACTGTGTGCAGCCCTCAGGATTGTGGGTCTGCCCTTCAGCACCTCAGTTAATTCCATGCTGGAAAAGGAGACTTAGAGACTCTCTTCAAACTACATCTCCCTTTCCCTCCCTTTATTTCCTTTCCCCCCTTTGCTTCCTCCTCTTTCTCTCCTTGTTTCTTCTTCTTCTTTCCCCCTTGTTTTTTAATTTCTCCTCCTTGTTTCCTCCTTTTCTCATCCTTATTTGCCTTCCCCCCTTGTTTTCCCTTTTCCTCCTTGTTTGCCCTTTACCCCTCTCTCTGTTCCCCCACTTTCTTTTCATTTTATTCCAGTGCCCAGGTCTCAGACTGGGAAATTGAAAACTCTGCTTTTGCAGCAGCTTCTGCCCTCCCCTGTGAATTCCAGCAGACAGGTGTAAGTGCCCTGACACCTGCAGCCTCCTTCCCTTGTGTCCAGCCTCCCTGACTAAACCCTTCCTCCTCCTGCCTCACCCTGTGGCTCTGTGGCCATGCTGGAATGCAACTCCTGCAGCTCCTGGTTTGTCGTGACAGAAAAAAAAAATTATAAAAGAAAGGCCTCATAAAATCAGGCCTCCTCTGCTAAATTGCCAAAGTTAGCCCTGTCACTTCTTCTAAGTAATTTGCACGTTCCCATGTGAAAACAATCTTGGCATGAAAACTTGTTAGCATAACAACCTATTCCTGGGTTGAAAAAACAAATGCACCTGTAGTAACAAGAGATTTGTCCCATGAGAATCAGTAAAGAAAATATGTAAACCATCCAAGAATAGAGAGATTTGATGGACAAGTAGAATAACTTTTACTAACCAATAGAGTAATTGGCAAGAACGCTGTTAACCAATTAATGTTGCACACGAGGTCTGTAAAAACTGCATAAAGTGAGTTGTGAAAATACAGAACTGGCTTTTCCCACATGAAGAAACTGGAGAAAATGGCTGACTTATTGACTTATTGCATCACTGGTTCCCTCAGCAGCCGAGGAGGGCCCCTCCCTGCACACAGACCTGTCCTACTACTCCTACGAGTACGACCCCGACGCCTTCGCTGCGGAGGCCGAAGTGCTGGAGGTGGTGGCAGAGCTGAGCACGGCCAGCACCGCCCGGGCAGGGGACAGCAGCCAGGGACAGCCCACCCCAGCAGAATGGTGAGCCCTCAGCTGGGAGGTTTTTATCTTTTCTTTCTGTTAGAGCTGGGATTACAGCCTGGGGGATGCAGTTTTCCTGTGTTCGCACTCAGGTGTTTGTTAATTCTTATCTAAAGGATAGTCTCACAAGTTGTGAATTCCAGACAAAAAGGTGAAAAATGGTTCTGTCTCTAACTCTTTCCATGGTCTTTAAAGCATAATTTATCCAATTACAAGATGACACCTATATTATTTTTACTTTTAAGCCAATAATGACCACCCATGATCTGCAGTGTGGGCCTTTTCACCCAGTTAGAAAGAACCACCCAAACCCATGAAGAAGAAGGTGAAAGAAGAACCTAGGCAACGCCCAAAATCCCCCATCTTGCTCTATATACATTACTATATAGTAAAAATCTTAAATCCTAAGTTTTGCACCCTGTGATATCACAATTCTATGCAAATTACACACACACAACTCCAGTGCCATCACTCAATTTTGGAAGCCTCTTCCATGGCCTCAGGTCAAATGTAGTGCCTGCTTGAGGATTAGTGCCTTCTAGCACAGAAAACCTGAAATCCTCAGTCTCCAGGGTTCCAACACTCAGCAGCCAGGTGTCTGCTCTGAGCCAGCCTGTGGCATCCCTGTGCTGGCTCAGTTCCCCAAAAATGGGTGTTTTTACAACTGTTTAGGGGGTCAGTGGGAATGGGAGCTTGTTGGGGCAGCCGTAAAAGGCTCTGTGACCTCAGTAGCTTCATCCCCAGTGCAACGAGGTGACCTTTCACTTGGCGTGTTCAGCTGGAGCAGAGGGGACTGAGGGGAGGCTCATCAGGGAGAAGAGGAATGGGCACAGATCTCTGCTTTGGGGTGACAGGGACAGGAGCCCAGGAATGGCTGGAGCTGTGTCAGGGCTTGGGATGGAGCTCAGGGAAAGGTTCTTCCCCCCGAGGCTGCTGGGGCACTGCCCAGGCTCCCCAGGGAATGGTCCCAGCCCCAAGGCTGCCAGAGCTGCAGGAGTGTTTGGACAAGGCTCTCAGGGATGCTCAGGGTGGGATTGTTGGGGTGTCTGTACAGGGTCAGGGGCTGCACTGATGATCCCTGAGGGTCCCTCCCATCTCTGTGACCTTTCCCCTGCCCAGGCTCAGCAATGTCTCACTAAGGTGCATCATAGCAAGGTGACTTTTCTTCCTCGTGTTCTCTTTCTGACAGAAACACATAATTTAAATGAAGAGAAGAGGCTCAGAATCGACTCCTGTATGAGTTTGTTCCTCCAGACGACCTGCTGCAGAACAAAATCCCAATGATGACTACTTCCTGATGCCCTCAGAACTGTAGGCTTTGCTGCCCCACGGGGCAGATCTGGAGCTCTAAGGGGGACACTCAGCGTTATTTTTCTGTCCATTTTCCTGCCTTCTGTGCATCCTCTTTGGAGCCCTTCCAGTGATGAGAGACCAATATGCTGTGCCCTCTAGGTGAGAAAAATAGGGGCTGGAATTCAAACCTATAGAGCATTTCCAAGTGTTTTCTCTGCTATCAGGATATTCTGCAAATGCCATTTCCTAGCTACACTTAGAAGCTAAGTCCAGGCCTTGTGCTTAGCTGAACTGCTGTTTGAGGAAAGATGGCTGAGAAGTTTTTTTCTCAAATTACAATAATAAAAATCAGTGTGTTTTGCTAATTATGACATAGCAAGAGGCTGCTCATCTTCCCCAGCCCATCAGTCTGCTGCACCCATGAGAGAAACCCTTCCCTGTGGCTCCACAATTCAGGGAAGCTGTTGGGAGGTACATTTTACCTGAGAAAACTGAAATCCACTGCCAGGGCTGAAAAGCTTCATGTCTGCTGCTGTCTGCAGGCCTCAGCAGAGGCAGGGATGAGGTGGGGGAGCCCTCTTTGTGTTGCACTACGTGCTGACAGGGGCTGCTTGCAGCCTTCTCAGCCCCTTTCCTCCTCAAAGCCTGGCCTGAAAATGAACCTGGCTGAGGCAAGCCCTTTTAAATGTTTGCCTGACTTCACCAACTCACTCCTGTTATTTTGCTCCCACTGGCATCCTGCACAGCATGCTCTGGTCCTGGTGCTCCCTGCTCAGGCCCTGGCTCTGCTGGCCAGTACCAATCCCTGGTGTCACAGGCTGGACTCCCTTGGTCTGACCTGCCTCAAGCAACGTGGCAAAACTTTAGAAGAAAAGCTTTGTGTTCCCAAAAGTGCAGGAGCCAAGATTTTTGAGTTTTCCTTCCTGCCTGGAGCAGCATTGTTCTCTTTGGAGGAGTTACATGCAATTGCCTCTTGCAAAATAATGTTAATATTTTATCTTCCCACTTCTATTGTTACCAGGACCCAGAGCAGGGTGGAAACTCCTTTTGAGGGTGTTTATTGGTGAATGGAAACAGAAAAAAAAAATCCCAGCTCCATTCATTTTTAAGGCTTGTTTACACAGGAACTATGACAAGAATATATCCCAGTATAGACATTCCATTCCAGAATAAAGACAAGTTTATTCCAGAAAAATGTCCGCATGGGGACAACTAGGAGGTACCCCAGAGGTTGGGCATGTTTAGTTTCCAGTCCTTTTTGTCTGGGGCCAGACATTTGCAGAATGCAGTTGACATGATGAAGGTCTGGGTCTTTAAGTTCCCAGAAATTTCAGAGCTGCCTCCTTGGCAGCTTTGCCAGCCTTCCATGGGGGCTGCTCCCAGCTCTGCTCCCAGGGTGCTGCCCCAAGGCTGGGCTGTGCAGGGGCAGATCCTGCCCTCACCCTGCCAGCTGCATTCCTGCCTGGCAGGTAAATAAATGCCTTTAATAAATGCCTTTAAACTAAATTCCACCTCCTGCAAGCGACTGTCCTGGCAGGCACTGGCTATTGTGTACACACACGGGACTGAGTCAATATTTATCCCTGGGTAAATAACAGGCCTAGTGTGAGCTGCAAGAAGATTTCTTCTTTTTCTTTTTTTTTTGTCCTCTTTTCTAAAACTCAGAACTGCACAATACAAGCCCTGCTGTTTGCTGGTTCAGGCTGCAGCTGTTTAGTGCTGTGAGCTGGGAGAATGAGGCTTTTGGTCACCTTGGTAATGTCTGTGAGTGGCTTCATCCAGGAGATGGGACCTCTCTTCTGCATTCCTCCATCTCCTGTCCTCAGTTCCTTTCTGGTTTTCCTTTCCTGCTCTCTCTCTCCCATTGTACACCCAGTGAATGCTTCTGGAGAGATATTTGAAGTCTTTTTAAAGTCAATTTAAATCCTCTCACAGATCCTTGGGCACTCAGACTTCCCCCTGGGGATGAGGAGGTGAGGGTGGGGAGTTCCAGCCAAGAATTAAACCTGGCTTTCTTCACTTTCCCCAGGCTCTGGGACATGTAATGTCCTAATTCCAGATGCAGACATCCTTCTGTTGCTGCCAGGTAAATAATTCCTGCTGGTGGTGCCAGCCCATCAATCAGGGCCTTGTCTGAGGGGTCTCTGTGCCAGTGCTTGAGGCAGAGGAGTCTGGCTTCTGTTTTACAATTCAAAGTAAAGCCAGAGAGCCCCAGACCCTCAGAAGGCAAAGGCAGAGCAGCCTTAATGTCCTCAGAACCAGACAGAGCAGGGCACTGTGTGGGAGGGGATGTGACAGGATTTCTGGATCCTGACTTCACCTCCAGTGCTTCTTCCCAGCCTTGGCACTTCCAGTCCATCTGCTCTTGGCAACCTCTGCCTCCCCCTGCTCTTGCTACACCAAACCAGCTCCTCTTTGTAGGTAAAAAGAAAAAGGGTGGTTTTATTTAAGGAATTGAATCAAGGAACCTGCAATTACACCACTGTGGTTGCCTTTCCTCCCCATCACAGGAATAAAGAAGGTCTCTGCTCTCTTCTCCACCCCAGCTGAGGGTCCAGAGCTTTCCCCTGTCCCACATTTACTGTTCATGTTTCTTGTAACCACCATTAATTCTTATCTAGGGGAAAAAATTATAGATTATTTCTCCTCCATTCCTCAACGTCCTGGTTGGAATACAGGAACTTTAGACCTGGATCCCTGAGCACCATTGCACACAGCACAGCTGTACACACTCAAAGCCATTCCCAGGCTTTGGCCCAGTGCTGGCTCTGGAGCTGATCAGTCTCCCTCCTGTCCCTGAGAGCACCAGGACATCTCAGGCTCCCACTGTGTGCACCTCAGCCACTCAGTTTAGAGAGAAGGACTGATTGGGGTTTTTTTTTCCCTCCCAAGGATGACCAGCTGGGTGCTGGAAAGCCAAAGCCAGCAAGGCCAGCAGCAGCTGCTGCTGCTTTGGGTTGTTTCTGGCTTAGAGACATTTACCTCCCTCTGTCAGAGAGATGCTTCTTTCCTTTCCCTGATGGTCCCTCACTGTAAAAGGAGAAAAGTGCCAGTGGGTTTGTAAGACACAGAAATTGCTTCTTCCATTGAGTTCTGTGGCTGAATAGCTGCAGCAGTGCTAGTTATCAGTGACTGATGCTTGCAATCCTTCCAAGGAAATTAATATTTATATATTTGTAACTGTACATTATGCAGAGTAATCATTACCATGGTATTTATTTTAAAGCAATAGTTCCCCTTGTTCTTTCTTGTCCTGTGTTTTGGTCTTGCCTCTTCCCCTCCTTCTTAATCAGCCTCAGTAGAAAGCAAATTTCAGAAGAATGTTGAGCTTGCTTGAAGAACGTCCCCCACACACCAGCACTTGCTTTGCTCACACTGACTGTCGACATTTAATGCACAATAACCTGGTTTTCATTATTCTGAATAGACCAACTATTTAGAAAACCTCTACCAGCCTGGGATTGGGGTTGGGTTTGGGGTTTTTTTTAGTCATTGGTGTTTGTGACTGAGTGCCCAGCAAAGCCCAGCTTTGTGTTTCCCCTGCCTTTTGCCCCCCTCACACAGGTACACACAAACAGCTCTCTGACCAGTTGTTGGTTTGTTCACACACATCTTAGCAAGTCTGAGTCCAGAAAAGTGTTTGTTTTAGATTCTGATAAATATTTTATTAAAAATTGATTTTAAGACAATCTTCTCTGCCTCTTATTTGTGTGTTAGGTTGTCAAGCCTGTGCTGGGAGAACTAAAGAATTAAGGAGCTCTGAAGAGGTTTAGTGCTCATTTTCTACCTGGCTGCCCACAGGGCTGTGCCCCAGTTGTGTCTGAGAGATGAGGTGGCTGCATTTTGTCAGATTTGCAGCAGGTTCCAATAAGCAACAAACTGAGCACCTCTTTGACCAGAGACAGCTTTTGGCTGTGGGTGACATTACATGAAGGAAGTTTGCAGTACCAGAGGGTTTGCTCCATTCCTACTTTACTATTTCTCTTCATGGGACATCATTTTTTTACAAAATCCATTAATACAACATTTGCCTTAAAGAAACGATGGATGCCTAGGGTGATTTGCAAAAACAGGGATGAGTGAATGGGATTTTTACACCTTTTACCAACAGTGGGCTGACAGTACTGACAGCTTACAAACCAAGCTGAGAATATTTTTGCTACACAAGCCAGTGCTCTGCACTCTTCTGACAGACTGGTTTCGTTCAGGAGAGTATCTTTGAAACATTAAAAAATTTTGTTTTGCAAGGACAGCTCTTTTTCACTTTTAGGGGAAGGGAATATGCATTTAAGGACAGTGAGAAGCCAGGAGCAGGGCTAGCAGGCAGAGAACAGTCAGGTGAGCACAGCAGAGCCGGGTGTATGGGGGGAACATCCCTGGTGGTGTGTGAGCAGCTGAGGAGCTGCAGCAGTGACCCAGTGAAGGATGGACCTGTCTGGGCAAAGGATCACACAGCCTGGGTTTGTCCAGCCTGATCTGTGCAGAGAGGGAAAAACCGACTTGGCTCCTGGGAAATGCTGCTCTGGGTGAAACATGTGAAGCTCCAGTGTCGAATTCATGTTATCCCCATTGTATGCATGCTGAGTGCCCCGCGGGCTCACACCACCGAAAGTTTGGAGCGGGGCAGCGTTTCCTTGGAGGTCTTTAGAGACGTGGTGGTTTTTTTGCTGCCCCTGAAGACTCTCCTCCTCACCTTCTCCCGAAAATCCTCAGACACGTAGTAATAGACGAAGGGGTCGGCGCAGCTGTTGCAGGTGCTGAGCGCCAGGCTGACCATGTAGCCGAGGTACAGGCGGCCGTGCAGCTTGGAGCAGGGGCTGGAGTAGTGGAGCAGCAGCAGGACGTTGCTGGGGGCATAGAACACCACGAGGGTGAGCACCACGAGCGCCGTGAGCTTGGCGGCGTGGCTGTAGCGGCGGCCCCCGCGCAGCAGCACCCGCAGCACCGCGCCCGAGCTCAGCACCAGCAGCACCAGCGGCAGCAGGAAAGCGCCGGCGATCAGCGCCACGAAATAATGGAAATAGAACCCGTCGTCCTCGTGCCGGGGCAGGACGTCGTGGCACAGGGTGAGGCCGGTGCCGAGCAGGGGGTAGGACTGGCGCTGCAGGGCCAGGGGCAGGGTCAGGGCGGCCGAGCAGACCCAGACGGCGGCGCAGGCGGCCGCGGCCAGCGCGGGGCTGCGGAAGGCGCGGGAGGAGAAGGGGTGAGCCACGGCCAGGTAGCGGTCGGCGCTGATGCAGGTGAGCAGCAGCACGGAGCAGTACATGTTCCCGTAGAAGAGAGCCGTGGTCAGGCGGCACAGCGCCTCCCCGAAGGGCCAGTGGTTGCCCAGGAAGTAGTAGGAGATCTTGAAGGGCAGCACGGAGACCAGCAGCAGGTCGGCGGCCGCCAGGTTCATCAGGAACACGGTGGGGGTGCGGCGCTCGGCGCGGGTGGCCAGCACCCACAGCGCCAGCGCGTTGGCCGGCAGCCCCAGCGCGAACACCAGGCTGTAGAGGCCCGGCAGGAGCCGCACCGTGACCGCGCTGCCCAGCTGGGCCCGGGTGGCCTCGGGGATCAGCAGGTAGGTGACGTTGTTGACCGTGGCCTTGTCGCCCGGGATGGCTCGGGGACACGGGGTGACCCCCGGTGCCATGGTGGCCTGTTCTGAGGGCTCGCTGGTGCTGATCTGAGAGTAATCTGTGGGAGGAAGGCGCTCTGTCACCTCACACAGTCTGTCACCCCCTCAGCCTGTACCCCCCTCGGCCTGTCACCCCCTTGGCCTGTCACCCTGTCAGCCTGTCCCCGCCTCGGCCTGTCACCCCTTGGCCTGTCACCCCCTCAGCCTGTCACCCCCTCAGCCTGTCACCCCTCAGCCTGTCACCCCTTGGCCTGTCACCCCTCAGCCTGTCCCTCCTTCAGCCTGTCACCCCCTCAGCCTGTCACCCCTCAGCCTGTCCCCCCTTCAGCCTGTCACTCCCTCAGCAGGGCAGGCTGGAGGCTCTGGAGGCTGCACACAGCTCACCCCAAATTCTGCTCTTTATCTTCTCTCTTGGGGTCCCTACAACTGGGAGTGCTCTGGAAAGCACTCTGGAACTGCTCTGTTGTGGGCTGGGCTGTGCTGGGCTGGCAGTTAGGTGTGCAACAGCCACCCTCAACCACCTAGCTGAGAACATCCCCAAAGATTCCTTTGCCCTGTGGTTTCCCACAGCTCACAGTGGACTGTGATGCTCTACAGCCATGAGCAGGCCTGGGAATCCAGAGAGCAACTCCTCTGCACAGCCATGAGCAGGCCTGGGAAGCCAGAGAGCAACTCCTCTGCCCAGCCATGAACAGGCCTGGGAATCCAGAGAGCAACTCCTCTGCCCACCCATGAACAGGCCTGGGAATCCAGAGAGCAACTCCTCTGCACAGCCATGAACAGGCCTGGGAATCCAGAGAGCAACTCCTCTGCAGAGCCATGAGCAGGCCTGGGAATCCAGAGAACAATTCCTCTGCCAGGCTTTCACAACAATCCAAAGGTCTGGAGCCACTCCAGTGTTAAGCTGTGGCTCTGGGAGTATAATTAGCTAAAGATTTAGCTTTTGAGTCCTTTCTGGTTTACTGCTCCTCTATTTTTCCTTTCTCTTTCTAGTTTCTTCCACTCCAGCTTCTTTCTCTGCTGCATGACCTCCATCAACCTCCTGCTTCAACAAGAGCCCACACGAAGCTCTATCAGAGCATCCTCCCAGGTGAGCTCATTAAAAAATGACTTTTCAGGGATCTTACAAAGGTCCCAAATGCCCAGCCCTTTACCAAGAAGCAGTTTGCACCCAGGGGCACACACTCACCATCGTAGTCCGAGGCCAGGCAGAGTCCCCAGAAGGCACAGCAGAGCAGGAGCCGCCTGTCCCCAAGTGTCCCCATGGCAGGGCAGGGTCCTGTGCCACAGCACTGCCACAGCTGTGTGGGAGCAGCAGCATCAGGGGCCCTGCTCACGCATTTCCTCCTGCTGGCCCTTAACTCTCGGAAGCAGCAGCAGGGCTGGTCGCGGCAGGATGAGGGAATGAGGGGCTGTCACCGCAGCCACCAGCGGGGGCTGCCCAGGCTGGACATCCCCAGCGTCAGAGCCTGGGGCTGGGAGGGGCTTATCCATCCAGGCCTGAAGTGTTTCAAGGCTGCACCTCATCCTCAGTGTGAGATGATGGCTCAAGTGACTCATCTGGGTCTCCTTCCTTCTCTGGAATATTCCTGGAAATAACAAATGTCGTGGGGTTTGATGCAGTCTGCACGTAAACAAAACCCACGCATTTCTGCCCATGGAAATGCTGAGCATCCTCCCACTACAGAGACCTGAGTGGCTCTGTGAGTGACCTGAGGTCTTTTCCTACGTCCTGAGTCACAACATTTTCTGGTACAACTGTCAGGGAGCTATCCCAGATACCAGAGCTGCAGGCCACACAGATCTCCTGTGATTACATGAGGCTCCTGCAGACTCATGTTCTGGCAGTGGAGGGGTTTTAGTGTCAGCCTTGCAGCCTCCAGATCAGGTTGGAGTTTCAGACTTCCCTTTTGTTCCTGCTCCTCCTTCCTGGCTAAACAGCACCAAGCCCCTTCATCTTCTTGATTTCACTGCAGAGGATGGTTAAAAGTCCTCTGGGCTGGAGCTCTTTGCACATGGAAGCAGCAGCAGGAGCCCCATGACACACCAAGGGCGAGTGGCAAAGAGAGGGAGATGCTTTGCTTCCGCTGATAAACCCCTGGAACAGGGGGAGCAGCTCCCTGCAGCAGGAAAGGGGCCTGCAAAGGGCATGCAGGAAGTCCCTGCTGCTGGGGAGATAATGGGGAGTTCCAGTCACCCCTGCCCCACCAAAAGCTGCCTTTTACCAGAGCTGAGCATCCCACCCTGCACAATCCCCACCCTGCCTGGGGTGAGAACTTGGAGCAGCACATGGAGCTGCTGGTTGTGCCCAGAGGACACACCTCAGATGATGCCGTAACAGGGACTGGCAGAGGTTAACTGAGCCTTAAGACCCTTTGCTGCTGGGTCCCCCCTGCTCTAACCCCCAGAGCAGGTCCCTTCTGTGCTCTGCTCTGCACAGCAGCTCTGGGAAGCTCCCAAATTATCTCCCATGTCAGAGCCCCAGTGTGGCCCTGGCCATCATGTGCACCCAGTGGGACAGGAGGTCATGGCTGGAGAGGGTGCTGGGCTTTGGGTTGTTCTCTGCAGTCCTTGCCTGGCTCTGCAGGGGAGGAAGGACAGGAGCTGGAGCCCAGGCAGTAGGAACTGTAAATTTGGTTTGGCAACCTGAGGAGCAGCTCGTTTCTTTCTCCTCGCCTCATGAATGGCCTCTTCTGTGAAGGTTGCAAATCCGAGCCTGGCTGCTGTTTGATGAGATTCTTCTATTCCAAGGAGAAAATGATCCTATTTCCTTTGCTTTCACCATATTCCCACATCCTTGTGCCGAGCGTGTCAAGAGGTGGAGTTCCTCTGGCAGGGAGGGGAAGATGCAATGTTAGATGTTTTGCTTTTGTGATTCTCCCAGGATTTATGAACCATTACAGAATGACTCATGTGGCCACATATTTTCCATGCCTCAGCCAGGATCCTTTCCATGCTCTGTATGCAAAAAATTAGCCATAATCAGGTTCAGATAGTGTGCAAATCACAGCCCTGCTTCCTATGGGCAGGTCTCTGGAGCAGAGCAGAGAGGGGTTACTCATCGCTGTATCCTTCATTTTTCAGATGCTGTGTGATCTTTAGTGACTGCCTTAGATGCAGAACAGCTTGCCTGAAATTTCTGATGCCAGAGGTTTGTCACGGCTTGTTAACATCTCTTTAAGTCGTGTGATCCCTGCCCTGTGGGGTAACAATTTGGTTTTAAAGTAATTCATTGTGCAATAGATCATCTCCTGGGAGCAGGGGCTCTTCTATTCCGTGGCTCTGAACCCAAAAGATGTCATGCTGGAAATGGGGCTGGGGATTTCAGAGCTCAGAGGGAGGGTACAGACACCACCTGGCCTGTCCCATACATCATGGAGGTTTGCAAGAGCAAACTGTGGTGGGTAAAGGATGGAATTCACTGTTGCTGCTCTGTTCCAGCAGCTTCAGGGGGTTCCTGAGCAGCAGCTGGGAGCTGTCTCTGCAGGCTCTGCATGTGCAAGGTGCCCCAAATGTCAGACACTGTCAGGTCCCCTCCTTCTCCCTGGGGCAGCCTGAGACTCTCCACGGCTCCAGGGAATCCTCTCCTCTCCCTCCTGCTCATCCCACAGCTCTCCTGTTCCTCTGGGATCCCACCCAATCTCTTCCCTGGGTGATCCCATCCATTCTCCTCAGCCTCACCCTGCTGCAGTATTCCCCAGGGAGGTTTTTAAACTGCTCTTCTGCTTGTTGGCAGCTTTCATTTTGCACTGTAAAAGTCTGTTGAAGACATTTTCCTGGAATATTTGAAGTTTATCAGCACCTCTACAACTCAGTGATCTGGGATAGCTTTTTGGAGGCCTTTCTCAGCAAGATGGTGACACTTTTACATCATCATCATCACCATCATCATCATCATTCCTTTTCAGCACCATAGATCTTTGAATTCATTCTTTTAGCACAGGTTAGGAGTTGCTAGACTTTAATTTAGTCTTTAAATCGAATTAGTTAGTTCCAATCCAGAGCAATGGCTAAAACATGAACCAAACCTCAATTTCTGTTTGCACGCACAGTTCCAGACCCTCTCACTGGTTCACAGCCCTGACCCTCCCAGTGCATCCCTGTGATGTGGGAACACATTAAAAAAATCCTGGAATGTCAAATGCTGAACTCAGGTACTCCCTTTAGCAGCTCTGAGTTTAATTGTGCAAACCATTTATACCTATCCCATCCTGCAAACCTGAAGGATGGTTTGAAGCTCTTTGCTGTTGCCAGAGTCATCCACTCACTGAGATCTCCAAGTGCTCTCATGTCACATCTGCCTGTCCCTCCCCTCAAGTGCAGGGAACATCCCCTTTCTGAGAGGGCCAAGAGAAGACTTGTGCAAAGTGGGCTGTGTCCTCTGAGACCCTACCACCAACATTTTAATCAAATTATTCCACACACTCGATGCCCCAGAGGATTGTTCTGGGGAGAAGAGCAGTTTGTTTCCCTGAGAGCGAGCAGGGGGCTGCACAGAGAGCAGAGCTGCCTTTTGTTATGGCAACGGAAGTGTTGGGGATGATGTCAAGGAAACTCCTATCAGCTCTGGGTCACATCACTACAGCTTAATTTGCAGAATCCACTCATTCATTTGTCGTGCAGAGCTCACAGGGAACACAGTTAAACATGTTATTACCCAGGAATTTGGGGAGGCTGAGGGAAAGGCGGGTGGAGGGTTATTTTCATGGTTGCAGTTTTGTTGTCTTAACCTGTAGCAGATGTGCTGGTGGGGTTGGGAACTGGAATCAGCCCCTTCTCCTGAGCCCTGGTTGTGTTCAGTGGGAGAATCCTGGGGCCAGGCCTGGGCTGTGCCTCACCTCTGGCAAAGGTGGTGCTAGGCAGGAACCAGGCTGCACCAAGTCACTGCCTGGCAGAACACAATTCCAGAGCCAGAAGGGACCCACAGGGATCAAATCAGCCCCTGGCCCTGCATAGACACCCCAACAATCCCATCCTGGGCATCCCTTACAGCTCCTGCAGCTCTGGCAGCCTTGGGGCTGGGACCATTCCCTGGGGAGCCTGGGCAGTGCCCCAGCAGCCTCGGGGGGGGAAGAGCCTTTCCCTGAGCTCCATCCCAAGCCCTGACACAGCTCCAGCCCTTCCAGTGTTTGCTTTAGGACCTCTCTGGTGGAGCAACTGTGCCACCCCCTGGACTCCCTGCTCCAGCCACAAAAACTCTCCAGGAGTTTTTGGCAGCTCCCCCGTGAGTGCAGCCCCAGCTCCTGCGTGGGATCTCTGCTTGCAGGGAATGTATTTCCCTTTTCTGTTAGTGAGTGCACTGCTCACACCCTCACACAGCACTTGCTGACACACAGCTGCATCAGCACATCCTACAGCCTGTCCAGGAACTTCAACCTTTCCATTGCACTTTTCTACCATTTAAAACCCAGTTTTAGGTAAAAGACAATCAATTATTGGGGTTGTCACAAAGCTTAAATTAGTTGGAAAGAAATGTAAAACAGTGAGAGCTGCAGACTTTTAAAATCAATATTTTATTTTACTTGAATGTGCAAATAAATATAAAAAAAACTACATTCAAGGAGCTGGCAAAGCAATTACAAGCCCAAAAGCAAAGATCCTTCAAACAAATGGAAGAACAAACTCTTGACTCAAGGTCGTGCAGATACACAGCTGAAACCCTCAGACATGAACAAGCCCCTCTCAAACCCTCCTGATATTCCCTTCACATCCCTTGCTACTCTCAGCTTCGAGACAATAGCACTGTAAAGAGCAAAAGTCTTGCTTAATCAGTTCAGATTATAAATTAAGGTTTACAAAATAAGGATGCTTAAAAATACCTGAAGTACACTTAGAATGGGTTGATGGAACAGGACGGTGCCCAGGGGTGTTGCCCACCTTGGTACACCTGGAATCAAACGCATTTTAAGCCACAAGTTGCCACTTATTTTCTAGTAAACAGTTTTCTGTATCATAAAACCATAAAATTTGGCACAATTGTCATCTCTACTGGGAGACAGCAGAGAGGTGAGCAGGACTGAGGTGTGTTTTGGTGAGCTGGCTGGAAGGGAAAAGGGGACAGTGTGCTTTGCACTGGGCTTGTCCCCCTGCTCCCCCCAGCCCTTGCAGAGCCAAGTGGTCTCTGATCACTGCAATGAGGGCAGGGGAAGAACCTTCAGATCATTTCAAGAACCAAAGTTTAGCAGAGACCCAGACAAGGAGAACATGGGTTCTTGATGAAAAGTCTCTGCTGGCAGTGGTTGTGCAAGTGGCCATGAATGCCAGAGAGTGGCCTCCCTCCTTCCCTCCCACTGATTATTTTGCAAAAAAGACAAAGACTCGGGACAGTTTTCTATTAAACATACCCCAAAGGCCAATTTTTCTACTGTCAAGTGAGACAATTGCGAAACCAAATGTCGTACAGTGGAAATAACCCAGGACAAATCCTACAGGCTGCTCCTTAGGTCTGGCAGAAATCATCACCTAAAAATCAAAGCCACAGAAAGGTTCAGGGTTGGGGGGGCTATTGCCCCAAAAGCCAGGGAAAAGTTGGAAGCAAAGCTGAAAGGAGGCTGGGTATGCCCCAAAATGTTATGTTTGTAATACACTCCATGGACAGCGTGCTTGCCCTTGGCCCCTGAAAAACAGGCGTGAAGTCACAGTGGGGCTGCAGGACAACACGAGTACATTTCCTTGATTTCTCACTGAATTAGATGTCAGATGTAGTGTTCTGCACTGATCAGGGCAGGCTGTGTTAGGTTTCATGGCAAAAAAAGCTTTGACAGCAGTACAGATGCCTCAGGGGAAAAGCTCATCTGGGATGGCTGTGGCTGGATCCCGCTCTGCCCCTCGCAGATTTCCCTGTGTCCCTGCAAACGCTTGTGCTGACCCAGCAGGAACAGGAGAGTCCGTGGGCCGGAGTTGAGCTCGCAGCTGCTCCAGGAGCTCCATCTGCCGATGTCACCGAGGCGCTGCAGCCCCGCAGAGCGCCGGGGGCCGGGCATGGAAACGCCCAGCTCCGGAGCTGCCCACCAACATGCAAAACACAAACCCAAAAACCAGGCCAGACCTCGAAATGGACATTCCTCCACATGGATATTCTGGAAGGCAGAGTCTGCAGCAGGTCCTCAGCTCCCAAAGCAGTCCCAGCAGCTGGGGGATCTCTCATCATTCCTGTCCCAGCACCACAGCTCAGGGTTCTTCCCCTCAGTTCATGCTCCAGAACACCCAGTTGATGAGGGAATGTCAGAGCCTTGAGTGCTGACTATCCCCGTGTCAGTTTTGGCATTTTTCTCACCAGAGCACCAGGAACAAGAGTCATTTGTTGCCTTGTTGGCTCACAGGGATAACGAAGCCGCCCTGTGCCAGGGCTCTCAGCCCTGCTGGCACTCCCAGGGTACAGTGAAGAGTTCTGCAGGCTCCAGGATACCACAAAGTCAGGAAGATGGGGAATATTAAACCCTTCGAAGTGGAAGCAGCTGCCAGCATCTGCTCAAACACCAGCCCAGCTCCACCTCTCCAACAAAGCCACTAGTGGTAGTTCACTCTCTCACTGAGCTGGTCAGCAGTGGCCTAAAGCCAGGAAACTACTAAAAAGTGTGTGGCAATGCCAAGAACCCCCTTCCCATAAAAGCTTTCACAAGTCTCTTCATGATGGCTGGAGGATTACACTGCAGGGAGACAAGTCTATGCCATATGGAAAATACATGATAATCCAAAGTAAAATGCTGTTTGGATAAATACCATTAATACATACATTGCATTCCCACCACTATTCTCATAGTAAATGTGCTTCACCAGCAAAGCTCTGCCTTGTCTGGGCGCTCAGGGCGAAGCAGGACGGCGGCTGTACTGGACTCTGTATCTGTTCACTGGCACCCCGTGGACGTTCACTGTCTCACAGGTGGTTTTGCAGGGCACCATCTCCTCGTCCTCATCCCCCATCAGCCAGTCTTGAACCACATCCACGGCCTCCATGGACACGTTCTCCTCCAGCCACCGGTTGTGCCACTCCTCGAACTGCTGGTGGTGCTTCAGCAGCACCATGGGCTGGACCTGGGAGCAGGGCAGTAAAGATCACTGAGAGGCTGCTGGGGGAAAAGCCAAAGCCCTCAGCTCTACCTGAGGTGTGCAATGCTTTGGGAACACCAACGGAAACAGGAAACCACAGACCTGCGTTTAACCACCCATATTTCCTAATGTTTGCCACTCCCACTTCAAATTTGCATGTAAAGAAAAGGCTGCTAAGCTAATCCAAAGTACAGAGCATTTAGCAGCTCTCCTCCGTGTTACACCCAACACAGAGCAGTAACTTCTGGGTGCAGCTTGCAGGAATACAGCCACAAGCATTATCGGTACCTGCATTTTGGCTCCCACCCCATCCTCTGCTACCACCCGGGCTGCAGAGGGAGCAGAAGGGAGCTGTACCTGCTTGGCTCTGCAGAGAGCTCCCCTCCTGTACATGTAATCCTCGGAGTTCATGATGAACATCATCTTGTGGGTGTTGAGCTTGAAGCGACAGTCGACGTTGCAGGCGCTCTCCACCCCGATCAGCCGCTTCCAGGAGCTCTTGACCTCGCTGCGCAGGGCCCTCACCTGCTTGCACTGCCACTTGCGAAACTTCTTCAGGTTCCTGGAGCAAAACAAGGATGACAAAGCGTGTGTCACACCTGATGAACTGCTCTCCTCAGCTGACAGGGCTCACAGCACACGTATGGAACTTGTATTTGCACGTTTGGTTTTTCAGGCTCTCTCTGGGATCTTCCTCCGTATCCTCTGACAAATATTTAGGGAAATGGGAACAAAGTAGACCCAAAACCCCATCCAGAATCCTGCTCCATTCCAAACACAGTTCCAAGAACACACCTCAGTGCAGTGATCATAAATTTCTCTTCCAGCATTCCTGTGCAGGTCACTGGCCTGGAGCAGCCCCTCCAAGGTGACTGCCTTTCCCTGGGGCCAGGACATCACCCAAACCCAGTGGCACACAGGCAGGGAGGAGGCAGCAGCAGCAGCTGCTGCAGGTGTGGCTCAGGGCAGGGAGCAGCTCACCTTTGCAGAAAGACTGGTTTCAGGAGGAAGCCATCGTTCTGGTTGTTGGGAGCTCCTTCCACCCCAACGTACTGCTCCATGTAGTTGGCCAGGTGCTACACAAGGGAGACCAGTTCCAGTGAGATTTCACTTCATCAGGACAAACATCACGGCAAAGAACCTGTTTATTTCCAAGCTGTTTATTCTGAGGCTGATTTATGTTAAAACTCTTTTGCTAATGCACCTTTTCTGTCAATGGCCCCAGCCCCACATGTCATCTGCCCACCTCCCAGGCAAACTCATCCTCCTGGCAAAGCCTCACAGTTTGGAATAAGAAAGCAGGGAAAGCATTCTTAGACATCTGCTTTGTGGTACACAGACTCCATGGTCAGTGTGGTATTACCTGGACCTCCACAGGATCTTCTGTCTGGGTTTCTTCTGTATCCAGCAGCTCAATGGTCATGATCACCTGTCCTTTCCTCTGGAGAAACATGACCTGTGATAAAGTTACAGAAAATATTTGCCACAAGGGTTCACAATAAAAAGCTGCATACTCACAAGCCATTTGAACAATAAATAAAAGCTAGGAGAGAAGCAGCAGAGCTTCTCAGTGAGCCACAATGTCCCCTCACTGCCCATGCTTTGATTTTGGTTCCTTCTCTCCATATTGCTCACTCTCTCACCTTGGAGCTTCCAAACCCACTTCTCCCAAGTGAAGTGCCGCTGCAGAGATTTTCTAAAGTCTTTCAGTGATTTTGTGAAGTTCCCTGGCAGTGAGGTCTTACCTTGAAGCAGTTCTCATCTGCCATGCACCGTTCAGCCTTCCACTGGTAGCTGGTCTCCTTTGCTGCCCGGACACAGCGGGATGACAAATTGCCCCCAGCAGCTCCTCGTTTCCTCTCGTTCAGGTACAGCTCAACCACCTTCAAGCAGATGTCATCGCTCACTAGATGGTGAAGCTTCCATTAAAAAAGGGGGAATTCAGTCAGCAACCCTGGGCCAAGAGTTAACTCCAGTGTGTCATGAAAGGAGTATAAAACTCAGCACAGAATCACACTCAGCTGAAGCAGAAAACTCCAGAGACTTCCCACATTTCACTCTCTTTTTCATGAACAGAGGAGAGTGAGTGGCTGATGTGCCTTAACTAGAAAACTACATCTGGAAGACAGATTTCAGTAAGAAGGACCAGACATTTTTCGTGTTGCCTTAGATGTATTTTGAGTGTGGCAGAATTTTGAAAAGACTATAACTCAAAAAATGTTGGGAAAGGCCAGAAAGAGTAAATACCCCTAACGTGGTCCCTGTATGGAAGCTGAATCCTCTCACTAAATTTCTGCTGAGGCATTTCCCTGTCAGACATAACTTTTGTCTGAGTTTGCTGCCAGCTCAGTGCCCTGCTGCTTTGCAGGGCACTGGGAGAAGCCTGGCTGTGTGTGAGGGGGGATAAGCAGCCCCTGGGAGAAGCCTGGCTGTGTGTGAGGGGGGATAAGCAGCCCCTGGGAGAAGCCTGGCTGTGTGTGAGGGGGGATGAGCAGCCCTGTAGCCCTGGTTCCATGCCTGGAGTGTTTTGGTTTTTTGAAATTCTTTTTTCAAGGAATTTTTTGTAAACAGGAGAAATGTTTTTATAACTGTACTTTTGTTATTAGTTCTTTTTCTTAGGAGGGACTTCTTGACATCCCTCTGGTCTAACCAATGTGATTGAAGAGGTTTGCCTTTGTTTCACCAATCAAACTGGTCTGTGTAAAACAGTATAAAAAGGAGACACATCCCAAAAATAAAGGAGTCATTTTCAGCCTTCTGAACCTCGGAGTCTGTGTCATTGTAGTGTAGCATCACAGCCCCTCAGAGAAGCCTGGCTGTGTGAGGGGTGCTGAGCAGCCCCTCAGAGAAGCCTGGCTGTGTGAGGGGGGATGAGCAGCCCCTGGGAGAAGCCTGGCTGTGTGTGAGGGGTGCTGAGCAGCTCTTTAGAGAAGCCTGGCTGTGTGTGAGGGGGGATGAGCAGCCCCTTAGAGAAGCCTGGTTCTTTGTGGGGGGTGCTGAGCAGCCCCTTGGAGAAGCCTGGCTGTGTGTGAGGGTGATGAGCAGCCCCTGGGAGAAGCCTGGCTGTGTGTGAGGGGGGCTGAGCAGCCCCTGGGAGAAGCCTGGCTGTGTGTGAGGGGTGCTGAGCAGCCCCTCAGAGAAGCCTGGCTGTGTGTGGGGGTGATGAGCAGCCCCTGGGAGAAGCCTGGCTGTGTGGGGGATGTGATGAGCAGCCCCAGCCCAGCCCTCACCTGGCGCACGATGTTCTGCACCAGCTTGTCCATGGTGAAGCCGATGTAGGCGTGGATGGTGAACATCTCCCTCAGGGTGTCCTCGTACTGCGTGGGGTCGATGTTCCCGTCCAGCAGGCTCCTCACCATGTCCAGGAAGGCTGGGTAGTACTCCTCCAGCTCCACCTCACCTGGCGTGGGGAAAGGGAATTCGTTTCACATGCAGAATAGGCAGAGTGAAGTCAAGCAGTGCAAGAGGCAGCTCTGCTCAAGGACCACAACATTTGGTGTGGAGAATGTCCTTGCAGGCAGTTCCCTGCCAGGTGCCCTGACAGGCTGGGACAGTTTCCCTCAAGCACTTCCAGGACTGCCCTGGGCAATAACTATTTCTTTGTGGGGCTGTTTGCATTGTAAATCAAAGTAACAGATTCCTACAATGAGGCACCTGAGCACAGTGGGCTGGCAGGAAGTCTCTGTCAAGCAGCCTGTGACACACTGACTGCCCTGCTTTAGGAGCTGTGTCCACAACTCACCAACACAGCAGAGGATTGCACCTCCACACCCCTCACAGAGCTGCCTGCTGGCCCCAGTGACTCAGACACACACAATGGAGCACTGGCACCCAGGGCATTAAGAGTGAACTAAGCCCTGCATTATTCTTACTTGGTTGCTTCAGTCTTAGCTCCATGGCTGGATCATTGGTTTTCTCTTTCCTCCCTTCACAGAGGAGCTTCTCTCTCTCTTTCTCAGTCCGATATTCCAGAAGCTGCTTCTGGGCCTGGCGATAAATCTTTAGGAGCCTGGAGCACAGAGTCTGGTGAAGGCGCAGGAAGAAATACCAATTATTATTGACAAAGAAGAGGCTGTAAACATCATCCAGGGTATTGTGGGGCTCAGCAGCTGTAACATCACAGAAGGTTGCTTTGGTCTCCAAAGGACTGCTCGGAGGCCCAGGCACATGTTTTTTGCGCAGGTCAGGAGTATCCAGGTTCTGCCCCTGGTGGTTTTCTCTGTCCTCATCTGTTGATTCCTCAGAAATGTTGTGTTCAGGTGGCTGAGAGAAGAACAGCTCAGGTATGAAGTGATGCACAATCTGCCTGATGGTTGCCTGATCCTCCTTTTGGATGGTGGGCTGCCTCTTCACGTAATAGCTGATAAGAGATGCTGCATCTTCCAAAATCTGCTTGTCTTCATAGATGAATATAAGATGAGGCTCATTCGTGGATGAACTCCTCCCCTCTGAATGCTGCTCCTGATGCTGTAATCAAGAGACAAACAGATAAAGATCCTCCCAATCCATGCTCAGGTGCCATCCCTGCCAGGAGGACTAAGCCAGTATTAACACTGTGCTTGGCACAGCTGTTTTTGACCCCATTTTCAGCCATTTTCACACGGTCCCAGGTGCTGTGGACACATCTGGGTCACACTACCAAGGGAGGGAATGGAGGAAAGGTCACTCCCTGTCATACACACCTCGTCATAGACACTCTCAATCTCATTCAGCAAACTCTTGGAGCGCAGAGCTTTGGTGTCATTCTGCTTGAAGTTGACTGCCTGGTGGTCCAGGGATTTCAAATAGGCCTTCTCATACTGCTCCCTCCAAATCTTGTTGAAGCCTTGCTGGGCCTCCCTCCATTCTTCCTCTTTTGCTTTCAATCTGCATAAATGAAGAGTCTATGTCAGTTCAGACAGACAGGCACAGAAACACACCCAAAACATTGCAATGCAGCCAACTGTGGTGCAGCAAGAAGTGGAAAACTGGAATTGATTCCTGGATGCAATAAATAAATTAGAGAAAGCACCACCAGTGATGATGAGTTGAAACAACAGCTACAGAATCACAAAACCATTTTGGTTGGAAAAGACTTCTGAGATCATCAAGTCCAACCTTTGACCAATCACTGCTTTATCAACCAGACCAAAGCACCAAGTGCCATGTCCAGCTGTGGCATGTGGGATGGGGACTCCACCACCTCCCTGGGCACCCTGTTCCAATATTTACAACCCTTTTTGTGAAAAAATTCCCCCTGATGTCCAACCAGAACTTCCAGCAGCACAGCCTGAGGCTATGTCTTCTCATTCTGTTGTTTAAAAGTCCTTTGCCAGCTTCTTAAAGAACACAGCACAATGGGAATTACCTCTTAAGAACCACAGGGACAGCAGTAACTGGGTTTTTCTTCAGACTCTCGATGATCTCAGGTGCTTTGTCCCCATAGATGCGATAGATGGCCCGGCGCTGGATCACTTCTGAGGTTCCTCCCAAACAATCATCCAGGCGAAACTTCTCCTGGTCCTCCTGGGTCAGGCGGGACAGTTTCTTCTGCACACTCTCCAGCACACGGATTGTGGCTAAATTGGTCTCCAGGACAACATCCAGCTGTTGAGAGTTCCCAGAAAACAGTGTCAGAACAGGAACACGGGGAGCAGCAGCAGCCCAGGTTTGTGGAAGGTGTTCCAGCCCCACAGGGTGGAGCCAGGAAGCAGCAGGAAGGTTTTTAGTGGAAAGGAGACTCTGCCAGCTTTCCCAAAGGTCACACACAATTTAGAACTGGACTCGTGCCTAGGAAGAACTATTAGACTCCAAGCACAACACACCAAACTCCATCTCAAACCAACAAACACCAACAGAACTTTCAGGAACTGGCCACTAATTAATTCAGCAAAATCCCAAGGTTTTGCTTTCTGAAGGAGCACAAAGGGAGTTCAGCAGCACAGGTACCTCAAAGCGCTCGTCCTCGCAGCGGTGCAGCTGCTCCTCATAGGGAGTCTTCTTGGAGCTGACAAAAGTGGAGTCTTCAGACCAGGACGGAAAGGAAACCCAGGTATCATTTAACACCTGCAACAGTGCAGAGACGTGACATTGAGCAGGGCCTTGCGAGCCCAGAGCTGCTCTCATGGGGTTTTGTCTCTTGTCTTTTTGCATAGTTCTTCCCTGAGGTTCTGTAGGACATTCCAGACCTACATTCCAGACCTAATTCCCAGGTCACTGCTCCCCAGATTTAAGGTCTGTGTGGAACTGTCAGGGCCCTGCTCAGAATACTCAGTAACACCTTCCCTCTCACCTCACAAACAGAGATCACTCTGCAGTGATCAGCAGCTGTAAATAAAGGAGACAGAGCTCCCCACAACAGTGGGAATGGTGCTTCAGGCACCACCTCACAGGGCTCTTACAGAGAAAAATTGTTCCTAAAGGCCATACTGGCCTACTGCTAGAAAATTAATTCCAGGATATTTAATATTCTTTTCTGTCTATAGGAGCACATTTGTATCTGCATACAGACTCAAAAGGTATTAGAGATGTAATTTGAGACGGGTTTAGATAAAATTAGTGAAATGTAGGTATTATTTCAATAAATTGGCTGAATAAATTGAATTAGCCCTGAAAAAGGGACTACACACGCAGCAGCTGTGGCACGAACTGCCCCACTCCAATTTTTATGTGTGTTCAGGGACTGGACAGCCTGATCCCAGAGTACCTCCTTGCAAATGGCTGTTCTCCCACTGCACTTTGGCTGCTGGTAGGTTTTTGGGAGAGCCCTGTAACTGGATCCGATGCGTTTGCAGGAGGCGTAATCGATTTCCCGGCTCATTCCATCCCCGGAGCGGTCACTCAGTGGAGAAGCAAAGGAAAGCTCTTTCACCCCAAGGAAGGACTTGAACTGTGCAAACAGTTCTGGGAATTTCCTTCAAAAACACAAGTATTTTGTTATTTTGCTGTGACAGCTTTAGGGTGGTTAATGCGTGTCATAAAAGGGAGGCAGAAATATCTAAACAAACTCAGCGTTGCAGGGAGAAACCTTTCACCAACACTTCACCTCTATTATTGTTCTCTCTGAATTGCTTTAGGGTTTGTTTTTTTTTATTATTATTTAAGGTAGGAAAATGACATAAACACTCCCCTTATGTGCCTGAGGAGAAACTGATCCTTGCCATTTGACTCTCCCTCTTCTGCTGGAAGCCAAACAGCTCAGGAGGCTCACAGCAGAGCTGGAGCTATTTACCCTTCTCACAGCCCTGTTCTCAGATTTCATGTTTATACCTTTATTACACTTTGAGTTATTGAAGAGGGAGTGTGAACAGACAGAGGAAAATATCTTCCTCACAATACTCTTTAAGAGCTGTATAGATAAATTTAAAGGTTCCGATTTTATTACTCTTCATTTTGGATTAACCTTCAATTTCTTGTGTGCTGCCCAGGAGATACTTCTAAGTTAAATCAAAAACTTCTGTAACAAAGCTCACAATGTGCCAAAAAAATAACAGAGTAGGAACTACAAAGTACCACAGGGCAGAGAGGTAAGTTAGTAACTTACCCTAAAAAGGGTGTAACAAGCTGGAGCAACTCAGAGCCAGAGACCAACTCCTGGTTGAAGAGAGCAATGCAACGGAGAAAATTTTCATAGACCTCCTGACTCTTGAGCACCCTGCGAACCTGCAGCAGTTTGGAGAGATGATCACAGCACATGAATCCCATTTGTATTTAGAAAATTATTCCTTATCAGTCTATTCATCTTCCAAACCCACCTATTTTAATTTTTCTCGGTCTTTCTCTACCACTTGAAAAGTCAGGGAATGTCTTAAGTGCTGACACACAAATTGTAGAGAAAACCAATTAACCACGTAAAAGGCTGAAGGTAAGTTCAGAGAATGTGAGGAAAGGACAAATACCGACCTTGTCAAAGAAGGAAAACTCTTGCAGAGTCCCGTATTTCCCCACTGTCGCCACTGACAGATCTTTGGTACCTCGCAGCTTCATTTTCTTCTGTTAAAAGAACAAGCAGTTATATTTAAAATGTTGTGACTCAAATGCCATTAAATTCCACTCTGCTGACACAGAACAGCTCCCTGCAAAGGCTGAGACCCTGTATTTCCCCAGCAGTGATCTGGCACTGCTGTGTCACATCCTCACAGCAATCGCTGTCAAATGTCTCCCAGCTAAGAAGAAGCAACAAAAAAAGAGAATCACTTGAGATTCTGCATAGAAGCAATAAATTGTCCCTTTCCAGGGCCAATACTTAGTACAGAAGATTGTGATATTTAGTATCAAACACATTACCACACACATTTGAGCATGCATTAAAAATTCCCTTTTTCTACAGCAATTAAAATAACTCAAAATTTGGTTTCTCATACACCTACATACATCAAAGACACTACTCATTACACCTTTATCACAGCAATTACTAAGCACAAGCAATATGAGGTTATTCTAAATTTTTACTTGCTGAGAGATACCTTTGCTGGGCCAGAAACAGGACGCAGCAGCAGTGGCCTGGATCGCTTCTTGCTGTGCTCCAGATTCTTCTCATGCTCAGTTTTCTGGACACTGTTCACTTCACATGGTCCATTTCCTGTGAACTGAAGTAAATAAATAATGATTTCAACATTCTCCTCTCAAATAAAGAATCCTAACAAAACACAGAGCATGTGGTTAAGTCACCTGTTCTGAGAAAATCCAAACAATGAAGAGGAGCAATGTTCATTACTGGCTGTATGGTTTTCCATGTTTTGCATATTCTACATGCAGACAGAGCATTCAATATCCTGCCCTGCTCTCAGCACGTACCAAAGACCTTTTTGCCTCTGGGAGGAACTGTCCAAACTCTGAGAGCAGATCCTCCTGTCCTCGGAACAGATTGGCCACTTCAGTGAACACTTCCTCCTCTGACATGCCCCGGAAGGGTCGGCCCTTGGTGTTCAGCTGCTCTTTCTGAAAAGATACACAAAGATGTTCAACAGAGTCAAAAGGTACCTCACTCTGCCAGAAAACTCATCCTGAGCCAGAAACTCCAATGCCACAGAACTTGAAAGGACTCTGAGCCAGCCCCAGGTTCTTACAGGGCCTCCTTGCACACACAGGATCACAAATTCAGCTGAAGGTGAGTAAAGACAGGTCTGGCTACAACCTCTTTACGCCCTGCAAAGTTCCACAATTTTCCCACCTTTTGTCATTTCCTGTGAACATCTACAGGGCAGCTGTTGAATAAACACAAGTCCTGGGAACTCTAAGTCTGTTCAACAGGCAGAGATTAAATTTAACAACCACAACTCCAACAGCTCCAGTGCCAACCCACCACCTTTTCCACGAGTGACTTTTTACCTGGTAAGTGTGAAGGATTTCTAGAAAGGATCTGTAAATCTCTGGATGGTCAAGGAAACGTGTTTTGATCTTATTCACATAACTGATGGCATTATTGAACTCCACGGAATCAGATTCCAAGGGAATTTGGGATTTATCTTCTTTGTAGGGAAGCTGCTGCCGAAACTCCTCGGAGCAGTCGCTGTGGTTGTGGGAGTTCTCCTGGGAGTAGTGCAGGACCAGCCCACTGCCAGGGAGTGCACTGGGAACGGGCTCTGGGGGCACCTGGGGGCACAGGACACACGAGATGTTGGAAAAGGATCAGGGACCAGCTCAACAACAGCCCAGCAGCAATGCTGGCAAGGTCTCCAGCTAAAAAATATTGTCACGAGAGGAAGGAAGAGAAAGTATTTCAGTCACAAATCGATTTCCCTACTCTGTTTATTAACTCCATCAGTTAAAATAATCCCCAAAGTTCTCCCTGGTGTAGGAGCCACCTGACTTGTGGCTGTCACAGCCTCATTGGCCTCATCTGAGAGGCTACACCAAACACCTCCCACTGCAGGTTCTGCTACCACTGGTTATTGCAGAGAACTGCCAGTTTTAAGGGGCATATTAAACATTAAGGCCCTTACAGGTGTTAATTCCTAAGCAACAGAAAGATCTGAGGGAGCTGAGATTTAAAAGGTAGTTCCTGCTGCTAACTGGAGTTCAACCACAAGTTTATCAGCAGAATTCAGTTTATGGCTCTATTTCAGCCCCACAACCACACAATAACAACAAACAGGGGCAACATCCATCTGTATCCCAGCAAGTGTTTTGCACACCAACAGTACCTGATGGGGAATCCACGACCTTAAAGACTTTTCCCAACATAAACAATTCAGTGATTTCCTTTTGCCTGTTGCCTAAACAAGATTCCTGGTTTCTCAGTGGAAGACTGAAGTGCAATTCTTCCAGGATCACCCCTTGAAATTTGCCATTGCCCACACCTCATACTGGGAACCCATTTAACAATGTCAGGCCAATTACAATTTCAGTTTCCAAACATGACTGAAATATTTCGTGTTGAAGTGGACTTTCCATGAAGAACCATCATTCCTGTGTAAGTCAAACTGCCTGGTTTGTGAATAAATCAGGGTTGGAACTAGGTGGTCTTTAAGGTCTCTTCCAATCCCAAAAACTCCATGATTCTTTCAATAAACATTTAAATTTATATTACATCCATTATCACAAGCTTTGAAAATCATCTAAAAACATCAGCAATGTGCACTAGACATAAATCTCCACAGCCTAAAACTGTGCAGACGTGTCCAGTGACATGGAACAGTTTATTTAAACATGGAACAGTTTATTTACAGAATAAGAGCTCTGTGACCTACCTGACTATTCAAAGGTGACTGTATACTTAACTTCCCATTCTTTGGGATTTCTATCCTGTAGCCCAGAGGAAGAAATGCATTGAATCCTACAATGAGGTCAGGATGCTCATGGAAAAGCTGAGAAACACGTCGGATGACTCCAGGTGTGTCAATGCTAAAACGGAGAGGGGTTTGTTACTTTTATCCAAATCAGAAACACAAGTTAAGCCCAGAAAATGCCAGAGAAATGTGAAATGTGTGGTAACTTATGGATGCAATTCTTAAAAACAAAAATTAGCCCAATTAGAGGGAATGGTCACTGCAGCCTCGCCCTGGGAATGTTGTCCATGGAGAGGAGAGATGAGTGTGCAGGTTGGGGCAGGACAGCCACCACCTCCAGGGCTGGCAGGCCTCAGGTTCTGCTCAAGCTGCTTCACTTATTTACAAATTCTGCGTTTCAGAGTGGAAAGTAAAAGCAGATTTGCCTTCTCCTGTGGATTTCACCTTTGAAAAACTATGGGATGGGCAGAAATACTCCAGCTTCACATGACTGCACCACTGGGGGACAGGGCAGTGAGTGTGCAGAGGGGGAATGATCGGGTGAAGGCTGGGGGCTCTGCACAGGCAGAGAGACCCCACAAAGGCTGAGACCTGAGGGAACACCTGGAGCTGTGTCAGGGCTTGGGATGGAGCTCAGGGAAAGGTTCTTCCCCCTGAGGCTGCTGGGGCACTGCCCAGGCTCCCCAGGGAATGGTCCCAGCCCCAAGGCTGCCAGAGCTGCAGGAGCATTTGGACAACGCTCTCAGGGATGCTCAGGGTGGGATTGTTGGGGTGTCTGTGCAGGTACAGGGGCTGGGCTGATGATCCCTGAGGGTCTCTTCCAGCTCAGGATGTTCTGGGATTCTGTAAAAGGCTGAGGGGCTCCCCAGAGCACCCTGGGATGTAGGACCTGGGCTTTACCTCTGGCTCTTGAACTCCTTCATGATCTCCAGGAAGCCGTTGTAGGTGGCAGGGTCGCTGCCAAAGCGAATCTTCACTTGGTCCAGGTAGGAAAGGGCATCCTCCACCTGTGGGAGAGAACACGGTGAGGGGGGACAGGCCCTGTAGCCCCCCACGGCCCCAGAATTGGGGCGGGGGCACCTCATGACACTGCAGAGGGTGTGAACCGGCCCGGGGGAGCCCCGCAGCACCGGGGAAGGGCTCTCGGTACCGGGGGAGGGGCCGGGCAGGGCAGGCCCCGGTGGGCTGCCCGTGCTGAGGGGTGTCACGGCACGGAGGGGCACGGTACCGGGGAGCCGGGAACAGCTCCCTGGGGAGAATGACCGCGGTACCAGAGAGGAACGGCAGGGCCGGGAAGAGGGGCACGGCCCAGGGGAGCGGGGAACAGCCCCGGGGAGCCCTCACGGTACCGGGGAACAGGACGCGGCCCCGGGGGACCCCTCGGAACCGGAGGAGGAGGGCGGGGAAGCCCCTGGCGCGAGGGGGGACAAGCCCCCGGAACACTCCCCGATACCGGCGGGTGAGGACAAGCCCCGGGGGGCGATTCCGGCACCGCAGCCGGGACAGGGCAGGTCACAGCGGGGGCGGGCGGGGCCGTCCCGGGGGGGCGAGGAGCGGCCCTTCGCGGGGGCGGGGAGGGTGGGGAAGGGGCGATCGCGGCCGCCGGGGCGGCCCCCGCACTCACGTGGACCGGCAGCTTCTCGTGCGGCGCGGCCCGGCCGCCGCCGCCGCCCCAGCGAGGGGCGCTGCCCCCGCCGGCCCCGCGGCCGCCGCCGCCCCCCGCCGCCATGTTGGAATCGGGCGGGCGCGCGCGGACCCCGGCGGCGCGCGCGGCCGCTGCGTCAGCGCGCACGGCTCAGGCCACGCCCCTCCGCGGCAAGGCCCGCCCCCTCTGAGCATCCGTCCTCTGGTTGGCCACGCCCCCCCTGATTGGCCACGCCTCTGCTCCGCCCATATAGTATGGCCATGCCCATATTTCTCATCAGGCCACGCCCCAATCGTAACGGGACACGCCCCCCGCGCCGCTTCCGCCCGTTCGAGCGCCGCGGCGGGAGCGGCGCCTCCGGGAGCTCCTGAGGGAGAGCCGGGCTCGCGGCGGGGCTGAGGGGGAGCGGCGCCTGAGGGAGAGCTGGGCCCGCGGCGGGGCTGAGGGGGAGCGGCGCCTGAGGGAGAGCCGGGCCCGCGGCGGGGCTGAGGGGGAGCGGCGCCTGAGGGAGAGCCGGGCCTGCGGCGGGGCTGAGGGGGAGCGGCGCCTGCAGGGCCCGAGCTTGAGGAGCCTGAGGGGGCTGCGGGATCCCAGGGAGTCTGGAGGAGCCGGCGGCTGAGGACTGGAACTGCCGGGGCTGGAGGAACAGCGTCGGGTGTTGTGGGGCTGAGGGAGCCGGGGGGTGTTGGAGGGGACGGACGGGGCTGGAGGAGCCCAGCGGTGGCTGGGGAATCCCGGGAGGGATAATGAGGCCTGAGAGGAGCTTGAGGAGCGAGGGCTGGGGGAGCCCCAGGTGTTGGAAGAGTCATGGGGGGCTTGAGGGACCTGGGGGAGCCCTTCACTGGTGTGCACTGAGCTCTGGGGTAGCAGGATAATAAAAAATAAATAAACATGCCACTTCCCCCAGCGGTCCCTGGCAGCAGACAATTTGAACTCAGTAAAACCCAGTTACACGAAGAGCAAGGAGCAGAGGGGGGACAAATTAGCCGTGCGGCTTGTTTTTCCTTTAAGCATTACCTCGTGCTTTGCCTTTGAACTTGCTGCCGGTATTTGAGCCCAGAATATTTTCTCTATGTTGTGCTGGGATATCCCAGCTGTTTGCAGCTTCCAGGCAGGATGCTCACACACTGTCTCTGAATTTAATATTCTATCCCCTGTTTTGATACAGCACAAACTGCTGCCCTGTGACCCGTTTCCCTTCTGACAACGTGAAGGATGCCACAGGCCTGTTTAATACAGGAAGGATCAAATTAATACAGGTTTTCACAGTTACTCACTGCTTTCGACATCCCAGACTGCGATGGATTGATTCAGTCACCCAGCACACAGGTATTTATCATCTCTGGAGAAGCAGGCACTGCAAAGGCCTTTCAGGAGAGATGTGGGCTGAAAATGGATGCTTGGCATTAGAGTGTTGTGCTGGTAAATACAGGGGTTTAGAGTTTTCAGTGATTATTCAGTGCTTAAGAATAGAGATAATAAATAAAGATTTTTAGAGATGTGATGCTGGTAAGGGTGGTGGGAGCCAAATACAGCTCCTAGGCTGTAGTTTTAGTTTGTGCCTGAGATCTGTTGGTTTTCTGAAATTCTTTTCCCAGGGAATTTTCTGTAAACAGGAAAAATATTTTTGTAACTGTACCTACGTTTACATCCTTTCCCTAGGAGGGACTTCTTGATGTCCCTCTGGTCTGACCAGTGTGAGTGAAGAGGTTTGTCTGTTTCACCAATCAAACTGATCTGTGTAGAATAGTACAAAAGGGAGACACATCCCAAAAATAGAGGAGTCATTTTCAGCTATCTGAAGTCAGAGTCTTGTGTCCTTGTGGTGTAAAACTAGGTTTTGCTCCTAGGTTCTGAAGCACTCATAGCTGTGCAGGAAAGAGAAGCTGGTAGCACAGAGTAAAGCCCTTTACTCCACCTGTGGAAAGGAGTATCTCAGACATATCCTTGATGTGTTGTCAGGTGAGAGAAAATCAGCATTGATCCAACCTCCTGCACTACATTTTTTTTTTTTTTTTTTTTCGTTTTTCTTCCTGGATTCTCCTGAACTGGCCCAATTTCGGTTTTGTATTACTGTTATTAACTTGAGAAATTTCATCCTTCACCCTGGTGACACAAGCAGAACCAGCTGCAGACAAATAACTCCTGTGAGTTTTGTTTTCTGCCAGAGCAGAGTTCCCAGCCCTCAGCCAGCACCAACACCTGGGTGGTGCACCCCGCTGTAAAGATGCTCCCAAACCTGCCCCGGGTTTGTCAGGATTTGTGTGTTCTCCCGGGGAATGCTGTGAGCTGGATCCTGCCTGGCAGCCCGGGGCAGTAATTAACCATTGACACCCAGCCGGTGCTGCCTCAGAATAGCTCAGCTCAGGTTGCTGCTGACAGAGCTCCAAGGGACCATCGGCTCCTGTGCCTGCCAAGCAGATCTGCCTTCTGTGACCTTCCAAAGGGAGCCTCGGGCCCCAGGGCAGCCCTGAAGGACGGAATCCCTGTTGCAGAGGACTCTGTAATCCCCAAGGAAATCGGAGGGCTGGGTTCTGATGATGTGGGTGGGCCTGTGGATCGCAGGGTGTGGATCTGCAAGGACTAAATCATCGTGAGCTGTGGCAATTTGCTTTTCCTGTCTCCTGATTACCCTGTGTTTGACGTTTCTGTGGCTCTGGAGGAGGGATGCCAGTGTCATCCTGTCTGGAGTTCAGGGGGAAGACAAGGGCTGTCCCAGGGATCAGCCCTGTGAAAAGGAGCTGGCTTTCCTCAGGTATTTCCAAGCATCTCACTCAGGTGGATGTGTCCAGTGTGTCACACCCTTCACCTGTGAAACAAGGAAATCAGACTGTTCTTGCTCTGTCTGCCCTCAGATGGGGCTCATGGTTGGCTTCTTCACTTGTGAAATTGCTTATTATTCATATTTTAAATTTTCACTTGTCACAAGCCATTCCAGACAAAAGCTTCAGAGGTGAGATTAAACAGGTCTCAAAGCCTGAAACAGATTTCCCAAAATCTCTTGCTTTAAAGCAGCAGGAAGGAGCATTCTCTGTCAAATGTAACAGCCAAATGCCAGAAAGCAAAACCTTGCCTCCTTACTCTGTTGACAGCACCTAGAGCTGTTCAGCCACAGGTTTCCTTTGCTCTCAAAGGTGCTTGATGTGATCCTGCCCAGTTTGGGCTATGCTGGCTGTTCACCTCTTGCTTTGGCAAGAGATGGTGCTCCAGATGTGTCTGTGCCATCTGGCTCCTGCCCACAGCTGGGTATCCAGGCAGCTTCTAGGATTTCACATTTAAAACATTTCAGAAATGAAATTGTGTTTCAGGCCTCAGGCACACACTGACATGAGGCCAGGCCTCTGAATGGATAAAGTGCTCTCCACTCAAGATCAAAAATAAAAGGGGAACAGAAAGGCTTGAAGCAGAAAAAAACAAGGGTCATCTTTTTAGAAGCATGACAGTACTAGAAACATGTTCAGGACTGCAAATCCAAGCCCCATAGAGCACATCACTCTGCTGAGTGAGGGGCATGTTCTGTGAGCTGGATTTATTTGTAAGAGATGTTGGGATGTTGCCCAGCCTTCCTTCCTCCCTGCTTGGACAGGTGCAGCCTGAGACCAGGGACAGGGGTGCTGTTGTCAGCAGCTGTGTGAGCCACTCCTTCAGGTTCCCAATCTGTCCCTGGGAACCTGTGGAATCCCTTTGGATCTGCCTGGTGCACTCACACATACTCCTCAAAGCCTACAGCAATAAAATGTTAGTTGCTGATTTGTTGAGCCAAGGAAATCTCCAATCCCCTTCAATGCCATGTCCTTATGATTTAATTCCTCTATTTCCTTCAAGAGAAGCCCAAAGGCAAGCTTAGAAACAGTAAAAAATAATCATGTCAGCTTCAGTCCCTTTCACTACTTATATCCCATTCCCCAGGGAAAGGGCTCCTGGTGCCCAGGAGTGTTCTGCCTCTTCACAAAGAGAATTTCACCCCCAATTTGTAACCCCTTAAGCACAAGAGTTAATAAAGCCAGGCCAACGGGAAATTCCACATGCTGGCCCCTTTGAAAGGACCCTTAACATTTGGGAGAGTAGCTATATCCAACACATCCCTAAGGACTGGGAGCTACTGGACCTGCAGTGGGAACAGACTCATCTCCTGCCACCACCACAGAGCAAACCCTTCTCGAGTACTGCCCCTGTCAGAAGAGATCTGCACAAAAAAAGCAAGAGTGAGACAAAAGCCAGGACAGGTGAGTGAAGGAAAGAGGGATTAGCAGTGACATTTGTTCTGGCCACTTGCAAAGCTGTAAAGTGCAGCAGGATGGAGTTTTGCTTTTCTGTTTGGGAACTGTGGGAGTCTGAGGAGGATGCTCTGTTTGGAATGGAGAAAGAAGGTCTGGTGATTATTACCAGATCTGTCATCTGGCTCCACCAAACTTGCATATTATAAGAAATACAAGAAATAGAGTTAAACAAATAGATGTGTACCACAGATAGAGATCCCCCCCTAAATCCCACTGTCATCCTCCCTTGCCTCTGGATCAGAACACTGGATGTTGGTATGTTGCTGCTCATGACACGAAAGAACAACACTCACGCCAGGTTGAAGTGAGGAGTGAAAGAGAGAGTTTATTATGATTTGGGGTTTAAGTAGCATTTGGAATGTGATCAAGGATTGGGAGATGAGAGGAACACCCCTCTGACTCCAGTGGTCAAACCAGCAGTCCATCACAGAGAGGAATGAGAAAACAATCTACTTTTGTTTATATTAAATAAGTGAGAAACTCCAGTAGAATTATGTAAACAATGATCAGAAGGCTGAAATCAGGATGGCATCGGTGTTTCTCCCTGCAGCCCTGAGAGCTGAGTTTGGGATCTCAGCTCGCTGGTGCTGCTGCTCCACAGATTCAGAGTTCTTCCCTCAGACACAGTCACAAGCAGCAACCTGGGGCTACAGAAAACATCCACACATCTGTCACATCTCCAGAGATCTGGAAGTTGAGCTCTGCTGTCCCCAGGTGCAGAGCATTGACCTAAGAAAGAGGTGGCAAAGGAGACAGGAATAGCGAGGCCTGAGGTGGCTTTTCTGTCCTCAGCCTTCAAGGCTGTGGCTGCAATGTTGTGGATCTTTCAGTCCCTCTAAGCCAGAGACTGACTGTACCTTTGTACCTGAGGAAGAACAGACAGTCCTGTGTCCTTCATCCTCAGGAAGGTGATGTGAGGACTGTTCTTTGGGATGCATATCCTGGATAATAAACCTGGCTCTGCCAGAAATCACATTCCAGATGCACAAACTGTGATCCATGGCAGCAGAAACAGCACAGCTTCCTTTTCCAAACACTTCCACACACCTCACCTCAGCTATAAAATGAGAGAGGGGCTCACAAAATGAGGGATTCTCAATGCTCCTGGGATTTAGGAGAATGCTTGTGACTGGGAGATGTCTGAGTGCCTAAACCTCCAGGACTGCCAAGCTGTCACAGCTCTTCTCAGGCATGAAAACAACTTTCCAGCCTCAAAAAGTGGAGAAGGCTCAGCAGAGTGCCCAGGAAGGGTGTGCAGTATCTCAAAAACTTCCATATTGCAGACAATCATGGAGCCATCCTGGGGAGCTGCCACCAGCAGCTGGCAACTAGGACCAAGTGCCATTTCTGTCATGCCAGCTGTGACACACAGAGAGGAGGGAGATGCTGCTCTTGCTGCCACAGACAGAAAAAGGGACATTTTTTGAGCTTGTTTATGTGCTCTGCTTCCCCAGCTGGAACCCCTGGTCCTGTCTGAACCCCGTGCTCTGTGCCAGGAGCAAGATTAGGTTCCTGCAGACATATCTAGGTCAGTGTGTGCTGTTGTTGTCCTGACGACAAAATGACCCACTTTCCCCTCATTTGTGGAATCAGTTGCCAATGGGGCCGGGGCATGGCCAAGCACAAAGGCTCAGGACCTTCCTCCTGCCTTTGTCTCCGCGCTGGGTTCCTACAGAAACAAGGGTTTTTCTCCTCCTTTCTCTGCTTATTGTGTTTCTTGCATCTCATTCATAACAGCTGGATAATTAGAAATATTGTGGGGCTGTATCTGCCCCAGGAATGATCCTACCTTTGAGGATCCCTGTGCAGAGCCCTGTGGGGGTTGTGTGTAGGGCCCCACCCGGAGAAATCCAGAGAGTGGGATGAGCACAGGGTAGGGACAGACCCTGCACCAGCTCAGGCACTGCTGGCACAGCCCCCTGAGCTTCAGGTAGGGAGGAACCAAGGCAAGAAGCCTGGCCAACACTTCTGTGTGGATTATCCTCATCCCTGAGAGGGCAGAGACAGAAAAACCTTTTAGAACGTGGCTCTGGTGAGGCTGTGAGAGCAGCCACAGCTGCATTTCTGTGAGGTACAATGTGAAATGAGCCCAGCTGGCCTGATCTGGTAATACAGGGACGGCTCCAGGGTAAAACCTGGGAAATGTAGAGGTGTGGGTTTTTCCCTGAGGAAGGAGTGAGTGTTGCAAGGAGAGGACAGGAACAGCACTCTGTGCCCTGTCCTCTGGTTTGCTTTAAAGCTGCAAGGGAATCCAGATAGCTGACAGTGCAAGAATCTTTTTGTGAATCCCAGAATGGATAAATTTGTCGCTGGTTTTAATCCTTCTAAAAGTACTTTTACTTGGAAAGGAAAAATCCAGTTCTTTCCCAAGGTGAACACTTGTGTCCCACTGTTGTCCCTGGGATGAGTGTTACCTTCAGGGCTCTGTGTACCGGGGGCTGCAGGGTCAGTACACATGGCAAACTCATCAGCAACACTCTCCATTCCAGAGGCAGTGATTTTATAGCAGATCCAGTTCATATTCCCTGCAGGGAGAAATGCTATTAGAGCAGAGAACATCAGCCCTGAGAATGCACCATTATTCTGAAAAGACTGAAGTAAAAAAGTGCTGTTTTGGGGAAGGAAGGGACGAAAGAATGAAGAGCCGCTTGCAGGGGAGCTGAGACTGCTTTGCTGGGGATGTGGAGGGCTCCCATTGTCACAGCTCCTTCTGTAACCTTTTAAACACTCCATAGTTCGGTGTTTTTCTAAGTTTAGTATATTTAAAAATATGCTTTCTTCCTGGTGTTTGGAGTATCTAGATGCTTTCTTTCAGCTGCTAAAGAAGTGTGGTGATAATTCTGGGATAACAGAGTTAGCGGATTTCTCTTCTCCAAGCTTCCTTCTCACAGCCCAGCAGAAAAGGTTCTGATCCTTCCCTGTGGCTGTAGGCACAGAGCAAAGCACACCTCTGTACTCCCCTTCTCCTCACCCAGCACATCTCTTTTGTTATCCTCAATTCCTCCAGCATGAAGGAAATGAAGTGACAATTCACTCAACTTCCTCAGGTTTGGGCCAGTGGCAGAGAACCAGAGGGGCTGAGGGGAAAACCAGAGCAGTGGGTTTGAAATGTGGTGTGTGGATTGATCTGTTTGTTTTCACAACCTCAGTGCCAGACACCCAGCTCCTGGTACAGAGACAGCCCTTCCAGGGCTTCCATTGTTTTCCTGTTGGCAGGAAGTGTTTTTCCTGATAAATTTCTCTTGCTGCAATCTAAGGCAGGCTGCCTTTCTGCAGAGGAATAATAAATTGCTTCCTGCCTTGCTGCAGTAGCATTTTACATGTGTTAAGAGTGAACGGCAGAGTCTGTAAAACTTCTATAGATCTCCTTGGTTGTGGATAATGGTTTAAAAAAATAATAATAAAAAATATATATAATCTTGAACATTGGAAGCACTGAATAGAGTTAGTTACTATTATTTCCATTGTCTTTTGTTTGCAGACCCTGTCCAGCAGCCTGGAGAACACAGAGCTCTGCTCTAGAGCTCACAGGTATGGAAATACCTGCTGATATTCCTCACCTTTCTCTCAGCACTCAAGGTCCTGCTAATGAGTGGCAACATGAGAGATTTCTTCATTCCCCAGCTCCAGGTCCCCTCCTAGAAACCTGCCAGGGGAAAATGCCTGTTGATTTGGTCTTGTTTTGATAGATAATGATCCTGCACCACTTCAACAAATTGCCTGGGAAGAAGCTCCATGTCTGACAGCCCATTTCTGCAGGGAAAGTGGGATATAGGAAAAGAAATTATTTATCCCCTTCTGTCTGTTTACACTGACACCCACAGAGGGAGGGTGAGGAGTTTTCTGGCTCTCCTGAACAAGTCACCAAAAATCCTGGTAGCTCCTGTGCCCCCATGGCAGTGCCAGCTCAGGGCTTACACCCTGGATAAGCCATGGAGATAATTTCCTCCTCCAAGTAATCCCAGAACATCTCCTGCAAGGCTCTGGTTCAGATAGGCTGCCAGGCATGAGGGGAATGTTACCCTTGCTAAATATATGTAAGAACACATTCACAGGCTTAAAGAACTGAGAGCTTTGGCTGTGTTTAGACAGATTGCCCATGAACAGCAGGAAATACAGGCTGTTCCACCAGCTCCAGCAGCACTCACTGTGAGGGAGCAGAACAGCCAAGCCTGAGAGACACAAGGTTGGTGCTGTGGGACCTCTGCAGTGTCCCCCAGACAGTGCAGGGCATCCTGGGCTGTGCCAGCACCAGCTCTGAAGGGGAGCTGGCAGATGCCCATTTCTGGGCTCCTGGAAGCCCAGCTGGAAGAGCAAGGCTTGTCCCCCCAAGGGAAGCTCTGATGGAAATGGGCCCTTTGAGCTGGGCTTAGTCTGATGCCAAGGGCAGCTCCAGCATCTCCTCACTTTCTTCACAAGACAAGAATCCTGCTTCAGAGTGTGCACAGTGTCAGGCTCTGCTGTGGGGATGGAAAGGATGATGTGGAGGGCCAGTGGAATCTCTGGGCACCAGCGCCAGGCAGCAAACTCTCCATGGAGAACAGGAGCAGCACCAGTGTCTGAGCCACAGTGGGACACTGAGCAGGAGTTTGCTGAGGATCAGGAGTAAACCACTGCAAGCCTGGTTGGTCTGGAGTGGAGCTGGTGGCAAATCAAATGTTAAACAGATTTGTGAACAAATATCCCTCAGCAGGCTGTGAAGGGCAGAACTGAGCTGGGATGTCCCCAAGAATAGTCACAACACTGTCCTGCTCTACAGCAGTTTGCACCTACTCAGATAATTTGCACATTCCACAGCCTGGTGGCCCATAAAGGATGAGACTTGTGTGGGGTTTATCGTTGTCCTGCCTGATACACTGGAAAATAACCAATAAATTACCCAATAAATTCTGTCTCCCAGAGGAAAACCTGCAGTTCCCCAGGACCAGAGCTGTGTGGTGGCCCAGCTCCTGCAGAAGCTGCCCTGGCTCCTCACTGATCTATTCTTGGCATTGAAGATTCCCTAAAACCTGGTGGTGATTTGTGACAGCAGTGAACTGCTCACAAAGTTGTTTCAGGTGTTTATTATTGTCCTTGTGCTGAGGGTTGCTGGAGTCTTTACTGCAGGACACAGTTTGTACTGGGAGGTGCTGGGGACAGTGGCTTGTAATTCTTGCTTTGAGGTTGCTGAGCAGCTGTTCTGCTTCACTGTCTGAACCAACCTCTTTTTCCAGCAGCTCACTGGTTCTCCTTTGTCTAGTTTGCCTCTTGGAATCCTCAGGTGTCTGTAGTGGTGGTTGCTCAGAATTCTGACCTTGCAACAGGTAGACAAGGGCCAGAGTTCATGCAGTGCTGCAGATTTTGGGAATATGTTTCCTGACTAAATTTTAATTAGTTGTTTTAATTAATTGTAAGCAGTGCCCACTTTTTAGCTTTTTTTTCTTAGTAAAGTTTCTTCACAGGCTCTTCTTGTTACTTTGATCACTAAATCAACAAAACCTCAAATTGCTAAACTAACACTGACCAGGTTCAATAAACAGAGCCAAAGGATGTTGAAGCTTGGACATCTGGGATCTTCAATTTATGGCCCTTCAAGGACTTTGGAGTAACCAGAAGATACAGAGGAGATTAAGGCCTGGAAAGCTCTCCCTATGTGAGAAGTAGATAATAAAAAGACTGAGGAATGTGGATCAAATTAACATGAAGAGTGAGAAATCAATAACCAGTGGAGGATAGAATACTAATTAACAAAGAGAGTTATGTCACTTGGAACCAATGAACATTGATTTCTTTGTTTGCTAAAAATAAGTGACAAAGTTTTGTACCAGGGTCTGTGTGGAGGTTGGAGCTTTGTCAGCCACACACACAAACCCTGGACAGGAATAAAGTAATTCCTGACTCACTGACACTAAAAAGGCAGCACTGGGGGATTTATTTATCCCAAGGATTCGGGTGACACAGAGACAGCTGGGATGGGGGCTGGATTGCCAGGGAGGCTCAGAAAACTTGCTGATAATCACAGCAGCCTTGTGGCTTCCCTGCTGGATGGGGACTGAGCCCAGCCTGCCCCAGGCTCAAGGACAAGGGCATTTCCAGAGGTGAAAATGAGGCAGTGGAGCAGAATTGGTCTGGGGGCTCTCAGTGATGTGTGAAATGGGCTCTGGGATGGAGAAGAACCTCGGGAACAGGGCTGAAAATTGTGGTTGGGACTGAAAGCTGGGCCAGGGAAGGGTGAGACCCTGGAAAGGGCAAGACCCTGGGGAGGACCAGCATCCACTGCCCCCAGAGCCTGGAGGCACAGAGTGAGCTCAGAGTGTAAACCCACAGTGAGACCTTTGAGCAGAGCCTGTCAGGGGCAGGGAGCACTGGAAGCTCGGTGGGTGGCTCTGCTGAGAGCTGCAGGGACTCACCGAGGACACTGTGGGTGTCACCTGTACATGTGACAGCTCTGCCATGGGAGTTCAGGCTGCAGCAGGGCTGGCTCAGCTCCCATCCCTGTCCCTCTGCTGTTCATCTCTGGTGGAAGTGACTCCAGAGAAATCAGACAAACTTGCACAAATACTGAATGAGTTATTTATTTATTTGTGCCTTCAGTTATACCCCTTGAGACTTTGTGTTTAGCAAAACTTTCTCCCTTTCTAAAGCCAAAAGAGCCCAAGGAGCCACCTGGACCTTCTGCAGGTGCCTGAGCCTCCCCTGGTGCAAGGCTTAAAGCTCTGGGTGTGGATTTCTCCTCAGGGCTGTCACCAAAGTGCTTCAAGGACACTGAGCTGGGCTGGGGAGCTCTCAGGGCTTAGGAGGAGTGAGCAGAGGATTTAAGGCAGGAGCAGGGAGCTGGTGCCAGCCTGCAGTGACACCCTGCTCTGTCCCTGCTGGTTGCTATGGCATTTTCATTTCTGCTGCTTTGCAAGGGGGATTTGTGTTTTTTTCCTTGGTTACTGAGCAAACCTCAGTAGTATGGAGGAATAGTCACTACTGATGTAAAAACAGTGAGATGGGGAAAATTAAGATTAATTTTTAGATGAGTCTGAACATCAGCAGTAGAGAATCACAGAAGGGACCTTGAAGATCATCCTGTTCCAGCCCCCTCACATGGGCAAGGACATGCAGCTCTGATTGCCAGAACTCTGCAAGAGACACTGGGATATTCAAAATCTCTTGCTAAGGATTTCTCCTGTGAAAAACTTGGGGATTTTGGGCTGTGGATGACCCAGTAAACGACTTGGTCTTTGAGGACAAGGAACCTCATCACTGCAGGTTATTTGCTGTGACATTTCAAGCTCATATTCTGCCACAGAAGGATCTCCCATGTTTAAATAGCCTCTTTTATGCTAGAAATTCTGTGCAAATTAGTGTAATTAGGATTAAATTACCCCTGAAGTATAGCCAGTGGAATTTATACCTGGCACGTTTTTTCCAGTTGAATTCAGAAATTAAAAGATTATATAAACCCTCATGTCCAGGTGTTTGAAGGTGATGAGCCACCTGAATCAAACCTCCTCAGCCTTGAAATCCAGACAACTCAATCATACAAATACACTTTATTCAAAAGTCCTAGTCCTCAAGTCAGGAATGTGAATCACAGAATCATTAAATAGGATCCTAAAATATCCTGCATGGGAAGGAACCCAGAGGGATCATGGAGTCCAACTCCTGGCCCTGCACAGGCACCCCAAAAACCCCACCCTGTGCCTGGGAGGTCCCAGAGAGCAGCCTGGAGCTGGATGGAAGCAGCTTTTGGACAAGGGATGGAGGGACAGGGCACAGGGAATGGCTTCCCACTGCCACAGGGCAGGGCTGGATGGGATTTGGGAAGGAATTGTTCCCTGGGAGAGTGGGCAGGCCCTGGCACAGGGTGCCCAGAGCAGCTGTGGCTGCCCCTGGATCCCTGGAAATGTCCAAGGCTGATATTTTGGACAGGGTTTGGAGCAGCCTGGGACAGTGGAAGGTGTCCCTGCCATGGCAGGGGGTGGAACTGGATGAGTTTTAAGATCCCTTCCAACCCAAACCAATCCAGGAGTCTATGACTGAAGAAAAAATAAAATGAAAACTTTGGATTGAGGTATTTTGGATTGCTTGGTTACAGAATACAGCACAGCAGCATTGATCCAGGAAAACACATTTCTTTCACCTTGCTGCAGCAAATCCTCCAGCCCATTTTAAGCCCCCACACTGTGCTGTTGGGCAGCTCAGCAGTGAGAAAGAGCCCCAATAAAAGGCAATTCTGCTCCCAGGGAAGCTTTTCATACACAGTCGAGTTTGAAATTCTTACACTGCTTCTCCCCTGCTGTGCCTTTTACAAGAGAGATTCCACTTTCCAGAGAAATCTGTGTGACATCTTTTAAGTGATGTATTCACTGAGTTAAATCAAACAGCCAGCTAGGAAAGTTTCAGATAAATTAAGAAGACAAAGCAAATAGAAAGGAATTAATCACATAAATGCACACAACCACAAGCATCAGAGCTCTCCCCCAGCAGCCTCCACAATATTATGTTCACTGATACTTTTCATACCTGAAAAATTAAAAGGTCTAGGGAATATAAATAAATATATATTTTTATACAACAAATTTTTTTCATATGAGATTAAAATTACTTCAGATTCAAAATTATTCTCTCCCCGAAATTATGTAAACTTCCATGGCATTACAGAATCATGTAGTAGAAGAGAGAGTGCTAAAATTAGGAAGGGGAATGGCTCTATCTGCAGCTTTCCTTGGGACTGGCCTAAGTGAAAAGTGATCACTGATGAGGCCTGTGCCAGTGTCAGAGAGGAAAAAGCTCCCTCGGGGTGGGAATTCTCCTGTCTGCACTGCTGTCCCACAGGGAGCAAGGCTGAGCACAAAGCCCTGGAATAATTCATTAGCTCTCACCAAGGCTGCAGGAGTTAAAGGAAATTCTTGGGTCACTTTACACTCCAGCCCACAGGAATTCCAAACCTCACAGTGAGAGAGTGGGTTTAATTTGTTGTCTTTGAGTGAAAATTCGCTCACAATGTTACATCCTTCATCCCAAAACTGTTCCCAAAAATGTGTGAGTTCTAACACAGCTTGGACTGTGTGTAGGTAAAATCCTGTGTGTGCCCTTACATGCTGACTAATCACAGAATCCTTAAGGTTGGAAAAGACCTCCAAGATCACCGAGTTCAACCTTAAATTTTCAGCTTCTCTGCAGCTCTCATGGATTCCTTCCAGAATCTGCAGCTCCAACTGCTCTGCAAACACGGATCTCTGTCTGTGCTGGAGACACCTCCCTGTCCAAACAGCACAATCACCTCCCTGCACCCACCAGAGGAGATCCTGCTATTCCCTTCCCTTGGGAGGCACTTTTTTGTGGAATTGAGAGCCCAGCTAAGCCTGGGCTTTCTTGTTTAAAAATGGACTCCGAGGGAATGATTTTCAGAAGGGAGAAACTGAGTTTTGTAATTCCTGAAAATCTGAGTCACTGCTACCCACTGCCAGTTACCACTTTAGGAGCTCAGTCTGGCAACGGTGTCCCAGTGGGCAGAGGAAGTGGGAAATATTTGGGCATTGTCCAAGAGGAGAAGTTCTCCACAAACACTTCTTGCTGTTCCAGCGGTGGACGGGAATGCAGCGAGTGTTGTCCTGGCTTTTGGGAAATCCTTGTGCCTGGACAGGCTGGAAGTGCACAGCAGCTCCTGGGCTGAATGAGGCTTTGCTGCCAGTGCCATTAATTCCTGATTTAAGGCAGGATTCTGCCATCCCTGCCCCGTCCTAAGGCACTTTCCCTCCCAAATAAAGCTGCAAACTGCAGCTTCCCTGCTGAGCAGCTGTCTGAGCTCAGTGCAACACGAGCAGGGAGTGCCTGGGCTTTCAGCAGCTCCAGGATTTTGCAGCTGATTTATCTGAAAAAAGCTGAGCTGATCAAGATTCAGACCAGGCTGTGAGGCTGGAAGGGAAGAGGAACCATCTTCCCACAGAGGAGATCCTGGTGTGTGTCTGGATTGAAGCTCGTGGTGCTGTCTAGGCTCCTCAGGCTCCCTCAGCACAGATTTCTCCTTAAAGGGGAGATGAGTGCTGGCAGTGAACCCCAGCCTGTGGTGCCTCTCTCCAGAACTCTGCCTGCTCCTGGATTTGAGGAAAACCTGAGAAAATTTCATCTACTTGATAGGAAATGGTTGACTGGAACTTCACTGCATCCTGGCAGGATCCATCTGTATTTGAAGAGGACAGACATCTCTATAGCAACCAGTGTTGTCACTTGGGCAGAATCCCCAGGAGCTCTTCCTAAGGTGCTGGGTGTGCTCCCTCTCAGGGCACTGTACACCTGAGGTCCCTTCATTCACCACCCCTGACTATTTTAGAAATAATATTTCTATATTTATATATTGTCTCAGTATTTTGCCACCAGCATCACCGATGGTTCAGATCCTCTCGGCCATTTAAAGCCTGTTCCTTCACACCCAGGCAGTCACAGTGAGCCTTGCCCTGCCTCTGCCTCCTGGCAAGAGTGAATTTACTAAAATTTGTGTACAATTATGGCAACAGCTGGAGTGGGGAAAGATAGAAAAGAAAAATGCAATCACTTTCAGAAATCCCAGTAAGACAGAAATGAGAAGGAGAGAAGAAAACCCCCTTCCTGGGGGATACTACAGCAGACAGCAGAATTCCAGAGGCAGGAGCTGGTTGGCTGCTGCTCCTGGTTGTGTCATCAAGGGCAGGACAAGATCCCTGTGCACAGCCCCGGCTGCTGCTCAGCCCCAGGGTCAGAGCTTGAGCTCAGGGCCAGGAAACTGCTGCTGTCAGCGGGGAACGAGGAGGGAAAACCCAGCTCTGTCCAAATGCCCTCGGACTGCAGAGGGGGAGAAGGTGCAATCCCCTCAGCAGAAGCCCTGGCAGAGCAGACATCTCCCGTCCTGCTCCCAGAGCATCCTCCGCTGCTGTTTCAATCTGTTCCAATCCCTGTTCCTGCAGGTGTTCAGGGCAGCTCTTCCCATAAGGATTGCTGCTTTCCCCTGTGCAAACAGGGATTCTGCTCTGCCAGCCCAGCACATTCCCTCACTCAGGGCCACTTTCTGCTTCTCACAGTAGCCTGAAAATCTGTAATTTCTGTATTTTCCGGGAAACTGAACTGAGCATGTCAGAGAGAACCAGTATCAGCCAGAGCAGCTGCTGTGCTTTTCCTGCTCCTCTCCTGAAATGAGATTTAAGAGGCTGGTGAATATCCCTGGCTGTATCCCTCTGGCGTACAGTAGAATAATTAATGGAAAAATTAGTAATCTGCATTTATGGGCTCCTTTTGCAGACAATACTTGATTAATCTCCACAGTCATCTACCCAAATAAGAGGAGATTAACCGACATCCTAATCTGTCATAAATCAAAGAGGCAGGGGAGCCTTTCCTCGAGAGAGACAGACAAACAGCACAGAGCCCACATTAGGGTTTAGCCTACATTATTCTAAATCTAATTTAAGCCAACACCAGCACTCTGATGGATTTTTAGGCTGCATTTCAAGGCAATCTGGGATGCGTTCCCTTCTTCTCCCACTGCATCTCCCTGCCATTGTCACTGATGGCACCAGTTCTTGTCACACACAAAGAAAATCTCCTTCCCTCGCTGGTTCAGGCGGTTGGGGGCAGTGGGGCCAGAGGTCCCTCAGCCTGCAGAGCTTTTTTTGGAATGCCAAGACCTGACAGCTCCATTGAGGAGCACCAGGGGCCGGGATAATTGGGAAGCAGCAGTTTGCTCTCTGCAGGAATGCCGAGTCTGTGTTACAGGTTTGGGGGAGCTCGCTGTGATTTGCAAATCAAAAGCAACTGAAATCTTTTCCGGGAACATTCTGGATTTCCTCAGGCTATAAAAATGTTGAAGCCTCTAAACATCTCAGACCAGTTTTCCTGCATTCCAGGGCTATAGCCTACCTGTACCCTAAGGCGAAGATGGAATCACTGTCTCACACCGATTCTTCCTGACATTCACAAGCTCTTTAAAAAAAATTCCCTCCCCAGATTCACTTTTGGCAAGTAAAGGAAGCAGATAAGGAAATATAAATGGCACTTTTTCTAAGGATAATGTGAGAAAGATGCAAATGCACAAGTGAGAAAGAGAGACCAGACTCCAAGGTATTCATGACTGTTGATCTTAGCACTATCAACATCTTTTTGTCACAGATGTCATCACAGAGGTGAAGTGAGTAGCAACTGTGACTCAGGATGGCAGCGTGGGCTCTGGCAGTGACAGGGAACCCATTTCTCACTCTCTGCCTGTTCCCTGAGCCTTCAGCCCCCAACAGCTTGTTCACAGACTGCTGCCTTGGGAGCAGGATTAAATCCTTAGCTGGGAGGTAATTTTGTGGGTGTTTACCAAGTCATGTTGATGTCTGATGAAATTCAAACCCCTTTAATTGGCATTTCCTTGTGCTGGATGGGCACGGAGGATGAACCAGATGCCTTGGGGCCAATACCAAGAGCATCCTAAAGAGGAAAATATCAACCCTTAGTGCAGAGTATTTGGCATCAGCAGCATCATTTCTCCTTGTGAGTGGTTTGCCTTGTCTGTGTCCTGTCTTCCTGGATGGAAGCAGCTCACACTAAATCCAAACTCCCTTTGAGACCTTTCTGGGAAGTCTTGTATAGATGTATATTCTGATTTCTCGTTATTTGGGCAAAGAATTAAAATGTCTCGAGAGGAAAATCTTTGCTGCAGCAAAAATCCCGGGTATCTAAGGCCATAGGAAATGTCATTTTATCCCAGCCTTACCTTCCTTATCATCCTCCCAGGAGCCAGATACATCCTCTGAAGAATATCCTCACAAGAGCCATAACAAAGAGAATCATAGCTAAAGGCCAGATAAAGCTGTGCTACTCTGAAACACAAAAAGCTCTAAATTTTAATGCTTTTGTGTGCCCTTAAAGCACCATGAACAGGCTGCAGGAAGGAGCAGGCATTTGGCAGCTGCTCACCTGGCAAGTGTTTAAAGGAAAAACTTCTGTAGAGCTCAGGAGACGGCCAAGGTAACATCCATCTTTGTCCTCTGGGTCTTTCTGCTTCGCTGGATTATATAATTTGTTTATTCTTTGGACAAAGGGTGCAACAATGTAAATCTTGGCATCAATAACAAAAGGAAAAGTGGAAACCAGGAGCACTGGTTGCTCTGGCTTGGTGCTCTTGCACTGGCTTTGCCCTTTCTTACACAAACTGAAATCCTTTCCTTTGCCCTCCTCTTTTTGTTACTTCATTTACTGCGAAGAATTATTAATGCTTTGTGTAAAATTATCCTCTGGGTTTGTTTATTGTTGGGTTTTTCTTTTTTTTAATTACAAATACAGAAAGCCTGTAGAGCTTTCCCTATCTGTGGAGCTGATCTGCCACGCTGGAAAAGCTGCAGGCACTGGGTTTGGCTCTGCAACGGGAAAGGGAAACCTGTCAATCCACATGAAATGCTGAAACAGCAACTGAAACATTTGCTTTTCCCAGCAGGCACCCAGGGCCTCTTTGAGGATTAAACCTACTGCTAAATTTAGCCCGGTCTCACTGGAGTCAGTATCAGAAGTTATCAGATCAGGACATCTCTGGAGGGAATGACGTCTGTCCCATGGAAGTCTGAGCCCCTGAGCCCTGCCAGGCTCCTGTCCTGCCCTGGGCTGCAGCAGAGCTGGAGCTGGGAATATTCTGTGAAGCCAGAGACTCCAGAGACATCGTGGGATTCCTCAGAGGACGTGAAAAACCTGCTCTCATCAGCCTGTTCACTTACAGGTCCTGAGCAAAACAACCCTGAAGTGGATATCACAGGGCAGGAGAATGGTAAAACCACCTGGAACTTTGTGATCCATTATTTTCTGAGTTGTTTATTCAGTGTCAGGAAGACTTGCACTGACCTTTTCCATTGGTGGATCACATCAATGGAAATTCCCTTTTCCAGTGCAATTTACACTCTCATCTGCTCTAAATTAATTTTGAAACAGTTAAATCTGTGGGGGAGACAAAAGAAACCCTTCAAAATACAAACGGGCTTTGCAGATTCTTGTTTGGGTCAGCGCTGTGTCCTGCTTTCCTCATCACTTCCACCTCTGAGCTGTGGAAACAAATGACTCCATCCCTTTAGGAAACACCCCACTCCCATTTTCTTTCTGTTTGGAGCAGAGTCTGAAGGAAGGAAGTGTCTGGAGAGGTCAGGGGCTTTCCAGAGCTGCTGGAGCAGCCCCATATCCCCACAGTTGTGGTTAAAATGTGCTGCTTTTCCAAAGGCCCCTTTTTGCTTCTTGGGATGAAGGACACCAGGCTGGAATGGTACCAGGCTGCCAGTGCTGAGCCATGGAAATTCAAGACAAGTTCCATGTCTCTCACTGGGAAAAGCTTCACTAACTGGAACTTGTGACTCCTCTGCGGCTGTTGTCTTCTCAAAACTAACCCCACTCCTCTTGGGTCCTCTGACTGTGTTCAGAGCTTCAATTTTAACTTCCTTTGGAATATTTCTTCTCTCTGTGTTTGATTAGAAGCTGTGATTTGACTCAGGGTCTGATTTGATTCGGGGTCCAAAGAGTCTGAAGAGCAAGGACTCTGCACTCAGAGAGCAGAGCAGCAGCTATGGGACCACACTAAATATTCACTGCAGAGAATTTTGAATTTTCTCCAGTTGTAAATACTGATATTTCACATAAATACGCTGGAACTCTGTATGTGTTTATATATTTACCAGTCCCAGGTGAATGCCCCTCCTGCCTCTTACAGTGACAAAAGGAAAAAGAGAAACAACTGGTATAAACACCAAAGGAGTAAATTTCCTTATTTCCTTCCCTGAAATCTGAGGATGTCTCCTCTGAGAACAACACCACAAACACCTTTTAGCCTGTTATTTCCATTTATAAAATGTTCAGACCCAGCTGTAGGACACAAAGTCACAGATCTCCTTTTTTCAATCAGAATCATTTTGTCCCCAGGTCCTGGTGACACGGAGCTCCTGGGACTGGGAAAGGTAAAACAAACACAGACATTTCCTCAGGTGCCACTGGACAACCAGAGTCACTTCACAATTTTTATTTGTTGACAGCTTTTATAAAACAAAATTCCCCTTGGATCAGACATCTCATGAAACATTGATTCAGTCTCGTGCAGGCCCGTGACACATCAGGTTCCAGCAGAGCAGCACCTGCAGCACCAGACAGTGGAGCTGGCAGGCAGAACTGCTTTCTGCTGAAGAGGAGGGAAACTCACAAAATTAAGGCACTGTCAAACCTCAAGCCCACAGATCACTGACCTTTCCTACTGGCTTTTCTCTGCTTGCACACAAGGATGGTTTCTTATCTTTCATTAACCGTCAGTTGCAGTTTTGAACAGGGACACACACACAAAACCTTCACTTCTCTTAAATCCTGTTTCTATTCCCAGCTGGAATTGAAACAGCAGCAAACCTCACTGCCAGGGATGGAAAATGCCCAGTGCTACATCCCCAGGCTTGCCACTCTCACTGTGGTGATCCCAGCCCTTGGAATATGCCATTTGTAAGAACAAAATCAGTTAAGTGAACAGCTTTGAACTACTCTAAAAGCCAGTGTTCACTAAGCAGAACACGAATGAGCTGACAGACCCCTCCTGAGCCATGCAAGGCAGTTCAGATTCTTCAATCATTGGGCACAAGCTGCATTCACAGCCCAGCAGTTTGGCCTGAGGGGACCTACAGAAGGTAATCAGTATTTTCAGCTTTTATGATGTGCTTTTATCAGTCCTTTAAAGTAGTTTTCATCGGCTGGTGTGAAATGGCCTGCTTCAGCCTTTCTATCTGAATTTAAGAATATAGGAAAGGTTTCTTCCTGCATCCAGGGAGTGTTCATGTTGTCCTGGAGCACACCAGGATCACTGCAAGCCCAAACCAGCCTGTGGCTGTGGGCCCAGGGCCACAATTCAAAGTTCCAATTGCAATGTTTAAAAAAAGCCAGATTCAGGTCCACGACTGAGGTGCCCTGGCAATTATAAATAAACAAACAGTAATAAATAATTACACTCACACACACTCTTCTTGTATCCCACAGGATTACAAACAAACCAGAGCCATGCTTCTCCCCTGGTTCAATAGGATCAGGTTTGGGGTGGGACACACTCAGTAACAACGTGCAGCAATGCCACACACAGCCTAGGATAGTGACAGTGCCAACACATGGCACTGGGAGCACTTCACAGCTTCAGAGCAACAGACTTGGTTCAGCAAATTACAATGTCCTGACCATCAGAATCAGAGGGAACTGAGGTGAACAGGGTTTGGCTCGGCCAAAGGCCATGTCCTTATTGCATTTGAAATGTCACATTACTGGGAGATATGGCAGGTGTGGGAGCTGGGAAAAACCAGAGCAGGCTCATACCAGGCCATTTAATTTCCTCGAGTATGAAACCTGATTTCCACATCGTGTCTTAATGGTTTGTTGTTTTGGCAGACACTGAAAAGGTCAGTGAAAACTCAAAGGGAGTTATGAGTTGCAGGAGCACAAACCATTCCCCCCATTCATAAATAAACACAGTGAAAGATTTTACATCAATTGAAAATGCTGCATCAGAATTGCTGACAGCTTGGGAACTGGCACCCACTTACCACCCTGGCACAAACCTACAAATCCCTGAAAATCTGATCAGAATAGAGAGGCAGAGACCAAGAAGCAAGCAGCAGCACAGAGAGCAAAACTGAAATTCAGGGACCCGGCTGGCAGTGTCCTGGCTTCCACCTCTCCTCTGGAGTCTGAGAGAGAAGGACTGGAGCATAAAGGAGGTCACAGGTGGCTTTGAGACTCAGCTCTGGAAGAATTTTCTTGGCCTATTTTCTACGCCGTTGCTTTTTTATTCAGCTTTTTTTGCCTTCCTTTTCCTCGTGCCTTCGTTCAGCTCCTCTTTGGACTTGGCAGGAGGAGGAGGAGGGTGGGAAACCTCGTGGGAGGCCCCGTGGTGGTCGTGGTGGTGGCCTGCGTGGCCACTGGAAACAGAGCCAAAGAGGAAGGGGCAGACGAGGTTTTCCAGCGGAGCAAAAGGTGAGGCGTGGGAGTGAGTGGCCGTCATGAAAACCTGCCAGGCAACAGGGAACACTCAGACATGACACAGAGCAAGGAAATACTGACCAGTGAGCACTCTGCTGACCCCAGAGAACATCCCTGCTGCTACATGACTCGAGGCACAAGGAGCTGCTTGTGTGATGGAGAATTTAACATTGAACTTCCTGAGCAGATCCTACAGCCAGTGAGTCCTGTAGTGGCTCAGGAAGGTGAATATTCCCAGTTTAGGTTCTGCAATTTGCTGGCAACAAAGCTGCTGTAAACTTACCTTGCAGACCATCATGAACATGCTGAAAAAGAAGATGAGGTTGGCTTCAGAGATGGGGAGCCAGTGAGCCTGCTGCAGAGTGAAGAGGACTGTGCCATACAGACTGGCCTTTGTAGGGCTGGAAGAGAAAGAAAGAGTTTACTAGAAGGTTTGCACCCAGCCCTTACTGGTTCTTTCATTCCTTACTTCATTTGACTGGGAATTTCCAGGCTGTTGACTTACAAGGACATATGAAGAATTTCATTTGTTTCAGGCTTCCAGACCCCACGCAGCAGCTGCTCAAAGTTCGACATCAAGGCCACACCAGAACCTGTGGGACAGAGAAACCTGTCAAAGAGCTGGAGCTGCCACAGCAGAGGGCTGTGAATCCTCAAGGGGACAAAGGGTTCTTGACATTCTCCCCAAATTTAAAAGTCAGCCTAAGCCAACAGAGCAGGGCAAATGCTTCCTTGACTTTCTACCAAGTGGATCGTGATGCAGGGAAAAGGCATTTGCCTCTTGCAGTTACTGATGCTCAAGTGCTTGCTCCAAACACAACCTTAAAGGAAAACTGACTGGCAGAAGCCCCTGAAAAGACACAGGTGAGGTCAGAGATCACAGCAGAAAGAACAAAGAATCCCTGACTCCAGTTCTTCACCCTTTCTGCGAGGCTGCACAAACACCTGCGAGGCAAGAACCCGAGCACCCCGACCCACATCTGCTCCCTGCTGCTCCCCCCGAGCTGCCCCCAGACTGTCCCAGCCCTCCCTGCAGCCTCTGGAGCATCTCAGGTGTCACCTTTGACCCATCCCGTGGCCATCATCACGAACCACCCGTGGTGGTAGAGGTGGTGGGCGTGGTGCACCCCGGCCGCGATCTTGCGCACCCGGACCATCTCCTTCATGGCCACCAAGACGAGCTTCACGGGCAGGAAGCTGACACACTTGTAGAAGAAGTTCATGGGACAGAAGAATATCAGGTACCTGCAAAAAGATCACAGGTTTGTTCTGATCTGGGATAGGCAGAGAGGGGTAGTGTGGCAGATTGAGTTATGGCAGGGTGAAGGAGAAGAAAAATCTAAAAAAAAAAAATAAAAATTCCTAATTTCATAGCTAATTCCAAAAGGAAACCAGCATGCAATTAAACCTCTCTATAGCAACAACTCAGTGAGCCCTCAGTAGCTCAGAGAACCCTGACTACTAATACTCCACCTTGAATAAAAGCCAACAATTTTAATTCAGAATTTTTTAGAGGTTTGTGTCTTGTATGGTCCAGAAGCGTCAGCTCATATAGAACAAGAAGCTACATACACTGAAATGATATTACAGACAGAGGACAGATTTCAAATACTCTTTTTTTTCCAGAAGACTGCCATATTTTTCACCCCTGAAAGAAGATCTTTCTCTTTATTTTCTCAAGTATAGAAAACTAGATGGCTGAGGCATTTACTCAGAGACTTCTGTTTATGAAAATTTCATTCACAGTGTGTCCCAACAATGCTCATTTTGCCACACAAAAGCACCTACAGCCCATACACATTGGGAAGTTAAAGGTTAATTTGTGCACATTCCACCAACACAACGAATAAAATGCCCCCAAATGTTCAGGATGTGCCACTCCTTGCTCTGTGTGGGATCCGTGGGTGCTGCTCCTGGGGTTTGGCCCTGGCTCAGCAGTGGCTGCTATGAATAGAAGTGCCCCAGCCCAGATAATCACAGCATTAGGCAGCTGGTCAGGAACCAGAGCCAGGAGTGCAAGAGCTTCAAAGGCTGCCTCAGCCCACCTCTGCTCCCCAAGTTGGTCCCAGGGAGAGCAGAGCTGTGTCCCACAGGGAGAACACCTCCCTCCACTCCTCCCTCCCCAGCAGAGCCCTTGTGCCACACCAGGAGGCTGCAGGGCACTCACCACACTGCCGTGGCCAGAATGACACTGGAGTTGTGGCTGAAGTAGGCAATGGGGGCCTCTCCCAGCAGCAGATCAGCGAGGATGTAGCTCCCAAAGCAGTGCAGCATAGCACAGAGCCAGGAGGCAAAAGGGCTCTTCCGGGACATCTCCACGGCTCCTGTGAAAAAAATTGGGGATCACGGAGTCACCAATGTGGGAAGGGACCCTCGAGGCCATCTAGTGCAGCCTCAGTGAGAAGATGGATTTAGCAGTTAAGCAGGAACTTCAAGACCCAGCAAGAGAGAGGCTCGAGGTGAGTGTTCTCCCACAAAGCAACTCAAAGAAAAGCACTTGTAAAACAAAATACAAAAGTGTGAAGCCCAAACAAGCACCAGAGATGGTGAAGAAATATGGAGACCCCTGCAGACCCCCCCAAAGGTCTCACTTGAACAGAGTCATTAGAAGCTTATGAACTGGCTGAGAGATTCTCTCCTTCATTTGCTGCTACCAGAAAGAACACTTTTTCCCCTTGAAATCAATGTCTTACAGTCTAAAAATAAAATGCATACTAGTACCATTCTCTCCACTGCTTCACCCTAGGTGCCCTCTAGAATTCATGAACAATCTGTTCAGCTCTTTCATTCATAAGATAACCTGCAAAAATAGAACAGGAATTCTTAATCTTTATTTGAAAGAAGAGAATTTGAGGGTTCTTCCCCGCTCCTGTACTAGTCTGGAAATACTTTGTGGTCTCCTCCCACAATCTGCTATTTTCATCAACCTTTGTACATTCTCAGGGAAACTTCCCAATAACATCAATCCTGGTGAGCTTTTTTCATCACCTTAAACTGCTCCAGAATCCTTTGTGCGGCGTTTCAGATACAAAACTCGGTTCAGTGAGCAGACAAAAAGAGAAAATGCTAAAAATGTTATGTCAAAAGTGATTCCCTGGTAAACCTTAAACAGCAATAAGTGGATCAGCAAGAGCCAAAGCTGTGAGTGCCCAGGCTCTTCCATCCTGGGGGACATTTGAACCAGCTGAAAACACAACGGCAGCGAGACAGCCACAGCTGAGACATGAAACTGGTTCTATAGGAATCTGAGGTTTAGCTTGAAGATTAAATTTAGTAACACTTGTTTTTCCTTGGCTCCACGAAGCCATGCTGTCTCCAAGGGGGAAACAGGAGGGTTCTGTGCTGACACTGATCCTCAGCCCAGGAGCTGTGGGATGGGAGCACTGCAGGAATCTGGGGAAAAGCACACCCGGGGTTCATCCAGTCCCTAGTGGATTGCTGGGCTTGCATATATTTAAAAGTTATTTTTGTGAGGGCTGCCTGTTAATTGTTCGGTTCAGAACTCCATGCTGGAAAGCAGCTGGGAGTAATCAGGCCTGGAAAACCCAGCACTTGTTTACAGGGGGTTTAAGGGGAACAGCGCGTGGATTGTGCAGCTCGGAGGTCACAGAACACCAGCTCTGAAAATCATTCCCGAGCTCAGCATTGGTTTTCCCTTCAGTCACTGTGTAGTTACAGTGAAACTGCTCAAAACAGAGCAGGAGAAGTGCATACATGGTCATAAACAGAGGGCTGGGAAAAGCCCAAGGCACAGCCAGGCTGTGACAATGCAGAAGGTGAAAGCCAAGGCGCGGATCTATCGATCTGTGCAAGATAAGCCCAAGAGAACAAACAAAGCAAGGTCGGTTATGGTTCCTGAGAACAGCTCAGGGCATGGTCCAGAGGGTGGGAAAAAACAGGGTTTTACTTCCAGCCCTTTTCTATATAAATAGAAGGAAGGTACTGCCACAAAAACATTCGAGCCAAGGGACTGGCCAGAAACGCAACTCTCAGCCCTGGGGTGGCAGCCAAGTGACCTCAAATACCTCAACGCGGCCGGAATCCAGCCTTAAATAAAATCCGAGATTATTTCTCAAAATCACAGTCACGGCTCCCTGGGGTTTGTCCTGCCCTACGCCCATCCCCGTGTGGAGCAGTGACAGGGCCTGTGACAGGCGGCCGGGGCAGGGCCGGCAGGTGGCGGAACCTGTTGGGTCTGTGAGGGCACAGCGGTACCGGAGCCCCCCCCCGGGCCAAGGGCCGCACTCACCGGGCTCGTACTTGAGGTAGAGGACGGAGATGATGAAATAGGCGGTGTCGAAGAGCGGGAACATGGGCAGCGAGGCGAAAGCGGCCGCCAGCTCCCCGAGGGGCAGCGCGTCTGCCAGGTCCATGGCGGCCCCGGACGGCGGTTCTCGGTTGCCGGTTCTGGATTCCCGTCCCGGGGCTGCGGGGCCCGAGGGGCGGCGGGAGGAGCGGCGGGCGCTGCCCGGGCCGGGCCCTGGCTGCCCGCGGTGTCCGGGCGCGGCGCCGGTGCCGGAGCCGCTGCGGGAGCGCAGGCGCCGCCGGCCCGGGCAGGGCCCGCCCCTTCCGCTTCCCCCGGGCCCGGAGCCGCCGCCGGAGCCATGATCGGGGACCTGCTGCTCTGCGGGTACCGGGAACCGGGAGCGGCTCGGCCGGGTTAGCCCGGCCCGGCTGTGCCTGACCCCTTCTCCCCTCCCCATCCCCCGTTCGCGACCCCCTTACCCCGCTCCATCCCCGTCCTCCCTCCCCGAATCGCTGCCCTGGCCTTACTCCGCTGCCGCGTCTCACTTTTCTCGTCCTTTCGCCTTCTCCCCTTCCCTGTCCTCCTGCCCCTTTCCCCGACCTCTTTCACCGTCCCGGACCTTTCTCCCCCTCTCCATCCCTGTTCCCCGTCCCCGGCCTTTTTCCCCGTCCTCACTCCCCTTCCCTCTCCCTCTTTTCCCGTGCTCGGTTCCTTCTTCCCTCCCTCCTTTCCTCGTCCCCCTTCCACCGTCCCCGACCCCCCTTTCTCCGTCCTCATTCCCCTTCCCCGACCCTCTTTTTCTGTTCCTCGATCCCCTTCCCCGTCCTCACACCCCTCTCCGTCCCTCACTCCATTCCCGACCCCCTTCCCCTCTCCATCCCCGATTTCCATCCCCGATTTCCATCCCCGATTTCCATCCCGGTCTCTCCCGCAGGACGCTGCTGGTGAACGCCGGGGCCGTGCTCAACTTCAGGCTGTGAGCGAACGGGGAGGGCGGGCCGGGGGGAACGGGGAGGGATTTTTGGGGGGTTCCCCTGCCTGACACGGCCCTTCTGCCCCGCAGGAGGAGGAGGGACACGGAGGGATTCGGAGAGGAGCCCAGGGAACCCACCACCGGTAACGGAGGGGAGCGGGAGCCGGGCACAGCCCTGCCCTGGGACACGCACGGGAACGGCCTTTTCTGGAGGAAATCCTTGGCCAAACCGCAGCTTTTCCACCGCTTTTTGTTGTCTGTGAATTGTTGTGGGACTGGGATAACTGGCTTATTAACTTGTAAGCTGAAATGTTTTGAATGTCTTAATTGTCACGCTGAAATGAGAAGAAACACAAAAAGCACGTTTCTTTCAGCAGTTTTGGCTGTAGATACCTGTGCTATAGAGGTAAAGCTGTGCTCACTCCCCGATTGCCATTTCGACGTGGATACACCTGTGTTGCTCCCTTGTAGTTCTGCTTGCTGGTTAAAAATCCCAGGAAGACTTTGAACTACAACTGGCCTTCCTTTTTTTTGCAGTGTGACCCCTTTTTATAATTTTTTGGTCATTTTGCCATGTATCCTTACAGAGCTGCACTGAACAGAGCATCCATCCTTCACCTACAACCTCAAACTTCAGTCTGAACTTCTTGTTATGGTGTTCTTTATGTGTTTATTTTTTCCTCTCAGAGTTGCTTGTGATTTTCAGGCAGCACTGGAAATGTGACTTGTCAAGTGTGTTTTTCATATGTAAAAGCTTCTCCTGTTGATTTCTAGGTGACAATATCAGAGAGTTCTTGCTGAGTCTCAGGTATTTTCGAATCTTCATTGCCTTGTGGAATATCTTCATGATGTTCTGCATGATTGTGTGAGTAACCCTGTGTAGCATCTTCTCATTTGGTTATAGAAAGTCATATATTCACACTGTTCTTGTATATATCTCTCTTTTCACATCTGCCTCTCCCACTCAATTTTTCCATACTTCTTTTTCACTTCACTTCTTTATTTCAATTTTCAAATATGTGTTGATCTCATGGGTTTTTTTGCTAATGTGGGTACCTGTAGTGCATGAAAACCACCTGTGCCAGCACCTGAGTCATTCAGCCTCAGGCAGAATGTTGCTTGTTGGGGGTTGCTCAAATCAGACATCACCTGGCTTTAAATTTGGGGATGTTTTTCATTTCGGGGTGGGTTGGAAACCCACCAAGTTAATCAGATTAAATCAGCCTTGATTTGTGTGTCTGTTTCTCATCTATTTTTTTTTTCCTGTTGCATCCCCCAGGTTATTTGGATCTTGAAAACCACCCACGGACATGTTGGAAGAGACTTTTGGCTGGGAACAAACTTTTCTAGAAGTAAAAGATTCTAATGCTCTCCAGCTGCAGCCCCGGGCCTGTGGGGAGCTGGGACACGCTTGTCCCCTCCAGGTTCCCTCTCTGCCGGGGCTGGGAGCCACGACCTTCACACAAATTATCTCAGCTTCACTGAAAGAGAATTTCAACTTTGTTTTCTAAGCTCAGAGTGTGGGGAGCAGGGGAGAACTGGAGCCAGTTTTAAACCTCTGCCCTGCCAGTCCCAGCTGGGGCTGTGCCAGCTCGTGTTACCCCTGTCCAAGCCACACTTCTTAGGTCTCAGTTTTGTGTAAAAGTTGAGCAGAGTGTTCTTGGAACTTCTCACTATTCCATTAGTTTTGTTGGAGGTGTAGAAAAGAAATATTCAAGGAAAAGAAAAAAAATGCCATTCCCACCTTCTCCCTGTTTTTCCAGAAAAAAAAAAAAAAAGCTTTATAAATTAATATTTCAGAGAATTTTTTTTCTAAGAAATATGTAAGAGATTTTGAATGGGGAAAAATGGCAAAAATAATTCTCTAAGATAATGTTAAGAGATAATTTTGGAATAATCTTGGATTTGGTTGAATAAAGTTGTTCTATTTAAGGGTAAAATATTTGATGCTGTGTTCATTCCATTATGGGAGAAATTGATTCTGCATTGGTGTATTTTGGGGAATTGTAGCTGGTCCTGTAATCTGTCTGGAGTCTTGTGTTATTTATATTAAGTTGGCCTCTCTGACCAACAGCTTTCCCCCCAGAATCACCAAGGTAATTTAAGAGAGGGGAGTGCTGAGTATTTTTTAAATCAAACTATAAACGTAGGGCTGTGGGGCTTCCACAGCTTGAGTTTCTTTAGCTATTGAGGAAAAAGAGACCTGATATAAATGATTCCCTGGCACAGGTTTTAGGGAAAATTTTGAATTTTATCTGGTAGTGAGATACAAGTGTTGGGCACCTGCAGTGTTTACTTGAGTCACCCTCTTGGTTGAACTGAGTTTTCACATTAATGAAACTTGACAGGGAAAGGTCATTTGAGGGAGAATGCCTGGCTGTAATGAACCCAGAAAAATGTACAGACAGTCTCCTTCAAATGTGGTTTGAGCCATCCAGAAACATGTACAACCTTTGGTTAAATTTAAACATATTCCTTCTGTGTAATTTCGGTATATTTCACACCCTTCTCTGATTCTTCAGAATGAGGAGAAAAAAAAAGTGTGCTGTCAAATGAAATACGGGGATTGACCCAATATAATTCATGGAAAACGTTTAGTGCCTAATCTTCATTAAATCAAGTGTGAAGGGAAGGGTGGATGGGGCATCACTGTGTATGTGTGATCTGCTGGACACCCTGGGCTCAGCCCTGAGCTTTGAGCTTGGGAAGGTTTTATTCTTCCTGGGAGAAATGTGAGCACTGTGCAGAGCTGAGAGCTTTATGATCACAGGGAACAGAGAAGAGAGCTCCACTGCTAAAGGAATAAACAATTTTATCACCTTGCACACACCGTGTGGCTCTAGAGCGTGCTGTTCCCCACGAGACTCCAGTTGTGCAAAAGTTGTGTTTCAACTTCGAAGCAGCTGCTTTAAAATAACGAAATCAGAAGTCAATTTTGAGCTGCTCTTAAATGCTGTGAGGAGTTTTAAGCGCCGCGCTGATGCTTCGCTGAGGGGGCCAAACACCCCTCACACGTACACGGGCCGAGTGCTGCCCGAAGGGGGTTTATTCCCGTTATTTTTTTTCCATTATTTATTTCTCTCCGTAGGGTGCTCGGTTCCTCCGAGGGGCCGGGCGGGCATCCGGGGGGCGTTTAGAGTGGCCACCCGGCTCTCGCTGCCGCCTCTCACCGGTATCGCCCCGCTCCCTGTGCCCCGTGCCCCGCTCCTCCCCTCACGGCTACTCCCCGCAGCGCCCTCTCCTCCAGCTTCTTCCTGCTGCCCCCATATCCCCCCGCATCGCCCCTGTCCCCCCTGAGCGATCCCCGTGTCCCCCTCAGTGGCTCCTGTGTCCCCCTGTCCCCGCGTCCCCCACTTCCCCCTCACGGCGCCCCAGCCCCGCCCCGCTCCCCCACGGCGCACGCGCGTTCCCGCCGCTGCCCGCCCTCCTCGGCGCAGGCGCGGTGCGCGCCCCCGGCGGTGCGGGCGGGCGGTGCGGGCGGGGGCCGGGGCGCGGCGCGCGCACGTCACGGCGTCGGGCGCGTCCCAGGGAGCCGCGCGCGGCGCCGGCCCTGCCCCCAGCGAGCCCCGCGTTCGGCCCGAGCGGAGCGGAGCGCTGGGCTCGCCCGCTCCCCCCGGCCCCCCGCGCCGCCCCCGCCCCGCGGGGAGCGAACATGCTCCTCCGGCTCCCCGAGGCCGCCGCCGCCGGCGAGTGAGGAGCCGCCGCCGCCGCCGCCCCGGCCCGGCCCGGCCCCGCCGCCCGCCCGCCCCGGCCGCAGCCGCAGCCGCCCCGCTTCGCCCAGGCAATGACAGCGGCTCCGGCCCCGTCCCCGCAGCAGATCAGGGACCGGCTGCTGCAGGCCATCGACCCGCAGAGCAACGTGAGTACGGGCCCCGCGGGCCCCCGCCGCTCCGGGCCGACCCCCGCCCGGCGCTCCCGCCGCGACGCCTTTATCCCCCCCCCCGGGGCCTCCGGGGCTCCCGCCGGGGCCGTCCCCGGTGCACCGGAGCCTCCGCCGCGGGCGGTAGCGCGGAGATCCCGGCGCGCCGCCCGCCCGGGGTCCCGCAGCCGGCGGCGCCTCCCGCCCGCGCCCCCCGGCCGGGAGCCCGGGGCCGCCCCGCTGGGGGCTCCCGGGGCCGTTCCCCGCCCGCCCGGGGCCGCGGCCGCCCCCGCCCCGCCGCCGCTCGGCGCCCCGGGCCCGGCCGGTGCTGCCCGGCCATGCGGCGGGCGGCCCGGCCGCCTCCCCACGCCAGGCCGCGGCTCGGGCGCGGCCTGCAGGGGGCTCTGGGCCGGCCCCGCCGCCGCTCGCCGGGACCTTCCGGGGCGCCCACCTGTTCCTCGGGCCCGGCGGCCGCTCCGGCCGCGGCCGGGGGGACCCCGCGCTGCGGGGACGCCGGGAGGGCTCCGGAGGTGGCTGCGGGGCTCTGGAGCCGCTCCAGCACCGAGCAGCCTCGGTCTTCGCTTTTATCCCTTCCTGCAGCGCCGTAATGAGCTTATCTGCTCCTTCTGGGATGTGGTGTAAGCACAGAAGTCAGCGTGTATTTTACCTGTAAGTGGCCTTAAGTGGCGGTTATCCAAAGGATCATTTGCTCCTTTTAAGGGTTTTTTGGCTCATCCGAGCAGTTCTCCGCTTAGGTGTTTATTACTGTGAGAGGACTGCAGGGCCCTCAATCTGTCCGATTTTTGAGTTTTAGATCAACAGCCACCACCGCAGGATGCCAAGGTGGGTCTATCTTGGCCATCTGCAGTTTCTGGGGGAAGCCTCTGGTGCATCAGGCTGAATGTGTACGTGTTATTCCAGGGGCTGGGGCGTGTGAAATGTGTTTTGGTTCTATTAAAGTCATACCTGCTCCTGTCTGAACAAGTGCCTTTTTGTGATAGATCTGTATCGAAGTCCTAAAGTAGCTAATAAAGTTTTTGTCATTTGGAACCCCTCCCAGAGCAGCCTGTGTGAGACATGGGGGCTGAAGAAAAATCACCCTGACCTTGTAGGTCCTGTAGAACCCCCTGGGCTGGGCATCTGTGGGGAGCTGCAGTGTTACACATTGGAGTAACAGTAACAAATCGTCGTGGTAATTGTGGACTGTTAAATGTCAGCGTTGTCTGAGTTTGCAGTGCTTTAACGTGGATCTTGCTGAAATGTCAGATAGTTCACTTCATGAATCCTATTTGCTCTGAGCTCTCTCTCTTTCTGTGGCTGCAGATTTTTCACTCTACGTGAGACTGAGTGCCAACCTACTTTAATAAAATTCTAGCAGATCTGTGGTGTCTTTTGACTTCAGACCTGTCAGCTGCAGTGGTTACCCTAATTCTGGTGTTACTTTCTCAGACACTGTGGCTGTGCAGAGCTAAGCAGCCAGGAAGTGAATTTTGTGATGGGTTCTTTTCCCTTTCTCCACTCCTGTTGTGAGAGGACTCAAAATAACCAGGCAGCTCCCTGCAAAGGGAGGCCAGAGCTCCCAGCAGGTCAGTAGCCCCTTAAGTTTAGGAGTGATGTATGTTAAATTATAATTCTACATACTTGATACTTATCCAGGGCAATAATTGGTGGCAGAAAAATCAGCCCATTGTTCTGAAGTGCCTGTAGGCAGGGTCTGTGCTCCAGTTTAACCTTTTCTTGAAGGAGAGCAGAGGTGGTGTGGCTGAGGTTCATTGTGCAGGCTGAGAGCTCAGACTCTTGGCTCCAGAGCACATGGAATACGTGGTGTTGTTGATTGTTCATTACCTGGCACGTCACTGGCACAGAGGGAAGCAAAAGTTACATTTTGAACACGCTCAAAAAGCAGATTCTGAGTTTAATCACACTTGGGCACCAGTGTGAAAGTACAAGGAGCTGCTCTGCTGTTTTCCTGCTGGGAGAGTCAGTGCAGCCATGAGCTGCTGTGCCTGCAGGGACTCATGGAAAGCTCCAGTCACTTTCTGCTGGCTCTTAGAATCTTCTCTTGACAGAATTACTTGTGTTCAAACCTACAGCATTCATTGTTGTCACTGACTTCCTCATTTACCAAGAAAGTCAAGCTCTGAGGCCTAGATTTAACTCAAGCTTTTCAGTGTAGTTAGTGTGTGTGTCTGAGAGGGTGAAAGTTGCACCAATAGTGTCAAGTGAGCAAAACCAGTCCAGTTCCACGGGGCTGAGGAGGGAGGAGATGGTTGGCTCTTCATGGTGCTTTTCTGTAGGGTCTGTAAATTTAAGCTTCACTTAAATTCCCTAACACATCCCCTAACTCGAGCTGCCACTGTGGATATTCATTCCTGAGTGGTTAGTTTGATCTTGGTCGACTCACAGGTCATGCCTTAAATGAAAAAAAATAGGACGTAAGTTTCTCTACCTCTGTTGGGTTGAACTGGTCAAAATAATCATTTCCCCAAGCTTGCAGAACCTGCTGGCCTCAGGAAATCATCTCCTGTGCTGATTGTTCATCTCCAGCTGCTCCATAAAGCCCTGCTGACTCGGGAGCAATATTGAATTTACACATGTTTAGCACTTGAACCTCCTCTAGTAATTGCTGCAGAATATATTTATAACTTAGTTTCCCACACTTAGAGGTTACCCGTGTAAATTCTGAACTATTTCAAAGGAGACCTATAAGAAATAAGCTATTTTTAAAAGAACTTACATCATCCTAGAAGCCACCCGGGATGTCTGGTTATTGTGTCTTCATTTATTCAGCCTTTTCTCCTCGAGGAAACATATGGGCAAACCACTTCTGCTCCATGACCTAAGCACTGAGTACCAGCATCACTTTCCTTCCAAGACTTCTGTGAGAACATAGCAGGAGGTGGAGGAGTTCTGTTCTGTGAGGTCTGACTGGGGAGATGTTCCTTGGTTCTGGTGGGAACAAGGCTTTTGCCATCAGACTCCGTGTGCTGAGAAGTCACCCCTTCCACCCAGCAGAATACCTTTGCCTTGGTAACTCGTGCTCTGTGCTCCTGGGGGAGTTTATTCCCTGATGTCAGGAGTAATGAGAAATGTTGGTTTTTGGTCTGTGGACAAGCCTGTCCTTTCCAACCAGCTGCCAGAATTGTGCTTGCAATTAAATGGTTCCTCATGCTGAATATGTAGCAATCTGTTCCTGTTTTTAAATATTAGATAATAACTTCATTATTTGCCGTTAGAACCCCTCTGTGACACAAACCCAGCTTTGGTTTGAGTAACAGCCTGTATTGTGTGCTCCCTGTGAGCTTGGGCTTGGCTCTAACTCAGCCTGTGCTTCACACAGTGTCTCAGCTGGACTTGCTGCACAGACCTTCAGGAGTGGTCCACGATCTGAATTATTAATAATTAATTGGCCTGTGTGTTGGGATATGCTGGGTGCTGCATTGCCATGGGCAGATCTCCCAGCTGGCACAACTTAAAGATGCTTCTGTGGCTGTTTTGTCTGTTGGTTGTTTTACCGAGGTGCTGGAGACAAAACCCTCCTCACCAGTGGTAAAGGTGCTTTCCAGTAGTGTCTTCAAAAAGTGCAGGACACTGCTGTAATAATATAAATATAGAAAGCAAGGGAAGCTGGTGGTTCACTTCCTGAGGGTCTCAGTGATTTCTTTGGACGCAGGAAGTGTTACGTGTGGGCGAAAGTAGACTAGGAATGGCTCTTGCTTGAGCTTTATCCTTTTCTGTGAGCCCTAATGAGCTTAGCAGTTTTGAGGGAGGTGCAGAGAACCTGTTGTACCTCTTGCCCTCTTGGTCCCTTTCCTCACTTGCAGCTCATCTTGTTCTGAGCAGCCTCACATTTTGTGTGTGAAGGCAGCAGGGTGTTCCAGGTGTGTGACAAAATACAGGGGGTTGGGGAGCATTTCCTAATGTGCAAGGTCTAAAGTGTTGTTGTCATGTCAGTCTCGAGCTCCAGATAAAGATTTGGGCCTGATGTAGAGAGTCCCATTGCATTATGGTTCTTTATAATAACTTTAAATGAGGCCTGTGTTTCTTAGTGCTCTTTATTACAAACACTTGGATTCACTTGAATTCACCGTGTCAGGGTGATAGTACAGTTGGTTTTTTGGCCTTGCTTTGAAGTTTGCTTGTCCAGTTCTTTCCAAAAAAGCTTATTTGACTTGGTGGCAGTGCAGGCTGTCACTTCTTGAGAGGGGTTGGGAGGCTGGAGGTTTAAAAACTTTTAATTTGTACAGTGCCCCTTGCAACAGTGAGACCGTTCTGAACTTTGAGGATGCTAAGACAAAATCTGAGTGAACAGAAATATAAGAGAGTTTGAATTGAGGGGTCAAAGGAAGGGGAATGCTGAACTGCTTTTCAATTGCTAATTCCTTGAAACTCTCCAGGTTGCAGTGATGATGGCAGTAGTCATTTGCTCTGAAGCTCTAATTTGAGTGTTTGTTTCGGCAGCAGTGACAATTTAAATAACACCCACTGCTTATTCCTGCTACACACACCCATTTTATGTGTGCAGGATCATGTGGTGAACTGAACCGAGGAATTGATCAGGATTTAAAGAAAAAAGGCAATATATGGATCTTTTCCCAGGTAGTTTGTGATGTAGCTCAATTATTTGATAAAACTTCTGGTGCATCACAAATAGTTCTGGCAGCAGAACTGGGTCTTAACATATTTAAATGAGTGTGGAAGCAGAAAAGAACAGCTTCCTGTGAGGATGGGCAGGTCCTGGCACAGGGTGCCCAGAGCAGCTGTGGCTGCCCCTGGATCCCTGGAAGTGTCCCAGGTCAGATTGGACAGGGCTTGAGGCAACCTGGGACAGTGGAAGGTGTCCTTGCCCATGGCAGGGGAGTGGAATGGGATGGGCTTTAAAGTCCCTTCCAACCCAGCCCAGTCTGTGATTCCATGAGGAGTGGAATGTTGCTGCTTCCTGGGTGCATCCCTGCTGCCCTGGGACCTGGCAGGAAGGAGGTGTTGTCACCTGGGGAAGTCAACCACGCCTGTCTGGGTTTTTTGAGGTGACAGCGGCTGCCTTACGGTCCAGTTTCACTCTCAGAGCCTTTTTTGTTACTGTCACTTGTGTGTGGTTCACAGATGTCTGAAATGATCCTGTGTTTGCGGGCATGCAGCAATACAGGGGCTCTGCATGTGTCCTGAATAACTGCTGGGAAATATCTTCACAGCCAGCCAGGAGGATGCTCCTGAGCTGTAACTCATGAGTGAGCTCTGCAACTCAAGAGTAAACCACCACCTTCCACTGTGGGCTGTGTGGACAGTGCTCCGAATGATCAAAAATGGGATTGATTTGGCTTCAACCCCTGTGCTTACACCAGCCAGTGGAGCTGGGAGAGCTGCTGGGATCCCCATCATGTCCCCACCTCCAGCTGTTCTTGTTCCCTCCCTTGTGCTGACCCAACCAAGGAACTCACCTGGTCACACCCTACCTGAACAGGGACTCCTCAGGGACCCCTTTCCATGCCCCAGCTCCTCCTGGGCTCGGAGAGGTGGCAGTTCTGGCACAGAGTTGGGAATTGTGTGGCAAGGAGAGGTGACAATGTGATGGTGGCAGCTCAGGCTATCCTAGAGCAGCTTGAGCCCCCTCACATTGTCAGTTGGGTCATTGCAGGGGATCATTAAAGAGCTTTTTAAATCCAGATGATAAAACTTTGCAACAAGCATCTGTCTGCACGTGCTGTACGTGGGCCCTTGGTGGGAAATGAGCACTCTGAACACTCAGAGGCTGCAGGGAAATAACTCATTAACACATTTTTATTGGTCCAGCTGTGGAACAGCTCCTCAGTAAAAGAACCAACTTTTTGTAGGTAATATAAATATGGGGAATAACCTCTGGCAGTCACCACGAGGCACAGCTTGGAACAGACAGCTGGTGTGCAGGGTGAGGGTCCTTCCAGGAGAGATGTGCTGGAGCAAACTTCCCAGGCAGCAGAGGACCTGTGGCTGGTGGTTCCTGAGTTGCTCCAACTGAGGTAGTTCTGGATCCTGTGTGAAGCCATTTGAGTGCACCTTGGCACACCTTGAAGCCAAGAGAGCAGGGAGCTGAGCAGGTCATCCTGGCAGGGCTGGAGCTGGGATGGGCATGGGATCCAGCTGGATCAGCTCCTGCTGCCAAGGCTCTGCAGCCTGACACCAGCTGGGGCAAGAGGGAAAACACTCCAAAGCTCCCACGTGGAGAGGGACCCAACCTGTGCCTTAGGAAACAGGAAGACTTAGGCTGGGTTTCAGAACTCTGGGTCTGGGCTGGGAATTCCAATTTGTCTTTTTTGGGGGGGGTTAGACTGGTAAGCTGAGGGTGAGCCCAGTTTAGGGGGGTGAGATGTGCGTGGTCGCCTCTCTTTGGGGTTTTGCTGTGGCCCCATGACACAACAGCACTGTCATTCTGGCACCTTTGGCTCCTGATCAAAGCAGCTCCACTGCAGCTGAAGCTTTTTCTCCCTGTGAGATCCTTTCCCAGTTTTTTCAAGAAGCTGCAGAAGGTGACAATTAGTGTTGCTTTTTTTTTCAGGAACCACAAAAGTTTCAGGAGAGTGGAAGGAGGAATCAATTCTGCCTGCTGCAGAAGTTTCATGTTAGTTAAGAAGCACTGCTTTTAAGGCATAATAACTCAAATACATTAGTCCTGGAGTTAAAATTAATGTCAGTGTAGGTTTTTTACATAAAAACATGTCTGTTTTGGCTGATAACATTTTGCTGCTATCTCTTCTCAGCAGTTATGTGCTTGGTGATAACTCCAAATATCCTTCCTTCAGTGTGTATAATGTGGCCCCACTTTTACACTTGGTCTTTAAAGAAATAATTTAAGGTAAAGGTAAGTAAGTACCTCACACTCAGTCTAATGTAAATGTAGGTTTGTTTATTCAGCATTCTAACAGCTAAATTACTCTTTCTGTGGGTAATTCATGCTTTTGGTGTTTGGAATAATATTTAAGTGCCAGCAAATTGCTTTAATTTGAGGTGCAATCTGCTAAAACTCGGCGGCGAATTGGTGTTTTCAGGGGCACGGCTTTCACAGGGCAGCAGTGCATGCCTGAGTGTGATTGTTAATATCAAAGTGTACAATTTTCAGCATGTCCAAACAGTCAGTGGTAGCAATTTCTGCTGAGGAGTCACTGGAAGTAAAACATAATTAGTTCTGTTTTAGTGAACAGAGTGGTTTCTAACCCGGCAGCTGGGGAGGAGGGATCCTGCAACCAAGGGATTCAGGGACACGCTCAGCTGGGCGTGTTTTCAAACTTAGTGCTGTGGAGACGACTGCAGAGGTGGAAGTCTTGTCTCAGAGTGACAGCCAGCGCTTCTGTGGAGCTGCTTTCTCACATAGTTTCCATGCAGGATCAGCTTGCAGAGTATCACAGTTATAGTACAGGTCTGCAGGGTTTGATTTTTTTTTTTTTTTTTTTTTTTTTTTAAGGAGTGTAGAGCTGTGGAAGGTAGGGGAACACGGTGTTTTCTCAGGGTGGTGATGCACAGTCATAAATTGTCTTTGGTGAACAAACTTCCAGCACATCTGTGAATGTCTGTAACTCAAGCCATCACCTTCTGAGTAGGTCAGTACATAACACTCCTTGTGCTCTGTGAATTAACTGCAGCAGAAAAGGACAGGGAATGTCTGTATAGAACTTGTCATCCTGAAAATTCCAGGAAAAAATATTTCAGTATCATATTTTATCCTTGGCGAAACCACAGTTGATTTTTGAATAGAATTGGGCACAGTGAGGTGGAGGAGAAGATGCAAGAGGTGATGTTTTAGATTTCTTTGTGAAGGTGGGTACCTGGAGCTCAGGAGCCTGGCTGCACCCTGGAAAACTCAGTGTCCATTGTCTTGTGGGGAAGCGTTTGTCTGTCAAAATAGGAGCTTTTAACTTTGTATTCTCTTTTCTGGACTTTTCAAGACAGGCTGTCAAGGGGCTTAAGCCTCACTGGGGCTTTCTGAACTGGAAATGGAGAAGTTTTTGCCTCTAGGTTATAAATAACCAGGCCAGGTTGGAGCTTCATGAATGTTCTGTCCCATCCCTGGAAGTGTTCAAGGCCAGGTTGGACCAGCCTGGGATCGTGGAAGATGTTCCTGCCCATGGCAGGGGTGTGGAATGAGGTGGGGTTTAAGGTCCTTTCCAACTCAAACCAGTCTGGGATTCCACAATTCCGTGTTCTGTGTTTAAATATTAAAAAAATGCAGATGAGTGCTGGGTTCCTTGGTCCTGCCGTGACCACACTGGCTCTGGAGTGGAGCTGCATTTACACACCCTGAGCTGAGAAGGCTCCATGCTCCCCTTCCTCCAGGGAAGACTTTTTTCCCCAGCCAAAGGTAGAGAAGGCATTTTGTTTCCGAGGAGCTGCTAAGGATTGTGCCATGGGCTGGAATGGCCAAACATTCTCCAGGGATTACTGGGGGGCTTTGCTTTCCTGACAGGTGACATTGTCCTGAGGTGACACAGCCTTCAGAGAATAGAGGTATTTGGAAATGGGTGACAGGCAGCAGTGTTTAATCTACAATTTGGAGAGCAGTAATTCTAGGAGATGCATAAATTGATTTCAATTTTTTTTTTCCATATCCATAAAACTTGTTTATAGTATGTTCTGACAAGAATTCACTATTGGTAACAGTTGTTGAAAGGATACAGTGACTTCTTCACAAACTTTCCCAGTTTGTAACACTATTTTTCTCAGGTTTTGTGAGCAAACACACCATGCCTCGACTCTGATGAGCTGTCACATGAACATCTCGCACTTTAGTGTGATGAATTAATACATTCCACAAAGAATTCAACATTCTATTCACCTCAGCCTCCTCTGTCATTTAAAGAATCAGCTGAGAAACTTCCCTAGAAATTAGAGAAAAGTTGGCTTGATGCATTTAAAGGACACTGGTATGGTGATAAATGGTTTTACTTTAAAAAAAGTGCAAATTCTGTATCGTGGGGACATTAGTAGGGCCTGTCTGAATTGCACTCAGATATAAACTGCTCTGTGTTAACAGCTGTAGGTAGATACTTTAAGGGATGGGTAAAATAATATTTAAGGACTTCACAAAGCTCTGGAACCCTTCTCATCAATCCTTAAATGCCCATTGCATGATTTTAAATGCTCAGCAGTTCTCTGGAGTGGATGAAGGTGGAGCAGGTGGTCACAGAATGGTTCTGTCCAAGCAATGCCTTTAGGGCTCCTGTGGTACCTCATCATGCTCTTACCTTAACCCAGGAGGGTTCCAACAGTGAGCTCAGGTGAGTTCCTTAAGCAGAAAGCACCAAGATCAATCAGAAGAGACACATTTTAAGGCTGGATTTTCTATATATTCTGTATTATTCTGCCTGAATAATCATCCAACTGCTTTTCTGTCTTGTTGAAGTAGGACCAGTTGTCCCCGTGACTTTGCTTGCACAGCAACCTCATTTTACGGCTCTCTAAATTTTGAAGCAGTAATTTTGGACTTCAGTTCATGGCTTATAATAAATAGGAACTTCCAAGATTTATCTGAAGTTTCTGTACAGGGGGAAGAGGAGGACAAATGATTATCCAGTAGACAAGGAAACTGTATCCTAGTTGGATGTGCTTAGCACCAGTGCAGGGATTGAGGGGTGGTGAGTGTGAGGAGGCTGAAATGGTGACAGGGAGCAACTGCAGAGCCTGAATAGGGAGAGAAGCTTTGAGCATTTCTGTTGGGAATTTTGGGATCACATGGAGCACTGTGCTGGGGCAGTGAGGTTGGAAGTGTTGAATTTTTAGGTTCTTTACAAAACAAGCTGTTTCCTGGAGTTATCTGTATGGATTATTTTGAGAAGACAATTCTGAATTGCTGCTCTGAGTCTAGTTTGGAGTAGATGGAAATGGGAGTTTTGATGTGTTTGTGCTCCTTTCTGGTTCAGTGTCTGTTCCCCAGGTGCAGAGCATGGCTGGAGGGGACTTCATGTCCCTTCAAACAGCTCACTCTGGACTTGTCTAATCTGTTCTTAAACCTCCACAATGGCTCTGGAGACTATGGAGAGATTAGAGTGCACTGGTAGCTCACTTGTTATTTCTAAATGCAATCAGTATTTGTCTTGTTGCAAATTAGGCCAGTGAGCATGAAAACAGTTGATTAACATTTTCTTTATTGTGACTAATAACGCATAGGAAGGCTTATTTCAAGCTTCATGTGTCTCTCTATTTTTTCAGCACAGTGTGAAATGAAAACTTCAACTTTATGTTATTAACTATATTTTCAAAACTTTTTATCGCTGCTGTCCTCTGACCTCCTCTTCACATATGTTTTTCTTGTGCTGTTGTGCTTTGAGATGAAGGTGTAATTCCAGCTGAATTGGATTCCTCTGCCATTCCTTACAGTTTGAGATTGAGTGGGAAACAACACTAAATGATCTTACTTGCAGTGTGCTGTGGGAGATGCCACTGAGAGTGGCAGTGGCTGCCTGGCTTTGTGCTCCCTGGTTCTTGCCCTGCTCCTTCAGCAGGAATTTTCACCAAGTAAATAGTAGTTCATGTAGCCTCTTTGGCTGCTGGGCTCTTTAAAAAAATCAGACTAATGAATTTTTGTTTGTCCAGCTTCACAGTCTGGTGGGGTGGGTTTGTTGTGGGGTGTGGAAAAAGAAGTTGGGGCGGTCATATTGCAGTGAATCTTCTCTGTACGTCTGCAGCTCAGGGTTGGCACTATAGGCAGGATACTTATGGTGTTATAGAAAATGTTTAGTAACTGTTGAAGTTGACAGACAGGTATTTCTCTGTGTAGTAACAAAAATGTCTTCCAGTTATTGGCTAATAAACGTGAATGGAGAAAAGTGTTTCACTGTTGCTGTTTTCTGTTTGCCTTTAAGACTTGTTCCTGAAGGGCAGGGAACTGGGGGTGTGTCTTGTCTTCATAGTCTGTGCTTTGCTGCCTCTTGTACCATCCTCCTCCAGTGGATGCTCCTTTTGTTGGGTGGTTTCCCCTGCCTTGGCCCAGCCTGGAATCTGTTCCTGCTGTGCCAGGGATCTCGGGTGCCTCCCTGGGAAAGGGCCACGCAGAGAAGAGCTGCAGCGTTCAGGGCACTCCCAGCTGCCGTGGATTTGTGTCTGGAGGCCCTTTGTGAGTGCCAGGGCAAACTGTGCTTTGTGCTGGCAAGCTCCTCTCATTCTCTTGGCTGCTGTGGTGTCTGCCCAGCTCAGGGCTGTGCGTGGGCACTGCCAGGAGGGAGCAGGGAAATATTTCAGGTCCGGTGGTTTCTTCGCACTGCAGAGTTTTATTGGAATCTGACCTTACTCTGGTTTGATGATCCTGGATTTGTGAAGTATATACAGGAAGGTATCTGGATGATGTTACTTTGCCATTAAATAAAGCCTAAGTACAAATAAAATATATACAGATTGGTTTGACTCTTTAAAGTAGACCTGGGAGTTTTAAGTCCAAAGGTGTGGGTAATGCTTCCTGTGCCTGGTCACTCTTTGGACTGTTCTTGGTACTCAAGGAGTATTTCTTCTGCCCCTTCTTTTGCACCACAGATTTCTGATCAGGTTTTCAAAGCATGGTCTCCGTATGAATTTCTCTGTCATAGAAGATTCTCCCAGTGAATGGCTTTCAAATCAGTGATTGCTTCATGTTTAAGATCTGTTTCACTAAATACTATTAGAAAACTGACCTCCACCTTAAAGATCATCTTTTGTGTACTGGTTAATTTGCTTGGGCAAACTGACTTTCAGACGTTTTCAATAATGGGAGCAAAGTAGTGCATGGTCATCTTTTTGGTATGTTGTGTCTGTGAATAGTATCTCGTGTTCCCTATCTTTAGACAACATCATGTCACATTGGGGCTGGGGGGAACTGTTAATAGATCAGCTGCCAGGGAACTGAACTAAATACCAGCAGGTTGTAACCTGAATTCTAACTTGGTGTGTTTGGTCTGTACCTTTGAACAAATGACATTATGATTTTCTGTTGCTGGTGTGTATTGTCAGTGTCTGGTGTCTGGTAGTTCCTACACAAAGTGCTAAATAAACTCTGCACCGCTGTATTTCTGTTGTCACATTTAAATAAAGCCTCCTGTGAATAGCAGCTTTTCTCTCCTCACTTCTTATTCCATATTTTAGATTATTGTGCAGTGAAGTAGCTTTTGTACAAAAGCTACATTGGGGTGAGATGTGACACTGAGGGGACACTGGTCTGGGGCAGGAGCTGGTGTTGGGCTGCAGGTGACACTGAGAGCTCCAAGAGAAGGAACACCAGCAATGCCATCACCCCTGGAGCCAGCTCTGCACCTCAGGGAATCAGCTCTGCCTCCCTGGCCTCTCCAGCACCAGCAATATTGACCTTGAACCTGGGATTTTCTTGAACATTTTCTTGCGCTCCCTCAGGAGATACACAGCCCTGGAATAGGGAGAAGACAAAAAAATGTACAAATGCTCCTGGGAACTTCTGTCTGGACCCTGCTGCTGGTATTGACTGCCACCAGAAACCTCCAGCTTGGCAATCCACACCTGGATTTGTGTTTGTAGGAAGAAAAAAGACCTGTTCAGTCTCCCACAGTGTCTCCACTTCTCTGCTTGCTTCTGTCAAACTGCTTCGGTGCTACAGGTGGGACAGTGTTACAGAAGTACTTTCTCTGAAACCATCGAAATTTTGAGTATTTATGAAACGATCAAAATTTTGGGTATTTATGGATATCCTGATGAAGCGGTTAAGTATGATGGCAAATACATTCTCTCCAAAACAGTGTGTTGTGATGCATGTTTGCTCTGTTCACCATGCCCACGGTGGAGTCAGGCTGTGATTGTTGTAAGCTGTGATTTCAGGAGGATGATGATGTTGCAGTTTGGTTTTAGAGGATTTTCAGTGATGGGAGACTCCAGGCCAAGTTTAAATATCCTTTAGAAACTTGTGAAGGCACTAATGTGACCCAGAAGGATGATGTTGCTGTATTAAATGATGCCTTCTATAACTATTACCTGAACTTTGTGGTTGAAAAGAGCCTTTCTACCAGAAATCTGCATGGGCAGTTTCACTGCAAGGTTTTTGGAATTGTGCATGGAGTTTTTCACAGAAAATTACACAGAAAATGCTGCTCCTTCTCCTATTCCAGTTAACTCAGATCTGGTTTGTTGTCTATCATGGTCTAGTCAGGTATGCAAAGATCTTTAGAGACATCCCTGTGAAATGTTAAAAAGAAAATTGTTGCTTTATCTGGGTGTCTGCAATAGAAAGTTTCTGTAACATTTGTTTTTCAGGCTGCAGTGAGGGAGTGCAGGTTGTGCTGTGTGTCCAGGCAGTCCCCAGGAGGACAGGAAGGTGTTTGTTCTGGGGGTGCTCATGTTGTGTTTGGGGTCTGGGCTGATATGTAACCAAAGGAACAGAATCCAAGCATCCCATGGAGTGTGCTGGTCCCACAGAAAGCACATCCCAGCACCTGGGAATGGCAGTAGAGCTTGTAAGGATGCTGAGCTTGATGCTGCTTTCAGATTTGGTGGGAAGGCAATGGTGGAAGTGGAGGTGGGAGGGAACAGCTGTACCTCAACCTTCCCCAAAACCCCTTTAAACTGCTGTGTAACACCCTGAAATTAGTCACTGACTTGGCCCTGGTTTATAAATGCTGAAATAAGATTAAGATGGCAGTTAAGAAAAGAAAATTAAGCTTCTTGATCTTTTCCTGAGAGTTCAGAGACCCCTGCTTTTGTCTGAGGCTGGAGTGAAAACATTCAGTGCTTTACTTGGAAAAGATCTCAGCAATAGTAAGCTCCAGAGTATGGCTGAATGGCTGGATGACTTAAGGAGCCTTGCATGGAATAAATAAGATTTGTTTTGTGTGGCTGTCATTAGGGTTAGCTGGAAAGGATTATCGTGGATGACTCAAAGCAGATGTTCTGCAGCAAACTTTTGAGTGAATTAGTCGGTGTGCCAGTCCTCTCAACAGGGGAGCAGCAAGGGAGAATTTGGAACATTCTATCAATTACTTATTGATTATTTTGAGCTGTTTGCTGCAAGCTCCTCAGTGAGGGTCCTGGAAGGTTTTTTTGGGGGTACTAAGGTTACAGTGTGAGCAGACAAAGGCACATAGAATCTAAAATGGAAATTCCTGAGACACTGACCTGGGCAGTTACAGCCCTGCCCAGTGTCCAAAGGGAGCAGGGCTGTGAATTCCCTGTCCTGCTCTGCTCCTGGCACTTCACCTGTCTGTTCTGTTCTCAGTAAGCTGCTTCAGGAGCCCTTTGTGTTAATAAATTATCATTTCTGGTGGTGTCCTGGCAGGTTCTGTAACATTAGTATCACGCTGGTTATGTGACAATGTATGAATTTTATTGTAACAGTTGGTTTAAGGTGAGGATAACTGGTGTGCAGATGGGTGTGCTGCTGTTATCCCTGTGGGTGTCTTCTCATGGAATGGGTGATACTCGAGGTGTTTTGGGAGGTCCTCTTGTTTCCATCACTGTGTTTAACTACACCACAGGAAATTTCATAGTCTGTGTTATTTTAAAATAGGCAAATATGATTTTTACTATAATCTTCTCTTTATGGCACTCTAGATGAAACATTCTGAGAAAACTAGACAAGGGGAAGAGGGGAGAAGTTGTTGAACGTGCCTGAACACTTTATGTATTTATTTTCAAAGAATCAAGCTTCACTACAGGTCAAAAAAAAAAAAAAAAAAAAAAAAAGGAAAATGAGAGGAGCTGCTGGCAGTTGTCTGGAGTGTGAGATGTTCGTGCTCCGCTCAGCAGTTGCTCTGTGACAGCACGTTCTCAATTGGTTACAAATGTGTGAGGAATCCAAAATGGGTGGTTTGTGTTCCAGCAGGAGCTGAGGGTGCAAGGCCACTTTCACTGGCCTTAATTGGCACCACGTGTCCCCAGAGCAGGGAGGGAAGTCACAGCCCGTCAGTCCTGCCGGAGACCTGGGAGGTGCTTCAGCATTTGGGGCATCCACTGCTGTGTGTTTGGGGGTATTGAACAAATACACAAAGCTGTGACTGGAAATTCCCTGCCCAGTTTCACCTTTCTGCAGGTGTGTGTGCACATGAATGTATCACTTTCCCCACTTTGACCTTCTGATAGGCCAGTGGACCTTTTTTTTTTTTGCCATCAGTTCTTCATTTAGATAATGAATATTTGGGGATTACCAGTAACTGCAAAAATAATTGTACTAGTTAATGGTGTGTGCAACAGAGCATTTTTCACCCTGGTAATTCATAGTCTAAAATATGTGTTAGGAAGGAGAGTATCGTGTTTTGCAAGTTTAAAAATATGAGTCTGGAAACTCCCAGAATTGAGCTTTAACTATTCTAAGGGCTCTGGGCCTTAAAACTAAAAAAACCCAACCCTGGTGTTGTTTAAAACCAACACCAGTTTTGTTTAAACTGTGGTGCTAAACTGTCCTTCCTGGGCACTGAGGACAGGGCAAGGGTCAAAACATGGAAGAAAGTCAGTGAAGTGAAATAATAAGAACTAAAATATGTCAGAATGGGTGCTCTTGCTGCTCTAAAGGTTAAGCAGAGTTTTACCAGGCCTGACCTCAGAGTAGGGCTTTAAATACCTGCAGAGTAAAGAAAGAACCAGGAGAAATTAATTCATCTTTGGCCTGGACTTGGTTTTACACCTTATAGGAGTTAGAATCATTCAAAGCCTGCATGGACTTTAAACACAAGTTTGATAAAAGTGAATCAAAAAATCAAGACAAGTGTTTTATCACTGACAGTGTTACCCAGGTATCTCCAGCACTAAACAGTCCTGCAGGGATGGACAAAACATGGTCTGAACCCAAGGTTTTCTGAAGGGAAGAGACTTCAGCTCCTGGTGCTCCTGTGGTATCTTAGTGGAGGGGTAGAACTGACTTGGAGAAGCCAATTCTTACAGGAATTAGTGTTTTTAAGATGAGACATCATGCAGGGAAGTGTATGGCTGGGATGGCAGAGCTGCCTGGTGATGATGATGATGCTCCTGATGAGGTTTCAGGATGATGTGAGATCCCTGCAGAGGTTCTTGCTGAGAGATTTTTCTCACATGCACTTCACATCCAGTTGAGTCATAAATGCAATTAAGCAATAAATGAGACTGTGATTCAAGTTTTCCTTTGCTTATCTTTTAAATCTATCTCCAAAGATGAATTAGAAATTCCAGGTTTCAGCACTCTTAACATCAGGTAATGGAAACAGAGATCTCTGTGTGGGATCATAAACTCATTTGGGTTGGAAAAGCTCTCCAAGATTAATGAGTCCAACCCAGCACTGCCATATTTAGCACTAAACCAAGCCCCTAAAACGTGTAGTGTGGGGTTTCTCATGGAACCCATTAAAATCCCACATGTGCTGAGGATGTGCAGGATGTCCAGCTGTGCTGGGGGTGCAGTGCAGCCACCCAGAGAACCTGATCCTCACGTTTTAAGTGGATGGGCATTTGTGCAGTTCCTCCTCCTCAAGTACAGCCCCAGCGAGGGGTGGTGGAGTGGCTGGAGGAGCTGATGGTCTGGGGACACCTGCTGGGCACAGCCCCAGCCCGAGGAGGGACCTGCAGGCTGAGACTCCTGTGTGCAGTGCAGGAAGTGATACTGGGAATGAAACTGCAGAGCAGTGACCTGGGTGAATCTGCAGTGGGCCTGGAGGATTAAACTCCACATTTCTGATTGCTGCTCCTGCTCCACTTGGCTCTTGTTTCCCGTTAGGCTGTGCACAATTAACTGATGCTTTGCAGAGGGGTCTCAGAACTTTGTTACTCAGTCACAGCGGTTTTATTGCCACTGTTTCCTTGGGTTTTACATAAGAGTGTGTTTGGTACAGCTCCTGCAATTTCCAACTAGGTCAGTAAAAATGTCCTTGTCCCTATTCCTTGAACAATCAGCTCCCTAAAGCCAGACAGTCTGATAGCAGTTTGTGATTAATGTTTCCAGCAATTATAAAGTGGAAGATCTTAAATTACATTTGTTAACTAAGACCAGTACATGAAACATGAAGTGACTTTGTCTTCCTTGTTGCAGATCCATAACATGGTGGCAGTGCTGGAAGTGATCTCCAGCCTGGAGAAATATCCCATTACCAAAGAGGCACTTGAGGTATGTCACCCTCTGAACATGGTTTTTTATGTGTATACAAGGACTTTTTCCTGCCTTTCCAGTTTCCATCGGAGCTTTTCTGGAAACAATAGATGGATTGCAAAGGATTCACAATTAAGATATTATTTTGTCCCTCTCGTCCTGTTTCCGACATCTCGCAGAACACAGGATCCTTTCTGGGCCCAGATCAGTATTCTGGGCAGCACAGTTCCTGTTTGTGCAGGGCACTACATTAATCATCACTCCCCACTGATGAATTCTGTTGCACTCAGCAATATCACCCTGCAGTTCTGGTCACCTTTGTAGACGTTTGGTGACCAAGCTCCTAAAATCTGAAATAGGAATAGAGTTGCTCTGGGTCTGTAAAATCAATCTTAAATTCAGTTAAGCAGGTTTCAAGGCCTGATATTTGTGGTGAGGTGAGGTGTAAGGAGAGCTGAACTCTCACTGGTCACTTGTAGAAACAGTCCAAAGAAGTTTTGTGGATGAATTACATATTTCTTTTTCACTCTTTGTATTGAAATTAGCAGTGTTCTTGCTTTTAACTGTTGCTTAATTACAACTCCACCTATATTTCAACATATCTATCACAACTGGTTGCATATTTCTCTCCCAGTCTAGTCTGTGTTCTCCTTTGAAGTACTTTCCTTAAGAAATCTGACTTGTGGAACAGTTCTTTGTTTTCAAATGTGCTTTGGGAACAATCAAACACTTCCTTCCGCTCATGAAACCACCTTGGGACACCCTGGGAATGTTGTTTAAATGACTTTTTCATACGTTTCCACGAGGCTGGGGAGTGAAGGGAGAGGAGAGAGGTGGAGGAAAAAGGTAGGACACAACTCACACCTGGTAGTCAGGTTTGTCAAATGGAGATTTTTATTGTTAACGACTTACTGCAACAGGCAAAGATCCTGGAATTCTTTTCTCTTGGCTCTCTCTGCAGATCTTTTACTTCCCTTGTGATAAACACACACCTTTGGGTGCTGCATTTCCCCTCGAGTCTGAACCTGCACCCTTATTCTTGTGGTCCTTTCTCATTAAAGAATTCCTTTCTGATGTTTTTACCAGGGAATAAAGACAGCATAACTTGAAACCTACAGTCAGTTTCATGTTGTGTGGCAGAGCACTGGACTAATCCTTTCCAAAAAGATTAATTCAACACTTTAAATCTTTAGTGTTTTAACCAGGTGTTTCTCAGGGGTGAGCATTACAAAGCAGGAACATTCCTTGAGGATTTTGCTTGGAATGACACGTGTTTGTAAAACACCTTGTCTGTCTTTGTAGGAAACCAGACTCGGGAGGCTCATCAATGAGGTGAGGAAGAAGACATCCAATGAGGAACTTGCCAAACGTGCCAAGAAATTGTTGCGGAATTGGCAGAAGTTGATAGAACCCGTGACCCAGAACGAGCCAGTGCCAAGGGGGCTCCCCAACCCGCCGGGGTCAGCGAATGGAGGTGCTCACAACTGCAAACCAGACTCACAACTTCCTGCCGTGCCCGGCGCCAAGCCCATCAGCGAACTGAAAAGCAGGAATGATATCCAGAAACTCAATTCTCCAAAAACAGAGAAACTGGGAAATAGGAAAAGGAAAGGTGAGCACAGGGATGGGCATCAGGGCCCTCCTCCCCCAAAGGTCTCCAAAGCTAGTCATGAAGTATTACAAAACTCTTCACCCCCTCCAACCAATGGCATTGGAGGTAGTCCTGAAAATTTTCCTAGTCCTGTAGACATAAACCTACATGCAGGGCCCGAAAGCAGCAGGACAGATCTCAGTGAAAATGATAAACACAATAAGATCCCAGTAAATGCTGTAAAACCTCACACCAGTTCTCCAGGACTTGTAAAACCTTCAAGCACTTCCTCGTTACTAAAGACTGCAGTGCTTCAGCAGCATGATAAATCAGAAGAAGCCACGGGCCCCCACCAGCCCAAGAGCCCACGCTGCTCCTCCTTTAGCCCTAGGAACGTTAGGCATGATACTTTTGCTCGGCAGCACACCACGTACTCACCAAAGGATTCGATGCCCAGTCCATCTCAGAGGTCTCAGCTGGCAGACGCTGCACAGGTGCCATCGCCGCCGCCCTCCCTGATGCAACCATCCACACCTCCCATGCCAGCCAAGAGACTGGAGTTCCCTCCTCAGGCGGCCCCCGAGGCGGTGCAGCACTGGCAGGAGCAGCAGGGAGCCCCCGAGGGCCAGCACAGGCACACAGCAGGGACACTTCAGCAGCACACGGCTCCCGGCTGCAAAGCCCACCCCGGGGAATCACACACGGGCTTCCCACAGGACACCTCCAGAATGGACAGTGACGATGCTGCTTCAGGGTCTGATAGCAAAAAGAAGAAAAGGTACCGACCCAGAGACTATACAGTCAACTTGGATGGGCACGTGACAGAAGGGGGTGTGAAACCTGTGAGGTTAAAAGAGAGAAAACTCACTTTTGATCCCATGACAGGACAGATAAAACCTTTAACACCGAAAGATCCTTTGCAGGTAGAAATCCCTGCACTTACTGAACAGCACAGGACAGAAACGGAAAAGCAGGAGCAAAAACCCAACCTGCAAAGCCCCTTTGAACAAACGAACTGGAAAGAGTTGTCCAGAAATGAAATCATTCAGTCATATTTAAACAGACAGAGTAGCTTGCTGTCTTCATCAGGAGTACAGACTCCAGGAGCTCACTACTTCATGTCTGAGTATTTAAAGCAGGAGGAAAGCACTAGAAAAGAGGCTAGAAAGACTCACGTTCTAGCTCCCAACAGCAAACCTACAGACTTGCCTGGGGTCACCAGAGAGGTCACGGGCGATGACCTCGACAGAATACGTGACCACAACTGGCCGGGCGTGAACGGTTGTTATGACACACAGGGTAACTGGTATGATTGGACACAGTGCATATCCTTAGATCCACACGGGGATGATGGGAGATTGAACATCCTGCCTTACGTCTGCCTAGACTGAGAGCAGTTCTGCTAACCACGCTTTTTACACCTGCAGTTAGCAGAACTGGCAGACACGATGCCACTTCCAGCTGGAGAGAGCCTCCTGTCCTGGACAAACAGGCCCCACGAGCAGAGGGGGGGAGGGAGCTGGGCCTTTCCAGCTCGTTCCTTTAAATTCTCCTTTTGTGAAATGCTGCTACCAGTTTACTAACAATTGCAAAGGAAGGCATACGAAGGTTGATCAGTTGAGTTCAAAACTCTATAGCGAGCCAGCTATAAAAAGTGTTAGTCCCCAAGAAGTGAAGAGGATTTCCAGCACTTTCTGAATGCCGGAATCTTATTACAGGCAGGTACAGAGAAAAAAAAAATTGTGGAAGTTACCTTAACAAAATATGCATCTATTTATTTGACTTGATTTGGGTTTTTATTTGGCAGTGAGGTATTCGAGAGACAACGTGCAAAAACTGTAGTTTTATTTCTATCACATCTCTGAACATGATTGCGTTATTTAAGAGTCATGTGGTACGGAGATTGGGTTTTAAACAGCAGGTGTTGCACTGCAGGCTGGGCCACCAGCTTCAGCTCAACATTCCATAGGCATCCACATATTTTAGTCTGGTTTCAGTTTAAATCCAGTCTCTGAGAAATGCTGCAAAAACTAGATGTTTAACGATATTTTTTGATCCCACCACCACCAGCCAAATATTTTTCCTCCTTTTCCCTTCCTGCAAACTTATAGGTAAAAAACAAAAAGACAAAAAAAACAAAAAGACAAAAAGAAAAAAAAAACACAAAAAAGAAAAATCACCTTTTCTAGAATCTAAATGTTATGAGGGTGCTACAAGTTTGTAACTGTACTGTGAGAGGGAAAAAGGAAGCCTGTTTGTATGCTGGAAATATACTTGTTACCATTCCTTTAGATATTGTTTGCCTTATGGATATCCATCATAAACGCAATTTGCAAAAACAAAGAGCCTTAGTGAATGTACAGTAACTAGACTTCTGTGTTCCTGGGATGCAGAAGGGAGCAACTTTGCTATTTGGTCCTTTAAGTGGACACGTTGTGATATAAATGTGGAAATAAAAAAAATTTGCACAAACCAGTTTGTGAATTATTTATATACACTCCACTCGTTTTTCCCCCCACCCCAAGTTTGCTCAGTTCAGCCCAGCTAAGGGAGCCCTGGCACTGGGAGCCCTCGGAGCAGGGAGGTGGAGCCGCATCCCTCGGACACTGCCGGTAGGGATAACAGGATTGTCTTCCAAGAACCTTGGTGTGCTCTTCAGTCACACAGGGTGGAATCTGTTTTTAACTCTGGAGACTGAGAACCCAACTGCTGATAATGTACCTCAAAGTCTAAAGAGATCAGACTTCATCTTTTCTGTCTCAGTAACTTTGTAATGTTTTATTCCTAATTGTTACAGTGCTTTCTGAAGCAGCCTGGGGTTTAGAAAGCAAAAAAAGGATTTCTATTAACTGTAATTGCTTTAATATTTGGGACTATGTTGTTTGATGCAGTCCCCAGTGTTGGGCTTCTGTTCAGGGGGTCAGGGGAGGGGACACTATACCAAAAATATTCCTGGGTTTAGTGATGTTAACTCAGTTAACCCATCTGTGCTGGAGATGAGCCCTGCCAAGAGTTGTCCTGCCTTTGAGGGTGGAGTCAAGCTCTGCCCTGGTTTTCAGAGGAGGATGCTCCTGGCCAGGCCTGCGTTGTGTTGGTTCTTCCCTGGAATACAACTGATGAAGTTTGGTTTATTTTTAAGTCATTCTTGTTCACCATTTATGATCTGACTGTTACTGAAATGTGTGGGTATCTCAGAAATAACGATGTCTGTGTGCTTCCACTTCTGAAATCTGAGGTCTGAGAGTGAAACCAGAAGTGGTTACCAAAAAATGTGTCCAAGTATATTTTCAGTTTACTTCCATTTTGTCCTTCTGCAGTTGCTGAGGTTGAGCAGTGTGGTTTAGAGCTGGGGAAAGCTCCTGTCTTGCAGTTCAGATTTGATGGTGGAGGGCTAAGCTGCTGGTCATTTTGGAAATGCTTAAATTTTGTTTATGTAAAAAAGTACTGTGCATCTTATCTCCCCCTGCCCTTCCTCCCTCCTTCCCTGAATGGCCCCATTTAGGAACAGGGTCCGTGCTCTTTGGAGGCCTTTGAATATTTCCAAATTTCAGGAAATGACAAACTATTACTTGATAAATTCCATCTCTTTCTCCACTGCTTCCATTTCTGATGCAATTGATGGCCCTTGACTGCACTGGGTGAAGTGATGCCCAAAGCTCATCACAGCTTTCAGATTCACCCAAAATGCCTGTGCTGATGCTCCTCTGTTTGAGGAAACATCAGGAACCAGACCCAGCCCTTTCCCTGGTGGTACAAAAACTGATTGAGGAATTCCCTCCCAATGCAAGCTTTAAATCTTGTTCCTTGCTGAGTTTGTTGCTGCTGTAAGGGGTCAACTCACTTGTGTGTCCTCCAGGGTGAGATGAGGCTTGACAATCTTTATTTCAGCATGCCAGTATAACCAGTTCTGTGAGCTCCAACAAATGTGAATAAGTTTACAAGGTGATATTTTTTTGTCAATTTTGTAAACAAGTTCAAATGAAGTTTACTATGTGCGTACCTGCTGTGTACTCTCATTTGTGCATGACTCAGTTTCTCTGCTACTGCTTTCTCCTACCTCTCTCGCAAAATTTCTCCTTCTAATCCTAAAACCTGACGTTAAAACACTGCCCTGTCTTCCTTGTCACCGGATGACATGAAATGGCTCATCAGCAAATCTTTGGGGAGTCGCCATTACCTAAAGCGCGTGTTTTCATGGCCAAATTAACGCTGCAGAAATGTCTCTTGACAGGGTGCATGGATGAACCGGGCTCTACACCCCTCCTGCCTGCCAGGTACTCACCCATCCTTTACCCGCCTTCCTGGCGTGAGTTTTAAAGGTCGGGAGCGACGGTCCCGGTGCCGCCGAGCCCTGACCTTCGCTCCGGCCCTGCCCTGGCGCTGCCCTGCGCTCCGGTGTGTGAGGGCCGGTACTGCCGAGCCCTGGGGCGGCTCTGCCTCCCCGAACGGGCCCGGGAACCCTCGGGCTGCGGGGACACGGCGGGGCCGGGCAGGCACCGAGGGGTGCAAGGGACACGGCCCGGAGCCGTGCAGGGATAGAGGGGACACGGCCCGGAGCCCTGCGGGGCCGGCGCTGAGGGGGCCAGGGAACACGGCCCGGAGCCCTGAGGGAGTCCAGGGGACACGGCCGGGAATCGTGCGGACCTGGCACTGAGGGGTCCCGGGGTCACGGCCCGGAGCCCTGTGGGTGTCCAGGGGTCACGGCCCGGAGTCCTGCGGGGCCGGTCCCCTCAGTGAGGCGGCGGGGCCGGGCCGGGCCGGGCCGGGCGGGGCGGGCGGAGGAAGTGACGCTCCGGGCCCGCCGGGGCCCCGCGCCCGCCCCGCCCCAGGAAGCGACGCGCTGGCGGCCGCGGTGACGTTCGGCGGCGGCTGCGGAGCGATGGCGGCGCCGCTGGCGGCTCCGGGCGGTGCCGGGGCCGGGCCCGGGGCCGGGGCCGGGGCGGGGGCGGCGCGGGGCGGGCGCGGGCCGGCGCTGCGGGAGGGGGCGCGGGTGTCCGCGCTGTGCCTCGCCTGGTACGGGCTCAGCGCCGGCGGCAACGTGGTCAACAAGCTGCTGCTGGGCGGGTTCCCGCGGCCCGTCACCGTGTCCCTGTTCCACATCCTGGGGCTGTGCGGGCTCCTGCCGCCGCTGCTCCGCGCCTGGCGCGTCCCGCCCGCCGGGCCCGCGCAGCTCCCGCCCCGCGCCTACCCCCGCTACATCCTCCCGCTCGCCTTCGGAAAGTACTTCGCCTCCGTGTCCGCGCACGTCTCGCTCTGGCGGGTCCCCGTGTCCTACGCGCACACAGGTGAGCGCTGCGGGCTGCCCGGGGGATGGCCCAGCCCCGGCTGTGCTCGTCAGGAGGTGCCCGGGGGGATGTCCTGGGGGACACTCGGGTTAGCGCCCAGTGGGGTGAACTGAAGCCCGGTGTGAGCTCGTATGGGCACCTGGTGCGGTGTCCCAGTGTCCACTGTGTCCTGTGAGTGTGTACCCAGTGCTCACTGTGTCCTGTGTGTGCCCAGTGCAGTGTTCCAGTGCCCACTGTGAGTGTCCTGTGTGCACCCAGTGCAGTGTCCCAGTGCCCATTGTGTCTGTCCTGTGGGTGCCCAGTTTTAGTGTCCCAATACCCACTCTGTACTCATACTGGTATCCACTGAGTTATCCCAGTGCCCACCGTATGCTCATGCAGGTGCCCAGAGCAGTGTCCCATCCCCAGTGTGTGCTGGCAGCAGCTCCAGGGGCAGTGCCCCAGTCTGTGCCCTCTGGGTGCCCAGAGCACCAAGGTCCAGTCCCTGCAAGTGCTCAGGACAGTGACAGGGAGGGAGGGAGGATCCATCCTGGGCTGCTCCATCCCTCTGCTCGTGGTGGTTGATGGAGCTGTCCCAAGCCTCAGGTCCCCACTGAGGTTCTGTTCCTGTCCCCAGTGAAAGCCACGATGCCCATCTGGGTGGTTCTGCTGTCACGGATCATCATGAAGGAGAAGCAGACGACGAAGGTGCGGACAGGTTTGCTCAGGTTTCTTTCCTTGGCGCTGCTTGGGGGGTGCTGTGCTGGCTGGGGGCAGCAGAGCTTAGGCTTTGGGTGGATTTTGTGACTGGAATTAAATGATGCAGATTTAAAAAATCTCTTTTCCTTTTATTGTGAGTGTAAAATGCACCTGAACAATGAGCAGGGTGATGGTGTCTGATGCCCTGGAGTTGTCAATGTCTACTGCAGTGACTTAAAATTCCCTGAACTACAGTAGTGAAAAGGTTGATCCCTCAATCAGCAGGATGGGTAAACTCAGTTGAAAACTCCCAGCAGATGCAATTTACCCCTCTGTCCCTGTTCCAGGTGTACCTGTCTCTGATCCCCATCATCACTGGTGTCCTGCTGGCCACGGTCACAGAGCTGTCCTTTGACATGTGGGGACTCATCAGTGCACTTGCTGCTACTCTCTGCTTTTCACTTCAGAACATCTTCTCAAAGAAGGTACCAGCTCTGTTCACCCTTGACACGGTGTCACCAATGACGGGGTGTAATTTCCATTACATAAGTGGGGGTTTTTTGTTGGCTTTGCAGTCAGACAAGCCCAGAGGGATGGTTGTTATTTTGGGTGTGTGTTCCCTGCAGCTCTTCCTACCTGTTGAAGCTGTTACACTGAGTTTATCCTGAGGCCTTTCTTTATCCTCAGTATGGATTTTTTTTTCTGATGGCAGTTCAGTAGTGCTTAAATTCAACAGTTCATTGAAAGCTTTTAATGTATCTTGTTCTAACAAATCATTCCTCTGTGCTAAACAAGTCACTGTCAACACCAGGCACTCCTTGAAACCACAGAAACAAAATCCAAGCATGTGGTTTGGCTTTATTTAGTTACAAAATGGTTTCTGTTTTGTAGAGCTCTTAATTTTAGTACTAATATCTTGTTGATACTAAGAGCCACCACTCAAAAAACCCACTGTTTTTCAAAGAGACATCAGTTCTTCTTACTATAAGAATATTTATTTATTTTCCTAGCTTCCCTGTCCCCTAGAGCAGTTTCTGTTTCCTGACTGCTGTTCAATCATGGCTCTTGTCAGGTGTTGAGAGATTCCCGAATTCATCATCTGCGGTTGCTGAACATCCTGGGGTGCCACGCTGTGTTCTTCATGATCCCAACGTGGGTTCTGGTGGATCTTTCTTCTTTCTTGGTAGAGAATGACTTGGTAAGTGCTGTATTTGGAGAACTGTTTGCTGTTATGAAGGAAAAGAGCAAAAAAATAAATAAATAAGAAACAAACTCCAGCACCCAACCAGAAAAGTGCCCTGAAGTGTTTCAGTGTAGTTCTTGTCAGTGTGGAAGGAAGTGTTGGGAAACACCTGCAAATGGTTTCACAAGAGTTAACAAGTGTTTATTGTGGGAATTCCTGTCAGAGTTATGAGAGGCAGTTTATGGGACAGCAGAAATTTCAGGAGCTGGGAGCTGGAGACAGGAACAAACTCCCGGAGGGTGTGGGGAAGGTCCTCCTCTGCTTTCTGAGCTGAGAGTTGCAGAAAGCAAAGTGCTTGGAGGCCTCTTTAGAGCTCAGTGCAGAGATTGCTCCCTCCAATGGCAGGCAAGGAGTGCCTCAGGCTGTGTTTGTGTTGTTACCTGAAACCCGAGATAATTTTTTTCTCCTGCTGTTTACTTTGCCAACAGAGCTCGATGTCTCATTGGTCCTGGACCTTGATGCTGCTTATAATCAGTGGATTCTGTAATTTTGCCCAGAACGTCATTGCCTTTAGTATCCTTAACCTGATCAGCCCCCTGAGTTACTCTGTGGCCAACGCCACCAAGAGGATCATGGTGATCACCGTGTCCCTGATCATGCTGCGCAACCCCGTCACCAGCACCAACGTCCTGGGCATGATGACAGCCATCCTGGGGGTCTTCTTGTACAACAAGGTGAGGCACTTCTGTGTTTATCCATCCAGGAAGCACAGCTGAAGGAGTCCAGGAGCTCTGAATTCTTTTTTTTTTTGTATGAATTAAGAGCTACTTGAGGGAAAATAGACAACACAGAGGCCACAAGGCTCCACTGCAAGGGAGGGATGAGTGTGGCCCAGGTGAAGGACTGGGGTCACACCAGCTGCTGGGCCTCTCACAAAAGGAAATTTTGATTTTCAGCTTTTCTTGCAAAGGGGAAGATAGGGAAGTAACTCAAAATTCTCTTGAGTGGAAGATCAGCTTGTTTGTTTGGTGTGTGAGAGGAGTGAGGTTTTTATTAGAAGCCACTGATATTTTAAAACTATAACAAAAAAAAGTGACATGACTGAAGAACTGTCTACTTTGTGCTGGGTATGTGAATATGTCCAGATGGTATCTTAGGTGATATCTAAGAAAATTTACCTTCACTGAAGGGTTGTCAGGCTTTGGCAGGGGCTGCCCAGGGAGGTTTGGAGTCCCCATCTCTGGAGATGTCCAGGAAAGGGCTGGAGGTGGCACTCGGTGCTCTGGGCTGGGGACAAGCTGGGGACAGGTCACAGACTTCCCCAGCCTAAACCATTCTGTGAAAAACTTCCTTCCCCAGACAAAATACGATGCAAACCAAGAGGCAAAGAAGCAGCAGCTGCTCCCAGTCACCACTGGAGACCTGGTGACCTTGGACAGGCACCGGAGCCCCGCGGAGAAGTCCCAGAACGGACTGACGGCCTTTGCCCAGCACGGAGACTTTCAGTACGGCCGCAGCAACGTCCTCACAGACCACTTCCAGTACAGCAGGCAGAGCTACCCCACCTCCTACAACCACAACAGGTTTGATATTTAGGATCCTGGCAGACAGGTACAGACTGTGATATCAGAGTGTCCCCAGCATTATCAGAAAAACTTTCAGTACATCCATGAATGTCGCCAAGCCATTGAACTGTGCAGGTTTGGCAGCAGGGCAGGTGGAAGGGGAGTGGTGCACGACCTGCAGCTGCTGCTGGGCAGAGCTTTAAAACCTGGAACAGCCAGACCTGAAACTGGAACCAAACCCACAGAGCAGATTCTGGTGAGGTGCAGGTGTCACTGCTGAGTGGAACATCTGTCACTGCTCCTTTCAGAGTCTGCCAGCTCGTTGTTCTCTTGGCAGCTGAATTCTGGCCAGTATCTTGTTTCCATGCTGGTAATATCACCTTTAACTTGTTCTCTAATAACGGTTCAATGATACTTTTAATGAAGCTTTCAGAAAGAAGTGAAAGCAAGGGGTACTTGTGCTTATCAGGATTTGTCTGAGGAGGATTGGCTGAGGTGGATCAGTGCAGGCAGGTAAACTCCAGTTCATCTCCAGCATCTGTGGAACTTCTTGTGGATATTCACAACTCTTGTGCCTCTGCCTTCAGTCCTGGATGACAAACCAGAAGTGTTTCTGGAGGAGCAGGCAGTGGAAGGATTGATCTCTCCCAGAACTGCTTCAGACACAGACAAACACAGTTCTCCAAATCACTGGTCATGGCAGAGAACAACCAAGCCCAACTTAAAATCATCATTGTTTTCTGAATCATGTAGTCCTGTAAGTCCAGACATTGCTGTCCCTTGGCCATGCAGGAAACTCCTTCACAAATAAAAACGTTTGGAATAATATGATTTTATTTTTTTACTTCCTTCCCACCTGTTCTTTCAAAACTGTTTTGTTGCTTTAGAAATTGAAAGGTGAAAGGTGTTTTGTTCTCAGTTTTATGCCTAAGTTATGCTCTCTTATATGATTCATATATTTTGAATGCAATGATTTGAACAATCATCATTATTAATTGTTTCTTAAATCTTTTTAGCCCCTATTTGTTTGGGTTTTTTTAAATTTCTTAATTACTGCTGTTGGAGTAGCTGTGTGGATTTAGCCTGACTTCCACTTCCTGCTGGAAGAAGTTAAATTTTGTATCCTGTGCTGTTCCTGCAACTCCCCTGGCTCGAATAGGAAATTAAAGAAAAATTGTTTGAATCAGCAGTAAATAGATAATTTATGGTTAAGAGCTGATTCAGTATAAATTCTAGACAAGGTGATTGTGTGTGTCAGGTACTGCATTTGTGCTTGGAAGGGATGAAACTTGGCTTTCATTCCTTTGAATGAAATTCCTTGGAATGAAGTGAAACTCAGCTTGGAACTTGGGTTTCACTGAATCAGATTTTTCTGTCGTTGCTTTAGCAAAAGATTTTAGGGGCCTTCTTTCCTTCCCAGACTGTTGTACAGTGAGACTTTGATAGCATAAGTTTTATGCTTTTAACCAGAGAGGTACCAGACACCAGTGATAACATTCAGGGAGTGGCACAGAACACTCCCCTTATTTATTGCTTTACAAATGACCATTTCCATGATGTGAGATGATGATTTGGCTCCTTTCTGGATAATAAAGAATTTATTTTTAAGTGCAAAATCAAGCTGATCTTATTCTTTTGGCTGCTGGGGTGGTAGTTACATGAACAGCCTTCCACCAGAGAGTCCAAAAGAGGAAATGGTCCTTCTGAAACTGCAGAGATGGGTTAAAAATGCTGCTGCTGTGTGTGAGCAGAACTTCTTGCCTTGACTGGAGTTCAGTCTGTTCATGCAGCTGAGAACTTGGGCTTTTGGTAGAAAATCTAAATAAATCTGTTCCTAACCTGGGTGAACAAGATCATGAGGAAATCTTTCCTTCAGATGAAGTTTCTTTTGCTGTTCCAGTATTAATGTATGTATAATTATTTCTTTTTTAACATGGGGAAAGTGCCAAATGTGTGTTTCTAGGGCTCACTTCCCAGCATTTCAGTGCTTTTGGTGGACTCTGGATTTGGATGGTGCTGACTGGAAGAGACTGATTTGAGGATGAGAGATTCAGGCTGAGATTTTGGAGAGGGGCAGAAGTTCTCCAGCTGCTTCCAAAGGGAGCTGGTTGTGACCTGTTAAATTCCTGCACACCCTGAATCGTGGTCTTCGTGCCTCAGTTTCCCTTTTGGAAAATGGAGATGATTCTTCTCTACATCACAGGGGGTAAAATACCAGGAAATAGTGGCAGTGCAAGCCCCAGAGATGTCCAGGCATCCTCTGCTGTGTCTGCTGCTGTGCCACGTTCCTACAACCTTTATTTACTCTGCTGTGGGGAGTAAATAAAAACCAGACCAGAGGCTTTATTAAATATGTTCACATTCGTTTCCTTTTAAAGAACATAACCAAACTTTTTCTGGCAAGTGTTTTCAGGGTAGGCTTGCCCTGCACACTTACCATGGCAGGTTTTGAGCTCAGCTTTTCCTGTATCTTGGCAGCAGGTGAGGGTTTCCTGTTCAGAACCCAAATTCCAGTCTGGGCCTGTGGCTTCAAACACTCCTGTGCTTGCAGGGACTGGCCCAAGGTGAGGATATCCCATGAGGATAATGGGTTCATTTAGGGCCCAGGGAGTGAATCTCTTCCCTTGGGAGTTCCTGCAGCTCCAGCCCAGGAGTGTGGGCAGCAGGGATGGCTGGGTGGGGTACGAGGTGAGTCGGTTACACAGGGTGGTTTTGCTGGATCCCAAATCCCAATCCTTAAGCAATATTGCCCACGTTCAGGGAAAGGAACTTCCTGACACTGCTGTAATAAACATTTTAATCTTGGACCTCTGCAAGGTTTTTTGTTTGGCCAAGTGAGATGTTTGTTTTAAGCTGGTTTGTAAATGAGTGGTGTGTTTGACTCTGTCTGTAGAAAGTACAGAAACACTGGAATAAAGAGGGCAAAATCTGCACAACTGTGTACAGTGACCCTGTTCTTAAATCACAGCTAAGGGGCTTGGTTTGGGTTTATTCCTTGCAGGAATTCCTTGGGAGCGTCATAAAGCCACTGGTGAGGAGTTGGGTGGATATTCTGCTGTGAGTGATGCCTCACACACAAATGTAACCAGGGTTAGAACACAGGCACTGGATTCCCTGGAGATATTCTGATTTCCACTACGTATTTTTTACACATAAATACATCACAACATTGAAAAAGTTCTTCCCCAAGCAGTCCTGGGTAGTTGTGGAAATAAGAAACCCAATCTCTCCTCACTCCACGTGGGTGTTCTGTTGTAGTTCCCAAGAGTATTTGGTGCTCTTTCAAGAAAGCTTAAAAATATTCCCCCTGCAGGTTCAATTTTAGTACCCAGTGGTGGTATCTTTATCATCTGGTAAAATGCTTGTGGTTTTTAAATAAATGAATGCTAAATAAATTTGAGGCAAGACTTAGGCTTTGTAAGTGCACAGTGATTTGTAAAAATGGTTTTGGTATTTTGGGGTCAACTCACAATGATTTCCAAAGCTCAGTTTTCCTTTCTAATCTTTGTTCAAACCCCTTTTTTTCTGATGCAGCATTTTGCAGCAGAAGGAACTTCTGCCATGCAGCTCTTTGTGAAACAGGTGCAATATAAATAAAGGGAAAATTTTGTTTTTCCAAGGCTTAAATTTCTGGGTCGTGCTGTGAGCTGTTAAAAATAATTCTGAAATCTCTTTGTGGTGATGTTCCAGGGCAGTGAAACAAATTTGTTAACCCTGTGACAAGTGATACACTCACAGTGTGTAGATATCCAAGGGACAACCTTTTTTTTTTTGTTGCTTTTTTTTAATGTTAGACCTCTCTAAATTGATGGGAATATGGGTGAGTTTCCCAAAAAACCCAAACCAACCCCACACTCCTTCCTGTGTGGAATCTTGCCCTTCAGCAAAAGAACTTTTTTGTGTTGTTTTCCTGTTCTCCGAGTGTTTTGTTCTGTGAAGTTCTGGATGTCACTCAGGTCCCTGTGGATCCTGCTGGGATCCCTTATGGAATAAAAACACTGGTGACTTCCAGCTCCTGGGACTCTTTCCTGCCTTACACCAGGACTGGTTTTTGGTGAACCCCTCTGGAGCTTTTGAGACATTTTGTGGATAAACCATTGCAGGAATGGTGGTGCTGGGATGGAAGGTGGCAGCAGGAAAACTTCTATATTGGCCAAAATTTGAAGTTCATCTGCTCTTCTGGGATCTGTGAATCTCCAGGACAGCAGAGTGGCCCAGAATCATGGCCAGAGTCTGTATGATGATGATTTTTTCCATTAGTTATTTGGATACTTGAGAATATCCACCTTTCTGAGGTTTTGTATCTGTAGATGACACAGTGGGTTCTTCACACAACGTCTGGAAGATAATAAACAGTTCTGCCTTTTTGTGAGGACATCTCAGTGTCCTCTGTGTGATGGGAAACCCTATGAGAGGTGAAGGTAACACCTGAAAATAACAACTGGCCCTCAGTCCTTGCAGATCTTGTGTGGGAGATCTGCTCCACACAGCACAAAACCACAGTCTTATTGTTCTGTGTCCTTATTCCTGTATCCTTTTAGCTTTAGGCCTATATATCTACACTGCTATGAAAGATTTCTGCTTTTTCTATTTCCCACACTTGCATGTGTGAAATTTTAGGAGGCAGGATCCTGATGTGAGTCCAGAGGGGGATTCCATCTCCTAAACTGTAAATGGTGGAGGATTTCTCTCAGGCAAAAGCTGCCAGGACTGACAGCTCTGGCTGACCTTGGACTCCTGGGGGTCACCTCTCAACTGGCCCTGAGATAAGGGGGTGTTTGATGGCACGTGGGCATGGCTGCAAGTTTGGGTTTGGGATGACACGGCCACTGTGTCCCATTGCCATACTGAGAGTCTCTGTCCACCACCCCGAGTGTGGCACTGTGACTTTTGGCCTGCCCTGCTATGTTGGAGGCAGCCAACTTGGACTTCCAGCCTGCAACACCTTCTTGAGTGTGACCAAAACTGACTTCTGGCCAAGCCTACCACCTTGGGTGTGGCACACCCGAGTTCTGGCCATGCCCACCTTGGGTGTGGCACCCTCTGAGGGCCATCCAGAGTCACCATGCTCATGGTGGCATCTTCCCCCAGCCAGCCCAGACCTGCACACACTGCAGACCCCACACCTCCTGTGTGAGCCCCGGCCCTCACTGCCCCACCCCACCTGCACTCAGGGCTCCAGGGCCACCACACCCATCTGCTCTCACTCCTTCTGTAAAAACAACACTCCAGTGCACCTCTGTCCCTTGGTGTCACCACTCCTGCTTTGGGATCTTCGCCTGTGCAACTGAAACCAGCACAGGCTGGGTCAGGAACTCTGCTTGTTCCTTCTCTCTAGCTCCATTTTTATTTGTTGGGGACACCAGTGAGTCTCCAATGTCACTGTGCAGGGACAGCAGTGAGCCCCCGATGTCACTGTGCTGGGGACAGCAGGGAGTCCCCAGTGCCACTGTGCTAGGGGACACTGGTGAGTCTCCAGTATCACTGTGGAGGGGACAGCATGGACTCCCTGATGTCACTGTGCTGGGGACAGCAGTAAGCCCCCAATGTCACTGTGCAGGGACAGCAGGACAGCACTGAGCCCCCGATGTCACTGCACCAGAGGACAGCAGGGACTCCCCGATGTCACCGTGTCCCTGTTCCTGCCCTGCAGTTCCACCTTTACCCAGGCGGCGGCCCCAGCGAGCCCCCAGACCCCCTGCAGTTGCTCTCGCCCACCGCCAGGCGGCAGCAGCGATTTAAATCGAGCCGAAAATCTCAGGTTTTTTAAGAAACAGGAAAAAATAAATACAGAAATCTCTATTTCCTCCTTAGAGAACCTATTTTCTTACATTTTCAAAGCTTTTATATTTAATTTTTATATGTATATACAAAAGTTATATTTGTATGTTCAAGAGCTATATATATCTGTATTCAGAATTCCTTACTTTCTACAGTTCTGTGTATAATACAGTAGATGAAGAGGGTTATTTGGAAATAACCCTCAATTATTATATAACTGAATATTATTTTTCAGTATGTGTAAGAATAAGAGGTTTTAAAGGGAAGAATGAAAACACAGGCACAGGAAGCCAGAGGTGGATGGAAGAAAGAAGACGGACCACCGGGAAGAGGAGAAGGAATTAAAACTTGTGAGTGAGAGGCTCCACCACTGTGACATCACCCCAAACCTGTGAGCACGACCCCAGGGGACACCTGTTTGTGGTCTCTCCTGCATCCTCCTTCCCCTCAGCATCCCCTCTGTGCTCCAGAGTGCCCAGGGGGATGTGGGGACTCTCTGCCCCACCTGGGGCCCCCAGGGGTTTGTGGTGCTGCTCAAGGGGGGGAGATGTGACTTCTGACCCTGGGAGTCTTTAATGTTTGGCTTTCAGGTTTTTATGCTGAAGATGCAAAGCCATGTGCAGAGGAGGCTATCAGCATCAGAGGGAGGTGTAAGAACTGATGCTTAGGCTGAACTAGAGCCTGTTTCAGACCTCCTCCCTTCTTCCTCCTCTCTCTCCTCTCCCCTTTCTCCCAGATTTCCTTCCTCCTCCTTCTACTCCCATAATGACAGAAAACTAAAATGGAAATGCAGAAAGAATAAACTTAATGGCACAAAGAAAATAAAGACAGGCAGAATCTGCCAGGCCCCTCCACATCCAGTGTCACAGATCTATCACTGCTCTTCAAATCTCACAGAGCTAAAAGCAGATTGTCTCTTTAATGACTTTTAAACTTCTCATGAGGTTCCCAAAGACTCCAAGAAACAAGAAAATAGTAGCCATAAACCGATTTTATTATTTTTGAAAAATGGAATGTTTCACTTAGAGAAACTTAAAAGCGATGTCTGACCAACACCATGTTCATTACAAACTGAAAAAAAAACAAACCCAAAACAAACCAAAAAACCAAAACAAACCCAACAAACCCCAAAGCAAGTTGACACAGTATTTGGCTACAGTGCAGCAGCAGTCTTGCATTTTTTTTTCCTTTTTTTTTTTGTGTTTAGAATCACAACCTGAAGGTGACCCTGGGTTAATAAAACTCACGACCACTGTGAGTGGCACCAATAAAAATACACCAATGGACAGCGAGCGCCGTCAGTAGCGGCGGCTGAAGCGCGGCTCGCTCAGCCTGTTTGTCCTCTCGGGGCCTGCAAACACACCTGGGATCCCACTGCCCTGCAGCACCTGGCCCTGGCTCCCGGCTGGGGTGAAGCCTCCACGCCTGCAAACAATGCCACACATGTTGGATACAGCCCAGGAAGTGTAGACTTTGAAAAATGTTTCCTTAATTTGTTGCAGTTTTTTTGTTTTCCCCTCCCGATCCAGGCTTAACATTCTGACGGAGTTTCTTACCCTGATGTCCCTCCTCGAGTCATCCCATGGCCTGGTCCTGACTGACCAGGCATGCTTCTATCACCACCTGATTCAAAAAGAGGGAAAAAAGGAAAAAAAAAAAAAAAGAAAAAAAGAAAAATACAGGCTTTTGTGTTTCCCTAATAAAAATGTCACCTCGTTCCCAGAATTTCATTTGCTTTCTCAGTAATTTAACTACCACTAGAAGGTTCAGCAGCAGTAATTGACAGAAAAAAACCACGATCACACTGGTAAGCAGCAAGTGTACCTTGCCATCTCTCATGATCCCGTCCCATCACTCCTCCATCCACATTTCCCTGCCATGTACGATCTTGGTGCCCCTCTAACTTTCGACCATGATCTCCCCAGTCACGTCCATCTCTTAAAAAAATAAAAGAACATCTTCTAGGTATGTCCCCTACCCACTGAGCAGCACAGGGTAAAGCCAAACACCATACCCCATGCCAAAGTGTGTTAAATGGTTAATCAAGCTGGAGCTGGAGCCACTCAATCACTGCAATCAGAACTGGTCAAAGAGAAACAATGAGAGACACTTGCTGAACAGCATCCTTTATATAACAAAACTTGGTTTTTTCATCCAGAGACATCATGGATATTGCAAAGGACTGAAATACTCAGGCATGGATCGATTCATTGGCTGCCACTCCTCTGTCTGAAAATTATGCAGCTGGACTATGCCCAGCTTGATTAACTGATTTAAAGAGAAACCACTATGATTCCAGGTGAGTCCAAGTTCTCTACCCCCACCACTGCAGAGACTTCTCACTCAATTTCCTTTAAAACCTGACCACTGGCCATGAATGAGACTCATGTAGTCCTTACTGAGGCAACTGTAAATCTCATCTGTTGAAACAGACTGAATCTCCATCTGTAGAAATGAAAGTTATTTATAGGAGAACCAGAGTCAGGAGCTGAGCTATAACTGTAGTGAGGAAAGAGTTTCACTCTCTCAATTCATGAAGGAGCTACAGGTGGCAATTCCCTGCTCCTCCAGATGCTCAAAGATCTGGAGAGAGGATTCACACTTGTCAAGCTGCTTACTGCTGTCACCCTCCAAAGGTTCACTGAGGAGGTGTTAAGAGCCCCCAATGAGTTCCCTGACTTGCCAGGCACTCACCGGGTCTGTGGGGGGATCCCTCTTCCCTCACTGATCCTCCTGTCAGAGCCGTAGCCGCCCCAGCTGTCCCGGGAGTGCCGCTCGGGGCCGCCGTGCCGCTCCTCGGGGTAGTGCTGCAGGACACACAGGACACACAACAGGCTGAAATAACACAGCTTTTCTCCCAGGATTGCAAAAATTCGGCTTTTTGGATATTGTCTTTTTCTGTGAGTTGTCAGAAAAAACTGTAGCTGTCTCATATTTTGCAGGTTCACTCCAATGTCAGTGAACATTTATTTTGTTTACTGACATGGATTCCATGCTGTTCACTCATGGTGGGAGAGCTCTTTTTTGTATGGTAAAGTTTTTTACATTCTTGGCTTACATTACATAAAGGCTTACATTCTTGGCCTCAGATTTTAAATTTTTACCTAGAATATCTGCCTACTCCCTACCTCTCTTCAGAAATGAAAGGTTTTGGATCCCAACATGGCATTGATTTTCATACCTGTCCTTCTACAGCCTTTTTTCATGATGGCACCAGTTGTTTTATTTAGATAAATGAGAGAAGGCATCCTTTGCCAGTTGCTCTCTCTTAACACCTAAGATGGTCACCAAAAAGCTTTTAGTGCCACATAGCAGCCTGAAAAAATGCTCCCATCACTCAGAGGTTTCCCCTTGCCTGTATCTGAGGTGACCACCCCAGCAAGCAGGTAACCTAATAATTTACTTTATGCTCATTAGCACACAAAATTAGTTCTGCTTAAACATCTCAGCTGAAATGACTGTGTTTGTGCTGCGTGCACACTGTGTCCTTTCTCTTTGGGGTCAGCTTGTTTTGGTTTTTAACTAAAGCAGTAGTTAGGTTGTAATGTACCTGCCCATCTCGATCTGGAATTCCCCTTGAACAGTCTCTCCTGGAACAAAAAAGAAAGTTTCAGTTGAATCAACACAGTAATTACAATTCCAGTGTCTGCATGAAATAACACACTGAAAAGTTAATCTTCATGAGGCTGTACACCTGGATGCTAATGTTCAGTGGCAAGCTAACTCAAATTTTTGAGTTGTTTCATAGCATAAAAAGAGATCAAAGTAACACCTATCACTGTAATATAGCTAAAAAAGGCACCAGTGAGGATGGCCAGGAACTCAGTGACACCAAGGGAGAACACTAAGTGAACCTACCAGTGTCAGAAATGAGTTACAAGCAAAAACAAACAGTACAGTTTTCCCCAAGGATCCTCTGAGAGCAAACAGAAGTCTCAATGGCATCATGCAGAAAATATATTTCCATTCTATGGTGCTAAAAAACTGCATTAGCTGGCTGCAAAAATGAAAATAGGGAAAAGTCTTAAAGCAAAAGGAAATGGCTAAACCTTCAGGGTTCATAAAGCAGACTTCTATACACCTTGAGAAAAGCTGTTGTATATCCATCTGTGGATTTGGTATCTTCTGAGCCTGAGAACTGCTAGCTCTTCCCAAGGGAAACTTTGCAACAGTTTTCTTTTTCCCAAAACAACGTTGTATAAACAATATTCCTTTCCCATAACAACAGGTGTTGTTTGCTATTTCTGTTACTTAGCCAGTGGGAGAGGTGTCAGTCCTATGGACCAATAATGTGCTTTTAGCACAGCATGTTATAAAAGGGCTGAATGAATTGTAAATTAAGCTTCTGATTTCTACTGCCTCCTGACTGGAGTCAAGCATCTTTTTTTCATGTCCCATTGTGATATCCATCAGCATCATGGCCGATTACATTAGGACTTGGCTAATAATCTTTATGCAGCCTCTTTCTGCTATGTCCCTAACCCATGGCAACAAAGAACTGCAATCGTGTGTGGAATGAGACAAGAGAAATGCACGAGAGTGATTTCTTTGACTCTGCTGACACCATTCAAGCCACAAGACAGCACCAAATTTTGCTGAAGGCAGAGGAGGAAGAAGAACCACCAGTGCCCTGCCCACCTGTCCAGGCAGTGGTCCTGGTAGCGGCCGCGGTCCCTGTGGTCGAAGTCGTGGAAGCGATCCTGCCGCCCGAAGTCCGAGTGGTAGCGATCGTCCAGCGCCAGCCGCTTTGTCTCGGGCCAGTATGGGTCATCCCGCCTGCAACAGGACCACGTCAGCAACAGCCCCACAGCCAGCTCCCCTCTGCTGCTCCCTCAAACCTCATTCAATCCAGTAATTAAAAATCTATGTGTGTTAAGGAATCGCATTGTGGTTTCAGAGAAAATTTGGTTTACTAAAACCACCCTAATTTTGGCACATTCTGACATCAGAAGAGAATGAGTATCTTTCCCACTACCACTTAGAGTTGATACACACAAGTTACGTCTCTTGGTCATCCCTCTTTGGGAAATAAGAGTAGACCAGAACAGTGCTTACAAGTGTACAAGCACAGCATTTGCTCTTCTTCAAATTGCTATTAGTGTTAAAAGCAGCACGTAAGGAGTCTTTCAGCTGTGAGCTCCCACGACTGACCTATCCAGAGTGCTCCCCATTTCCACAGGCTCCCAGAGGGGATGTGCCTGAGGAGTTTGGAGCCCCCTGCCCTGGTGCTCACCTGCTGTCAGGATCATAAGGCCTCCTCATGGCAGATCTCCGCTCCTGCTCGTAGCGCAGCTGCTCCTGCTGGCGTCGCAGCTCTTCCCTCTCCCTCTGGATTCGCTCCTGTTCCCGTCTCCTTTCCTGCTCTATGTGCATCCTTTCCCTCTCCAGCCTCTCCCTCTCCAAGCGCTCTCTGTCCAGGCGCTGCCGCTGGAATTCCAGGCGCTCCCGCTCCCTCTGGAGCCTCTGCCTCTCATCCCGCTCGTGGATGGCTGCAAGGCGCTGCTCCCGGTCTCGCCTCTCTCTCTCTCTAATTTAAAAGAGACACTTGGTTTTTAATTGAGACTCTTCAGTCCAAGCTTTACTACTTGTTTTGGGTGGGGCTTCTTGTTTGGTTTTGCCCTTTTTAACAAAAATGTTACTATGTTATTCCCTTTTTTCCCAATTAAGTACTAGCTTAGGGGGAAACAAAAAACTCCATACAAATGACAGAAGCAAAGGTGAGAATTTTGCATAAGTAACACAACATCTACTCTTAAGTCAGGTCTGAAGAAGCTTTCAGAGAGCACAGCAGAGCACATTTCAGTCCTAAGACAGAAATCTGACGTACAAAAAGTATTTACAAGCTTCTGGGAAAAAAATCAAGGAAATTCAAATCTGGTCAAGTGGAACACAAAGGTTGAAAGCACCTACAGAAGTCTCATGAGAACACTGATTTCAGCAGTAAAAGCCTCCATCACTTGGCACTATGTTTGTCCTAGCAGTAATTAGCATGAAATCAATCTGAGATATCCCTGTTGGAGAGTCAGCATAGCACTGCTTTGAAGCCTGTTTAAAACACAAACCAGGTAAGGGAGTGAAAAATGCCATTTAAAGTTTAGAGGGAAGTGGGAACTCACCGGCGCCTCTCCGTTTCCCTGATTTCTCTCTCCCTCTGCCTCTGCCGTTCCCGTTCCCGCTGCTCCTTGATTTTATCAAAGGATAAAATATCCTGCTTCTCCTTGCTCTCCGATTTGCGGTCCTGGCTTTTTGTGCTCTGAGAGGAATCAGAACAATGCATGAGCTGAACACGGTGCATTTCCAGCTAAAACTCCGAGGTAAATTCCTCCACTAGGTCATCCTGAACAAAACAGGCCACCCTACCTTCCCCAGGGGTAAACAACAGTGGAATTCCAGGGAAAAGTACCCAGAATTTGACCATAACTTCTAAATATTACAAATAAATACTAGGGGAACACAACCTGACTTGCACTGATTTCAAACAACACACACCAGGAACATTCCAAGCTCAGGGAAACACATCATCCTAACACCATTTTCATATTACAACTAGACTACTTCCACCACGTCAGCAGTGAAATAGTAAAAAAAAGGTGGAACAGAAGCACTTCCCCTCTGCCACATCACTAACACCCCGAAAGTGATAAAAGGGTAATTGCACCAATATGCAAGACTAAAAATCCTTCATCTTGGAGCACATAAATCTATTTGACACCTGTTTTTACACAAAAAGCTTCTCTGGAGGTTGGCCTTACCCTCTCTTTTGATGCAGAGGTTTTCACACTGATAACTGGCTCTCCTTTAGATTTATCCATTACCACTGTCCTTTCAGTTCCTCGACTTGCTAGAAAACAAAATAGAGCCAAAAATAAATGGTACAAAAGACATTCAACAATTCTTGCAAGATTCAAAACTGTGAAGATACTAAATAGTAAAGAAGTTGTTTTTATGAGGTTTTTAATAACATATGGATCTTATTTATGATTTAAATAGCGTGCCAAGATTTGGCCAACTTGAGGATGGGGGCAGTAGATTTATCAAAATATTACAGCAGTATTTTCTGAAAGGGATGACAGCTAAAGGAACACAAATTTTATTTATTTCTCCTGTCCACAAAATATATCCTTTACCACAGTTAAAAAAAAAAAAAAAAAAAAAGCCCAAAAAAGGACACAGAACCACACAAAATGTCAGGTCTAAACCCAGAGACAGTTCCATAAAAATTATGGAAACTCTGTTCTACACTATTAGAAATTAAAGTCAAAATTTTCAAGGCATTTTCTGATGGTTGTGTCTGTTTTACTAAGTAAGCTTCTTTTTACTGAATTATCATTCACATCTAATGATATACAAGTATCCTTGAAAACATCTCTGAAAGACAGCCAGCATCACCTGATTTGCTTGCCCTGGATCTATCAGAAGATCCAGTCTTTTCATCCTTTTCTTTTCCTTCTTTTTCATCTTTTTCTGATTTCTTAGCATCATCTTTTTTCTCGATCTTCTCCTCCTTCTTAATACCAACAGACCTACAAAAGGCAGGAAAGCAAAATGCCTCTTTCAAAAGCAACAAACCACTTGAAAAACCAATTCTGGAAGTATCACTCTCTAACCACAGTCAGTCTACCAGAAAGACAGACTGAAGCCTAGACATATTTGCCAGTTAAGAGTCCAAGCAGAGTCAGATCTGAGGACAAAAGACTGGTAAAAATAATGGTTTACCTAGAAATGATTTGATTTAATATCTCCTGATATAGCTAACAACTTTTTATACAAACATTATAAAGAGCTTTGTACTTCTGAACAGAAGATCAGTTAAGATGCCCTTACTATTGTAAAACAGCAGCTTTCCAAGCATTATTCCTATTTCAAATGCAGGATGAAACACTAAATCAAGATTACGGTTACTATTCAACTTGTTCACCTGGCTGTATTTGAAATGAGTGATGTTTAAATATGAAAAAATACAGAACAACACTTTACTTCTCAGATTTGGACTCTGCAGAATGGTGCCTGTCTTTTTCCTTCCTTGTTTCACCTTCCTTTTTGTCTGAAGGCTTTTTTCCTGCTGGTTCATTTTTTGCCTAGAAATTCAGCCAGAAATAATTACATAGTCAGAGATGAGAGATTAAAATTGCATGCTTTTATTTTGATTACACTGCCATGAGATAACTGCCACTCACCTTTTCCACAGAAATCATTTTACCATGCAGCTCTGTTCTGTGGAGGTGATTTATACACTTGGTGGCCTCCTCAGATGTTGACATTGTCACGAAGCCATAGCAGCGAGCACCAGGACTGCGAGCATTTGTCACCACTTTTGCACCAACCACCTTTGGGAAAAAAACAAAATATTCTGTGTTTGTAGGTCTGTGACTAAATAAATTCTAACTTAATCACCATTGCTTAGAACAGTTTGGATAGGAAAAGACCTTTAAAAGCCATTTATTTCAATCAATCCCCTGTCACAAGCAGGAACTGCATCTTCAATAATGCAGCTCAGAAAATTCATCTTTAAGTTGCTGAGCAGGTCAGGAGCTTAAGGCAGATATATACAGGGAAGGGAGAGTGGTAAAAACCAAAATAAAATTGAATAAACAAAACTGCTACCACTTTCTCTTTCCTTACAGGATATCTGTGCCCACAGATGACAATCTCTGACAGGCAGCAGCACTTAGTGACATAAATGTTTAATATTACATTCAGAAAAGTATTTAGCAGAAGGGGCGATGGTAACACAGAGTTCCCTTCCACAATTTCTGCTCTTGTGTGCTAGCAGGCACTGCAAAACAAGTGGAAGCCTGCCCTCAGAGACTGGATTTCTCCAGAGAATATCCCTATAAATTGAATTATTTAAAACAGCATTAACTATTGCTGGACACTCAAGACATAATTAGACTACTACATGATGATCTACCAGTCTCTCCTGTCAGGAATTGCCTCATTCTCACAGCTATCTGCACAGATTTTGCAAACTCCATCTCTGCTCCCACCCCTCCCTTTCAATCTTCTTTATTGAACTGTGCTCCTTTCAGATACAGTTTCCAAACAACACAAAGTTAAGAACTCAGCCTGCCCAGTTATTCATTAGGGAAAAAAGGAGCTAAATTTAAGTTCAGTCTTTTAAACTGACAGAATTGTTTGGTAATTTGCATATCCACTACGTACCTTTCCATACTTGCTGAAAAGATTCTTCAAATCTGTAGCTCTAGTAGAGGAGGAAAGTCCACTAACCCACAAATTTCTGCCAGAACCACTCCCCACACGGCCTGGGGCACAAAAGTCAAACATAAAATACCATGTAAAACACAAATGCAGCAGTGCAAAATCAAGAGTACTAAACCCCCCATATTTTTCCTCCATAAAACTCTCCCACTGCAATTTTAATTCTACCTCTTCCATTCATTCTTAAAATCAAACTGCAGGCTACACACTGCAGCCTGCAAAAATGAACATCTGAAATCCATAGTTAATGTGCATTTGAACGGCCTTAATAAGACTGTAGCTACAGATTTACTTCCTGTACTTGAATCACTTTTAGGAGAAATACAAAGTATCAAATGTTAATTCACAAAAGGCTTCTTATGTAAAAAAACCTCCAACTCAGTTAATAATGCTACAGAAGTTACAAGGAACTGATATTTTAGATATATTTTGAACGGACGTGTTACAACTGCATTGAGGGTTCACTGAATTAACTGTCCTTTTTACTCCAGGTTCTTTGTACATAAAAAAACCCAAAAAACCCCAAACATACACTGACCTTTCTCATCTTTTGTGATTGCCTTTGTATCTTTGTCTTCAACAGGGCTAAAGATAAAACACCACATTATTCAAGAGATCATATGCAAAAAGAATATTAATTCTAGACAGCACAACTAAAATTGGATACCTACCAGTAAATTAGTTCCAAAATAACACTATTATTGGCAAATTTCTAGAAGAGTGACAGGAAATAGGGATTTGTATCCCTAAACGGACAATTCTGTTTTGCAGATGACAGAAATAAGAGTAATTTGGGGAAAACAACCTTTGAAGGTTGAGGAAGGATAAGAAATCAAACCCACTGCTCTTAAGGAAAAAAAAAATACATCTACACATGGAGAAATAAAAGAGACCTTTAGGAATAGGCTACAATTTCATCAGTCTCGGAGGCCAATTGAAGGAAACAGCTTATTCGCATCACTTAAGGACCAATGATAAAAGATAGCATCTGGTCTAGAACGGAGAAAAAACAAACCTCTTTTTCTGATCACCGCCCTCACTGGCTGAGGACTCTTTAGTGGCAGGGGAAGATTCCTCAGAATTAGCTTTGTCTTCTGCTCTCTTGCCATCTTCTTTGCTATCTCTGGCTTCGGCGCCTGCGCCTTTCTCCGCTGTCTCCCCACTAGAGGCTTCCAGGCCTTGGGAGCGTTTGCTACTCTGATCGCTTAGGGTCTCTACCACTACACCTTCAGAGTCCGGGGCCTCTTCCTCGGGGCTCTGTTCACTTGTCTCCCCTTTCGCTACCACTAAACGCTTTGCTTCCTTCCTTGCCAAAGCTTGGGCCGATTTGCTGTCCAAAGCTAAAGCATCTTCCTCCAGCTGAGCGGCAGCGAGAGCGTCCTCTTCCTCAGCCAGCCTCTTGCCTGGCCCCGCGTTACTGGCTTCCTGCGCACGCGCCCGCTCCGCTTCCGGAGGTTCTTCGTTAAGTAGCTCAGATTTACAAGTTTCCCCCAAAATGTCGAGTATTTTCTCATTTTCTACGGATTTAACAGGAATAGAATGGCACAAGATTTAATCACCAGGGAAATACAGCAATCACAAATGTGGAACTGGCAATGGCTGCCACACTAACACCAAGAGAACTGCTAAGCTACACAGAGATTGGAAAACCCTAGTGTACACAGTGTTACGCCTACCACGCTAACTGCTCTCTCACACACTGCCAAATCAGCCCTACCACCTCAACAGCCAAGAAAAATGCCCCCAACAGATTTAACAAAAAACTTCGGGCTCAGCCTTCATATTCTTCAGCAAATCGTTCAGCTCTGTTTCTTCTCTAGTTAGCTTCCAGAGTCCGAGATGCTTAACTGAACGTGACAAGGTATTGAGAGTTCAATTTTCCAAATTTCTGTGAAGTTCCTTTAGCAGAGATAGTCCAACATGAGAACTGGGCACCTTGATGGTTCTGAGTGTGTTTGCAGTCCAGAAAGTGAGTGGGATCTGTAGCAGATTCCTGTGATGGCAGCGGGTTCCTTCTTCTGAAGTCCAGTCACTCTTTAATGTCTGTTCTGCACCAGAGCTCTGCCCTGCCTACACTCCTGTACTTATATTTATTCACAGAACCACTGTACAGTGTGATATCACAAGATCTGTTTTCAGAACCTTTACATCTTTAAGGCTCGTTCCTTAACTTCACTCTGCAGTAACAGTTCTAGGGAACCATTACGTGGTATTAAACGCGTTTTCCAAGGGTGGTTATTCACAGATCTGGTGATATGACTGGGTTTCCAATCTCTATGACCCTGCATGACCTGGATTTTCCACCATAATAACGTACACTACAGTAATGCATTAAAAAAAAAAAAAGAACCATAAAAACCAAACAGGGACGCAAAAAGCCTAAACGAAGAATGAAACTGTTTAAATACCCAGAATTTTGTTTTCAGTAAAAAAAAAAAAAAAAATCAAAGTAATCAAACAAAATCAAACAGTACCTGGCTCCAATGGTAACTCTTCAAGTTCCTGTAGTGAAAAAGATTTTAAAAAGGAGAAATATCACTATTTCATAAGCAAGATGCTATTCTCAATGACATCTCTTAACCACCCATTACAGGAGAGTATTTAGTGAAAGCATTACTATAATTTAGGCTGTTTGAAAACACTGAACTTTAAACAATTTTCTCAGAAGGTTTAAGATGAGTTTTTAACATCCTCAAAGTTCTATGAAGTCTGTGAGAACTTTAACACCTCTCAAATTCAGCCACCTGTTGAACACATGGGTAAATAATAAATGTAAGTAGCACAGAGGAAAGCTTATCTTCATGTTACCCTTCTGTATCCTGTGTTTTTTAAAGTCTCCTTTCTGCAAACAGGATCAACAGAAACATCAGCTTCACCTAGAGCTGGTGTTCTTAACCTACCAGGAATTATCTGGAAACAAGGCCAGCATTTCAGGAATGGACAGTTCCAGCTTTCTTCTCACCGTGGGACTTGGACATTTTTAATGGGAGTTAAACAGAATGTAAGGCACTGAGCTGGTATTCACACCAGATAAAAAGAATCCAACCTACCACCAAACTCAGTATGACACATAAATCATAAACATATATATATATATATATATATATACACACACACACACACACATACATAGATGTAACTTAATAGAAAAAAAAAATCTTTGTCTTTATAAGTAAACTAAAACACATTACTTCCTATTCTCTGCAGAGTAAAAATGCAACCACTGTACACACACTGTTCCAACATACAGTGTTAAAAAGTGTATTTTATGCTTTTTTTGTTTGTAAAGAAAAACTGGCTACCATTTACCTTTATTACGGTTAAATCTGATGAAGAAGCATCTAAACTGTTCCCAACATCTTCAAACTCTACCTTTAAAAAATAAATGGGAGACATCTCGTTATCTATGAAGGAAACCTGAATGAGAAACTGAAGATTTGTACTTGCACTGACAGCTGTTATCCAGCAAACACATCCAGTATCCAAAGCAACCAATAATGGTAAAAACTGAGTGATAATCCCCAGGACTTGTCCTGATCCCCACTGACTGAATGAGCTCTCTCATTATCTCCTAATGATGATGGTCAGATCACAAAGATCTTTTTAAGTATGGGGATTCCAACAGCAAAACTTCTCTGATTTGTATCCCTATCACTTACAGCAGAAACACAGCCAAAAAATCTACAGGTCTTGATAATTATTTCTTTAACTGATAAAAGCAGAGCATAGGAGCTGACCTGGCCTCAAGACATTTACTCACTCAAAAAAAAAACCTTTTTCTGAGTATTTCCATTTGATTTGTGTAGGACAGGGATATGCCTGGGGATAGAGGGCCAATCTTATTTCTACAACTTTAGAACCTCAAGTCAATGTGGACACACAACAAAGTGCACTAGTCCCCGGTTAGGTGAGGCAGAAATAACTTTTTTCAAATGCTTTGTGGTACATTTTAGGAGGTAAAACACTTGATTTTGGGGGAAGGGATTATCCTCTTGCCCAGTGTCAACACAAAAAGCCAAGATAAAAATACTTTCAGCAACTGAGTAACTGCAAGACCCTATCTTAGCAGAAAAATAACCCTGAATATAATTTTGTGAATGATACTGCTCAGCTGAGACATAAGCTACACTATTTGTAGGCCTCATATATTCTCTACAATAAAGATGTGAAAATAGGAATAATACATATAATTAATAAGGTGAAACAGAGTTCAAAGCATGATTAGAAACAAATGCTCTGCAAACTGCTATTAACACAATCAGGTGTACAAACAACATTTAAGTATTTTAAGAACTAAGACTCGTATTTCCACAAATATGCAAAAAGAAAAGCAATGACCCTAAGAACCAGTACAGCCCCAAATTCTCCCAAGTACTCTTTAGCCACCATTTTGCTATTTAATTCCTAAATAAATAAATTAAAAAAAAGAAAACCCTGATACCACGCACAGAAGAGATGCATACCATCACTATTGGTATTTCTCTTGATTCTTCTTTAATTTCTGAAAATTGTGGGGATGCCTCCAAGTTACCTACAGCAAACTCCGTGGGCTGATCTGGAAGTTCTTTCATTTCTGCATCAGCATTTTCTTTACTATCAGATAGCGAGTCAAGAATATTATGGGCACTGTAATCATCTCCACAATCTACTGCATTGCCATTATCTATTTCAGCTTCATCTAACACACTGATATCCATCATGTCAATATCCTGCAAGGTATCGAAACTCGCTTCAATATCATCCTGTGGAAAGACAAAAAAAAGCCGATGTCACAGCCAGGGTGACTTGAGAGCCACCTGTCACCAGCCCCCTCAAACCCAGCCCCCCGTACCTGCCCATCTCCAGAATCCTCCTCCAGGCCGTTGTCTTCCACTCCCTCCTCGTCCGGCCTCCGTCCTGACAACATCATCATCATTAGAATGAAAACAGAAATTACAGCTGGACCCCTCAAGCTTTGCTCTATCACCAGAGCTGGTTTTCCCTTCAGTTTTTTCCCTGTTTCCCACAGCTGTTTGTTACCACCCCAGTAAGTGACAAACATGCCACAGTCTCACACCTGGCAGGAGCTCAAGCTCTGTGACCTCCCCAGAACATTTGGCTCAGCTCAGATTGCAGCAATTTATCACCTCAACCTTTCATTTCTTTTCAAGCATTTACTAGAAGAGAAAAAAACCCAACCAAACAAAAGACAGCACAAAATAATGAAAAAACCCCACTCTACCTGTGGGTGTTACTGCAGTGCTCTGTCCACTCGATGGATGTGAATTATCCCAACTGGTATTACTGAAAACTCTACACCAGCTTCAGCACCAAAGAGCAGCTCCTCAAACTCTGAGCTAAGGAGCTGTTTAACCTTTTATGAATTTTATTTTCCTCAAAAACTACAAGCACATTACAACTGAAAAGTGAGAGGGGTTTTGGAGGCAAGAGGAACATTTCATCTATTTCCATCCCAACACTAGAAGTGCTGTAATAAGCATCAGGTGTTTTTCTGAGAATTGACAATACATGTGATTGCAAAGATCTCTTTCACCCAGAGTTGTGACATTTGGTCTCTATTTGGTCAAGATTTCACATTTTAGCCTGCAAGAATTGCACCATCACCCCAAATCAGATGTAATGGCAAAAATCAAACAAATTACCTGGCAAAACAGTCAAGTTTCACTTCAGAAATTTACACTTTGTGTAAACCAAACCTAGCATTGAAAATACTCTCTCTAAACTAGTTATTTTGCTCAGTTCCAATGGAAACTTTTAAATGTTATTTGCTTACAAAATAAGATCAAATTGTGCTAATTAACTAATTTTAGAAAACCGATAAATTGTTTTCTGAAAATAAAGATGATGTAAGACTGTCTCACCATTACAAAAACCAAGCATAAGGCCTTGAAAACATATCTGGCTTCAGAAATTGATTAAAACCTTATCTTCTGGGAAGAAAACTGCAACTGCTGTTGGCTAAGAAGCAGAACAGTACAGAGCTTATTTTACACTTGAGAGAAACTCTACACTTCTACATTAAAAAAAAGTATCAAAAACACTGACACTGCTTCAGTGTTACTTGGTAATTCTAAACAGAAATTTAAGGGAACTCTGAGAACAAACCAACAGATCCTTCAACATTTCCTGCCTTATTAAATCAATATGAAATTCTCTGAATAAATGATTGCTAAGTTGAATGTTATATCACCCATCCCTGGAAACCTGAAAGCAAATGTGGGGAAAGTACCAGTAACAACAAAAAAATATTATGAAGGTACCATTTCAGTAATGAAAATGGTGAAGAACTCAAGGATGATAAGGCAGAAAGTGTCTCTAAGTGCTCTGTACCTTTGCTGCTCCTTTTAGGAGTTTTCTTCATATTTTCTGAAATCATTGGAATTTCATCAGGATTTCCTCCTTCCTCCTCAATAGCCTGATAGGGGCAAAAGAGAAAAACAGATATTAAAACAGACATTAAAATTTTTCATTTGTACGTTTTGGTTGAGTTTAAGAACTGGGCACCAGAGGCTGAAAAATTCCAAACCATGAATCAGCAACTCGGATACACAAACAAAAGCACGCAGAAGGCAATAACATGTTGGTGTAAGGTTTCGGGAAAGGAGTCAGCAAAAAAAAGCCAATCCCACAGCATTTGTGACTGTGTACAAACAAATGAGTTGCTGCGACAAGAATAAAAGTCTCGGCTCTGGGACACAGTAAGCAGCAGTTGAGAGAAGGAGTTCCGCATACCACTAACAGAGGAATGTTGTGATGAGGATACAGCCAACGGGCTACCAGCCGGATTGCCAAAAAAACCCATCAGAACGCAGCAAAAAGCCCGACAAGACATTGTACAGAACTGTAAACCCAGGAACTCAGAGAACAGCAGGGAACTGCGGTGCACGAAACTAGAAATACTCGGGCCGAGCGCCAGGGCGGGCAGACAGCGAGTGCTGCAATCGGAGCGGGAGTCGGTGACACTCCGTGACAGCGGCAGCCGCAGGGCGAGCCTGGGAGAGCGCAATGCAGGCCGGGCCTCCCCGGGCACCGAACGCTCGCCCTGATCCCGGCGGGCCCGGCCGGAGCCCCGGCCCCGCCACCGGCCCGGGCCCGCCGCTCTTTGGCGCCATTTTCCTCCGCGGCGCTCGCCGGGCCGGGGTCGCAGCCGCTCCACGCAGCCCTGAGGCCGCCCCGGCGCCCCTGCCCGCTCCCACCTTCCTCAGGCGCTCCATGAGGACGCTCTTGTTCCCGCCGCTGTCCAAGTTGCGCTGCCGGAGCTCGGCCCGCAGGTCGATCACGCGCAGCTCGCTCAGCGGCCGCCGCCGGCTCTCAGACTCCGAAGCGGGGAGGCCAGGCCCAGCCAGGGACGCGGACTCGCCCAGGCCGGCCGGTGAGTGACTCTCCGCCATGGGCCGCGGTTGGGGCTGGAGCACACGGGGCTCGGCGGGGGGAAGGCGAGGCGGGAGCGCCGCAGCCGCAGCACAAAATGGAGGAGACCCGGGGCAGAGCGGACGGCGAGGGGGCGGGAAAAGGAGGGAGGCGCAGCGCGCATGCGCGCCCCGGCCCGGGCAGGCTGCGCGCGCCGCGGCGCCGCCGACTCCGGAGCGGCGGTGACGTCACGCGCCCGGCCAGCCCCCGCGCCCTCCTGGCGCATGCGCGACAGCAGGCGAGCCGTCCTTGGACGCGGGCGACGCCGTTCGCGCCTGCGCGGGGAGATTCTCCCGCCAGGCCCCGCCCTCCCCATCCTGCCCGCGCCTGCGCACAGCGCGCTTTGTTCCCCCTCCCCTCGGCGCGTCTCGCTCCCCACCATTTTGTGCCGTGATCTCTGGGTTCGCTGCTGGGTTGTGCCGTGTTCTCCTGCGCGTTCGGGCTCGAGGCGAATTGTCGAAGGGGCCTTGATGGCGGAGAGTCAATCAGCGGCCGGACTGGGGGATTTCACATCCCTTGGTGGGGCCGCGGCCTTTGGTTCGGAACCTGAAACCCGGCGACTGAGCGAGCTGCGAGTCATCGACCTGCGGGCTGAGCTCAAGCGGCGTAACCTGGACAGCGGCGGCAACAAGAGCGTCCTCATGGAGCGGCTGAGGAAGGTGAGGCGAAGCGCGGCGGGGGGAGCCGGGGGAGCGGCGTGCGGCCATCCGGGTCCTTTGTCTGTGGCGCTCCTGGCGCATGCGCGCTGGGGGTCGGGCCCGTGGCCTGGGGCTGCCCTGAGGGGAGCGCGGCTCCGCTGCCGCTGCTGCTGTCCCCGGGCACCCGCGGGCTGCTGTCGGGCCCCGGCGCGTTCCCTGTGCTCCCGCCGCTGCAGCGCCCTTGCCTCCGCGCTGTTTCACCACCCCGCTTTGAGGTTTGGGCGCCGATCCCGCCGCCCCCTCTGGAGCGCGGCTCAGGTTGCGCTGGATGGTATGTGAGACGGCCCCGGCCTCCCGTCCCTGCCTGACCCCGTGTCCGCGCGTCCTTCCTCGATTTACTCTCCCGTTCCCCCGACAAACACACACGTCCCCCTTCTCCTTATATCGTTTCGTACTTCCTTTTTATACTGTTTACAAAATGGGTTAAGTTGGAAGGGATCAAAGTGGGTTATCTGCTCCAGCAGCGTTTTGGCCTAGAGTCCATGGTTCAGGATTTTGTCCAGACAGTTCATGAAGATGTCCCGTGAGAGAGACTCCACACCCTCTCTGGGCACTCTGTTCCAGGGCGTGCTCACTTGCACTGTAAAGAGTTTTATCCTCCTAATAAACTTTGTTCCTCGGTTTCTGCCCTAATGCTTGGCACCACCACGCTTGACCCGACTCCATCTCTCCGACCTCTCTGGAATGTGTTCCCACAGACTTCCATGAGCCCAGGACAGCGTGTTCAGCCCTTTTATGGGTTCTAACAGGCCTGCACATTGAGAAAAAAACTCATGCACCTGAGCTCCTGTAAGAGTCTCTCCCAATCTTACACCATTAATTTGCTTATCTACAGACTGATGAGCTTTGCTCCCCAGCTGTAGTTTGATTTGCCTGTGGGGATGTGTTGCACCCTGTTATTCAGCATTTCTGACAGGTGTACAGTTGTTTGTCTGGCTCTGTGACCTGAACTAGGGAGAGACACCACTGTTTCTCTCTGAAAAATCCTTAAAAATGCAGTTGTGGTTAAACCCTCGCAAGGAGCCAAGCACCACATGGGAACTCACTCTGGATGGGGGCTAAAACTGGAAGGGTAAAAGTGAGAATAAACTTGTGGGGTTGTGATAAAGACAGTTCTATAATCTTAAAAAATGTGAAAGATTAATATAGATGAAGAGAATTGATAAAGCACATGAGACAAGCAATGCTAAAGACAGGAATTCTTTATTGTCAGCCAACTCAACTGATGCTGAGCCAGACCCCAGTTAATGGCAGCCCCACCAGTTTTATTGCTGAGCACAACACCCTCTGGTCTGGAATATCCCTTTGGGCAGCTGTCCAGCTGTGTCTATTCCCAATTCCTTGTGCCCCCCTTTTTGCTGTGGCACAGAGTGAGAAACAGGAAAGGTCTTGACAGTGTAGGCTCTGCTCAGCAGTACCCAAAACACCCCTCTGTTCTCAAACTCAAACCACAGCCCCCTGCCAGCTGTTGTGGAGAGAATTAACTGCCTCATCCAAAGCCAGTACAAAATGCACACCAGCAAATAACACAGTGGATCTCATCCTGCTGTCTCCAACAGGCCATTGAGGAGGAAGGAGGAGATCCTGATGAAATTCCTGTGGGCTCAGAGCTGACCACAAAGAGAATGCCAAAAAGAACTAGCAAAGGTACAGTGTCTGGACACTTGTAGTTCCACTGTTTGCATGGCACTAGATTTTGGCATACAAACTTGTTTTCTCCTGTTGAATTGCTTTAATTAAAAAATAAATAGCTTTTTACCTTGTGGGAAACAGTAGAACTCTCTTGCATTAATGAGCAGGAGCGACTTTAAATGATAGTGTGACAACTGATTGTTTTATTAGCAAGTCTTGAAACTTAAGGATGAAACTGTAAATTGCAGGTGTTTCTGTATTTGTGACCATGAGTAGAATTGTGTCAGGTACAGAGCAAGCAGCTGCAGCATAAGCTTCATGGAAAGCTTCTTTAATTACATTTCAATTATACTTAAACTGTGATTATACTTAACTGCATGTTACTTCAAAATACTAAATATTGTACATGCCATTTTACGTGTGGCTTACTTGAGTTGCTCATAGCTAGTTCTTAAAAATACGTTCTGATGAGAAATAGACTATTATGCTGCTTCTTTTGAGGCTGAGTGGCTAAAAATAGAAATAAAGCTGCTGCCTTTGAATAGCAGTAGGAGTTTGGGGGTGACAGATGTGCAGAAACGTGATTTGTACGTCCCAGATCTTGAAAGTGAACACTAATTCTTAAATCCGTTTAATTAAGGGAAGTGTTTTTGTAAGAATCTTAAGGTGTTACTTTTAAATGGATTACCCAGAGGCTGTTGCATCTTTTTAGGTACTGAAGTGTTGTGGAGTGAGACTGTAGCTTTAGAAAAATACTGTAGCTCTAAAAAAATGCTGTGCTGCTTGTAGTCCCTGGTGCTGATTTTTGTGGAGTAAGGTGACCTCAGCTACAAACCCAGACTCCTGTATCAGCCTCTTGGCTCTTGCCTGTTGTTACAAGCCCAGTGTTCAACAAATAATTCACCAAAGCTTAAACATATTACAAAATGTAGTGCTACATCTGACTGCAGTGATACTGTTTTTAGGAAGAAAGCCAGAAGAAGAAGGAGTGGAAGACAATGGTCTGGAAGAAAACTCTAGAGATGGGCAGGTAAGTGGAATCATTACTGCAGTTACTAAGAATGTGTGTCCTGTAACCTGCAATAAATACACATTTTCCCTTTTTCTCTCTGTAGGAGGACATTGAAGCAAATCTGGACACCTTGCAGGATATTGACATGATGGATATTAGTGTCTTAGATGAAGCTGAAATAGACAACAGCAGTGCTGTAGACTGTGGAGAGGATTATAGTCCTGACAATATTCTTGATTCTCTGTCCGATAATAAAGATAACATTGAAGCAGAAATGAAAGAACTTCCTGATCAGCTAACAGAAAATGAGGTGAGTGAGTAGAGATTTTTGTAATTTTTCCGAAAATATTTAATAGGGATATGGGCACATATCCCTATTAAACAAGGTGTTTCAGTCCAGTAGAATATATGAATATGATCTGGATTCTTTTCCCCATTCACAGCTCTTGTGTCCTGCTCTTATAAATGGTAAATATTCTTGGGGTTTGAAATGTTCTCAGTAGATGAGTCACCATCTCCCTTACCTTGCAGTATCATCTTTGCTTGCTGTGAAAGGAGCCTGGAGTTCAAAATGCTGTATTACTTTCTGTATTACTTCTTTTTTTTAATATGTTATATATGTTAGAGTGTATATGTGCATACACCAAGCAATCCAGGTATTTTTATATATGTGGGGAGAGAGAAAAATAAATTTTCAGCTGTGGTAATTTGGATATCTTTTCTGCAGAAATAATGCTCTGGTTTAAGGAAATTGTGTTCTATTTTTTCATAGAGATTGATAAAAGAAGAACTTGCCTTGTTGCCCTGTTCTGACATTGCCAGGCTTTTGACTTGGTTTTGAGAGCAGCTTGCAGACATGACAGGGTTATCCATATGTCACATTCACTCCCCAAATATTATCCTTCTTGAATCCTTGTGGGTTTGGGTTTTTTAATGTTTTTTTAGGCTTTCCACTCACAGACAGAACATATTCTTTGCCATCTGCATATCTGATTCAGCTTCTTATAATTTACCTTCCATCACCTGAAAAGGGAGATTTTTTCAAAGCCTTTGTGTTTGATTAGTCTGTCAGTGCCACAGGAAAGACCTTTGGCCCACAAAGTGTCAGCATCTGTTCTGGGGACATCCAGGGCAGTCCCTGGATCAGGGAGTGGTTCCTGTGCCCTGGGGAGGGTCACACAGTCAGAGCACAGCAGAGTCCTTGTCCCAGGTCTCCTCAGTTCAGTGTGTTACTCACTGCAGGTACTGGTGCTGCCCTTGAAGGACTCACACTGAACCCTTTATGGAATAACATCATTAATATAATAAAAAGTTACAACAGGTTAAGGTTCTACGATTGCTGGTGATGGTATCTGTCTGCAAAAAAAACCTCCACCATATTAACCAGCTTTAATTCCTAACAGAAGCTGGCTGGAGTTCATCATTCATCACGCTTATAGTAGAGTTCTTACCCACCAGACATCCCCAAAGGGGAAAAGACAGGTTCAGACTGTTGCAATGGAGCCTTCCCTAACTTCTCCACACTTTTAACTAACTATTATACTATTTTTACATTTAGGTGGAGCTTGAGTGACACTGGTGGTACGTCCTGCTCAGTGGGGGGTGGTGATGCCTTGGAGGTGGGTGACATCAGTGTGACATTTGAGGTGACCCTTGGCACAGAGCTGTGTGTTCTGCTGGTTCAACTGCAAGAAATGTCTCTTCTCCTTTGGCTGGCAGCTGCTCTGTGGCTTATCAGCTATGAGGTACCATTGAGTTCCCCCTCTTGCAGGGATTTCAGCAGAGCCTGGCTGTGGTGTCTGCACCCCAACACACCAAACAAACACAAAGGCTTGGAGAGAATCTCCCCTTTCATGGGACTGAACACAGAGTCATTGCAACAGCCTCCCCTTCACCCGAAAGGCAAATTTTGTGGTGTTCTGTGAATTGACCTCATGTAACCAATGAGTTATGGTTGTATCTTACCCTCAACTCATTACAGGAAAAAGATTTTTGGGATATGTTTTCACTTTGGAAGAGTGTAAACCTAAGTCACTTTCATTTCTAACTTGTTTTTTTCATTTAGAAAATAATGTTAAAAAGTGGGGAAGTGAAAAGCATGTTCAGTAACCACATAAATGTGAAATAAGACCCTAAGAATAACTTTGAAATAGACAATGTCCTGTTGAAATTAAAATGAAAAGTAATTGGAGAAAGATATTTAAATATCAGGTATGTTTACACATTGCTCCTCATTTTTGGGTCACACTCTGAATTAGCAATTGAGATCTGTCAAAAATTTTAAAGTGTTTCTGGTTTTCTTGAAAGGGAAAATGAAATGCAGTTGTATTCTTCTTAAGCTTCTTTGGTAAGAAATGCTTTCATTCCTTTCTTACTCTTTTAGGAAGATTATGATGAGATTGAAAACAATTTAGAAGCCTCCTCTTCTGATTTAATTGAAATGAAGGTAAACTGAAAATGTAGCTGTATTGCATAGCTCTATGTTGTAGTATTAATATTTACTCAGTTCTCATAATACCAAAAAGAAAATGTGACCATAATATGAAATTGTAACAGGATCCAAGACATTCATGACCTTGCTCAGCACTGGGTGTGAACTGAGGGTGCCCTGTGGTTTTTTCCCTACTTTGCAGTCACCTCTCAAGATTTCCTTCACTTTATGGCAGATAAAAAGGGTCTTGTACTGCTGACTTCTTCTCTCTCCCACAATTATATGAAGTAGTTATATAGACTGAGGTTTGTTTTTTACTCTGTAGTTGGTGTGCTGATGCACAAAGATACTTTATTAGTCTGTGTAATTCAGAGTTACTTGGGAGAATGCAGTTGTGGCTGAAATTTTGATTTTAATGTGCCAGAAAAGTTACCCATATAAAATACTCAATTCCTGTGGATGGTGAAAAAAAAGAGCTATATGTAGTTGATGAATTTATTTAGTTTTTAATTATGGGATTGAGCAGGGAGTTGTTGTTACTCTATGTTAGAAAGTTCATTTTATAAAATTATTCTGTGGTCTTTTTTTCCTGAACAGAAAATGGAGAAGCTACACCTGGAGCCAGGTACTGTTAAAGAAAAACATATTCCTGTCTTTTCAACTAATACTTTTTAAACCATTAACTAGTAAAAAACCCAAGCAAACAAACATAATTTGCATTATTTTTATAATGGACAATCCAGATCATGCAGGGTCATAGAGATTGGAAACCCAATCATATCCCCAGATCTGTGAAGTGATGCTTGAAATACTTCCAGTGAAATGAAATGGTTTAAAAACCTGTTAAACTACATAAATGGATTTAGAGAAGTTTAATCACAGTTTTAAAAGCTAAATATTCTACTTGTAAACAGATCTTGTGATATTGCACACACCTTAACTCTGTTGCTAAGTAGAGAGCAGTGAAAGCAGATAAAGATATTGTAGGGCATTAAAAAGTAAAGATTAGTTACTGGATACAGAAGAAAGAAGAGAGTTTCTTCATGGAAATTTCATACAGATACTTTTCCCTTTCTGGACTGCAAACACACTCATGCACCATCAGAAGATGCCCAGTTCTCATGTTGGACTGTCTCTGCTAAAAGAATTTCACAGAAATTTAAAAATTGAACTCTCAGTGCCTTGTCACGTTCAGTTAAGCATCTCGGACTCTGGAAGCTAACTAGAGAAGAAACAGAGCTGAACGATTTGCTGAAGAATATGAAGGCTGAGCCCGAAGTTTTTTGTTAAATCTGTTGGGGGCATTTTTCTTGGCTGTTGAGGTGGTAGGGCTGATTTGGCAGTGTGTGAGAGAGCAGTTAGCGTGGTAGGCGTAACACTGTGTACACTAGGGTTTTCCAATCTCTGTGTAGCTTAGCAGTTCTCTTGGTGTTAGTGTGGCAGCCATTGCCAGTTCCACATTTGTGATTGCTGTATTTCCCTGGTGATTAAATCTTGTGCCATTCTATTCCTGTTAAATCCGTAGAAAATGAGAAAATACTCGACATTTTGGGGGAAACTTGTAAATCTGAGCTACTTAACGAAGAACCTCCGGAAGCGGAGCGGGCGCGTGCGCAGGAAGCCAGTAACGCGGGGCCAGGCAAGAGGCTGGCTGAGGAAGAGGACGCTCTCGCTGCCGCTCAGCTGGAGGAAGATGCTTTAGCTTTGGACAGCAAATCGGCCCAAGCTTTGGCAAGGAAGGAAGCAAAGCGTTTAGTGGTAGCGAAAGGGGAGACAAGTGAACAGAGCCCCGAGGAAGAGGCCCCGGACTCTGAAGGTGTAGTGGTAGAGACCCTAAGCGATCAGAGTAGCAAACGCTCCCAAGGCCTGGAAGCCTCTAGTGGGGAGACAGCGGAGAAAGGCGCAGGCGCCGAAGCCAGAGATAGCAAAGAAGATGGCAAGAGAGCAGAAGACAAAGCTAATTCTGAGGAATCTTCCCCTGCCACTAAAGAGTCCTCAGCCAGTGAGGGCGGTGATCAGAAAAAGAGGTTTGTTTTTTCTCCGTTCTAGACCAGATGCTATCTTTTATCATTGGTCCTTAAGTGATGCGAATAAGCTGTTTCCTTCAATTGGCCTCCGAGACTGATGAAATTGTAGCCTATTCCTAAAGGTCTCTTTTATTTCTCCATGTGCAGATATTTTTATTTTTTTAAATGCAGTGGGTTTGATTTCTTTCCTTCATCAACCTTCAAAGGTTGTTTTCCCAAATTACTCTTATTTGTAATCATCTTCTTAATGTAAGTCTGTTTAAGAATCTGACTTCATTATTTCTTGTCAGATTTCTTAAATCCAGTATACAAAGGTGTGTTTTCATTTGCAACATATTTTCTGGTAGGTATTTAATTTTAGCTTTTTTCATAGTTTATATTCAGTTACTTTTCTTTCTGACTTGAATAATGTGGTGTTTTGTCTTTAGCCCTGTTGAGGAGGACAGAGATACAAAGATAATCTCAAAAGATGAAAAAGGTATGTTTGTTTTCAGATGTAAAGCCTCAATGATTTCTTGGATAGCTGTTTGTTTTGGATGAGTTATTTCAGTAGAAATTGATTGCAACCTATGCAGTTGTTTAATAGCATAAATTCATTTCTTTCTGCATTTTCTTATTAATGTCAGAATAAGTATTTTCCTTTTAAGCATTTTCCAGAACGTGTGCATTGCACTGTTGTGTTTGTATCTTGATTTTTAAAGGTCAATGTTAATACATGGCAATTATGTCTTTTTTGGCACTGGAGATGCCCACTAACAGCTGTTAGTGAGTCAATAACCTTATGCAATTGTGTTTGCTTTACTATACACTTGGAATTCTCCTTCCCATCTTCTGTTTTGCTGAAGTAGTTTGGGATCCAGTATTCACATATCTAAATGCCACAAATATTACAGCTTAGTATTGTCTTGATTTTATTAAATCTTTGTCCACACAGACCCTCTGTATGGGGCAAATATGCATCATAAGCGAGAAGAAAATGTTTTGATCAGTGTCAGATGCCTTCATACTTCTTGCTTTTAATACACCAGGCAGCTGAGTCTTTGCAGCTCGCTCCACTTTTCTGTTCTCTTCTGCCTGCCCAAGGCAGAAAATTTAGATCTGAGTATTACCATTCCTATTACATGCTGCTGGCAGGTACTTCAGCACTTTTAAATGTGGAAGTCCCAGTAATTCCTGTAAAAAATCAAGAAACTCCTTGTGAGGTCTGACAGCCAACTGAACAGGAGGAATTGGATTGGTTTAAATTGGGGTTTACAACCCAGACCCAGCTCTCTGTCATCTGCTCTTCCCAAGATCCTGGGTTGCACCTGTTTGCACAAGCTGCTGGACCTCCCTTGTTAAGGGTCAATTTACCTCTTGCTCCCAGTCTGTAATCTCAAGTTCTCTTACTTCAGAATATTTCAGGGAGTTTTCTGTGCATGCTGTCCTTCACCTAAGGACTTGAGTGGGTTTTTATTGAGAAAACTCTTGTCTGAGTTTGCTTTCAGAGCAGCCTTCAGGAACGTGGGTGTCTGAAACCACCTTGCTCCTGCATCCCTCCCCCCAATGGATGTGCCATGTTCCACCACATTTGTTTTATTCATGTTCTGGCTTAGTGAACAGCAGTGGTGAGAGGGAGCTGCCTGACTGTGTAACATTCTCTGCATGCAGAGCAAAGTGGCTGACCCAGAAAGAACCTAAAACAGTACATACAAATCAGTTCTGTCTCATACATTGCTGTTTGCTCACCTGTATGAAAGGGTTTTATTTAGGATGAAGATTTTTCCATATTCTGTGCAATAATTGTGAAAACTGTCAACAAGAGTACAGAAAAATTAATTGATGAGCTCAGCCTGGTGGATTTGGCTGTTGATGGATGCACATTTGAAAGATGTCTCCAGTGTTGATGGTTGGCTCCCAGTACCTGCATTGTTCCTGTTTCTAAGTTAAATATTTTCAAGTCCCAGTATTTCTTTGTCTTAAAAGTGCAGAACCATTGCAGGAGCACATTTAAAGTCTTACAGGAAGGGAAAACCTAGAGACATTAAGACTGATCAATGCTTAATCAAAAAGGACATTAACACAGTTTTAAAAATCTAAAAAAACTCAATTGTAGAACAAAAGAAAAGAGAAAAATGAGCACTTTCCTCTTTCTCCAGGATTCTGGTGCCAGAGTAACTGCAGGTACTAATTTTTAAATTGTAGAGATGTGTGGAATAAAAGCATCAAAGCTTTTTAAAACACCAAGACTGTGCCTCTCCCATGTATTTGTGTGCATGACATCCCTTTGTCCATGCACTTCTGAGATAAATGACGGCAGGTGTGTACTCATCTTTATACAATAAAAACTGGGTTTGGATGTTTTTGTAGAGATTGATTAAAATCACTGCATCCTTCCCTAGGAAAGCTGTGTAAATATTAATAACTGTATTCTCAGTTACTCGTGCCAGTGACTGAAATTATCAGGAAGTAGAAGATGGAAAGGCACCCAAATAAAACAGCATTTTTGAAAAGTTCTGGGAAAAATTACTTCCCTCAATGAAAGAGGTTCTGTAAAATTCCATGTATCACCAAAAAAAACCCAAAGCAGAAGGATGGAAGCAGAGAGCTGGAGTGAAACCCATTCACTGAGGCCTTGGAACTGCCCAGACTGTCAGAAGGACAGTACAGACATTTCACAGGAGACTGGGAGCAGTATCCTTGTGTGTGTGCTTCATGCAGACATTGAACCTTGGAGTTCAGTTCACTCTTTAATCACTTGATGCTGGGTATTCAGACTTGGTGAGTTCATTAGCATTTATTAAATCACCTTTGTAGATGAGATGCAAAATAGGACAGGCATTCTATAATTCTTGCATGTTAAAGCGGGTCAGGTCTTTCCTAACTCCTGCAGCTGAGGTCAGACATACATCCTAGCTGTGGATCTGTGTGGGCAGGAGCACAGAAATTTCCTTGGTTTATTTGTGGTGAATGGTTTTCCTTGAGAGGAATTCTGCAGCCCATCAGTATTCCTTTGGACTTAAGATAAAAAGGCAAGACATGAACACACATGGGGTGCAGACACAGTTCCCACAACTCGTGCAGGGCTTCTGTCTTCTGTAAGTTGTTGGGATCTATCCTGGCATGTTTTGAAGGGCCTCAGTTAATTCAGAGGTGCCCTAATCCTGTTGCTTTCTTGAAGAATGATATAAAATACTTCTGTATCAAAACTCGTAGTTGCACCCAAATTTTTGGACTTGTAATGCTCCTTACCTTCAGCAAAGCAAATCATGGGAGGAGAATATCACACAATGCATTTCACTTGCTCTGTGATTTAAAAAAATTTAAGATTTGTGATCCTGCTCTGTTGTAATTCACAAAATGATTCAAGTAATTAATCCCAATAATTAGGACTTGGGGTATGTTTTGGTTTTGTCTGTTTTCCCAACTAGGTCGCAGTACTAGCGGTTCTGGTAGAAACTTTTGGGTGAGTGGATTGGCTTCCACCACCAGAGCTACAGATCTGAAGAATCTGTTTAGCAAATATGGGAAGGTAAGGGGTTATTTTTGTTGGTTTGTTTTTTATTTTGTTACTTGGTCTGTTGGCACAAGTTTGTTTGAAACTGTTAATTTTTAAACTCATCACTGCAAGTACCCATGAAAGGAATCCAATTATCCAAAATATTGTGGGATATCAAGGAAAAATCACTGAAGTCCACACTGAATGGGGGGTTTTTATTCTATTGCTCAGAATATATAAACAGAAAATTCCATTTGTGGTCCTTTATTTGAAATGGTCAGTAACTGTTTACACACACTTCTATGCTGCAGTATGGTATCTACACCCGTTAAAAATTCACAGTCAACTGTGAATTTATTAAAGATTTCCTTAGAACTAAGGAAAAAATGCAGTAAACGTCAAGACAGAATTACTGAGGAACATCTTAGGAATTGCCTGAGTAACTCAAATTTTAATTTATCAAGAGTTGGCAGTTCCTTTGAAAAACATTTGTTTGGGCAGTTTGGGATATGGAGAAATGTTGTTTGCTTTTGCAGGCAGGGGAGGTCCTGCAATTGCTGTTAAGGACAGACAAAATGTCAAATCTCCCTGTCAGCTGGAAAATGAAAAGAATTCAATAAAAGGCTGATATCAGAGCCCAGTAAGGATTTTTGTCAGACCTCTGAAGCCTATTTACAGATTACTACCAGCAGATTGCAGTAAAAGCAAATTGTATGTGCTGACAATCAGCCATTGGATGTTTTACTGATGAAAATACTCTGGAACTTAAATATGACTTTACAAATAGGTACAAAAATGGATTAATTGTAGCACAGCTTGGAGTTTAAAAGTCATGGAACTGGCAAAACCTTTTTAATGCTCCTTGTAATGCAATATTTCCATTGATTTGCTTAGAATTCCATCTGATAACCTAAAATGTTGATCATAGAGATGTGCCACAAAATTTTAAATGCAATTAAAAACTAAACAACAGCCAGCCCAGTATTTGGCTCCAGATAGATGCCATGGTACCATTTAGTAATTTAAATAAAATATTGTTATTTCCTTCAGGGTACTAACACAGACAGAACTTCCTGGAAGTAGATGTACTTGTGCAGTAAAGCAAATGCTCAGAAGTAGGTTCTTTAGTCAACTGTACTTTAAAACATCCCTCCTGAAATATGATTGATTTCTGTATTACAAAGTGAACGGTACTGAATATCTGAGCATATATAAACACCATTTGTGTGAATTTTTCAAGCTCTGGATTTTAGAAAAACTTCCTGTTTCTTAAAGATAGAAGATAACATTGTTGATCTGCCTCAGCAGATCATTTTTTGGAGGGAAGGTGGCACTTTGCAGTTAAGCATTAACGTGGAAATTTGCTTAAAATTTTGCATTAGTTTTTACTATTTTATATTAAAGCAAAGTGATGTTGTTGATATAAAGTTAGATGCCTTTTAGAAAAATCTTATTGTCGCCTTGGTGTCTTTCTCTGGAAAGGAATTCAATCTTTAGCTGCCACCTCTTGGTGTTGAGCTTTTGTATCATTCCACTGGTAACAGAAACATGATTGGCTCCAAGCAATGCTCCTTTTGTATTTGTTAATCTCTAAAAAACCAGAACTTTCCTGCCTGGTAATGGCCAGGAATGAAAAAAGAGCAGAAGTGGAGCTTGTAGTTCTTGCTGTTTAACCTTGAGGACTTGTCAGAGGGAGAGTAAATTCCTGGTTTTTTTGGGCAGGTGGTGGGGGCCAAGGTGGTGACCAACGCGCGCAGTCCCGGCGCTCGCTGCTACGGCTTTGTCACCATGTCCACGGCCGAGGAGGCCACCAAGTGCATCACCCACCTGCACAAGACAGAGCTGCATGGCAAGATCATTTCTGTGGAAAAAGTGAGTACTGGGCCTCAGAGATACCGACTTCTCACCAGATTGTGCAAATGGTCGAGGCCAGATTCTCAGCTGATGATGTGCAAAATAAATTTCAGGCAAAAAATGAACCCGCTGGGAAGAAGACAAGTGAAAAAAAAGAGAGTGAAGCAAAGAGAGAAACAGTCAGTGAGAGGTACTGTGTTAAAAATTCTCCTACCAAAGGTGTTTTGCTGTTCTTCAGTCTGTGTTGATGTCCAGAGAAACTTAAGTTACAATAAGAGTTTCTGTGGCAAACATTCAAAAAGAGGAGTATTTGGATTTTTTTTTCAGCTTTTATTGCAAGATAGACTTCAGTTGATGTTCATTGCCTAAATTGTTTCTATTGTGTGCTTTAAGGTAGGCATTGGAAAGTTGCATTTTCAAGCACACCTTTTAATTTAACCATATTTGATGTTTAGTAATGATTGTGGGGCTTACCTGTCTTAAATCTGGGGGAAAAACCATGCGAGAATTTTGGTCTGTGTGTCACTGTTTCCTCATTACCTTGTGTCTCATTGGAATAGGGTTTCCTCCAGGTCCCAGACAGTTAAAACAGAGTTGTCAAAGATCAGTTCCCAGATCATGTTCCTCTTGAGCACTGTGCTCTTCCTCTCTAGCCTTGCTAAAAGTAGCTAAAAGAGGAACTAAGAGAGTGAATTAAATACTAAGAACTTTGCCTTCTTGAATTATCTTCTTGAGGCATAACTTCTATTAAATGCCACTTGCTGAGAAGTTTTTGCTGCTGTTTCACCCAGTTGCCTGATAAAAATGGTTCATTGTCATGTTGTGTAAGAAACTTTGTGGGCATTGAGCATGTACTGGTGTGAATTTGTCTTCATGCTTCCAGTTGAGGTCCTGAATCCTGGCCAAGTTTGTTGCCTACTCCACAGGACAGTGAATATCTTGTTTTATGGTGCAGGAAGCTGTGGAAGGAAATGTTTGAAATCTAATTATAATTGGTATTACATCAGAGTTCTATTTTGTTGCTGGCATTTTTCTTGAATTTTCTTTTCTCTTAGTCTGTGTTAGTCTAATCTGTATCAATATCTATCCACAGACCTGGTGGTCCTAAAAGAGATGAGAAATCTGATCAAAAAGATGATCCTAAAAAGACAGAAGATAAAGATGAAAAGGAAAAAAAGGATAAAGATGAGCAGAAGTCTGGTTCATCAGATCAGCCTAAAACTATTAAATCAGGTAATTTGGCTGTTGGTGTTTTATACAGATACGTTGATGTAGGAATATTTAATTGGAGGTAGTTCTAGGATTGTTTCAGATTCTTAGTTGGAAATCCAGAATGAATAAAGGGAAGGGGAGATGTTTGACATTGTGCAATCCTTGAAAGAAGTACCTGGATTACGTGAAGTAATTGATTTTGAAGAGACAGTTAAATGCCCATTTTCACATTTTAGAGAACAGAACTTGTGGTGTAGCAATGAGTGGTGTAGGTCATGAAGTTTGATTGTTTCTTTCAATTTCTGATTTATTTAGGAAGTAAAGGAACAGAGAGAACAGTAGTCATGGATAAATCCAAAGGAGAACCTGTTATTAGTGTGAAAACATCCACTACGTCAAAGGACAGAGTAAGTGATGCTTCTGCATGGGAAACATTTTCCTTACAAACAGATCCTGAATCCTGCCAGGCTATGCATAATCCACATTTGTCTTGCCAATTTGAGTTTCTATAACGTGGTTTTAATTGGTAAAATACCTCTCATTTGGCTGATACAGCACTCAAATCCTGCCAAACAAATGGGGCAAGGTATTACTGTATTAATACATGGTGTCTGTAATGGTAAGAAAGAACAGCTTTTGGAAAATCAGTGATCAGGCTTTGAGATATGAACTGTACAAATGGAAACAGAGCTCAGAGTATTGTTTGTGATGGTTGTCCTTTAATAAATTAAAGTTTCTCTTTTAAATACAGAGTGTTAAGAGCCAAGACCGCAAATCAGAGAGCAGAGAGAGACAAGGGATTGTCCCCTTTGACAAAATCAAAGCACAGCGAAAAATGAGGGAGGCAGAGCAGCGCCGGTAAGAGCAGCACTGACATTGTTTGAGGTTTTTCCCCCAAAATAGATAGAATTTTCATTTTTAATGAAATAAGACAGAGGAAAAGGCCTTCATTTTTTTTCCCTCACTTGTAACTTCATTATATTTTTATGGGTATCTATTGAACCTAATTTAGATACTTAATTATTTTTGGTGGGGCTTTTTTCTTTGTTTTCTTATGTTTAATAAGTTTTGTAATGTTTAAAGGTGATAATTGCCATCCTGCAAATTCCTGGCTAGAACTGTGACCTGAATTCCGTGTTCTCCACACATAACAAAATCTTCTATTTCTCACCTAAAAGTAGTTGTAATGGGCTGGAGGAAAATGCTTTTGTTTTTTTATTGAAGAGGAAAAAGTTTCTCCCTCATAGTTAAATTCCTGAGCTTTAGTGGAGTTGTTATCCACCATACCATCCTGCCTTTCTTCACAGAAATAAAATATTCTTCACAGATACTTTATTTCAATGTAGGAAATGAACTGTGGGCATTTAGATTCAGATTCTCCTGACCTATAGAAATATTTGTGGGCATTTGGATTCACATTCTCCTGACTATATAGAAGTATTTGCCCCCTGGGATGGGTGTTGTGGGAGTAGTTTGATCGGTCTCTAAATAAATTTGCGTGTATGCTGAGTGTCCTCCCTCCACACACGTGTCATTTCAAGGGGACGATGCAAGTTTCCAACCACTGTTTTTAATCTTTAACATTCTTTTAACATCCTTTCTTTACTGAAGCATTACAAGTGTTCCCTCTGTCTCTGTTCAAGCAGCACCCGCGAGCGCCGGGAGCGGCAGCAGCACCTCCAGACCATCCGCGAGCGGGAGGAGAGGGAGAGGCTCGAGATCGCCCGGGAGAGGCTGGAAATCGAACGGCAGCGCCTGGAACGGGAACGGATGGAGAGGGAGAGGCTGGAAAGGGAACGGATGCACATCGAACACGAGAGGAGGAGGGAGCAGGACAGGATCCAGCGCGAGAGGGAGGAGCTGCGGCGCCAGCACGAGCAGCTGCGCTACGAGCAGGAGCGGCGCTCTGCCATGAGGAGGCCCTATGACATAGATGGCAGGTAAAGCCACCAGATCCTGATGGTGCCAGTGGGAAATGCCACTGCCAGGTTCTGTCTCGTCTGCCTGGACTGGAAAAAGCTGTACACACACTCTCTGCAGTTGTTGGTTGCATTGAGATGGTCATGTTTAATAGCCCAGGTTTTTCAACGCCCTTTTGAATTGAATTGCTCTTGTGTTGGTTTGGAAGGAGGAACAATATCAAAAGGCATTATGTGGGCTGAAATGAGTCTGTTGTTTCTTTCAGGAGGGATGATCCATACTGGCCAGAGGCAAAACGAATGGCCATGAATGACAGGTACCACTCAGACTTCAGTCGCCAGGATCGCTTCCATGACTTTGATCACAGGGACCGTGGGCGTTATCAGGAGCATTCAATAGACAGGTTGGTGTCTTCCCTCCACTGCTGCCTGAAAACAAAACATAAAAATATGTACTTAATGTCACATTTTGCTGCCTTTACTGTGTGCTTAGTTCGTATTTTATTTTTCAAGTGCTGCTTAGTGGCTGTGGACTTCCTCTTCCAAAACCATGAAAATATTTGTACTATGCCATGAGTTAAAGCTTCTGGCAGGCTTGTTCAGAGTGTCTTGCAATGCTGTTTCACATATTCCTAGGATTCTGAAAAACTTCTAAATAATATTGTAGGCACCTAGAATTTTAACAAGAAAATTTTGGTTTATATGTTAGGACTAACTGGCTTTCCCAGGAATCCAAAATATGTCACATTTTCCATATGTTCCAGTTGTTTATGCCTTTTGTGGATAATATGGCACAATGTGGGAGCAGGACTTTTCATCTGTGTTGTTAAATAAATGGATTTTTATAGACTGCTGTGTGTTTTACTGTCACAGTCTGATTCTAATTGTCTGTTTCTAGGAGAGATGGATCCAGGACAATAATGGGAGATCGGGATGGACAAGTGAGTTGCTTTATAGAGCTACAGAAATATCTTTACATCTTACAAGCTGGTTTTCTATAGTGCGTGTGTCAGATTATATTTCAGTAATTGAGAATTACATTATATCTACCAAAATATGTTGGAATAATCAGGTTGTCTTGTTTACTTCAATAAGATGAAATTCAGTTCAAAGACTCATTTATGATAAAAGTTAGATATAGTTATTCTGATAGAAATCAAAGCAATTGAGTTGTGTCAAAATACAGTATTCCAAAAGATTGCATAGAAGAGGCAAAGGTACAAAGTACAAATTCACTCTGTGAGGTTACATGGCAATAGCAGCTGAACTGTGGAGATGTTTGTGTTTGAGGGCTGGGGGAAAGACCTTCAGGGCTCATTCAGGCAGTGACAGATAAATTTTATGGAGTCACAGAATCCTCAGTGACCTTTATTGTGAGGTTTGGAGGGACCTGAGTAGGCTGGAGAGTTGGGCTGAGGGAATATCCTGAAGGTCAAGAGCAGGAAATGCAAAGTCCTGGGCTGACTTTACCAATGTGCATTAGTAACTCATGGGAGGGAGGATGTGGATAAAGTGTAGCCAGGTGTCAACTCAGCGACAAGAGAGTCAGTGAGCACACACTGAAACACAATTCCATCTGAAGAGGATCCACATCCCCTTTAACTGGGAGCACTGGAACAGGTTGCATGGAGAGCCTGTGAAGTCTCTAGATGGGAAGATCCTCAAAACCCTCTGGGAAACCTGTTAGGAAAGGCTGGACCTGGCTGACCCTGAGTAGATGTCAGGAGGTCCCTTCCCTCCCAGGTGACGGTGAGATGGAGCGATTCCAGCTGAGCAGGTTGAGGCAGGGACAGGTGTGTGCTGTGCAGCCTGTGAGAGCTCTGTGCCTTCCAGCACTACCCAGACGAGCGCCACGGAGGCCCCGACCGGCACTCGCGGGACTCGCGGGAGAGCTGGGGCAGCTACGGCTCCGACAGGAGGATGAGTGAGAGCAGAGGGATCCCCCCACAGTCACGGTTGGTACTGAACACACCTCTCCTTGTGCACCTCAGGAGTATTTCTGTATGTCAGAGTTTTTGGAAGATGTTTTTTCCAGCTTTCACCAAAGGCGTGTTGGATGGACTGCAGATGATTTGATGATGCCTTGTGCATCAAAACATGCTCTTAGCTGATCTTTTTTAATAACTTCACATCTTAAAGTCATAATGCTTTCCATTAATTCTAACTAACATTACTACCAAAGCTGGCTATTTTCACAATAGTGGTTCTCCCCCAATATCTTATTTATTTGTCATCTTAGTTGGTTTGAGCAGAATGATTCTTCTGAGCTTTTACTTAACAGATAGCAATATAAATACAAGAATCACATGAGCCTTGGTAAAGCATTTGAGTAAGTTTGTGACTTAGATTTAGATATGAAAACTATCCCATGTGCTCTGGCTCGTCTGAGAAGGTGGCAATTTCCTGTCTTCACAGGGATGGACGTGAGTGGGGAGATCACAGTCGAAAGTTTGAAGGGCACCAAGACCGTTCCTGGCAGAGCAGCGTGGACGGAGGGATGATGGGACGGGATCACGAGAGATGGCAAGGTGTGGTGCTTGCACAGCTCCTCAGCTGTGCTGTGTGAAATGCAGACATTATCCTTGAAGTAAAACTCTTGCTGTGGATATAAAGGAAGCATCTGAACTTTTTTAGGTGGCAGTAGAGGCAGACCTGGCCATGTGATGCATCGTGGAGGCATGTCAGGGTAAGAACTTTAGAAGGAGCAGAGTGTTTGTTTTTCTGTTAAGGGACATTTCTTCTATTTAAATTGGCCAAAGAAATATGGGAGTCTCAGTTATCTAATTTGTTACTTAAATGTCAAGGAATAATAAAATATCCCCATGGTTTTTATGTAGTGCATTTTATGGAAGAGTAAAAACAAAAACAACACCCATTCTAGCAATCTGACTATACCAGTATGAGAGAATATTAAAATCTCTGAATCCCTTTGCAGGCGTGGCAGTTTCATGCAGGGTGGCAATCAGAGTCAGATCATGCACGGAGGAGGAATGCAAGGAGAAGGCTTTGCTGGCCAGGAAAGGGCAAACAGACCGAATGATCCTCGTTTCAACCGTCGCTACTGATTGTGTTTGGTTTTTAATGCAAGGTGGCAGGTGAAACAAATCTGTTACCCAGGGTTACCATTAATTGTAACTTATGGGCTACTGTAAGTGTAATTTTTTTTAAGCTGCTGCCATATTATGTCACTCAATCCAATGTGAACTCATTTGTTTTGTAAGGTGTTGTTCATATCCCATTTAAAAATGTTTGTTAATGAAGCATTCCATTTTCCATAAATAAATGCCAGTTTACAGTTACTTGCTTTGTTTCAGCAGTCCCTGTCAAACAGATTTCTTCAGCTTTGTGTTAAACTATAACTTTGTTTCAAAGATGAAGTATCAAAATGCCTTACAGGTGTCCCTTTGCACCCCCAGAAATAGTGAAATACTGTGTTTTACCTCAGAGCTGTCAGTTACCAACCCAGGTAACCATGTCCCACCATGAGAGAACATCAGTGGATCACAGCTGTCAAAGTTTGAATGCCCTGCCACTGCAAAATTGTCACAGGAGCTTGTAGGGCAAGTGGTGAAGAATTCATCTGGTGTCAGGTGCTATGTAATATCTGAAAAAGGAGTTACATTCTGTGATAGCAGCACAGCTTCTGCAAGAGCACAGAGGTGCTTGTCACCCTCTTGCAGGTGCTTGTGAGGATCACTTTATTTAGTTTTTGATAGATCAGGGTAGTCCAAAACTCCACCCAGTCTTACAGCCCAGTAATTCTAGCAATCCATAATTTCCTTAGAAGCAGCTACTATCTCTGCTTTGGCATAATTTTGCATTGAGGAACTGACATGATCAAGATTGGTCCAAATGATCTGTTGCTTTGTCATATCCAAGTTAAAATTTGTCCTCATGCAGACATCTCTGGAGCAACATGACCTTAGCCTTACCCTAAAATGGCTTTTATGATGCCAAAGGGGAAAAAAATCTTATTACTTTCATTAGTAGGGTTTTTTTCCATCTTCAGAGAAGAGGTTTTTTATGAGTTGTCTGAAGACATTTTTTCATTCATCAATGGAGAAAGCATATTACAAATGATGAAGTATGGAGAGCAATCATCAAAGGGCAAAGTGGTACAGAAGATCCTGAAAAGCATGGAGAACTCAAGTTCTGAGTATACCAGAGGTGCAAGATTCTGTTTGTACATTCTGTGCTTTGCTCAAAGTGGTTACATTTGGTTTGGAGCAAAAGCCAGAGAGAGGAAGACTCTCCAGATGAATGTCAGAATTTCATTAGTGGGAGGTTTGGCCTGGTGAGAAGGGGGAGTAGACTTTTGACCAAAGTTGTGCAGCTTCAAGAGCAGTGGACATGGGAAAGTTAAAGAAATGGGGCATTAATAGAGGTTATCTGGTTCTGAAGCATCTGGCACCTGCAGGACACAATTCCAGGGTTTACTGAGCTTGAAGCTTCCATCTGGACCACCAGGTTTAAGAGCTGCTGATGGACCCATCCTTCAGGAATTAACTTAAGCACTTTCTAAAGCCATTTGCATCTTAGCCAAATCCTCTGAAATCTCTGGGCAGTTGGCTTCATTGTGTATCTGTTTGTTTAAAAAAAAGAAACAAAACAGCAAATCCTTCTTCATGCTGGTGTTTTAAATTTGCTTCCTGACTTGGGTAAGGACTCGTCCTGCTCTCCCCTTCTGCTGTTCCCTGTTCTGCAGCTGTGTTTTGGCTCATTGTGTAATTATAACAATCCTATCAAAAAGGGTTAAAAACACAGAATCAGTTTGTAACTTTATTTTACAACAGTGGTGTCCTCCAGGCCACTGGAGCTCCTTACATTTGCCTGGGCTGTGAATTAAAAATTGACCTCGTGGAAGTTTTCACCCATGTTAAAATGAAAATAATGCAGAGTCTGCCAATTGGGGCATAGTGCAAGCTAACAAAAGGTTTCATGCAGATAAACTTAGCTCAGTTACTCTCCCCTGTGCTTCTATAATCATCCTAGGCCATCTTTTACAGCATCTTTTACTGTTACCTTTGAGTTTTAATTTTTTTTAAAACTCTTGTTGGCTTGGTTTGAATCAGATGGCATTCACCTTCAGCTTAAATAGAATAATCTATTTAGTTTCCAAGCTTTAGAACAGAAGCTGTTCCTCAGCACATGGCCAACACTTCATCACAACTGCTCTGTGATTCCTGGAGCCTTGGATCAGAGCTAAGACAAAGCAATCACTCCACTCTGCAGGCTAAAACCAACCCAAATACAAATGGATGCTCCAAAGTCTTTTATTGTAGCCCCTACAGGGGCGAGCTGTGGACTGAGGGGCGGACTGAGACAATCCTAAATGTGGTCATTTCACAAGATCCTTGACATATTTCCAGCCTTCTGCTGTGTATTCACAGGCCCTGGTGGGAGCTACAGACAGGGCAGACATGACTTTGTGCACTCCTGCAAGGAAAGAGAAGGATTAGCCCAAGATCACCATCATTCAAGCCACATTTCCCCATTTCCAACACCACCATTGTAGATCTCTTTAAGCCCTGAGCTTTTGTGACACAGAAATTCCAATTTCAGGGCCTGTACATGAGTTGAGACTGAGCTCAGTTCTTTTAAGTCCTGTTTCATTTCTGGTCTTGCCACAGAGTCCATAGGTGATGCTGGACATGTCACAGTTATTTGTGGGTTGTGTTTCTCCACAGTTACGTGAAGACTCTTTGCTGCACCATAAAAACTATATATTACTGGGTATTTATAACATGCTTTTGGCCTTCAAACAAAAAAGTCTAAAATTCTAATAACAATGGGCATGAAAGCTGATCCCTTCTGAAAAGCCAAAGACTGAGTTCGGATTCAGTTAGTGAGCAGTTATTTTACCTTTATTCCAGTAATTAGAGACAGAAAAGTCAATTTTTGGAGGGGCTGGGATCTAGAAAGAGAGAGACAAAATATCAGCACTCGAGGGGTTTCACTTGGAATTCACATCACCCTGGCAAAGCCTCTTGATCTCAGATCTCAAAAATACTTAGGTGCCTTTTCTTTGTAATCCTCAAAAGAGACCAGACAGGATGCTTCAAGTCTGGGCTTTGCTCTTTCCTGCAATACAAAGTAGGTGCAAAAGGTAGAACATATTATTTAGGTGCTCCTGAAAAAAAAAGGATGGCTGTCCTTTTTTTAACAGCCTCTCTATGGCTGTCTCTGTTATAGTTGTCTAGTAGGAAAAATGTTTTTCAAACTTCAAACAAAGGTTGAAATGCAAATCCTCTACTTTTCTGAGGATTTTAAAAACTAAGAACTACTAATAGAGGAGGGGCCTCTTCAAGCAATTTAAATTCAACTCGATGAGCTGTCAGCAATGTACGAAATTGGGAGGATAATATTTTTTTTTTCTTAAAAACATGTAGGATCCTTCAGAAGAAGCTTAGAAATGCCACTACAAATTGAAATACCTCCCAAAGCATGTTTGCAATCCCCTCCTTGACCGTGCACAGGCTGGTGTCCCTTCTCCTTTGAAATCTGTGAGCAATGTCTCTGCCCCAAATTTAGAATTTTATTCACTTTCCATTTCAGTCCTCCTCAAAATATTTGCCATGTGAAATCCAGTTTTAACAGTAAAGCTCCTGCCAGCCTCACTGGAATCAGAGTATCACCCAAATATTTTCTCTTCCTCATTCAGAGGAGGTGTCTGTGTTGCAGGGATCACCTGAGCAGCCCTTACCTCCCAGCCCAGGTAATTTGTCCACTCTTGGATAGCCGGAGGCAGCGTTTCTTGAGCTTTTTTGAGTGCTTCAGCCCCTTCTGTGCCACTGCCCAGCAGCCCCTGGTCATATGCAACATACACTGCAGCTCCAGCCAGGCCTCCTTTGATGAACAACCTGCAAGAATTGAAAGCAGAACAGTTCAGTTCGTGTTCTGACCATCAGTGCATCTCTCTCAGTGGTTGTGACTGCCAAAGAGGGTGTCAATAAAGAAATCTCATGTCTTACTGCAGGCAAAAATCGGCAGAAAAATACCTACCTATATTCCTTGCCTTCCTAGGACAATTATTCCCTGTCAGCCCCTTGAAACTACACCTAATTCACATTTTATCAGTGATTGTTTTCAATATAAAAATGAGAAAGTGTCAAGTTCCTCAAGAGCATGTCTCACTCTTCAAAGTCTGAGAATCGCTTGCATATTCCTCCACTAAAAGCAACTCAAGGACTTTGCAGTGGGCAAGCCATCAACATTAATGATGTGGTTCTTCCTGATAAATCTGACATTTATCTATTAAATCTGACAGACACCAAGATCTTGTTAAGCTCATTACAGTCCAGTGAACACCTGGCCATGGTGTTTCCATTGCCAAGACTTTTAAAGTTTCCCTGCAGGATGTGCAGTCACCAGTTTTACAGCTGGGATGGCAACTTACAACAGGGAAAACGAGAAGAAAATATTTGGCCTTTACTGGCATTTCCATGATAAATAAGAAATCTGAGGTGACTGACATTCCCAGACGCACAGGGCAGAGAGACGTTTTCCCTTTAAAAAAAAACCTTTCCCTTTAAAAATAGCAAAAGCTATTGTACAAGGAGACAACACAAAACTTGGCAGACAGCAGCACTGCAGCAGTAGGACACAGGACAGATACAAGAGAGCTCACAAGAAATAAGGAATTTTGTGTATTTAGGGGAAAGGGAATTTCTCTGCTAAAATGCACCGTTCGCCCCAAGGATACCCTTGTGCACTCCCTCCCTGTGGGTGTAAGGCGAGCTCCGCGCTGTTCCCGGGCTCGTTATGTGCCCAGGCTCGCCCCAGGCAGGGCAGAGCCCGGCCCGGCGTGTGCAGACACGGCCCGGGAGCCGCCGGCCGGGGCAGGCCAGGCCAAGGGCGCCGAGCGAGGCGAGCACAGCGCAGGGACACGGCCGGGAACGGGCCCAGGGACAGCCGGGGAGCGCTGAGGAGCGGGGGCGGCGTGAGGCGCGGGCCGAGCGGGGAGGACCGGGGGGGAAACCGCCGTGCGGAGGGTGCGGGGCCGGGCGGGCGGGCAGGGCCCGCGGGACTCACTTGACGGCGGGGAGCAGGCGGGCGGCCATGGCGGCGGCGGGGCCGGGACCGTCACGTGCCCGCGCCGCCCCGCCCGCGCCGCCGCCGTGAGGGCCGGAGGGGCCGGGGGGCGTCAGGGGCCGGGCAGGGCAGGGCAGGGCAGAGCAGGGCTGGGCTGGGCTGGGCTGGGGACGTGAAGGGGTCGGGCAGGGCTGAGGGGCGTGAGGAGTGTGAGGGGACCAGACAGGGCTGAGCGCGAGAGGAGCTGAGGAGCGTGAGGGACTGGGCAGGGCTGGGGGGCGTGAGGAGCTGAGGGGCCGGGCAGGGCTGAGGGCGTGAAGGGGCCGGGCAGGGCTGAGGGGCGTCAGAGGCTTGAGGAATGTGAGGGGCTTGAGGGGGCCGGGCAGGGTCGGGCAGGGCTGAGGCTGGGAGGAGCCGAGGGGCATGAGGAGAGTGAGGGGACCGAGGGGGCCGGACAGAGCTGGGTAGGGTTGAGGGGCGTGAAGGGACCAGGCAGGGCTGAGAGGCTTGAGGAGTGTAAGGGGAGTGAAGGGGCCGGGCAGGGCTGAGGGTGTGAGGAGAGTTGAGGAGTTGTGGGCTTGAGGGGCCCGGGCAGGGCGGGGCAGGGCTGGGGCCGTGAGGAGAGTGAGGGCACCGGGCCGGGCTGGGGGTGTCAGGGGAGTGAGGGGGCCAGCCAGGGCTGGGGCTGTGAGGAGAGTGAGGGGGCCAGCCAGGGCTGGGGCCGTGAGGGGCCGGGCGCGGCTCCCGCCCCTCTGTGGCGCTGTCCCCGCCGCCGTGTTTTGTCGCGCGGTGTCGCAGCGCGGTGGCGGAGTAGCTCATCCCGCTGCTCCTCTTACCCAGACAAGGCTCCATCCTGTGGGCTCTGCCGCCGCCTCCCTCCCGAGATCCGGCTGCTTTGGGGTCACTGCTGCCAACTGTCATCAGTCTTTAATGCATTTAGAGTTCTCTAAGAATAGACACGAGGGGGGGTGTTTTCTCCTCTAGGCTCGCGGTGTGTGGACTGGCTCTTTGTGGGAATTTCCGGAGAAAGATCGTCTTTACTCTTGAACAAGGTGGCTGTGGCTCCCAGGGCAGATTCCCCTCAGCTGGGCTCTCGGCTCTACAAAAGCCTGTACGTGTCTCTCGCAGGTTGGCTCCAGGCATCAGAGAAAGGAGGACACGGTATTATTTTGGCTGCCGTGCTCAGCTTCAAGACTTCACTTTGTTCCTCACAACTTGGAGGGATATGAAGCCAATTGGAAAAGTGCTTTGTGCTGCAGGGGTTGTAGCTGGGCTCATAGCTTTCTTCTGGAAAGACGACTTTAACCCAGGTAGGCTCGCCAGGGTATGATTTCCAGCTGAAATAGAAGTCACACAAGGGAAGAGGTTGAATTTCCTAACTTTGACTGATGGTCTCATTCCTGCCTTATTATTATTAGTCTTTTTAGGGTTGGTGGCCCCAAAGCAATATTTCATTCCCAGAAATAAAGAGAAACTTGAAACAAGGAGGAAGAAAAATATGGTCTAAGACCAGGGATCCTGCTGTCTCTGTGGGGGAAAAATGGCACTTTGCTACTGCCTTGCTCTTTTTATGTTTTGGTTTTGAACCATCTCTATGGGTGCGCAGTGCCTGGCTGATGGCAAAGAGTAAACGATATACAGAAGGCACATAGCCTGGTATCTGGTTTATGTTGTACAGCTTCTTATAAGGTGAAAAACAACTCAGTTCTTTAAAGATTTTGGTCTAGCAACCCAGACAAAGACCCTGTGACAGAGGTAGCTGGCATCATGTCATTGCATCATCAGTCCCACCTCTTGTAGTTTTGGAAAACCACCAAGAATTTCGAACACTTAGGTGCATCCTTCTTCTTTAAATCCCTGCCAGTAGTTAAGGGCAGCTCCTCTGTTGCTTTCTTCACTTACTTCTGTGTCCTTCATTCTCTTTCCCATAAAAAAGAGAGCCTGTCTGGTGCCCGTGTTCTTGTGACTGGAGCCAGTGCTGGGATTGGAGAGCAGATAGCTTATCACTATGCCAGATTTGGGGCTGAAATTGTGCTCACTGCCAGAAGGGAAGCTGTGCTGCAGAAGGTAAGAACCTCATCCTTGTATGGGGGAAGACATGAGAGATTCAGGCTTTTACCAAACCAACAAAAAAATCAGTTGTCAGTTTTCCTTCAGAACTGTTGAGTATAAACCCAGAGCACAAGTTGGCCTGTACAAGAAGATGCAGTGCCTGAGCTTTTATTTATTTATATGAGGGGATGGTGTGAAGCTGCATCAGGGAAAGTTCAGGATGGACATAAGGAAAATATTCTCCACTGAGAGGGTGATCAGTCACTGGAATAAGTTCCCCAGGGAAAAGTGATCCAAGCCTGTCAGAGTTCAAGGAACACCTGGGCCACATCCTTAATGATATGGTTTGGTTTGAGGGAGTCCTGTGAGGAGCAGGAATTTGGATTTGATGATCCTTATGTATCTCTTCAATTTGAGATACTCCATGAACTACTGTGAACTCCAGGAATTCATGTGCAATATTGTGCAGCTTTTCAGAGTCCAAATTGTTCTGTTTGTAGCTGTTTTGTTAAAAACTCAAGACTTTCTGTAGGTTAAATGCTTTTTTGACCAGCTCAAACAGATGAGACTTCTTCATCTGTATTTTATGAAACTGAACAATATTTAGAAAGGGCAACTCTTTAATTGTGGGGATGTGTGACTTCTAAGGAAAATTCTTCACTGTGAAATGGTGCAAAAGGTGATTTGGGGACAGTGAGCATAATAATAGTTCCTAATGACTGGAAGGCATTATTTCAGCAAATAGCTAAAACTGCACATCATTGCAAGGCGCATTCACACACTCAACATAGCAAAGGAATCATGAAAGATGAATTCTTTTCCAGTTATTATGGAAAAAGGGAAGAACTTAATGTAAAGCGTAACCCTTGTTCCAGAAGATTTCTCCTGAAGAAGATTGAGGTTTTTCCCAGTGAATCTTGATCCTATCCCAAAGCAGATCATTTAAGCAGACAGTTAAATAAAGGTAACTCTTTGCAGGATGCAGATTCAAAGTCTGGATGCAGAATGAGCTCTCCATGGTCTAAACAGTGGTAGATTTTAAATTAAAGTGTGTGTCTGTCCAGAACTGACTCTCACTGACTGTAGTATGTGCTTTATGGTGCCTTTTCCCCTATTCTTGTTCCAAATAGTTTAATCTTTGGTGTGTGTTCTTTTTCAAGGTGATGGAGAAATGCCTGACACTCGGAGCAAAGAAAATATTTTATATCCCTGCAGATATGTCTTCCCCTTCAGAGCCTGAAAAGGTGGTTCAGTTTGCTGTCCAAAAGCTGGGTAAGTATCCTGGGCATCTCTTTGGCTTTCAGGTGTGTGCACAGTTCTCATTCTAGTAGGAGCTTCCTGCTTCAGTTCCCTGAACTGAGGAAGGTGTTAAGGACATAGATGTACCACCAGAACTAAGTTCTGAGCCTGAATCATGCTGAAACATCATTCCAGGGAGTTGTTGTCAAAGTGTTTTCCTTTCAGTTCTACTGCTGAGGAGCAGTCAAAGCTGCTCCTTTAATCTGGGCACATTTAATCTGTCTTCATGGTAAAGCACTTCCCAGCCTTCTTAGGGAGTGGTTCAGCCCTCCTGGCATTTGACTCCCTGGTGGAAGGTCAGGGGATAGGTTTTGTGTGACTCCTTTTTCTGCTCTCCAAGGGGGCCTGGATTTCCTGGTGTTGAACCACATTGGCACAAACCGTTTCCAGGAGTGGAGCGGCGATGTGGAATACACCCGCTGGCTCATGCAGGTGAGAACTCTCAGCTCACCTGGAACTGTCTGAGCCTGGCTTCTCCTGGGACAGCTTTGGGAAGCTCCAAGGCAAATCCAAGTCTGTGGCAACAGTTGAGAACAGTCCTTTTACTTCATTCCTGTTTGAAGTCAAGCATGTCGTACATTTGTGAAAAGGAATGTTTGGGAAGAACTTCTGACTTCTTCCTTCTGTCCTCCTTACCTCCCTCTAGCCCAGCAGTTTAGGGTTGATGGACAGTTCCAGGCAGTTGTGTTTAGTTCAGGAAGGTCTGTAGGTGAGCAGCCAGCACTTCCTACTGGTCTATGGCATGTGCACGATTGCAGAACACAAAGTTGTTTGAAATGGGGTCTGCCATTTGAGTCTCTGTTCACAGATTTAGAGTTTTCCCGTAGAATCACCCTGGTGCCAGGTTTTGGGGCCATGGAAATGAAGAGCTGTTTTCTTCCTTCAGGTGGGTCATACTAGTTTCTATTTAATTTTGGAAGGAGGCTTTTTGCTGGAGAGTGGGAACATAGGTAAGAAATTCTTATAATTGAAGAGAGCAGTCAAGCTCTGAAGAGATGCTGAATTTTGTGCCTCGTCGTAGTCTGAGCTGAGTCAAGAGAAACTTAAAAGGGAAGGAAACTGAGACTCAGGTGTCTTTGGTAGGGATTGCAGAGTAAAGAATGGCATAAAGAAAAAGCAGGGACAGCTAATTGTGTCTTGTCAGGAAATCTGACAAGATTGTTAAAGCCCAGGAATAACCTTTGCTCTGAATCGTCTTCAGTGCTTTTTCTGGAATCTGAAAAGACTCATGGATGCAATGTTTGTCCCCATCTTTAGAGATGATTTTTCTCAATGTTTGAGAAGGCAATTCCAAACCATGCTCCTTCCCATTTCTGACCACTCTATTAAATTTCTTGGCTCATGCTTTCAAACCCTCTTGCAAGAACCATGTCTACATTTATCATTCCAGGTGAATTTTTTGAGTTATGTGGCTCTTGCAACAGCAGCTCTTCCCACCCTGGAGCAGAGCAGTGGTGCTCTGGTGGTTGTTTCTTCCCTCACAGGTTGGTGGCTTTACCTGGAATAAGTGCTGTTTTCATGGAAACAACTGTTTCCAGTACTGTTCATATTTCTTTGTTGTTCAACTCCTAAACAGATTTTCAAATGGTGCTTTTAATAGTATATAATAATAAATATAATAAATAATAATGAATATATATATGTATTATAATAATATAATAATATGTATTGTTATATAATCTAATATATAAAGGGAGACTCACCTGAACAGAACACGAGTTGATACAGAGTACAAAGCCTGCATCTTTTCCCAGATTCCCTCTCCATGGACCCTCCTTATACCCAGTTTCCTGGTGTTTTCCATTCTCTCTTTTCCCCTTCCAGGGAAAATGCCCACTCCCTTCACCACTTCTTACTCTGCCACCAAGTTTGCACTGGATGGATTCTTTGGCTCACTGCGCCATGAGCTCATCATGCAGAAGAGAAATGTGTCTGTCACACTCTGCATCCTGGGCCTCATTGATACTGCTTCAGCACTGGAGTACACCAGGTATGTCTTTATTTGTCTGCAGGAACACATCTGTTCTTGAAAGAATGCAAAAAAATGCACAGCAACTCAGTTTAAGAGGGTGTGTGCCCCTCTTTGGGGAGAGTCCCCCTGCCTGGGCTGTTCATCGTGGAGCAGGAGCCGGCAGAGCCCTGTGGGGTGAGCGTGCCCAGCTCAACCCCCAGCAGGCCCGCCTGGTTTGTGACGCTGTGCCCGTTCCCTGTTCCCTCGCAGGGGCAAAGTGCACCTGAGCGCCTCCCCCGCCCCCGAGGCCGCGCTCGCCATCGTCCGGGGCGGGGCCGCGCGGGCCGACGAAGTTTTCTACCCGGGGTGGCTGCGGCAGCTCTGCTGCCTCTGGACTCTGTTCCCCAGCAGCTCCAACCAGGTGCTACGGACTTTCTATAACTACAGCAGCCCCTGAGGGGCGCCCAGCCTCATCCCAGATCCCTTCCAATCACATTCCTGCCATCCCACTAAGCATCCCACTTGTGTCACACAGGAGCAGGGCAGCAGTGGTGGCAAAGTCTCCTTTTTCTAACGTGACTGGTGATCTCTAATCCTGCTTCAGCCAAGGTTCTGTTGGTGCTGCTGCCCATCAGTCAGAGATCTTTCCACTGTTCCCTCTGCCTTAGCCCTCCTCCCACCTCCCCTCCTCCTTCAGCCTCACCTGTCTGCTTTGACTGCATCCAGCCTTTTCTCAGCCCCAGCTTTAACTCCTGTTGTCTGCACAGGGATGTCCTGGAACATTTGTAATTCCTGGGACATCTCCCTCCACCACTACTCCATTTTGGATTCCATGAACCCTCCTGCCTCCTCTGAGTAGAATTTTAATCTCTATTGTAATTAAACAAGTTTTTAATATGTTGGTATTATGTGTTGATGCTTGCTCTGTGAAGAAATATTGATCTTCTGGATTCTGTGGGCCAGGGCCTGTTTGCTGACCCCATCTGACCTGTTAAATTAGCCCAGGGCTTTGGCAATGTCTTCAAGTGTAAGCATTACCCAAAAGCAGGTACAACTAAAAACATGAAGTAGAGCCCCAGTTACTTAGCAAGTAAAACTTTTATTAAATAAATTTAGGATTTTTTTTTTTTACCAGAGTGAGGAATTTGACATTGACAAAGCTTGTATCGCACCTGTAACATTGTACAGTCACATCAGTAACTGTGATGGAAGAAACTGTAAATGCTTGTTTTAAACCAGCTTGACCTAGGATTCCCAAAATCCTTTTTTTCCCATTTTGCATTTGTTCATCTTTTTTCTTTTTTTTTTTTTTTGTTTTGTTCAAAATTAGACTAAGTTTAAACTTCATGAAATTACTTGTAGCAGAAATAAAGTACATTATACAAATCACATACATAATAGATGTTAAGTATAAAAATGGTATTTACAATAAGTAAACATGGACTATAGAAACACACAGACTCTCACAGCTTCATTCACCTCTCATAAACTCTCAGCATCAGACACAGAAGGGTGGTTGAGGAGATGTGAAGGTACTTAAAGGACTGTGCCACAAACACCTGAACAAAGGGCAAACTGGAGGAGAATGAGAGTTGGCTGAGATTCTCCAAAATCCCCATAGCTCACTTCAGAATCAATTGCACCAACTTTGCCCCACCAACTCTCTGTTCCTATTTCAATGTGCTCACACACCCTCACACACACACCAATGTTTGTGGTACCTTATCCAACTCTGGAATATTGAAATCGTTCATTCCTAATCACTCTGGGGTTTGTTGGTCTGTTCTGCCTTGCTTTCCTTTCCTTACTTTTGTAGAAACTTGAAGAGACTGTTCCAAACTTCAAGGGATGTGCCTTGTCAGGATGACACACACCCCCCTCTCCCAGGGGATCTTTTTTAAATCGAGTTCTGAACTACATTCTGTGCTTTAGAGTTTGTGTATATAGTGTATAGAGCTGTCCCTACATATATATATGTGTGTATATATATATGTATATGCTGCATAATGTATAATCTATCTCTTGGAGGGGGTGCTGGGGGAAAAAAACCCAGAATAGAACCCTCTTTCATCCTATTTTCCTTGAATCTGCTGGGGAAGGCTTTGCAGCAGGTGCATGTGGAGAGTCCTCCTGCTGAATTCAGAGGGAGAAAACGTCCTGTGTCACCTGGAAGGAGAACTGCCCACTGCCCAGTGCTGGTATCCGACACAGGGAGGCAGTGTGCAGCCCCTGGGAGGCTTCTCTAGCTGTGCTGGAGATTGAATCTGCTCACTCTCTCATCTTCTCCTGCCTTCATCAAGAAAATGCTGTTGCCATGGAGAGCTATGAAACACGGATCTGTGCCATGTGTGGGGAGGCAGTGCAGTTCCTCTAAGTAAGGGGACAGGTTTCCTGTGCTTTCAGCCTAATCATGGAGTGCTCAGGGTAGGGGCTGGCACCACATCCCAGGAGCTTTGTCTGCAGAAGCCCTTGGAAAGGTAAGACAGAGCTCTCCAAGATCCTTAACCAGGCTGGTGCTAAGGTGGATGAGTGACTCAAGCTGAGCAGCTGACTGTGCCCTAATCCTGGAGGAATGTATTTCTCCTTCTTCTTGCTCATGTTGAGCACAGAGATGTGCTCTCTCTCTCTCTCTTCCCAACCCACCCCCAGCCCCCTCTCTCCAAAATGTTCAGGCCTATCTGCAGTGCGTGCTGAGAAGACACTGTTGCAAAGGCAAACCCCGAATTTCCAATACCTCTTGCAAGCAGTCAGTCTCTGAATGGAAAAGTTTGGTCCTGTGAGCTAGTTTAAAAAAAAAAATAGAGACTGTATATATTTATAGTTATCTATGAAAGGGCCAGAAACAGAGCAGGAGGGAGGGAGGGACGGAAGTAAATTTCCACACATCACTGCAGTAACCTAGAGACACACCATGGGTTTGCTTGGTCCATGTTCTCCAGCCACACCCCGAGAGGAAGAGCTCCGTGTCCCAGGGGCTGCTGGTTTGCTGGTCCCTTTGCTTTGCACCACGTTAGCAGCAAAAATGCGAGTCCAGGCGTGGCAAGAATCTTCCTCCTGGGCAGATATTGAGCCTTCTCTTTAATTGCATGTCTTGGAGAGGAGGGGAGGAGGAAGATGGGGTGGGTAAGGTGGGAAGCCGAGGAAGGAAAGGGGTGGTGTCAAAAGAGTCGATAAATTTACTGGCCTCTCTGAAAATCAACCTGAAGCAGAAATTCTTCCTCTGGACTTTCCCTTCACCTGAACAGAAAGGGAGGAGGGAGGGAATTGGGAGATTAGGAGGATATCTGTGCAAACCTCAGGCTTTGAGCTGCTGCTGCTTAAACCTGGAGGACTCTGACCCAAATCAGAACAGCCCTCCCTTGCTCCCCATTTGTAGGCTGGCAGGAGCTTGGTCTTGGACAGCAGCCCCTCAAGGGCTCACCTTTTCTCTGCTTTTCTGTGATCTCTGTGAATCATGGGATTTTCTCTTCTTACCCCAGAAAGCATTCTTTGCAGACTAACTTCAGGGCCCGTGTAACAACTGAGAACTGCTGGGGTTTAATACCTTTTTAGGCAGTCAAAAGCTTTTTGGGAGCAGTTGGACAGCAGAGTAAAACCTTGCTTAGACCACAAACAGGCCACTGGAACCATCTGCCTGTCAGGGCCCTGAGGGCACTCACAGCCCTTGATGAACTTGACCAGCCCCACCTGCACTGTCTGTTCACTCTCTGCCCACAGCTCCAAGAGTCTCACAGCTCTGTGCCATCAGCCTTTGTCTGATTTACAGTGTGGAAGTGCCAGGCTCCACCTGTCCATGGACCTGTCCTGTGCATGGATCTCATTACCTGGGCTCCAACCCCGGGACTGCCTTCCCACCTCAAGGTTTATTGCCATTACAGACCTGCCTAGACTGGACTATGTCTGACCTGTTCACCTTCACCAGACCTGACCCTGATCTTGACTCTCTGGCTTGGCTTTGGGCTCGCCCCATTGCCACCAATTTGCCTGATGATTGTTGAACCATCATCTCCAGCCCTGCTCTCATCACCCTGCTCAGGTGAAGCCTCTACCCCAGCAGCTGTGTCACTGCCTTCACTCCTGGCCTCCCACTCTGCAGGGAGCAGCTGGAGCCCTGAGCAGAGCTGTGCCCTGCTGGGGCACTTTACCTGTGCTGCAGAAGTGACTCCTGCTTGCTCACTGCTGTCAGTAGGGGTGGTTGGCATCCTTGGGCCGTTTTAACTGGACCTTCAAACGTTTCATGCCAATCTGGAAGCCATTCATGGCCTGGATAGCAGTCTGTGCACTGGATGGGTTGTCAAAGCTCACAAAACCTGCAGGAAGGACACAGGACACTGTTGGTGCCATGCCCAGTATGAGTGTCATTGTTATTGATTGTGCTTCCCTTGCCTGCACTTACCAAAACACTTGCTCTGATTGGTGGCACGATCCATGAACACCTTTGAGGAGATGATATTGCCAAAGGGCAGGAACATCTGCATCAGTTCATTGTCTCCAAACTCCTGGGGGAGATGGTAGATGAAGAGATTGCAGCCTTCAGGACCTGCAGGTAGGGGTGCAATGGGGAAGGACAAAACAGAAAGCCCCCAAAGGGCAGGGGAAGAGAAATGGGCTCAACTCACAGCACAGCACTGCAGGAGAGCCCTAGCACTGCCTCCCTCTGCCCTGATCTCCCCTTGCTTGTCTGTCACTGGTCCATGAAGGGATGTGAGGACTTTTAAAGAGCAACTGTGAGACTCTATACAAAAATAGAGTTTCTGGAGAGCAGATTCTCTTTCTAAACAGGGTTCTGGACACAACCAACTCTGTGAGTGTCTGGGTGCTCTTGCTGGAAGAAAATCAGCTGAAGTGAGTGCTCACAGCTGTCCCAGTCCTAGCAGAGCTGCAGACACTGCTGTGTGAAAGCTGCTGCTGTAGCACTCCCTGCAGTGTTGTCTTCAGTCCAGAAGCCACAGCCTTAACTGGAAACCTCCTGGATTGCCACACATCCAATTTATGGGCTGACCTGGTCCTGTCCACTCCTTCCCTTGCTCCTTAGGAGCACAAGAAGCTGCTCCCTTGCTGACACTTGCTCTACCGATCAGGTGCAGAGAGAGAATGCCTTTGCCTCCAAATTCTATTCAAGCCAGTTTTGAAGTAAGTTGAAAATAATTTCAGTAGGTTATGAATGCTGAAAAGAGAGGAGAGTACATTGGAGAGGCTGGTTTGCTTGGTTCCACTGTGGTTCTGGCACCAGCAAAGAGGGGGATGAGTGCTCTTTGCCCCTGACTGCACAGGGAAGGTGCTGACTCTCAGCCCTTTGGTGTGAAAGGTGTTCCAGGGCCTGCTGCCCCTTTGCACCTGGCAGCATCTGGCCAGATGTGAGGTCAGGAAACATCCTGTGATCCTTCCCAGTCCACTCACAGCAGACATGTGGTTGTTTCTATACCCCAGCTCCAGCACTGAAGATCAGTGGACAAAAATTAGTGCTGTTCTCCTCTCCACTGGCTCTGTTGTGCAGAAGATGAGCTCCACAAGTCCCACCCACACTACCAGACTATTCCCACTCCGATCCTCACCTTCTCGCTGCTGCTGCTGCAGGATGGGAGGCTGCTGAGGGATGCTCTGTGCAATGGGGGTGATGGTGGTGGTTGGATACACAGCTGTAGCCCAAGGAGACAGAACAAACCATTTACCTGAGGATCTGGTCAGCCACACAAGGGCCTGAGGGAGACAAGGGAAGCTGGTACCTGCATACTGCTGAACTCCTGTGAAGGCTGGGTGCAAAGTCTCTGCTACTGAAGGGCTCTGGGCTGCAGAGAAAAACAATCAAAAACACAGCAAAGGCAGTCAACCACTCATGCATTCTGTGTATGTGTGTAGTGTTGTTTCCCACCCTCGCCCCCAAGTGAGGAGTCTCAGTGCCTGGCTGGGAGGGAGCTACAAAAGTGTGGGGAAGCTAGAAAAGAGGAACCAACTGCAGGTCCTCAGGTCTCTGCATAGTGGAGTTTTTTTATTGCTCTCAGTACCTGAATATGGCACAAGGCCGTTGGTGTAAACTGTTTCCAAGGTTGGATGCCCATTTGGGAATGGTACCACTCCAGTGAATCCATTGGAAATGGGTGCCACCAGTCCCGGCATGGCCGCTGTTCCCAGGAGAGGTGGTGAATGTAGCCCTGGAGAACAAGAGAGGACATCCCATAGAAGTCAAGGTCCCACAAAACTCCCACTCCCCTCTTCCACCTGGCAAGACTGCTGTGTATGAAGCCATTATCTCTTCTATTTGGCACGTGGAGATGACAGACTGGTGCTAGAGCTGTCACACAATTAAGAGGCAGCACTAGTGGGAAGAGTGTGAGAAGAACTGCCAGTCCCAAGTGCTGTGAGAGCTCTGGGGAGGAACATCTTTGATCTGGGTTTGCACAGCACCTGGCATGACACATGCCTGTTCTGACAGGGGTTTGAACCCAATGTGCATTATTGCTGTGGGATGATGAACATGAACAGCACTGCTGACCTCAGAGTCAAGTGCAATCCTGCAATCCAGTCCTCTACTAAAACTGCAGCAAAAATGCACGGCCATAGGGCAAGAGGATGTGTGTTGAACACGTGAGGGTGCCAGGGGCTTGCAGGAACTTGTGCAGAGCAGAGACTGCCGTGCTCTGAGGCTGCACTGATGGAAAGGAGTGAGCTCATGCAGCTGCTGAGCCTGGAGGAGCAGAGCTGTGTTACCTGGAGTGCTGGGGCAGGAGGCGCCCTGGCCCTCACCTGACGCTGGTGCAATGGGAGCGGCTGGCAGCCCGTTGAGACTGACGGCCCCGATCTGCTGGATGTGGCACGGGGAGAAGGCGACGCCCGGGCTCAGGTAGCTGCCGTGGGAGGTGGAGAGAACCGTGGTCTGCTGCTGCATCAGCTGCAAAGCAGGACCGTGCAGTCAGGGCCTCCCGTGCCAGGGCCCTGCAGAGCTGGGGGAGGCTGTGCAGACCAGCCTGGCTGTCACCTCCCCCAGGTCCTGCCCACGGCCCTGGAGCTTCCCCTGGCACCGCCACACCTGCTGGGGTGGGCAGTGGTGTCTCCTCCCCAGGCCGTGCTCCCCAGGCCCAGTCCCCACCCCTGGGGCCCACGAGGTCCCTGCAGCCACGTTCTCACACAGCTGCTGCCCCTGCCAACATGGGACAGTGGCCTGGCCCCCTGTGAGAGCCCCCAGGAGGTGGGCACAGCCCCCTGTCCTGCAACAGGGGACACAACTCAGGGGCTATCCCAGCCCACAGAGCCAGAGCCACAGCTGGGCACCCCCAGGCCTCTTCCTCTCCATGGGCCAGCAGCCTCGAGGGGTTGGGCTCACTCAGCTGGGCACAGGACACCAGGACAGCCCCTTTGGCTCAGAGAGCTCCTGCAGTGGGGAGGGAGCAGGGCAGGGCTGTGCTGGCACCCAGCAGCACCATCTCCCCACAGCCCCTTGCACTCAGGCATAGACCCCTCTCCCAGGACAGTGCCAGATAATAAATAACACAGCTTTGCCTCAAGGAATGGGGCCCAAATCCCTCTGCTTTTGCCCAGCCTCCACAAGCAGATTGTGCTGGGAGACACACAGGGCTCATCCTGGCACAGCCACCCTGCTGTGCAGCCAGGTGTGTGCCCAGGCCCAGGTCTTTGGCCTGCTCTGCCCTCAGAGCTCTGGCCCTTGATCCCCTGAGCTCATTCCCTGGCACTGCCCTGCACCTGGGGCCAGGGGACATCAGCTCCTCGTGGTGCCATGACACACCTGCCAAGGCAGAGATGCACAGTACAAAAGGAAGGGTGGGAGGGTTGGGAGGAGGGTTAAGAGAAGAAAAAAATCCTTCTGATCCTATTTGACCATTAGGGGGACTATAAGATGCCGTTAGAGTGCAGTGGCAAAGAAGACTTAGTTCTGGATGCAAAATTATCCAGCCTTTTATCAGCTTTGTCTTCACATCAAGCAGGAAGAGCAGGGGAGGCACAGGCATGGCTCTTAGGAAAGCAGAGTGTCTGAGGAGGACCTGAGGGGTAACACAAGGCAAAACGCAAGGAAACAACAAAAATCTTCCTGACATATCCTACTGTCTGCTTTGCAACACAAACACAGAGCTCTCCAGGAACCCACCTCTTCCAAAGGGCTGAAATCAGTAAGGCAGTTTGGCCCAGGGCTCAGCTGAAGGATCTGGGAACTGAAAAGTTTGTGGCTAGCTAAACCTCCCAATTTCCTCCACAAAGAAGCTGATCATGGCTTTTGCATAAAAAGAAGAAGAATTTCATGGCAGGGCTGCCTCTGTAAGCTGGTACAAGCAAAGCCACGGGGTGAAATTGGCTTGAGCCCTTTTTGGGGATGGGTGAGTTCTCCCAGGCCCATCCCAACCCAGGGGTCACTCCTGTGCTATTCCAAAAAGGATAAGCCCTGGTATCACTTCTCTGTTCACCACCACATCATCCCTGGCTCCCCTGGAGCTGGACTCACTCCTGTCACTGGGAGCCACCCCGAGCCAAAGCTGCAGTGAGTGACCTGTGGCCTCCCTGGGCTCACAGGGCCCTGCTGAGCCTCTGTGCAAGAGCCCTCGGGTGCTCCTGCTCCTGTCCCCACACTGTCCCCACTCCAGGGTGCAGGAACCAACACATTTCCTACTCACTATGTGAATATTGATCTGCTCTTTTCTCATTAATGCCTGTTCTGTGCCAGGCTCTGGCTGGACCAAGGCCTCCATCCGGCTGCATGAGCACCAAATTGGCACTCTGCAATTGTTCTCATCACTTACATAAATTACCATAATGAACCATAAGAGCAGAAATAAAAGGGGGGGGAGGTGTGAACAAAATATGTTTTGTGTTTGGAACTAATTGATTTATGGTATCCAAGAAATATTCAGACATTATAAGCACTTAGTAAATTGCTCTAGCTGCTTTTTTAAGACTTCGGGCCTCTTTTGTATTGGTAATTTTCTTTTCAGCTCCCAAACATTTCCCTGAGTCCACCTGAACTAACCTGTTGAATAAAATGAACTCATTTACAGAGGCACCTGGGATAAAAACCTGATTTAAGCACTGAAATAAACTGCTTTCAAATGCTTAGCCAGTTGTAGTTCCCAGGTGAGACTTTTTCTTACAGTTTCAGCTAACATGCACTGTTTGACTATTTTAAGTCCTTACTTTGCATATTTGCATAGATCTGAATAACTTTAGACTGAACTTGGTGTATGATTATTTCACATTTAATTTGAGATAGTTTTTGAAGAAGAAGGTTATTGATATAAATTTAAAACAGACAACTGAAAACAAAACTAAAACAACCCAAACTCCAAACTTCTTCCTAAACCCCTGGGGACGACTTTGGCTTGGTAACTCAGCAAACCCCCTGAGGACAAAGGAGAGGAAGCTGTTGTGTATTAAATTATGGTTACAAGAGGCTGTGATGCCTCTGATGCACCAGCTCACCCCAGCAGCACTTGCTCCTGTCAGTCTGGGTCAGCCACATCCAGAATGGGCAGCTGCACCTCCCAGCCCTGGGGGGACTTTGGGTGCAGCATTTACTCCAAGCCCAGAATCAGGAAGGCTTGAGGGATTTTGGGCTTCCCCTGAGCTCTGGCTTACCAAAGATCCCAAAGGGCTGCCCATGGCAGAGCATTCTGAGGAACCATAAGGAGATTCAGCATGGAAATCCCTCTTTTTTGCCCTCACTTTTAGTGATGTTTGATACATTCCAAAGGGCTGATTCCCTCTCCTTCTCCCTCTGATGGTGGCACTGTGTGTGTGTGGACTGGCTGGGATCTCTACTTTAGAAGGGAGACCAAAGATGGGCAGGGCACAAGAGAAGAAACGGTCAAGTGCCTCAGGGAAAAAAAGAACCAAACCCAGTGGAAAGTAAAAGGAAAGGAAGAAAAAAATCCTAAAAATGTGGGAGACAGGCGGAGTCTCGAGTCGAGGGGAAAGCCAAAACAAAGTCTCAGAGGAGGAAGGCTGGTGAAGAATCAGAGAGAGCAACACAGTAACAGACACAGCTGAGGAGAAAGAAGATGCAGACAAGCAAGGAGGCACAGCTTAGACCTGACTGCCTTCTTGTCATCAGCAGGGGTTCCTGAAGATTGAAAGACTCAGTCTGGAAGCTCTTGCTGCCCTTCCTCCTCACACACCTGGACCTCAAGCTGATAAAGCACCTCCTGCCACCTCACAGTGTGCTCCACTCCTGCCTTCTGCACCACCACACCATGCCCGAGCCAGGGCAGACTCCAGGACAGCAGGAGACACACCAGGATGATCATCTCATGGCTGACCCACAGCTGAGATAAGCTACAGCTTTTGAACTCAGGTACAGCTGGCTCCTGGGCTGGACAGGAAAGAAGGATCCTGGCAAAAGGTGGTGCCTGGTCACAAAAGGGTTCTTCAAATAATCTGTGTTGGATCAATTCTATGTTTGGCTTACAAATTTCCCCAAAGTTATGGAGCCTCATATGTATTTCCTTTTTTCTCACCTATACTCTTGCCACACACTTAAAATGCATTTGGCAGTTTTGGGGGAATCTTTGAGGAAACAGCCAACCATTTAGAAGCAGTTCCTTCTCTGTCACATGAATGAAAGGAAGGCACACCAAGGAGCTGCTGAAGCCAGAGGAGAAGAGGAGGAGAAGTGGTGTCAACATACACCAAAAGAACAGGTTTTATTGCACTCCCCCCTAGAAAATTACTTTCAGTAACAGTATCTACTTTTGAGTTCTTTGAATCTCTGGTGCCTTGAGCAATTTCTGAGCCTCCTTCCATGGGCTTTACACTTGGCAGCAGAGACCTGAAAATGACAGTCACCAAGGAGGCTCAAGCAAGGCTCCAGCACAGCTGATCTGGGACTTGTTGAGTCTGGGACCCACCTCAAACATCAGTGGCAATTGCCACCATGGCTCCGAGGCAAGGAGGTTCTCTCACTAAAAGCCAAAGCACAGCCAGGCTGCTGAAACCCCTCTGGCTCTCTGCTCCCCACTGCTCCCTCTCCAGCACCTTGCAAACTCCACAGTCCCACTGGCCAAGGGAGAAAACCTGGGAGCCAAGATCAGCACTGGGGGGGGGCCTCCTGGAAATTTCAGCAGAGAAATAAACTCGTGAAGGTGGGTCTCAGAGCTCTCCTGCTGCTCCATAACCAGAGAGACACACATTTGTGCCACAGAGCCAGAGAGAGGCTTCACAAGTTGGTATCACAGGTCTGTCAGACATCACCCAGGAACCAATGCTCTGAGCTCTCCTCATAACAAGACAGAAAGGTAGTGGGTCATGACTGAGCTGTTCCCAACACCTCCACATCAGAGAAATCCCAGGCTCACTTTGAGGAGGCCCCAGCTCTTCCCTACCCCCCCACTTCCAGGAGAAAAAACACACAAAAACTGTGCAAGGCAAAGTAGCCGAGTGGAGAAACGAGCCAGGAGCACTCCCAGGGGCTGGGAAGCTTTCCCACAGCTGCCAGGAGATGAGTTTGTGGTGTCCCAGGGGCTGCCTGGGGCCAGCAGGGCAGCGTTCCCCACCCGCCCCCGGGGGATACTCACAGCCTGCGCATAGGCGCTGTATGGGCTGAACGGCAGGGAGAGAGATGGAGTGAAAATGCCCAGCTGCCCCACCATTTGCTGCATACGGCGCAGGGTCCTCTCCTTATCTGTGTCAGCAAACTTCACCACTAGACTGGAGGAGGCACCCTAGGCACAGAGAGGAGACAGAGAGGAGGCAGGAGAGAAGAGGCGTGGGACAGCCAGAGAGTCAGCGGGCAGGCAAGGGAGGATGGGGCAGGACAGGCAGCAGACAGGAGTGGGAAGAGGAGCAGAAGAGCAAATATTGGCGTGGAAGTGCTGGGGAGCTGCCGGGAACCTGGGCTGTCCCCTTCCCCATCTGTCTGTCTGTCCATCCAACCCTTTCCCTCACACAGCTGCCTAGGGGGATGCACACACTCACCAGGTGATGGTGCAGCCAGAACACCCAGGGCATCGATGGCCACAAGCATCATCTTCCCACCACCACGAGCTTGGCTGGACAGGCAGAGCAGCTCCTGGCAGCTGGGAATTCCCTGGCTGCAGCAGTGCACTGTCCTGTTGTCCATGAGGTGCCCAATTTCAAGTTGGAGATTGGCAGAGATGAGGCCACAGCTGCACTGGCACAGGAAGGCCCAGCTACAGCCACACAACCCCACCCAAGGCACAAAGGGCTCCCACCCACACCCAGCCCGCCCCAGGGGCTCCTCTACTGCCTAAAAAAGAGAAGTCGAGGAGTGCTCAGACACTGAAGCCCTGACCACCCATGAGGCTGAACTGTCAGCTTTCACCCTGCTCAGTTTTGAACTACTCCAGGTAGCTGTTTTCAAGACAAAATCATGGCCTGATTTTTGGCTTTTATTTAGCTTTTCTAGCTGTGAGTGCTGTCACTCCCAGCCTGGACAAACACAGCCACAAACAGCAGCCCAGGGGACAGGAGGGTCACTATGAGTGGAGCACTGATGTGCACACACCCTCAAACACCTCCCAACCACACCAGCTGGGCACTGCTGCTGAACCTGTCGTGGTTTTTTGGAAAGTGTGGGGAGGTCCCTGCAACAGGGAAATGGGACAAGGATTAGGAAGAGGGTAGGTCCCCTGGCCTTATACTCACGGGCATTGTCTGGCTGCCATGGAGTGCGTGGATTGCTGCCTGAGCCTCTGTGTGAGATGAGAACTTTACAAAAGCACAGCCTGGAAAGGGACAGAAAGAGCACAGGAGATTGCAGTGACAGGACTGCTGTGAAAGTGCCATCACGCAAGAGACAGTGTCTGTATCTCAGGTAAGGCAAAGGAAAGCCACCCCAAGGAAGCAGGGAACAAAAAGGATGACACATCCCAAGTCCTCTATCCTGGAAAAAAGAGGAAGGGTCTCAAATTATTACTTCAATGATATACTCTACAGGTTATGACACCATCTCCACCCTTGCCCCTGATCACCTCTGCCCCAGATTCTCTGTGGACTCCTCACTGTGGGTACAAACAACCTGCAGCCCCAGACTGACAGACCAGGCTCACAGTGACCCTGACAGCTCAGCTACTCCTCGTGCTCTGCTCCCCTCAGACTCTGCCCACCTTCCCCAGTCCTTCCTGGCAGCAGAGGACTCTTCCTGCCCTGCTCCCTATTCCTGGCTGTTTTATGGGCTCCCACAAATACAGGGAGGGGAGTAAGAGCCCCAGTGGGAAGGTGAACACTCCCCAGAGCAGGGACAAAGGGCAGGACACACAGAGGGTTCACACCTTTGCTGTTCCCATCAGGTCCACGGAGCACCGTGCATTCATCAATGACCCCAAATGGTTCAAAGAGCCGGAGCACGTCATCCTCAGACTGCTGCTTATTTAACATGCCCACAAAGAGCTTCCTGTCCCCTAGGGGCAAACACAGAAACATCAACCTTCTATGAGGCTTGCAGTCCAGAGCAGGAGGAGAGGAACACTTAAGCACAAAGCAGCCTGGTGTTAAAAACATGCCTGGCATGGAAATGATTTGTTGTTGGCTGAAATGCTTCCAGGGGTGAAAATGGAGGGTCTGCCCAAGCTCCTCACACCTTTAAGAGTTTCTGTGGCTTGCCCTGTCCTACCCTCCCCAATGGAAAACAAAGGATTAATAATTTCCTTTCACCCATCAGCCCTTTCCTTTGAATAATCAAAAAAGAAATTATAGTAAGAAAAACTGTCTGGGCAATCCCATTTCTATTGATCAGCAGGTGAAGTCCAACAGGTGCCTCAGGAAATACAGCAGACCAACCCAGGCAGGGAGATATATTCCAGGACCTTTGACTTCAGTTTTCCTTTTCCTCCTCTCCAAGACCATAATTTCTTTAGCTGCCATGTAACCAAGCATCTTGGTTTCCATTTACCCTTCCCCACTCCAATGTAACCAGCTGTCCCCAAGGCCTGGGATAAACCCTGGCGTCCTCTGCCTCACTGTAGGATTACCCAAACACCAGACAGCTGGGTGAAGGCCAACCACCAGCTCCGTGGTCCCTGCTCCCCTCTCTCAGTGGCATTGTGTACCCGTGTCACACTGGCAAGGAGCTGCAAGAGTGACCAACACATGCAGGACTTTGAGCTCAGAGTCCTTATGTGTTCCTCCTCAAAGAGAGAAGTGAGGATTATGGTTTTGTTGGGATGGGTGAGTGTGGAGGCAAGGCAGGTGCAGAGTGCCTTCTCCCACTGTCTCCTGCCCTCAGCACCCACAGGAGCCCATCCCATGCCTGGTGCTGTCCAGCCAAGCACAGACACAGCAGCGTTTGGGGGCAGCATCCTCCTCACACTGGTGTGAACAGCACTAAAACAGCACAACACTGAAATCCCAGCCAGCCCAAGCTCCGTTTTTGCCAGGAAACAGAGCTGACCCTCCCCCAGCGCCCCAGATCTGCGTGGGGAGACACGACCCACAGGAGGGAACGTGTCGGGCTGTGGCTCGGGAGGATCCCTTATTAGCGACAGGATCAGAGGGGCTGGCTCCAAACAAACCAATGCAATGTGACGCACGTCAGGGGCAATAGCAAGGGAGCTGCTCTCTGCTTGAGAGTGCAGTGACCTGAAAAACAACAGGTCTTGGAGCTACAGCAGCAGAGCAGCTCCGGGGGGGGAGCTGTGTGCGGATGCCAGGCAAGGATGGCACACGACACACTCACACTGTCACCGAGGCTCCCCCAGCCCCTGCCTCACTCCTCTCGCCTCAGGGGATGAGTCCCCACCCAGGTAAGGAAGGAAGGCACCTCCCAACTGCTCAGCCAGGTACAGCTGCATTCAGCAGCACACACAGGCAGCACCTACTCGTGCCACGGGCCCCTCACAGAAAAAAAAAGCAGATGCACACAGGCAGCACTAATGGACGAGCACAAAGGCTCACACACGCCCTGGAACACACTTGTACATCCCCAGCCCCCCGGGGATGTTCTTCCAGAACGAAACTCCTTGGTGAGCAAGAGGAACGTGCAGACAGCCACACTCATCCAGCAGCAGACACCACAGGGAGTCACCTCACCCTGCCCAGAGCCCCAGCACAGGGAGGGGTGTTGGGGCTCTGTGCCTCGGCCAGGCACAGCTCTGCTCTAGCCCCAGGCAGACATGTGCCACTTGTGTTCACCACACACATCAAGTGTTAGAAGTGCTACAGCCAAGGCTCTTAACCCAGTCCCAAGCAGCTACTCCTGATTTATATAAGCAGAAGTGGCTGAAATATATGGCTTTGCTTAGTTTTTTAAAGGCCAAATTTCCCAGCTTCCCCATTTTCATAATTCCCTGGGTAACTACACCCATGGGAATTTCACCTCCTTCTGTTTTCCTTGTGATTCTTTCTACATTTCTCCCTGCACCTGCATGGCAATGGCTGCCTTTGGAGACATTATTTCAGCTGTTTGAGTCCATTCAAATTGGTGATGCCCAATAATCCCCAGCCAAGGCACAGGAGTTCATAAAGCAGGTGCTGTTCAGCTGCTCCTGTGCAGGGAGACAGCACCTGCCCCTACAAGGGCCAGCTCAGGAGTGCTGGTGGTCAAATCAACCAGAAAACAGCACACAGAGAAGGTGAAAAACCTGACTGGAAGAGAGGGGGTGGAAAAAAAAGGGACTGGACAGGAATAGATTTCCTGGGCAGTGAAGGGGAGCATGAAAACTAAAGGAGCAGCAGCTCTGTGCTCTGACTGACATCACCTGGTGCCAGATGTGAGCCCAGTCTGGCCATGACAGAGGACACTGGAGCTCTGTAGGGCTCCCCCTTCCTCTATCCTGAACCTCCACTGGCAACCAGGCCTTTGTTCAGACAGGTGCACCATGCCACCTTTGTGTGGCAAACATGGGAGCTCCTTAAAAAAATCATCAAAACAGGGGAGAAATACCTTGGGAAACATTGGTACTGACTTTAGGTGCTGTGGAATAATCCTCTGTTCTTTGAACTAGCAAGCAAATAACTGTGGGCTAAGATGTGACAGACAGAAATGCATCTGGTGGTCTTTCCTTTCTCTTCAGGGACCCCTGGCTGGGGCAGGGGGTGTTGAGGCACCTGGGAAAGTCAGTTATCCTACAACTTGCTATCAAACCAACATCAAATTACGAGTTACTCATTATTTTCTACTTCAGACAGCCCTCAAATTTCCTGGGTAATTCCTGTGGTTTCTTCCTCACATCATTTCTGGTGAATCAAAAGCATTTTTCTTTACCCTGCCCTGTGGGAAAAGTCCACTGAAACAGTAAATGCTCCATCCCTGCAGCTTTACAGGTCTTCTGTTATCTGACAGGGCTCACTAACAGAACCTTTTGGAAGTCCTGCCTTCATGTGGGAATTTCACCTTTCCTTTTTGGAATTTGGAAGAAAAAAAATATGCCAGTCTTCCTGGATATGCAGCACAGGTTAAAACTGTGACACCTTAGGGACTTAAGCTACAAAGGCAAATATAAATACACACACCTATGCATTTGGAATCTTTTCTGAATGCCCAGAACAGCAATAGTAAAAGGGAACGAAATCACTGACAACGTAAGATTTTTTTCACAGTGAATCCTGCTTCATCCAGCTTGCTTCCAAAGATCACACGTAGGAAAATGATCCAGGCTGTTCCCTTTGGACGCCTCTGGAGCAGCTGGGGGCCTCTGAAAGGGCTCTGCTGCTGCTGTCCTCTCCCTCTCTGCATCTTGGAGCCCAACCCACGATCCGGGATCCTCTCGATTCCGTCAGCTCCCAGCCAGGGCTGTTCTCCCACAACATCCAGGCTGACTCATCCCTCCCCAGCCGGGCTGGAATGCTGCAAACCCTTTCACCTGATCTGCTATCAAACCCTTTCACCTGATCTGTTATCAAACCCTTTCACCTGAGCTGTGATCCTAAAGCCATCCATCCCAAACCCTCTGGCATTCTCAGGTCATCAGCTCCTTGAGCTCCCCAGCAGGGATTCCTGCAGGCTGGAATTCTCCTCTCCTCTCCTGGGCACAGCACACCCTCCCCTTTCCTGCTGTTTTCCCCTTCACTTTCTCCACAGCTCCTGATTTTCACCCTCTGATTGGCAATTTCCCGTGCTGTCCAGCAAGCAGGGAAATTCACCGTGATCTCTGACTGTCGAGTTCCCATGGAAACGTGCTCTGGGCACTGTCAGCCGCGCAGGCAGCAGGAGGGGCCGGCACAGAGCACGTTGTTGATGAAGGTACCACGGGAACGAGCCAGGGGTTGAGGCCGAATGCTGTGGCCAAAAGAGAGCACACGAGCACTGGACACAGCTCTGACAAAGCCAGTGAATTCAGGTCAACAGCAGGCAGCAGGCAGGATCAGGGAGAGAGGGAAGCCCAGTGCTGGCTGTGGGTGGGATGCAGCAAATCTCTTTGGGAGGCAGAGGGAGCTTCCTTGTCCCTGGGCAGTGCTGAACGGCTTGGGTTACCTGTCATGGCCCATCAGGGCAGCCCAGAGCCCCAACGAGCACACAAACTCCTCTGCCCCTCTGCCCCTCTCCTCCTGGCACTCCAGGCTCCCAGCAGAGAGCAGGGAAATGCTGACAATGTCTGGCCCAGAACCACAAGTCCCACTCTGAACTTTTTCACAGTGAATTTCTTCTGCAGGGTGCAGGAACACTGAACATCCAGATATCCCCACACAGCCCCTGCAGGGTTTGGCCAAAATTGCCCCTTTGGCAGAAAAATGAGCATCTCTCAGACAAAGAGACAAATCCTGATGCTCTAACTTCATGTTCTTAATCCAGGGTGCTTCACTTGAGAAATGTCAGTCCCTGGTGAGTATAAAAGAGGATCCCTTCAAGGATAATGCAGAGCAGTGCCTCACTGATGCATGCAGCTATTCCCTTGATAGATTCCTAATCCACACACTTCTGCTCTGCCCCAAATCTTTCTATTACCTCCTGCCAGTGTGGGGCTACTGCTATAGGGATATTGCTCTTCCCATATCTGCAGAGTTGTTCAGCCACTTCTCCGACAAGTGGAGCATCACACCAGGAACGTTTCAGAGGAGTGACCTGTCTCAGACAAACACAGGGTGCTGTCTTGATGCTGCTCCTGCCTCAGGACAAAATCCAGTTTGTCATGGATCCTGTGGGAGCTGCTTGTTCTTGAGCTCTGCGAGGAGCCTGGAGGGAGGTGCACAGGCTGCAGGAGGCAGGTGTTCAGACTCCAAAGATTTCTGTCCTTGTCCATGGGAAGCAGAATTGGTGTTCTGACATTTGCAACCATTAGGGAATGTGGCACTTTTTCATAAACTCAGAGATTTCAGAGTCCAGTGGCTTGGCCAAAAGGCTTGTTCCCAAATCAGCACCCTGGTTTTTAACCTGCTGATGGTTCCAGCTCCATTTGCCAGAGGAATCAGAGATGCCACATCCCAACACTTAATATCAGGTGGGTGTGTACAGAAGAGCCCCCAGTAGTGCCCCACCAGCAAAAGAGAGATGAAATGGCCTCAGCCCTGATTAGACACCAGAATTGCACTCACCAAACACACAAACTTTTTTTTTTTTTTTTCCATCAGTGATATAGGGGAAGGATTGACCACCCAATGGCTGAATGCAGGGGCAATGTCAGAGAGAAGCCAGCTCTCCCCACACCACCCACTGCAGGCATCTCTAAAGGATCTCTCATCCATTCATAACATCATTTTCAACAGGGAGAGTGAAAGACCCTGAAGATCCTGGTCTCTTTTTATTCCCTATAGCAGAGATAAGCACCTTAAATTCAACTCTAAACCAAGGGGCTGAAGTAAAATACCCAGACTTCTGTATAACTTAGGTGTACTACCCCTCAAGTAAATAACCAGAAGTAACAGATTCTATCTAAACAGACTTTTTTAAAAAGAGCATCACACAACCATAAATACACACATTCATATAAAATATTAAAATATATATCTCATGTTCTTGACAGTGCAATAACTGACAGTCACTACAAACTGTTTGGAAATGTAAAACAAAAGCCTTCCAGATCTAAACAAAGCATGCAGGAGATGCTGTCCCACAGCACAAACAGCAGCACACAAACCCTCCCCTGGCCTCTACTAAACTGCTCTCAGGGGCAGCACCAACAGCACAGGGCATGGAGAGGCAGATGTAGAAATGGAGAGAAAAGGAAAAGAAATGGATCAGTAAGGCAAGGGAAAGAAGCAAAATGAGTTAATGGATTTGGAAAGGGCTGAAGTTGCAAACCTTCTCCACCTGGAGGAGGCATTTGAGCTGTTGAGAGCTCCCCATTAAATTACCAGATTCTCTTGTTCCCAACCTTCCAGCTCTGAACTTCTCAGTACAGGCTGCTCTGACCAAGCTGGTCCCCTGCAGGCTGACAGCACCTCCATCTCAGACATTATTTCCCCACCGTGTGATCTTTTCTGCAACAGCATTTTGGCCTTGACAATGTGCTGGGGGCTGCTGCAGGACTGAGAGTGGCAGGGCTGAGACAACTCAGCAGTGATGGGGGAGGCAGTGGAGGGAGCTGCAGACAGGAGAGTCAGCTGCAGACCAGTGAGCTGAACACGTTAAAAAGCCAGTGCTGCTGCAGGGATCTGGCTCTTATTGGGCTGATCAGGTGCAGGGATGAAGGAACCTCTTCCCAAAGGCTTCAGGAGCCCCAGTGCCACACAGGTCTGCTTCAGTAATGTCCTGGGGCAGACACTGCCAGGCTGATGGCATCCTCAGATAGCTGGGAAAGAGAGTGGAGGGGGCAGCCACATCCTCACCCTCAGGACCTGGTGTGCTGTCAGCTGCCTGCTGTGTCCCTGCACTGCCCTCCCGCCCCCTCAGCTCTCTGCCACACACAGACTCCTCCTCATACAGGACCCTGTGTCTCATTTCCTGGTCCCCCTGACAGGCACAGGGCCACCAAAGGAGAAACAAGGAGAGATGACAACTACCTCCACGGCTCTCGCTGTCCGCAGGTTTCACCTGGATCGGGCGCGCCATCTGCAAGGGAAGGGAAATGCAGAGGTTATTGCTTGGCCCAGTGCCCAGCACACGCTGCTGAAGGCACTGGCAATAGGGCAGCAGGACAGAGGCAGAAGGGAAACCAAGACATCGTGATGGCAACCAGCACCCTTGAAGGAGGGATCGTGTTTTTTCCAAAAGGAACTTGGCGCTTTTCCCTGCTCAGCTGCTCACCCCAGAGAGCAGCTCTCCTGGAAATGCCCACCATGCATAAACCTCTGCCTCCTCAGCTGCTGCAAGTGGCACAGAAAGGACTCTGAGGAAGCAGCTCATCACCATGTGACTGGAGCCTGAACAGTGGTCAGGGTGGCCTGAGGTGAGACTGTGCCTGGAAGCTCTTCCTGTGTCTGCCCTGACTCAGTGCAGGCACAGCCACGTCACCTAATTGAGCCACTCACTGTCCTTGCAGCAGGGAAGAGACACTGCCTCTGAACTTGGCCAGAAGCAGCACAGCAAGCAGGCCTGTCATGTTTCCCCTTCCCCAGCCCTCATGCAGACAGATCTGTGCACCAGAGTAGCTCTTGAGAAGGGCAGTGCTGCTCTCCAGCAACATCTCTCATCTCTGACCCTCAGGGGCAATGCTCAGGTTGAAAGTGGCAAACTCCTCTCACTTGGGTGTGGAGAAGAGGTTTTTTCTTCTCTTGCAGCCATTAGTGTCATCAGCAATAATCCAACCACAAACAAGCCTGAAGGGTAGCTTAGCTCACATGGAATGGGGACTCTCCAGGTAAGACAGAAGTAGCTGCATTAAGGAACCCACAGCTTTAAATGTCTGGTTTGAAAAGCAGGGCAAAACTCATCTGCTGGCAGGTCTGTGTGTCCTGTGCTGCCCAGAGAGGCAGCTGACAAGCTGTAGCCTCCTTTCCCAGCTAGCAGGATCCAACTGCACCAGAATATCCTCCAAGGAATGGTGCACAGGGCAGATTTCCACATTCACAGCACATCTCAGTCCATGCCTCTCAGCATCACTCACTGAGGCTGACAGTGACCTGAATCAGTGACATTCATAATAAAAAACAATCAGAATATGGCAGGGAAGGCCTGCACACGAGCTGCAGGTCCAGGCATAGTCTGCCCCCTCTCTTAGGAAACCCCTGAGGAAAAACAGAAAATGAAACCAAGCCATAAAAGTCACCAACTGAGATGTGTTTAGAAGCCAGCATGCAATATGTGGAGGGCTGTCAGTCTCCAAGTGGTGGCTGAGCCAGACTGGCCAGAAACCAGAGGCAGAGCCCACATTTCCAACAGCTGGAGGAAATCCGTGAGGTGGCTCTGCAGTTCACAGGACAGAGATGCCAAGCAGGAGGGGACAGGCTGGCACGGCATGGCACACAGCCTGGCAGCTGGGGGCTCTGGAGCTGATGGCTCTCAGGCAGGATGGGCAGAGGTTGAGAGCAGGCCCACGCAATTCCTGCCTCAAAGATTGATCGTGGGGCTGCTGGTAATGGCCCCAGGGATGGGCTGGCAGCTCCCCAAAGGAAGGCCAGGCTGCTGCACCTTGACAGACAACAACCCCAAGACCTGCTGAATCATTTAGGGAAGAAGGAGAGGCTGCAGGTCCTTCTCCCACTCTTGATCAGCTGCAGGGATTTGCAGAGCTCTTGATATCCTGCTGTTGCTGCCATGTGGCTCCAGCACTGGAACTGCCCAGTCCCTGGGCTGCTGCTGCCCCCAGGAGCTGCCAAGGGCCCAGCACTTCTCTCCTGAGCTGAGTGGGATGTGGGGCAGGGATTCAGGAGCCTGCGGTCAGAGATTGTTCCACAAAGCCTCCAATTCCCTTGCTGAGAGGCTGCTGTCACTGCTCACGGTCCCTGGCACCCTGCCTGTGTGAGCTGAGGCTGGCAGAGCTGTGGGAGCAGGCTGAGTGGGAGAGGGCAGGCAGCCCAGATGTGTGCTCACAGGAGAGGGCTCCGTGCAGAGCCAGGAGAGGCAGCTGGCCACGTCACATCCTACTGCTCCCCCAGCACCGAGGAATAGTTTTGTTTCTACCCAGGATGCAAAACCAGGGCTAAACTAACTGAACTGATGGGGAGGGAGATGGAGGGACAGACTCAAAGCTCAGCTTCTGTGAGAAAGCCAAAGCCCCAAAGCCATTTGGGGGTAGGAGGGGCGGCAGGGATGCTGTGGAGATGCAGTGCACACACATCCAGCACCACCCTCCCGGGGATGCAGGGGCTGAGGGCGACGAGTCGGGAAGGAGGGGGGGAGACAAGGGGGAGGTTAAGTACCTGAGGCCATCTCCCTGTCCCCTCCCCCAACAGGGCTGTCACTCCAGCTCCCAGCACCTAGGATAAAGGAGGTGTTGTCATGGAAACGGTTATTCACCACATGGAACCTGACATTTGCAGTTGCCATGGAAACTAGCTCTTGGGGGCATTCCCTCTGCTTTGCACAAAAGAGACATTTTGATATGATCTCTGGGGAAGGGGCCCCCTCTACCCATCTGTCCATCCCTGTCCTTTCCCCCATCCCAGGGACGTGACCCCAGGGGCGGTGACCCCACTGAACCTGCCACCCTGGGCCAGTGCATCCCCCAGGGCCACTGACCCCGTGAGGTGATGTGCCCACAGCTGGGCCCAGCATGGTGCCCTGGCAGTGCCAGCACAGAAATGTGGGTTAGTGCTGCTGCAAACCCAGAGGCAGCTCCTGGCTGGGGCTACAAGAGGGAGCAGAGCTGCCCAGCTATGGCTACAGCTCCTCTCCTGCCCACCTGAAACAGCACCCGGGGGGGGCACAGGAAGACTTTCCCTCTGCCAGTATCAGACCAAGCCCTGGGTCAAGGGCTGCCCATTTCCAGAGGCCTTGGCAGCACCAGTGACTTTGAGAGACACCCACCAGCCTGAGGTCGGGTCTCTGGGCTGGTCTTTGTCTGCTCTGGAAGATACTGGTAAAGAGAAGAAAACAAGACACAAGAAATTTGTCCAGATGCTGAGGCTTGGAGAAGAGCAGCAGGATTGTCTGCCAGCTTCTTCCTGAAACAGGAGGTCTCCCAGCTGAGGTAGCCATGGTCCTCCTTGCACAGAAGTGGACACCCAGAGGCTTCCATGAAGCAGGACACAACTACTTTAATCCTAAATCTCATGTTGCCACCAAAGACGAACAAATTATCAAAGGTCTCTCAAGCAGAGCGAGTCCAAAGCAGCTTTAAGTCAGTCACATAGGTCTCAAGGCCTTGAGAACTGTCCCTGGAGAATCCTAAACTTTGTATACAGATCTCAGACAGAGAGCTCTGTCACCTACAGGAACACACATAGGGATGGTCAAGTTTTACCTCTCCCATTTGAAGGAGAAAGAGATGTACAGGGCAGCAGGGAGGACCCACTTCTGGCTTACACAGCAAACTCTGGAAGTACAAATTCTCCCGGTCTCCAGTCATCACCTGAGGCTGCACAGTAATCAGAGAGCACACCTGAATAAGAAAACTCTATTTATATATTTGTATTTGTATACAGCCAGCTGGGCCCAGAATCCAGCAGTCAGAATGTGCCTGCCTTAAATTCCCAGAGAGGAGAAGATGTACCTGCACAGACATGGATGCCTTTTCCCACACACAAACACATAGGTGAGCACATGTGTAGGATGGAGAATTCGAGCAAATGATTCATGAGCCTGCACCTGCCTCACAAGCTGAGCTTCATCTTCCCTGTTAAATTATTCAGCTGAGCATTATTAGCCTTTGTTTGTTAAGAATATCCCATTAACATTTAGCACAGGCTGTCAGGCTGCCATGGGCCCCTGCCCCAGTCTCTCACCCTCACCCTTCAGGGTCCTCCTTACCCACTGCTGCTGACCCTGTAAGGGCTGTCAGCTCCATGACCCAGTGCACTCAGGAAATCCTCTGGAGCAGCAGTGGGCACCAGATGGGCAGCAAAGCTCCTACTGCCCTGCTCCAGCTTCTCGCTCACATTTCCCTCCTGGCTGGAGACACAACTGCCTGAGCACAGCTGTCCCTGCCCTGCTCACAGCCCTCACAGACATTGTTTCTCTGCCCGCACACTCTCCCTCTCACGAGCCTGCTGCCTTTGTTGGCTTTCTGGGGGGTTCCTGGTGGGAGGCAATGGGGCAGCCAGATGGGGCCGAGCCCATCCTGACCTCGGGCTTGTTACACAAAGCACAGCAGCCACAGCCTATGCAGCCCTCTGAGAACAGTGAGGAGACACCCACAGGGAGGGTCACTGCAGCCCAGAGGAGCCCAGGGACTTCCAGGGAAGAGACAAGGCTGGGAGGCCTTGCTGAAAGTGCCTGGATTACATCCCACCCCAGCCTCAGGATCTGGGCAGCACAGAGAAGCAGGGAACCCCACTCTGCTTGGGCTTCCCCCCTGCTTTTGAGGAAATGCTCCCCACCTTCATAGCACTCTTGAGATCAAGGATCTAAGGAAACATCCTGGCACCCCTAATCAGAGGAAGCTTTGCTATTGGTTTCACCAAGGCCAGAATGCACCACTTTTCTCACCACACCCCAAATAAAGACTTTTACAGATGAACTGGCTCCCCCTGTTTAATCAGTGCCTAGCATGAGCTGCCAGTCAGCTCAGCAATCTTGTAGCCCTGTTCTTCAAGGAGAAGACTCCCAGATCCCCCTTCTTCAGCTTTCAAACTGCAAAAGCTGGATGGAAGGAAAAAGCCCCCTGGGACAGCAGGGCAAGCCTCTCTATTAATTACGAGTAAGTGATGTAAAATAGCCCCTTAGGTGCAATGCAGGGGAACCTCACAGTGTTAAGAGGGTCAGAAGCACAGTGTATGAAACACACAATGCAGGCTGGCTCCTCTGGGATGTCAGAAACCAAAAGGCATCCAAGGCCATTGGCAGAATTAGGTCTTGGGCTCTTCAGTTTACAAATTGTGGGCTTGTCCTCCTCTGGCCAGTTAAAAATGCCCTGCCTGAATGACCATAATCACTTCTAACTGGGCAGAGCACATAAATCCAAATGCTAATTTGTTCATTTGGATTCCGTTTTCTGATTGGGGATGCAAGCAGGGATGGATTGGTGCCAGTCTCAGGGCTCAAGTATCCTACTTGCATCTTCCCTCTGACATCTCAGTGTGCCTCAGCCCTGTCCAGGAGAACCATCCTTCCCTGAGAAACAGGGCTTGTCTCATAGAGAAACATGAGCAACATTAGTACCAAGTTCTGGCACAGCTCTACAGGCTGCTTATGAATTCACCTCATTCAATCCCACTATGGAGGAGACAAGGATAATTATGAGCGGTGTGTTCCAGGTGGAGGAATTGAGGCATGTGGTGATGAAGATCATGCAGAAGGTCTGTGCCAGAAGCAGGATGTGAATCCCAGAGTACAAACCACACAGCTTCTGCCTGCATGGCTCAGCTACATCTTTTTGCATAAGCAAGGAAGAGTGTTGGAGGGCTCATGAAACTGAAAACCCAAAAACTCATCCAGAAGGTTCATCAAGACCACAAGAGATCGTTCTGGCCTCCAGAAAGCCATGGGCTTTGAGCATCCAGGCACAGCTGTGACCCTGTGTCAGCTGCAGCATCTTGCTTCAGAGACCTGCCCAAGATTGTCACATTTGTCACTCCCATTGAAGTAGAAAGTACTTAGCAGGCCTAAGAAATGCTTAGGGCTTAAGGCCTGCAAAAAGCAGGAGTAAGATGCTGTGAGATGGGTCACCAAGTTACGCTGAGCAAGTGCAAGAAAGCTGCAGAGGGAAAAGCTGGGAGCATGCACTGAGCAGGCTTTGATCTTTCCAGTGGAAAGGACACCAAGCACCCTGTGCCTTTCCCTGTGCCCACTGGTGCACCACTGGTCCAGTGAGCACGTTCAGGTGCTTCTCTGTACAAAAGCTGCAGCCTCCAAGGACCCCAAAAACCCAGGGAAGGGCAGAGCCTGGGGCAGCAGTGTCTGAGCTCTGGACACTGAGCCTGCACAGGCCTCTCCTGGCTGTGCTGGCAGCTTCACAGGCTGCCCCTGGGCTGCTGCAGCCATGCCCTACTCCTGCCCCAGGACAGGGTAATGGCAGTGGCCAGGAAAAGACACACCTCTGCTGATGTAACAGAGGGGAGCAGGCACAGGGACCCTCTGCCTGCACACAGAGTGGCTATGCCAGTTCCCTTGGCAACCACTAACACTGACAATCCGAGCGGAGCAAAACCGCCGGCGATACTGACGCACCCACGGGAAAATCCACCCAAAACGGGCCCGAGCCCCAGCACCACCAAATGAATCCCCTGAGCCACTTCTGGGCTGATATGAGATAAGCTGCTTCCCTTTAGGGGTGCTGGCAGACTAGAAAAGAGGCCCCAGGTGACTGCAGAAGGACCCTGGAGACAGTCAAATCTCATGTGGAGAAGGCTCTCAGTGATCTGGTGTAGTCAGCCCTGCTTTGAGCAGAGACCCCAGAGGTCTGTTCCACCATAAATTATCCCATGATCCCATCTATATCCATATTCATAAACACTTGTGTGCAGGCACAACCCCTCAAATGACCCCAGAGGTGGGAATGTGCAGCCTCACTCAGGACAGTGGTGTCTTTGCAAAGACAAAGGTCAGTGTTGGCTGGAGGTACAGGTGAGTTCACAAGCACAGGTAAGGGAGATCACCAGGGAAGACCCAGCTCTGGGAGGTAAAAGTCAAAGCTTTGTGGTGCAAGGAGATGCCAGGGCCTGGCTGTGCAAAGGGCAGCAATTTCTCTGGAGAAAGGAAGAGCCCTTGTGCACAGGACAGAGCCTGCATGTGTCCACTTGGTCAGCATGTGGGAATGGGTGCAGATCTTTCATTTCACTGTCCTCTCAGTTCCACAGGGAACAGGAGGCGATGTCTGCCTTGGCAGCTTGCTCTTCAGGGTAGGCACTTCACTGGGCAGCTGCTCTGCCTCACTGAGAGTTCTCAGCCCCTCAAGCCAAACCCTCAGCAGTACAAGTATTTTCAATTCCCTCTGCACTGAGCAGGCACTGCTGCTGCTTCTTGCCCAGGGGCTGCTTCAGTCCAGCACCTTCATGTCCTGGTGCTGCCATTTCCATGAGACAGCCTTGGCATGCTCTCTGTATTTTTAAGTGATAATGTTGCATGGCTCTCAGGAACTTGCTGGTATTGTCTACCAAACCTGCAGGATGGACATGGGCAAAACTTCTTCACCCTGCCCTGTTCAAGGGTTCAAGCTGCAAAGATTAACAAGTGTGGCCCAGCTTCAAACCTCAGTCAAACATTTAGACCACCTGAAACTTTCAGAAATCCTGGCCTAGGGTGGCTTCACATCAGCACTGCACAAAGAAGAGGGGAGGGAAGAAGAATGAGATGCAGTGCCCTCTCCACCAAAGTCCCTCCAGTCACCTGTGGTCCCTCCTGCCCCCACGGGCTGTGGATGCTGACAGATGGCCCAGGTGAGCCCTTGCTCCTGGCAGCACAGGGCACAGCCTGCCCACAGGGATGCCCTCTGCTCCAGCTCTGCACTAATGCTGGTGCCCAACCACCTGAATTAGTGCTGCAGCATCTCAACCCCTGGTGCATTCCCAGAGCCTCTGTCTGCTCTCATGCTGCTGCTCTCTGTAATTTTCCATTCCTGTGTCCCTGCATCCATGAGTTCTCCCTATGATGTAGCCACATTTCAGTACCCTCATCACTGCTCTTAAACTGCCCGTATTCCCAGCTTGGATCAATACCAATTTCTGCCACTTACTTGCCTACCTTTCAGCAGGCCTTTCTTTGTTCTGCATAGAAATAAAACTGTAACTGTACCTTGCTGAAAGAATTACTTTTTTAAACCTCCCCCCCTCCACTTCCTCCCTCTATTCTTCTTCCTCTTCTTCTTCAGGAGCAATTTTATGTAATTTGCAACTGTCTGGCTGCAAATGAAAAGAGACATAAAGCGTTTCTGCGAAATATTGAAAAGCTGGATGCTTTTCCCTCAAATTTCACTTAGCAAGAGGCTTTAACTTGCTGTGTGATCACTGTGTGTCATTAATAACCTCTCCAAATCCTTTCAGAACTCAGCAAAGTGAAGGCACAATCACGAATCAAAGGCATGGGTTATTGAGATATAATATCATTTCACTGAGGCAGGGAGGAGTGTGCCAGGGAGTGGGGAGAAGGTGAAACACAGCACTGCTGGGCTGGCTGGCAGCTGAAGAGGACACTGGATTTAGGGAAAAGCCTTAAAGGCCTGATTTCAACAATTCAGCAGCTCTGAGGGCAGCACAGGTGAGTTAGATAATACAATATGCAGCTGTACAGGTGAAACTGGTTGAGTCACCATCAGATGTGTGGATGTGGCACTTGAGGACATGGTTTAGTGCACTTGGCAGTGCTGGGTTAATGGTTGGATTCAATGATCTCAGAGGTCTTTCCCAATCTGATGATTCTATGACAGTCTTGTTGCTTTACACCCTGAGCACACTGGCCCATATAAAAGAATGTAAAAGCCAAAATTCTGTCTACCTCATAAAAAGATGCTGAGCCTTACTGTCAAAAAATAAGCTTTGTAGGGTTTAAATTCCATTCAGTTACCATATATCCAACAGCATTCAATTCAGAAGCAAAAGAGAATTTTGACCTCATACTTGCCCCAAATGCCACAAAAATAAATACAGACCACAGTGATTCCTACTGACTTATGTGGAAAACCTAAAATATAAATATAACTATAAATAAAAGCTTAGGTAAGCTACATGGCCCTGCAGGTGGGCTGACATTGCTGGCATCAGACCTGGAGGACTTCAACAACACCTCTGTGGGCCCAGACCTACCCAGTGACAGCCTGGAAGGGAACCCAGAAGTTCTGCTCCAGCTGCCTGATCCCAGCCTAAGAGCATCTCAGAAACCATATCAAAGCACTCCGATAACACTGTCCTTACCAAATCCTCAATCTAGACAAAGAAAGTAATTTGTCTCTATTCAGGTTCATGAACTGTTGAGTTCAACCACAGCTCTCTGCATTGAGACCAGCAAAGGAAGGTACTTTGGTTCTTGTGCCACCTGCAACTGCTGGGTGATACAACAGCAAGTGCAGGATCAGCACAAGATCCTTCCTATGCCAGACTGATCCCTAAACCTGCTGAGGCTTGGTCGTGCATTCAGGTGACAGTTTGTGTCACCCTACACTTCATAACTCTCCAGCTTTCTTTCTTCTCCTGCTATGTGCAAAGAGAGAGGATATGAGTAAAATGCACAAGAATCAGTTGTTTACCAGGCTGTGGCCCATTGACTGAAATCTCAGTGGTGTGGTCAGTATGTTCTGTGCTCTGCCCTATGCTGGGGCCCTGGCTAAACTCCTGGGGATAGGCTTTGCCCTAGAGATCATCAGTAGATGATGCAGACGTGAATGAACAGAGATGGAATTTTACATTCTCCTTCCCCAAACAGGGAAGCAATTGCCTGGCCCTCTTGTCTGTGCTTAATTTCCAAAATGTTGCCCAAAATCAGCAGATTACGAGGCCAGGTGATGCTACACAGACACCAGCAGAGCATGGCTGAAAGCTGCCTCAGCTCACCCAGCCCATGTCCATACCAAGGAACCATCTCTGAATGACCAAAGGGAGAATTCTGCCTTTTGGTCACTGAGGGACTGAACAAAAGAGAAACTACACGTGATGAAGTGGTGTATTGGCAGGCTGAAAATAGACAGCTCCAAATGCAGCACAGCTCATCTTCATCCTAATCCTGAAACATAATTACACCACACTGCTCATTAACTGTCTCCAGACAAGTATGTTCAAAAGTACTCACCTACCACAGACTTCTTAGTGTTCCCAGGCAGTGTCTTACACCTCCCTTAACATAAAAAGCCTTTAGATCACCACATCATAGATAAATTGCTGCTTTAAACACTGCTCCATGCAGCTCTCTACAACCCCTGAGAGCACAGACAGTAGAGAACATAGTGAAACATGCAACAAATCCCTGATGTAGAACTGTAGCAAAACTGAGATTGCCTCGAATCCACCAAGCCTCACATGAATAATTTTTCAGAGACACGTCTGACTTCCCCACTGCATTAACAGCACTGTGCCATGACTCCTCTCAACTGCTCCTCCATCCTTTGACTTGTTCTTACAGACACTGTCAGCTCTGCCCTGGACCAACACACTTGGTTACACTGCTTTGATTCAAAAATCCAACCATCTCCCATCACACAAAAATAATTCAGGCGGATTTGTGCTGGTTATCTGTGCTCTCCCCCCTGGCTGTCCTGAGATAAGGACTCTGTTAAGTTGTAATTAAGTAACATGTATTTCAGCACTCAGATGCCAGCACAGGCCCATGCAGAAAAAGCACAGGTTAACAAATACAGAAAAGGATGTGTGGGCGTGTAGAGGTCTTGAGGGCAGCTGGGAGAGGTGAGGGAAGCTCTTTGGACCTGTATGGGTTAAAGAAGAAATGTTATGGTTAAGAATTCCTAACCACCCTCCAGAGACCCCTGGTTTACATTAATTATTCTGTTGCCTTGAGCACTCAGGGCCTCCTGTGAGCTTCTATCTATAAGTACCCAACTCCTCCTACTCACCTCCAAATGAATCCTTTCAATGTGCTTGATCAACCCCCTCAGTACAGCAAGGGAACTGCCCAGTCAAAGCTCTTTAGTCATACCAAAACGGGAAGGGAAACAATCCAGAAGCCCTTTCAGCTCTCCAGCAGGTCCCAGGGAGGCAGAGAACTGCCAGGCATGGAGAGACCTGTTCCACAGAGCCCAGCCTCCCTCAAATCCCACTGAACTCTGCTCCCAAGACCAGGTGTGGAGTGAGCAAGACCCAGGAACACACCAGCAGTCCTTTTCTCACCTAAATAACCCATTTCTCTTCCAAATAATGGCATGTGGCAAGTATATTTTTTTATTCTTGAGAGGCTGATCCAATTCAGCCACTGCATCAGAGCTCAGTCCAGGCATCCTGCAGGGCAATGGCAGAGTAGAATCGGATGCACCAGCAGGTTCTGCACACCTGGTATCTTATTTCCTGTGTGTTTTTCAGCAATGCCCACTGTGCACCCACACACTTCACCCCAAAGCCCACAGCTCCCTAGTGACAGGGACAGAAAGCTGAAGCTATCCTGTCACACCACAGAGCAAAGAGCGGCACAGAAACAGGCCTGGCCAGAGAAAAAAAGCAGTAGCTCTGAAGAACAGTGCTGTGCTTCCACTCCCATATCCCTGTTCTAACCCCTGAAACACCCTTCTCTTCCACAAGCAGGAAAATTGATCTAAGCCACTTCTCGCGCTTGTTCCCTCCCCTGAAAATTCCCCATCATCCTGCCCACAGCATCAGCTCCAGACAATTCACTGGGACTTACCCCTGGCAAAGTCTTCTGCTCATGCAGTGCTGTCTGGGCTTTGATGGCAGAGTCTCTGGCACAGTATGTGAGGAATGCACAACCTGCAGCAGATACAGCGAGTGTCAAGTTAGACAGGCACTTGCAGATGAACATCAACACAAATGTTACATAATTTGGATGTGTCTAAAGCTCCAGGGGAAAAAAAAAGACAAAGGAACAACGTTAAAGGACTTGCAGGCCACATCTAAAGCCTATTAAGAGCTGGAAAAGGGTCCCAATGAATCAACGGGCTTGACACAGCTGTTGAATGAGGTGAGACACAATGAGAGAGCAAAAAGCTGATCTTGTCTGTGGCAGAAACAGTCCCAAACACAAAGATCAGGAGAGAGGCAAGGACCAGCATGACTACTGATTAAAATCAGACAAGAAGCACGGAAGGAAGAAAAAGTATCTGGGCTTTTAGGCTTATACAAAAACTCGGTGATCCAGATTCACAAATGAGGGGAAGCTGTAGCAGGAGAGGCCTGACCTTGTGTGCTGGATGATGCACACACAAACACACACCAACGTACACATCCACCACAAGGGCAGCACACAGCCCAGCAGAGCACCGTGCATTCTCCAAGGGCCAACTTAAGAAGCCAGATAAAAAGCACAGAGAAAAGGCCAGATCCTGACATTCTTAGTCAAGATATGACTCAACATCTCAGCAGAATGCTGGAGCCAAGGGAGGAGGGGAGGAGTTGTAGCCCCTCCAGGAAGAAGAGGGATCATCTTTGGGTGCTCTGATGCTAAGAATAAGCAAAAGAAAAATCTGGCTGGTTATCAAGAAACATTTCCTAGCAGAAAGAGATTTAGACTGTGGAATGATCTCCCCAGGGAAGTGCCTGGAGCTCCGTCACTTGAGTTGCTTCAGATGAGGTTAGGCAAAGCACTGGAGAATAGACTCAGGATGCATCTGACCCCCTCACTCATCCCCCTCCTATCCACAGTGGCATTTCACATCCCAAGCAAAGGCAGGACGAGTCCCTCTGGCTTGCTGATGAATTTCCCTGTCTACACTGCTGCGCAGGGGCTGCAGATGCATTGTTACAGCCAGAGAGGCCCATTTTTCTGTCTCCACATTTTTGTGTCTAGTTTGGGGTACTCCAAAGCTGCATCAGCTCTCCATGGATCCAAAGATGGGTGCAGGGGCTGTCTGGACCTCTTCCCTCTGCCCCAGTGCGACTCCATGGTACACAACACCCTCAGGCCAGACAGAAACCAGCTCCTCAGGACAATCCCAACCACAGCAACATAATTATCCTGTTCATCCATCCCAGCTCCAAGAAGTTGCTGCAGGTAAGCACATCACATCTGTCCTCACACCTCTTGCTAGAGGGAAAAAAAAAACCTTCCATAAACAGCACACAAGCATGAGATATCTCTAAGAGGTCATTAAATCTCCTCATTGACCAGGTTTTGAACCAAGAATGCTGCACCAAAGTCAAATGTGGGACCAACAGGTAATTTAACAAATGCAGTGAGGCCAGGAAGAATGCAGGTAAACTTGACTGCTCCTGGCAAAGGCAGCTGGCTCTGTTGTGGTGGGGAAGCTCCCCTTGGCTTTCACTCCTGCCATGGACTGCTCTGACATCAAGCCTCAAAAGCAGCTCTATAACCAGAGAGACCAGACTCTATAACCTCTATAATCTATTTCTAACAGATTTGAAGGCCTGGTCATCAAAGCCTCAAACACAGATACCCAATTTCACCTGCTGCTCCAGTCTGCTACTTTGCAAGTCATAAGAGACTCATTTTAAGATAATTTGGGCCAGGTTTAGCTCACAAAACTCTGAAGTCAGCAGTTGGGAATAAGCAATTTATTCCACTAAAAGCTTCAATGCATTGGTACTATGCCCACGTGCAGTGAAGGCACCATCCTTGCCTCAGGAGCATCAGCCTGAGAAAATCTCAGAAAACTCAGGATAGGAGAGGAGTTATGTTCACATAAAGGATGCAAACTCCATCCTCATATTGCAGAGTCCCATATCCCAGTGCTCAGGAATGTCAAAACTGAGGCAAAGCACACTGCCAGGCTCAAAAACCCCAGTCCATGGGAGGACAAGCTAAAAATGAGAACTGGACAAAGACACACCATTTAGTGAGGATAAAGGAGAGACACTCCTCACACAAGGAGGTACTGTTATCATGGCAGATCAGGGATTCGTAAAGGCCAGGAACATCTACACCCACCACCACCGAAGTGCCATGAATCCCCTCCCTAGAGTCCTGTGGTCCTTCTCTTCCCTACAGCAAAGGCAGTAGCATTATCCATCTTTTAGCAGCTCAGGTACCAAGAGGCAGCAGCTTCCAGAGACAGAAACATCCCATAACTGTGGAGCCTGAAGAAGCCTCACTCCAGCTCCCACCCAAGGGCAATCCCCATTGCTGCTCTGCTGTATAGGGATGTGGGTATTTGCTCAGCAGAAGCCACTTGTGCTCCTTGTCTTCACTCAAGTATGAAGCAGCACTCAGGCAGCCTCTAACGTCCTGCCTGGGCTGGGGCTACAGGTACAGCACAGCCTGATCCACTGCTCTGTCCCCAGCTCCTCATGTCTCTAAGCTTTGAGGTTTGAAGGCATTCCTGTCATTCTTACTTCCCCAACAGGAACCTGGGAAGCTGTGCTGGCTCTGGAAAGGAGGGAGCTAAAGATGTCAGCAATGTCTTTTGGAAAATATGATTACTGCCTTTCACAACCAAGTGTTTTGGAGGTAGAGTGCAATAGTCAATTCCATTCTCTTTGCAAAGTCCTGGTCAGAAGTACAGGAAAAGGTTTGGCAGAAACACTGTGCTCTAAGCCTAATTGTGTAAAAAGATATTTGGGGAAAATAAACTTCCTTCCTGAAGAGCCATTATCTCTTGCACAGTAATTCTGCAGCTACTCCTGGGATGTTGTGACAGGATTCTGTTCACCATGTCCTTCATGGGTTCTCTGGGCTCCTAAAACTTTGAGCTTGACAGAGCCACCCAAGGATCTGCTCAAGAGTGAAGAGATGTCCACAGAGGTGCAGAGGGGCCTGTCACACTCACTGGGTTTTCTCACTTCCACATTTCCTGCTTTAGTTAACAGCAAGCTCAGACAGACAGGCTCAAGCCCCTCTGGGCACTTCTCACACCAAGTCAGCTGTGCCTGCTGAGACACAAGACATGGTGTTAGAAAGTGCTCAGGGTGTTAAGAAGCATCAGCCTGAAGGTCCCAGGCAGTGCCAAGGACCCTCTCCCAGCACGGGGATGCAGGACAGCACCCCGAGCACTGTCTGCAAAGCCAGCCCACCACCATTCTGCCAAAGATCCCTCTACGCCCCATCAGCGTTGGTGGTACCACACCCCTTCCATGGGCTCCAGGAGGGTTTTCAGCTCCCTAAAAGCAGAACTCAGGCTAGCTCCACTTGCAAGAGACTGCATAAAATATACATATATATTCTGTGCCTCATTCTCCCTACAAACTACACATTGACTCTGGAATTTACAGTCCCTTCAGATCTTAAATATTACTCCACACATCAGCAGTCTAAAGCCTTGAGCAAGAAAAGGCTGCTGGTTTGCAAGAGGGAGGGATCTCTAGATTCTGCTTAGCATCAAAAATCACATTAAATCCTTCAGCAGGGGAAGCATGGAGTCAGTGGGGAGCTAATCTACAAGCCTGCAGAAGCTGAGTCAAAACTGGGCTGCCAGGGAGGCAAACTGGGCTGAGGATGTTGTTGTATCCCTGCCCTCTGGAAAAGCCACCTATCTGTCCACAGGCCTGTGAGAGGGCTGCTCCTGCCCCTGCTGAATATTCCCCTGCAGTTCAGTTTGGCATCTCACACTCCTTAATCACTCCACTTTCCCTACCATGAGCGCTCCTAGGAAACCCATCCAGCTGACACTTGGGAAGGAACTGCCTTCTGCCTAATCCTGGAACACAAGGCCAAAAATTTCCACTTGATTCTCCCCACTCAGCCTCCCCTGACCCATTCCAAAAGCCTGTTCAAACACCTCCCCACTCTTCCCATGAAAATATTAGCTTTGAGACAAACGCTGCCATTAACATGCAAATGTATCTGTGATTAACATAAATAGAAAAACTGCCTCATGAATAATATTAGGCTGGAACAGTATCAGCTACCAGTAGCCAGGTTGCTGAGACATGACTAGTCAGGTACTAACAAAACCATTCCATAGCAGAGCTCACATTTCTAGATCTCTATGATTCTCCTCTGCCTCCACTGAATTCATCCATTCTCAGCACCCATACGGGACCAGCTCTTGGACACTGTAGCCCAGCTCACATCCTCCAGCCCCTGGCAGGCCTTTTCCACCCTTATTCCTCCCTGGAGGCAGAAGTGGCTGCCCAGCTCCACGTCAAGCTCTAAGGGAACACAAGAGGACACGCTGGGCTTCACCAGCAGTGCTGGCTCCTCACACAACCCTTTGGGGAGAGAAAGGGAAAAAAGCAGATGGAAGCTGCATGTGAGCTGTCAATTGGATCTCACTGCAGATCAGGAACATGGGGAGAGAAAACTGAGTCTGCTGTTAGAAAGGTGCCCCAGAAAGGTGGTTCTGTACAGGGCAGGAACCAGCTTGCAGAGCCCAAGTGTCCCCTGCTCAGGGGCTGTGACAGAGCTCCGGGCCACTGCAGCTCCTGGGTCAGGCCTGGCACCTCCCAGGCCTGCTGATGCCAGCAGCAGCTCCTCACCAGGATGGCCCTTCCTGCGTGGAGCACAAGCCACTGCAGCCAAACCTGGTAAATGAGAGTGATCAGGCATCAGGGTGGGCTGGATTGTGCATCTCATTCCCTCAGTGCACGCTAAACCCCCACACACTTCCTTGTGAAGGGATGACTTCTGTGGAGAGGCTGTTCCCAAAACAGGCTGAGGATCTACATGCAAACTCATGCCACCAGGGAAGGAATCCCAGCCTCTCACTTGGTACAAAACAGGATGGGGAGGGCCAAAGGGAACTGAAGGGCTGTGGAAACAACCCCACAATAACCACCAGAGAACCTCACATCTCAACAGCCTCTTCTAGATGGAACAACCCCTGACCAACAACACCCACATCCACTCAAAAAAACAAAAATGTTAGAACCAAAAGGATGTATTTATTTGGCTGCAGAAATCCTGCTTTTAACAGCACGTTAATATCACACACACATGGCTAATACCACTGCTGCCTCCTCTAATTTCCATACCTAAGCAGCTCCCTAGAATTTGTCTCCTGCCTGGGAGCTGACCTCAGACCACACGGTCTATATTTAAGACGTCAACTGGAATGAAATGTGCAATTGCCTCTTGCCTTGGGCCCATTCTCCTCCTTGCTGGGCTTGAAACCTTGCAACTCCCCATCCCCTGGCAGCAGGTTTGGATGCAGTTCCTTGCACACACAGACACAAGCACATGGCATCCTCGTTTTTCACTCACGACCAGACACACTTCTTCAGCTAAATTCATGCCAGCCCAGCCCCCACAGGCTTCAATGAGAAAGTGTTTTCCTTTTGTGCTGGAGTTAGATTTGGTCTTTTGTTTGAAAATACACTTGTTTTTTTCTCTTGTCCTCTTCCCTCTCTGCTCAGTCTAGAATGGTTCACGTTGCCAAGGCACTCGATTTTTCCTACCCCTCCTCCTAAATCTGAGGCACCAGGACTGATTGTGGCACACTCCCTCCAGCACGCACCAACACATGGCCCCATCATAGATCATTTTAGGGCACGCCAGCCCAGGCTGAGCACCGACAGCTTCCAGGGAACTCACTGTCGGCTCCCTGCAGGTTGTTCTACCTGTGCCAGGGAGCGAGGCTGCCATCGCCCCCTCGGATCTCACAGCAAACAACTCCGTGAGTTCCCTTCTCCTGCTGGAGCCGCGCTGGTCACAAGATCCCAAACACCTGCCGGGGTGGGGTAGAGCCGAAGGGAGCAGCCTCGCCACAGCTCTTCGCTATAAAAACACAACAATAAGCGAGCCTAAAGGAGCCTCCTCAAACTTTTCAGCACCCACTGAAGGTCCCCCAGCGAAGGAAGACCCCTCATCTCCCCGTGTGCCACCGCCAAGGCCCCTCACCTACCCCAAACGCCACTGACAGCGGCACACTCGCGGCCAATATTCTTTGTTGCACGGATTTTAAACCCGCAGCGCCGAGCCCTCGGCCGGGGTGGGTGTGAGCCCCCTCAGGGATGGCGGGCAGCCCGGGCAGGGTCCCGCCGCGGCCCCCGCGCTCCGCAGCACCGGGGCCCGGCCCGCACTCCCGGGGCCGCCTTTGTCAGCGCTCCCCGCGGGGCCACAGGCCCGGGCTGCCGGCGGGGCCCGGCCGCGGCCGGGGGGCTCCGCGGGGCGGCTCCTCCGGGGGGCCGGACCCTGCCCGGGGGCGCCGGGGATGCGGACGCGTTCCCGGGCAGCGGATCGGGGCCCCGCCAGCCCCCGCTGAGGGCTCGGGGGTGCGGGAGAGCCGCACACCGCGGCGGGTCACGCGTGGACTCAGCCGGGGCCCGCCGCCCCTTTGTGCGCTCCGCGCCGCGCTCACCCTTGTGCATGCCGGTGTAGCGGTCCTTGAGCACGGTTAGCTCGTAGATCTTGCCGAACTGCTCGAAGAGCGGCTTGAGGTCCTTCTCCTCCAGGTTGCGCGGGATCTGCCCCACGAAGAGCTTGATGGCATCCAGGTCCTTCATGCTGTCGGGCTGCGCCGGGGGCTCCGCGCCGCCGCTGCTGCTCATGGGGGAGGCTCGGCGCGGCGGCGGCGGCGGCGGGGGCGGCTGCGGCGCTGGCGGTAGCGGCGGCGGCTGCCTCCTCGCCTCGCCCTCGGTGAGTCTGGCCATGCCCCGCGCCCGGCGCGGCTGCGGGCGGGCGGGCGGGCGGGCGGGGGAGGCAGCGCGGCGGGAACGGCCCCGCCGCCAGCGCCGCCGCCGCCGCGCCACAAAGAGCCGCGCCACAGCGCCCCCTGCCGGGCCCCGCGCCGCCCCGGCCCTCAGGAGCGGGGGGCAGCGGGGACGGCACCGGGGAGCCCCGGGAGAGCCCCGGGAGGGTCCGGGAGAGCCACTCGGGACCGGCCGGCTGGGCTAAGAGGGTGGTGAAAGCCGCAAGTGACCTCCGTGCTGCCCGTCCCCGCGGGCAGAGGGAAGGGCTGTGTTTGTAGGGCCCGGGAGAGCGCAGGGCCCAGGGAGCAAGGGAGAGCTCTGAGCACCCACACGAAGGCAGAGGCGCTCCACATCTGTGGCAGAAATTAGCATTCGCCCCATTTTTTTTCTCCGTGCCTCAGCACCAGGGTCTGGAGGCGAAGAGATTGTTTAAAGCAGGAATTTTTTTGTGAGGCAGCCGTGACCCAGCGGCAAGCACCGGGGCTGGAGGGGGCTCGGCTGGAGGGGGCTCGGCTGGAGGGGAGGTCACACACGGCCCCAGGTCTGTAACCCCGGACAGGTCTCTCTGCCCCTGCATTTCCAGGGAAAGTCCCCTTTCCTCCCAGCAGCTCAGCCCCTTCTCACTGGGGCTCGCTGGAGGCATCCCCCCGGCCCTGTGTCAGACCGTGGCAGATGGTCAGGGCCGGTTGTGTACCCGTGCTGGAGCAGCCATTATCGCTGACGGGACCCGCTCTCCCTCCCCGTGCGGGGCTCTGGGCCGCTCTCCCACTGCCTTCCCCGGCTCTGGCAGATGCCGTGAGGCGATGAGGGGATGTCAGCGCTCCCAGCAGCGCGGCCCAGGTGGCCCCGGGCTGTGTCACCTCCGTGCCCCACCTCTGTCACGGCAGGGTGGCGCTGAGGCCCGGCACGGCCGGAGCTCCGCCGGGAGCAGCCGGTGCTGCAGGGACGCGGCCCAGCCCCGCTCCGCCGCCCACAGCCACACGCTGCCTGCATCCATCTCCTGCCGAGCATTCCCTCTGCAGCCTGCACGGCTTTTGTCGTCACACCGACACATTTCAGCCTGTCATGCTGCCCCAGTGTCCCTGAAGATGAATACGCTGCCGAGCCCTCGTGCTGGGAGGAGGGAGGGGGTGTTGGCTGGGTTGTTTGCGGAGGGAGCTGTGGCAGTCAGGTGCTCGGCTCCACTGAGCGTGCCAGGGCTGTTGTGCCTGTGAAAAGGAGCGTGGTGCAGGCACAGCCTGGCCTTGCTTCCCCTTGCCTGGTCTCTGCTCAGAGCTTTCTGCCATCCCCCTTTTCTCCTGCCCTGGATCCTGCGGAGGGAGGGCAGCAGTGAGTGAGAGGAGACCCTACTGCACAACACAGCTGGGGCAGCTCTGTGCTCCCACTGCAGCCCAGTTCAGCATTCTCTTGCCTGGTCCCCAAGTCCCGTCCTTCCTCCTGCCCTCTCCCCACAGTGCCCCACATGCCAGAACCTCAAACCCTACCCACATCTCTCAGGTGTGATTTTACCCAGGCCCCTGCACCAGGAGATGCGTGCAGCGGATCTCAGGAAAAGGCAGGTTAGGAAATGGGGTGGTGTGTTACCAGGGGAAGAAGAGGGGTCCCAATCCTACAGAGCAGAGAGAAAAACAGAGAACACTGGTCGTGTATGAGTACCCACCTGGCTCCCAGGCTGAAGCCATGGCAAGAATGAGAGAGGCCCCTGCAGAGCCAGAGGGTTTGGGGATTCCTCTTCACTCTCATGCTCAGCACAGCTCCAGCTCTGTACCCTGCTCTCTGCAGCACTGGCTGCTGTGCCCAGCTGTGTGTGGAGCTGCCAGAACACTCACTGAGGGCCAGCAAGAGCCTGGAATTTGCATCCAGGCTTTTCATGGAAATGGGCTCACAAAGGCCTGCAGCTTTCTGCAGCTTGGTCTGAACCCAAGGATGCTGCAAGGTGTCTCAAGGCTGGAGAGATGTCTTGTGTTTGATGGTGTTACCACTTCTCAAATTCACCCCACCCCCCCAGGATCTCCCCACACTGGTCAATCTTTCTGTTGACATATCTTGCAGAGACTGCCAGGGTTCTGCCATCTCTTTGGAAGCCACAGATGCATCAGCTGGGAAGCCCATGGCAAGTCAAGCTGTTCTCATTTTTAACAGCTGCAAGCAGATTAGGCAAGGCTTAAAACAAGAAAGCTTTATGGCAACAGCAGCAATCCTCACTTTGGACAAATCACACCTAAGCAAGTAAAGTTTTCAGGCACCTTTGCATCCCTTTTCACATCAGCTGTTGCAGCAAAAGCTGCTCTAGGCTTTTGTTACAGCTCAAGGGACCCAGTGCCTCGGGTAGAAAATGCCTATTTAGAAGGAAAGATAAATCCAGTCTCTTTTGGAGTCTGTGAATGGACATACTAAAACCACCCTGACTGCAGTAAAGAACAACAGACATGAAAATGCTGCTGGTAAATGAAAAACAGAACAGCTGTCAATCAGCACCTGGGGTTTACAGAGCCAGACAGAGAATTATATACCAGAGTAACAGGATTAAGGGGAAGATAAAAGGAATCTTAGCACCAAGACAGAGAAAAAGGAAAATGACAGGTCATCTGTGCAGAGGAAGAAGAAACGTGTTGCATCTGTCATGGAGGAGTCTACACAAGAGTGCTAGAAGGAGCACAGCAGAGCTCAGATGCACAATTCCCAGGGGGTGAGGGAACAGATTCTGCCCAAACCTGAGATGCTTCTTCAAAAACAACAAACTGTTAGAAAAAAACTACACTATATGCCCAAAAAATTTCCCTTTTGCAGAGAGACATTTGCTAGCAAAAAACACCCAAAATATTTTCCTTACACACATCTAGACTTGCCTGGTTTCTTCTGGCATATGAGTGTTTGTATTTAGATGGGGCAGCTTAAGATGAAAGGTGAAGAGGTCCATTCCAGTGGCCCAAACCTGAGAAGGGCTCAAAAAAAAAGGTGCAGGAACAGCCAGGTACATTTTGCCTTAGGAGTGTCTGCCCAGTCCTTCCAGCTCCTAAAGGCACTGAGGAATAGAGAAAATACAGGCTTGAGCTCTGAATTTCCACATCACCTAGGAGACACCATTTAAGGCAGAAAATCCTCACCACAGCTCAGAAAAAAAAAAAAAAAAAAAAAAAGGAAGGAAGGATCCTTTAAAACAGCCTGCCTTCCCTTACCTATTTGTTCCCCAGGCAGAAGAGCCAAAGGACTAGGTAAGACAGTCCTGACAGAAGATATTCAAGCAATAAGACGCTATCTCAAGGAGATAAAAGTTATTCCTATAATGTGATTGCTTCTGGTGTGGTGTAAAAGATTCTGCAGCCAGACTGCCAGCGTAAAAGAAAAATATCCTGTGTAAAAGGATATAACTTGCCATCAGCTTTTATCCTCTCTTGTCCACCAAGACTTTGCTGTTTATCTTTCACTGAGTATCTATTTTACCAACCAATTCAGAGTTAGGGAGTTTTAACATTTTAACTTTGCAGGAACCCAAAAATTAACTAAGTTTTAAGGCTTGTGGATTTTTTGACCCAAGTTGCCACAGTGGGTGAATTGGAAGTGACCATCACAGATTCTGGATTATCTTTGTGATCAAGAGCAGATGTTCTTTGAGGATTGATTTCAAAAACAAAACAAAGCCCAAATAAGCAAACAAAAACACACCACCTTGTGGAAGAAGTTTGTGTGCAAACTGTCTCTTCCAATGCTTGAAAGCAAACTGGTCAGGCAACAATGGCACAGGGCCGTCCTTTCCCAAATAACGAGAGGCAACTCCTCAGCTCTACAATCAATTGAGCTGATTGAGTTCAGTTTGGACCTGCATTTAAGCAGAGATAGTAAGCTCTGCTGGTTTGATCTGGCTTCTCTTTCTGCCCCCAAACATTCCTGGAGCACAGAGATTGTTGTTTCTGTCACATGCTGTCATCTGGGTACCCCTTAAAAATAAAAGGACTGAGCATTCCAAACATCTTGGGGTCATCCCTACAGCATCTGCTTCTCACTCATCTCTTTCTTTTTGGTAATTTCTCTCTGTTCCTTTTATTCCCTATTACACTGTATTAAGATATTACATTAATAATATTCCACAAGAATAAGCCCACAATATCAACAACCTGGCTCCAGGACACAACCTAGTTGTCCTCTTGTTCTCACTTACTTTAGAGAAAGAAATGTGGCACCTGATTAAAGCAGAGAGGATTAGAGGAGAATGTGGCAATCACCAGATCTACTCATCTCCACCCCTGCTCCCGGCAGCTACAACACTGAGCCCTTTAAATATTTTTCAGAAGTTTTATGAGGATTTCTTTCCTCCTGCTGTCCCTAGTGAAAGGCTAACACAGCAGTGACAAATTCAGCCTCTAGAAAAGCACATTTTGCACTCAGGACTCCACCCCACATCTTCCACACATCCCCGGGCTGTTCCAGCTCCAGCAGCTCCAAAGAGCAAGGCCCTTTGTACCTCCTACTTCACCAAGGTGCTGTAAGTGTCAGATATATTTAAGAGAATGAAGCATTCAGATACTATGGAAACCAGGGCAAGAGAAAAACCAAAAATAGATGGAAGACGCAAGCTGTTTTAAGGTCTGGAAAAGCCTTGCTGAGGAAGGCTGTGCTTGCTGCAGCTGATTGCAGAGTGGGATCCATTTAGAGCTCAAGCATAAAATATCCTCTCTCCAATCTTTCCGTAGTTTGTCATTTTTCTCTGCCACAGGGAAAGGGATATTCTTTAACTTCCCCTCTATTTAACAGGCTTCCTAATTACCAGTTCCTTTGAATGATTCATATTCTAGTGTGCCCTTCCCATGACCTGGAGTAGACTGCTGCCTGACTGCTTCTGTAGAGCAGGAGTATTTGGGAACACACCATGAGGAAAAAACCAGCACAGAGCACTCTCCTAAAAGGGAAATCCAACAGCCACCTACAGAGAAGGGTGCCTGGAACTAAGAGTTGTTTGTCTCCCTCTCCTTTTAATAATCCTTTTAACACCTGTGTTGTGCCTATTCACCCTCTACAGACAAACCAGTTGCTAAAGTAGAATAATATTTTCACTTAAAAAACCCAGAATGGCACGTGGAGAAAACACAGAGGATGCAAGCATGGGGAGTACAAACCATCTGACTCAAAGATGGTCAACCAAAAGTCAGGAACAGCACATCAGCTTCCCTATCGAGAACTACTCAGTGCCACCACAGAAGCCCCATCTGAGAGTGAAAACTCAAATTGCCTTTCACGAGTCTCACAGTGCCTTATGGGCCATTCTCTAGTACAAATTCCCACTCACATGAGCTGGGAAGAAATTCCAGGTGAAGTTTACTCCTCACAGCAGTTATGACACCATCCTTTGAACTGCCCGAAGGAAATAATGCCAGCTCTTGCTCTATTAAAAAAAGAGAAAAAAACAACAAACCAAACTGTTGCTAATAAGAAAGCAGTAGTGTGGCTTAAACAATAAAGAATTGGTTTCTTTTTAGATTCAGCAGAGATAAGGTCCTCATGTCCTGTCCCTCTCCCTTACTAGACAGATACTGCAGCAAAATTGCTGCCTGGGTTTCCAGTCAGGTATTGTCAGCTTGTTCCTTTTGAGTTTGTTAAGAATCACATGAAAGAACTGAGGCCCAAGCTTTATCAGGGGTCAAGAACTCTCTAGAAAAACAGCACATACAGCATTTCAATTAAAAAACATTTCTTCACGATCTCTATTTGAACTGACAGATCTTCTTACATTGTGGGTGTGCTTTTTCCCACCTGAAGGAGTCCACAATGCTCCTTTCCCTCTTTCCTCCCAATGACACAGAAAAGCTTGAGGGCTTTGCTTCCCATTTCCATTATAGAATACACAGTTCCCTGTAAGACAGTAATTTATACTTGTAAATTCTCAGAAAGAAAATAATTTCTGGAATGAAAACCATGCTTAGTCATGCAATAGGTTGGATTTGATGATCTCAGAGGTCTTTTCCAACCTAATTAATTCTGTGAAGCTGAAACAAATTCATCTGCCCCCACACAAAAATCTGTAGCAAGGACCAAAGGGTTCCTCAAGAAACTCCACATTGACTCAATTTTTGCTAGGCACAACCCACAGGGCAGGTGAAAAGAAATCAGGGCCTGTGAAATTCCAGGCAAGTTGGCAAGTCACTGTGAGAATCCCAAAGCAAAAGGCCTAAGTGCACCTCATCAGCTGAAAAGCTCTAGAGAAAGATGCATCTGTCCTTCTCCATCTTACACCACACGCTCAGGTAGTGCTGCTCTGATGGGACACTCAAGTCATAAAGTGCCAGGATATCACATCATCAGACACTTGCCAAAAGAATAAGGGAACGCCCAACAGTAGCATTGGGAACGATTCAGAAGATTATTTCTGTCCCCAGCTGTAGGGAAGGAGAGATGGATTTACTTCTGGGATGTTCTCCCTGCCAAGCACAGCTCCATTACAGATTAGGGACAAACACACAAAATGTCACCTTTTTGACAGAGGTGTGACCAGTACAAAACCACAATTTTGTCAGCAGGGGGACACGAGAAAACATCAGGGCCGGTGTTTTCAGCCTCTCCTCCTCCAGCATGCAGCTCTGCCCCTGCCAAAGGCCAGAGAAAGGACTGGTGATCCAACAGTCCTGCACAGCAGCTTCCTGCAGTGCTCTGAGCTGTCCTGCCAAGCCCCAGGTCTCACTGGAGACTTACACTCACCCTTTGTGCTTTTCTTCAGCTGCTGCCACCCAGGCTGAGAAAGCCCTGAGCCCTCCAGTGAGGTTTGCTGAGCTCCCAGTCCCTCAGCATGGCATGCAGACACCTCCCTGCACTGAGAGCCGGGCTAAGCTGGAGTGCGGTGGCTGCCACAGCCCAGCCTCCATCCAGGGAAGGCAGCTGGACCTTCTTCTTCCTCTGTGCTTTCACACCACCCTCCCTGTCAGCAGAGAACTCCCTGATGTCCACAAGGACCTTCCCTTCAGTGCAGGGCACTGACATAATTAGAGGTTGGACTCGGTGATCTCAAAGGTCTTTTCCAGCCTAGTTAATTCTGTGATTCTGTGATAATAACACGACGGAGCCCGTGTTAATCCCAGACCTGCAGTGAGCTGCCCTTCAGCCTGGAGGGTTTTGCTCCATGTGCCAGAGGGCTGTGATGGGATAGTGGGCACTCCAGCTCCAAAAATGCTCTGTTACAAGCAGAGGAGATAAGAGGGGAGAGCTGTGCAGAGAGAACAATGATGATACATTTCTAGAGCAGCTCTTTGCTCTCCATCACTGGAATACACCCTCCTCTTCACTGCCTTGTCCCAGCGGTTCTTCTGTCACCTTCCAAGGGTTGGCCTTTGTTTTCAACCTTTTCTCTGATGCAGAAGACATTTCTTTCTTTTTTAGAAAGACACATCACCACTTTGAACAACCTGGTCCGAGGACCCAGGGCCTCAGTATCCTCCTGGCACCTCAGCATCTTCCTGGGTACCTCAGCATCCTCTGGGTACTTTGATATCTACCTGGGCACCTCGGCATCCCCAGCACCAGCCGCAGGGACCCGTGGACAGGCAGCCAGGTGTACCCACTGCCGGCAGGAAGCAGAGAAGGAAGCGGAGCCCTGGAAGGGATGGAAGGAGATGCCGAGGCCACACCTGCCCCACCTGTACCTGTGCGAGGGCTGAGCCCCACTCCACATCCCAGGGCTGCCATTCTGGCCATGCCCCACCTGCACTGGGCCAGGAGGGACCCCCAGGGCAGGACAGCAGCTGAGCCGGGCCGGGGCTGGCAGCAGGAGATGGTCCTGTCACCGCAGGGGCTGTCCCGTGTCACTGCCCATGTCACCACTTATGTCACTGCTCTGTGTCACTGCCCATGTCACCGCACAGCCGCCCACCCCGCTGGTTCTGGAAGGGTCTTAACAAGGAGAAGCCCCAGACCCCTCAGCAGCAGGATGAGTGCACGTCCAGCTCTCCCCTCCTGCCACGTTCAGGTCACTCCACGCCTCTTCCACACACCACGACTTCAACAAACTCATGCTCAGGGAACAGATCTCGTGCAATGGTTATAATTTGAATAAATAGTTTAGTGTTCAAATAGGCATTGGGTAAGGACAGAGGCACAACAATCTCCACGAGCACACAGTGCTGGCTGCTGAGGTAACCAGTTTTTCACAGTACCAAAGGTGTTTTGCATAGAAACTTTTAATTGCTTCACATGAGCACAAACCTTTAGAATAAACAGGAATTTCCTCACCTCAGGGTGCTGGAATCATGCTTGGAGTGTGTAAATGTTTTTCTGTCATACTATTTTACTTTTGACTAGACAGGATGAAGCTTTTAAATACATAGATTTTTATCCCATTTTGTAGAGGTGTCTATTCCTCCAAATAACAAAAGGAGATTCCATTTGTTTTTTGAGCAAATAGTTCTCTGACAAATCTACCCATCAAACCTATTAGCTTGGTTTATTTTCCAAGGGAAAAAGGGACAAACAAATTAAAAAAAAAAAGTTAAAATACTTAAATATTATTACATTTATAGTCCTAAAATATGTAAATCAACTGCATTGAATTTTCTATTAGCTTTTAAATATTCACCTCAATATACATTTGTTCTTCAGGGCACACAAGAGATAAATAATTGAGTTAACATTGCTAGATAAATCAAATCTTTTTCCTGAGCTGCAAATATTCCAGATTATAACCTTGAAGTTGCTATGCAGTAACTACAAATGGAAACTAAACAGATCAAAGTGAGCAAGCAGGAGTCCACACTCAAGTACCCAGAGGCCCAATTTTCTGAGGCATCCAGGAGCAGCCCCAGCATTTCAGATTGGGGAATCAAGACCAAATAAAATGTAAAACCCAGCTTAAACACAGGGTGCAGGAGCAGCCTGGGATTGGTGTCTTGGGCCATGAACAATGTAAGGGCACGAGATTTAAAACAAACAAAACACCCTCAAAACCAAGCCCCACAGCAATTTTGGGAATAGCTGTGGTTTTGAATGTCTAAATAGATTGTGGTGACTTACAGCCACAGACAGTGGGAGACCCAATTCCATTCTGGCTTCAGGATTTTCTCTGCACTGAGTAGAGTTCATATTGCACAGCATTACTTCTCTCCCAACAATAAACCAACCCCTCTCATTTGGGAGATGAACTACAATAATCCAAATTACTCCCATACAATTCCCAATACTGCTCATGCGGGTGGATGTGGATAGAAGGAATTAACAACTTCAGTTAAACCCTGCTGGAAAACCAGTTTTTTTGTGAGCTGCAGACTCTGACAGCACTAGGATGACAGGTGAAGTCAGATAAATAGCAAAGAAAATGGTTTTCTGGCTAGGAGTATCAACTGCTAGCCACTCTTGTGTATGTGGGTCTAATGCTTTCCATGCTCTTCCCTACAGGCTAGGCAAACTCCTCAAAAAAAAAGAGGATAGGTAAAAAATAAGGGCAACAAGAATCAGCTACACAGAGCTCTTCTGCAATGTTGGGGAGAACTTTTATTTTATCACAACACCTGCTGGATTTCTGCCTTTGTGTTGGTGACTGAATTGATCAGTTATGCTGCAGTGCAGATCAGCTCTTTGCAAACTTCTCTGTTGACTTACCCAAGGAAATAATAATGTGGGAACTAACTTCAATCCCAGGATGGGCACTCTGCTCCAGCTACGAGGAAGTTGGGATTTGGCTATCTCAGATTCGAGCATAGTGCACGTGCACTTTGATCAAAAGCAGAAACTCTTTTATCTGTTGTAAAAACTACTTTTTATGGCAGCCAGAGAGAGAGAGAGAGACAAAAAGATTACAGGACAAACTGACCTTGTGTGGGAGAGAGCAATGTACCATCCCAAATGCCCCTCAGGTTTGTAAACTCTCCTCATTAATCTTATCCATCTTTTTTTTTTAGGTTGTTTCCACTGGCTTCTGGCACTGCATCAGGAGTGTTAACAGTTCATTGCTGAGACCACACAGAGCTAAAGTGTTTTCTTTGTGCTACAGCCTCTGCAAACAGACTGGGTGGAAGTTTTTGACTCTGAACTTTGAGCTTCTCATCTGGAAGACTGAAGGCTGACAGTTTCCACAGCAAGGAACAAGCTGCAGGTCTGTTCTGTTCACTCTTGTCCAAATTACTGGCCAATTTTACACACATCAACTCAAGCTGCAGCAGCATTGCTAATATTATTTTTCTCAGCAAAGTAAGACAGTTAATCATTAAGACTGGTGAAATAATCTGCTAGACTGGAGGGAACACCACCTCCTTTAGTGGAACACACCAGAAATGGATGCTGCAGCTGGAGGACTCAAATTACTCCCAGATATTCAGAGCCTACAGAGTTCTTCAGAGAGCCACTGTACCATGTTCCAAACCTACCCAGCCCAGGGCATGCAGCTTCCCAGGGCACAGCAGATGCAGTCTTTATGGGCAGAGCATAAAAACCAGTAGAAAACAATCAAGGCTTGCCTTCCAGCCACTCCAGCAACTTCTGAAGTCATTATAAATTCATTTGGCAGAGGAGTGCCATGAGCACTTCAGGCATGCAGAGAGACACGTTTGAAATGAGCACTGAAAAGATCAGGAAGAGGCAGATTTCCCTGTGTGGCTGATAGTTGTGGAGTGCTTGGCACCATGCTGACACCATGGTGAGCCGCTGACACCAGCAGGCTTTCCTGGAAAAGACAAGACCCTTTAAAGAACAAGTTGCTACATATTTAAAGTAGCAGAAAGGACACATCATGGGGTAAGGATACTACTCCAAGAAGGAGGTTACAGTTAAATAAACAAAGGAGGATGGAAATCAGTGCTTTGGTGCTCATCCAAAGGACAGTGACTGGCCACAACAACCCCTCTTCTAACAAGCACATGCACAGCAGCTGTTTGCAAACAGCAATCCACAGCTGGAATTTTCCTTGCATACATTAAAAAAAAAAAAAAAAAAAAAGTCCATCTCAATTCAAAAATAACTTTTCAGCCTCTGTAAGATATGCTGCTTTAATTACAAGTAGTAGCTTAAATTAAAAAAAAAAAGTGTCACTGTGGCTTGTGAAGAGACAGTGGCTTATGAAGAGACCTCATGGACACAGAAGAGATTACAGAAAAGGACTCAAAACTTGCTGGATGGCAGGACAGTGGCTCAGGGTTATCTTCTAGTACTACAACTAGCCTAGGGTTTGTAGCATCTCAACATATCAATGTATTTTCCAGGTCTGAGCTGCTCTTGTTATCAATGGAACCAGCTTGGGTAAGTACATGGAACAGCACAGAACATGATCTTGTGATCTTGCAGCAGCTGGACTATGGAACACCCTTCAAAAATCAAGCAAGAGTTTAGCACAGAGTGGTGGCAGCTGTGAACTGTTCAAGGACCAAAAACCTCCACAGAAATCAAGTACAGGGCAAAATGCATCCTCCAAGAGAGACAGGAAAGAACCTGTCCCTGGCAAGAACCCTCATACCAGAAACTCATCCTAATCTTTCCTCATCCTGGTAATAACAGTCAAGATCACTCACAGTGCACCTACTAAAAGGGGGTGAGTTTGAACAAAAAGCAAGAAGGTGCTTGCTGCAGACACTGCTTGCTCAGCACAACTCCCTAAAGCCAGCAGGGAACTCAAGGAAGAGGTGCCATGAGGAAACATGCTAATTGCATTCTCTTTAATTTTGCATGTGCACTTTTTGGTTTTTTATTTTTTTTCTTTTAAACAACTGCTCCAAGTCCTTGTTTGCTGGGCAGAGACACCACGTCAGGCTGTAGTTTCAGTTTCCAGGCTGGCTGTGTGACTGTCCATGAAGGTGCTGGACTTTGCGTTACACTCAGAGAAGCTGCTCAGAACCAGACTGCAGGAATTGCTGAAGTCTCTCAGCCTCTCCCTCACCAAAATGCAAAAGGAAAACCAGACATGGTGTAATTCAGGGGAAGAAGGTGAAGAAAAGCACTTCAAAGGTGCACAAGAGTTAAAATTTCATTTTCTTTATGCTTTCCTCTCCTCTATACAGTAGCCAAGAGGAGATAAAGGAAGAGGAACAGCAGGGTTCAGTGGAAGGCAGAAGGTTCCCAATGGGCTCACCGATGGCTCAGTGCTGCTGGGTGGGGGGACTTGGTGCTTCACTGCTGCTTGGTTTTCAGGGATAATCTCTGTATCAACTTGTAAAGGAGACCAAAGTGCTGGAAACAGAAGGGAAAAGAAGTAACCATGACAGTTCTAAACACACAGGAGGCTCAGCAGAAGGCTTCAAACAATATCAGTGTGCAAATGCAGTGCCTTGCACCAACCACTCATCCTCAAGATGGAGTGGGACTTGATGGATGAGGAATTGTGACAGGGAAGCCAAGTTATACAGAAAATGATGGCTTACAGAAGTGTTTGTGCAGGTCTGTATCACCTCACTGTGAAAATGTGTTAAAGATTTTTTTAATTTTTTTTTTTAATGCAATTCCGTTCATTCTGAAGGCAAAGAGAAAGCTTCAGATTTCAGACCAGGATGCAGGTTCCTGGTCTCTATAGAAACACGGCTGCCAGCAGTTTCAGGAAGGTAAAAATAAACCAGGCAAACACAGAGATTCCCAGCAATTCACAATTATTTTACTGGATCTTCTTTCACCATTTCCCCAGTGACTTAGAAATTCACTTAATTCCTTTTTTGATTTTGCTGGGGTTGATTGTGTTTTGATTTGATATTTGACAGATGTAACAAGATCCAGGCATGAAATAATTTCAAATTCAAATAACAGAAGTAATGAAGATGGCTAATAGAAATCAAAGTATGTTTTTCCTCTTGTTTATATTCTCACACTGATTTTTAAATGCTTGTGGTTTCCCTAAACAAATAATAGACACCAATAACACAAAGTGATGAAAATTGAGAGTGACCTAAAAAGCTTCCCTTTCATTCATGTCTTTCATGAACCCAGGCAGGAACAAAGCCTTGCTCACATTGTCTTTGTTAACATTGACACAAAAACATTACATTTAATTTGGCTGGCCAAGGCTTGGACTATCACATTTCCAGAGGTATAGACACAGGATGTATTTATGGCTTCATTGAAAAAACAAAGCAAAACTCTGAGGATGCATTTCTAAGCTGCATCCCAAGTTCAGATATTTCCTAATAGTACGAGCTACAAACCTTTAAATTACCAAGGTAACTAAAATTTGTTGTGAAGTTTCAGTTTGTAGCCAAATTAGGTTAGGAAGTGAGTTATGCATGTCCTTGACTACAAGAAACAGCTCTAAAAAACAGGTTTGCACTAGAATGGCAGGAGACTGCCTTCAGCACAGCCAAGTGGCATTATTGTTCCAGCTTTAGTGCTGGCACTGTGTGAATCCCTGTATCTAACTTGTTTTATAAGGAAAATAATACATCTGTGTCTCTTACCTGCACTGCAACATAGGCAACGCCAAGGTAGGCTGCAATACAGACAGCCAGGAGCAGGTCAAAGATTGCTGGCTTGACCCTGGAATAAGGAAAAGTGCACATGAAATTGCTACAGCAGCTCCTGCCAGGGGGTGAGACAACAGCCCAGCAGGCCCAGGGGAATTCCATACCTGTATGCATTCATCACCTGCTTCAGCTGGTCATAGAAAACAAACTCGGGGTCCCTGTGCAAAGGAGAAATTTTTCAGATTCTACTGCACTTCTTGACCCTGCAGTGAGGAAAGCCCAGAGTTGTTCCCAAGGAGTTCACCCAACCAGAGACAGGTGAGCATGACAAGCTCCCACACTGGTTTTGAGCTGATTTTTGCCATCAGGACTTTCTTCTCCTACAATCAGAAGCCTAAGGACAAAATTCAGAACTCATGCTGTTGTTCAACTGCCTCCAGAGAGGATGAACATGGAAGATTCCTCCCTCTGTTCACTAAAACAGCTTCAGCCCAAGCAGATTCAACAGGATGGAAGCTGCCTTAGTTTTCTCCTGCTCTCAGAGTGGGAACAGTGGGACCAAAACAGTTCAAAACCAGGTTTTTCAGACAGAGGGAGCTGCTGGGCCTCGCTCCTGTGCTGTGAGGAATCATGAGCAGCTTTCTCTGGGAGAACACCAAGCATGAACCAACACTGACAGGAGAGCAGAAAAGAGCAAAGCTGCATGTCAAGAAACCAGGAAAGCTGCAGCTCAGAGACAAAATTCTGTCCAGGGAGAAGTCAGTTTGCATGCCCTGGCTGGTTCTTACCGTTTGTCTGCCTTCACATGGTGCTGCTTGACATCCTTCAGGTAGCGTCCCATGTAATATTCTAAGGTGTTGAGGAAGGTGCTGTCTTTATCAATCAGCTGGGCAGCCCTGGGCTGACTGCTCAGCCAGTCCATCACTGACTCCAGCTGCTCCTGCTGGATTTCCTGCAGAAAAACACCACCAGAGAAAGGGAGTCAACCACACATCAGAGCTCTCTCCCAGACTCACTTCCATAAGTCACAAAAATAATGCACTGTGCTTACCATCTGATCTGTGAAGATCTGCATATCTGCAGGTGCTCCCTGCAAGGGAAAATGAAAAAAAAAAAAAAAAAAACCAACCAAACAACTCAGGTTATTGTTGAGCTTGGCTGGGTAGGACAAGTCTGGCCAGCACTGCATGGTGGGCACCTCTTACCTTTTCTGTTAGATTGTAGATGACCCTTGTCAAAGCCTCAGCAATGATCTGAGTGTTCCTGGTCAGTGCTTTAGTGTCTATTCGTGCCCTAAAGCAAAAGAGGGGATTATGGACTTGCCAATGGCATCAGCTTCCTCTAGAAACAGCCCCTTCTCACTGCACCAGGCATGAGCCTGAATCCAGAGCCCACCTCCCAGTGTTTGTCACCTGTGCCCCAATGATCAGAACAACACAAGCAGCTGTGAGGGGGCAGTTTGGGTTTCTGGGCTGGATTTAAAGCCCAGCCCTCCTTCCCCAGGGTGCCTCACTGAAGGGTTAAGTAAGGGGTCAGTGGCCAATGATCTGAGGGCACAGGGGCAGTACAAAGGGCAAGGCAACCTACAGAGGGGTATGAGGCATGAACAATTGGGGAGGGCAGGGTTACATGACCAAAGAGGAAAGCAATTCAGGGTAGATCGGCAGTAGTTCTGCAAGGCAGCATGAAGGAAGTATTCTCTTTCAGCCTAGGCAGGGAACTCTATGCTAAATCTTCCCAGGGCAAAGCCTGGAGGTTTCCCTGAGGGGGTTTTTAGGGTTCCCTCACCTCCTGTCCATGATGCTGTTGCGGAGGCTGTCCCGGTGGCTCTCCAGGTGTGAGATGGTGAAGGCCGGCAGGCGCCGGATGGCGAAACGCTCGTGCTCCCACGCCAGCATGTCCTCAGCCAGGTTGATCTTCTTGTGCACCATGGAAAACTTCACCTCTGGGAACTGGCTGGCAACGACCTGAGGACAAAGGCAAGCCATTCAGGGGTGCTGCCCACTGCAGAGTGCCACCCTGCACTGCCCTGTCTGCCCACACCCGCTTCTGTGTGTTCCAGAACATAAGGGGCAGTTACTAACATTATTAAAGTTGTATTTTCAGGTCAAAAAGAGCTGTTTTAATGTCTGTACAGGGTAGCATTTGCAGATCTAGTCTGCTTCACTTGGGACTGTAGCATGAGGATTTGTCTGCACTTCAAATCAAATGTCCCTAAACAATACATGAATTATTTCAATAGCACACCCTTTCTTCACATCTTCCTTCCTCTCATGGAGAGCTGTATAGTAAGTCCCAAGTTCCCACGAACTTGAAATGCTTTTCCTTACCGTCTCCAGTTCTCTCAGAAATGCATGCTGCAAGGTGCCCTCCTTGGGAGGCTTTGAGACATGAAGATGAAGGCTATTGCCTCTGCCCAGAGTGTCAAGGCAGAGAACAAATGCTACATTGTCCTGCAGCAGGCTGGAATCTGGAACAGAAAAATCCAAACCTTTATTGCTACGTCTTGTGCTGGGATTTCCATCCCCCCAAAAAAGGAAGGCTCACACAAGGAGATTCTCACAGGAGAGCTGACAATTAATTATAGAGATTTAACACAACCAGCCCCTTACTCACCAGTGTGGTCCAAATTGTCCTCCAGCCACCGTTTAGTTCCTTGATAATTAAACTTGCCACCTCCAGAGGCAAAGAACAGCAAGTTATACCTGCCCATCAAAGAAAACAGAAAAGGGTTAGCATGCTGCACTCCAAGAATTCCTGCACTCAGCCTTGGAGGTGTGGTGAAATCACAACCACCTGCAGCTGACATCCAAGGCAAACTGTGCATTACCAAACACTCCCCCTGTGCCACACACTCAGGTAATGGCAAGACAGATTAGAAGTGGGGAGCTCCCAGTGCTTGAGGATGGAATCTGCTTCCCACATGATCCCCTCCCCTTGTCAGCTACACACATTTAACCCCAAACAGAGCAGTTCCTTACCCAGCATGGGTCCTCCTGTAGGTGTAGAGGCGAGAGAACAGCCTGGCCAGTTCCAGCAGCACTGAGATTCCACTGCCATTGGAGTCAGCCCCGTGGGACAGCCACTGCAGGAGGAGGTGGGACAGACACAAGGTGACAAACCTACACTGACTCCCAGGCACCAGAACAGCTGCAAGACAGCACAGCCCTGTGCTCCACTTGTAACTGCCCCACAGCCCTAATGCCAAGAGAAGACACATGGGCAGAGGGAAAAAGGACAGGAACAGAGAGCTGCAGGAAGATAGAATACTCACTGGAGCCACTCCAAAGGAATCATAGTGGGCAACTATCACAACAGTGGGCAGGTCTTCTCCACCCAGCCCTGTCAGCCTCCCCTGCAGAGGAAAGAGAGCAGTGTCACTCCCCATCACCTCCTGTGTGCCTGTACAAGGACAGCCTGACTTCTACATTCCTGCTGAGTCTGCCATGGCCTCAGCTGTGAGCACTTCAGATACCTGGCTGAGACTCCCCTGACTTCCCCTGGCAGACCAAATTTCTGATAAAGTCCCAATAAAACAAGTCACCTCATCAATGTTGCCAGTATGAATCCATACACAACTCACCTCCACACTGGGGATGAGCCAGTCATTGATAGCTTTGCTTTGAGCCCCACTGGTCACCATCTGGAAGCCATTGGCAGTTGCTGTGTGCAGCAGAACTGGAACAAAAACATCAAAAAACCCCCACAATGTACACCTGGGAAAGTTTCATCCTTTCCTTTCCCCTGAAAACTGAGCTTTGGAGAGACCAGCTTTAAACCATTTAAGCCCTCTCACTTGTCACTGGTGTTTATGCAATGACACAGAATCTTGGTAATTGTGCTTTTTCATTCTGTCATAAAATCCCAGTAGTATGGGCTGGTCAAAAACTTTTCCCCAGCAGTACTAAAATCAGTCATAAGCAGCAGGTCAATAAGACAGTCATATTATTTACAAGGAAGCATCAAACTGACTGGTGGTCAGACAAAAAGCTTCAGCTTCTATCAACACACCATCATCACTTAACATTTTCAATGTTGTTTTTAACCTAGTTTTGATTTCTACCTTACTTGAAACAGTGTGAAACTGAAAACTTCCTGCAACTGTATGTCCAAATATAGTCAAGTAATGCTTCCTTATACTCTGCTTTTCTTCCACTGAATCTCTAAACACTTTGACAAAGACAGAATAAACACAAAGGTGACAGAATGCTGGTTCACGGTGCAGATGACACAGCAGACTCCTCCCATAGGTAGAAACAGGCCTGTCTTCCTCAAAACCTTTTTCTCCTTGTTAGAACTCACCTTCTGCAGCTGAGGCAGAACCCTGTGATGCAGAAGCAGCCCGTGTTTGCTCGTAGATAGACAGCAGCTCCTCATCCTCCACTGCAAAGTAGACTGGCACAATGGTTTCCATAGCAAGCATTTCTGGCTCTATCTCCATGAATTGCTGAGGATTTAAGCGAGAAAACAAACTTAGCATCTGCGAAACACGGGAGGTGTCAAGAAAAAATTAACAACCAAAGCAGAGAGGGAGAAGTTTTAAAATTAGAATACGATTTGTTGTGCGTTCCAAGAGAAGCCTCCAGCCCCGCCGCGAGCGAACTTTCCTCCAACACGCCTCCCGTGGGAAGGGAAAGAAAACTTTTGTGTTTACCCTCACGACATCCTGGGGGACAGAGGAGATGGATCGTGGCAGGATGATGACCACAGCCCCGGCTGACTGGCGCAGAGCCTTCTGGTACTGCTCGTAGGAGAAGTCCACCAGCCTCATCATGACGCAGCGGCGGCTCAGCACGTCCGCTTCCACGGTGCGCGCCTCCGTGTTCAGCACGGCGCTCCTGGTGCCTGCCAGCGGGGAAACAGAGAGGGCTCCTCAGGGACTGCACCCCACCCCCTCTGCCCCAGCCTGCCCCCTGCTCAGGGAGCTCCAGGGGGCAGCCTGATGGGCTGCAGAGCAGGCAGAAGCTGCAGAAAGCTGAGTTTGCTGCTTTGTCTTCGTCTGAGATGGAGCAGAGGTCTGGGGGTTTTCCACATCCTGTCAGACCCTCCTTGTTCCACCCCACACAGCCTCACCTTCCAGCCTTCCTCCTCAACACAACACACAGGCTACCTGCCTGCTCACCTGCACCTAATACCTGCAGTCAGCAACATGCCTGGACACAGCCTGGCCTCTCCAGAGCCTCACCCAGCTGTAGGATCAAGCTCGTGATCCTACAGACCCACCTGATGAAAGGACACCAGACTGCTCCGTGTCACCCCAAGGACACCAGACTGCCCCATGTCACCCCAAGGGCTGCTCTCCCTCAGCCCCAAGGGAGGTTCTGTAGCTGGCAGAGTCACAGAGGAGCAGGCTGCTCCTCAGGGCTGGCCCTCTCATGCTCTCAGTGCCAGCAGATCAAATCCCCCAGGTGGAAATGCAATCCCCTGGGAGCACAGCAGGCTGCAGGCTCGCCAGAAGCATTCCCGAAGGGAAGGCCAAAAGGACATCTTGTGCAAATAGAGAGGGTAAAATCCACCTTACAGTTTATAATTTAATTTCTTCTGTAACTCTGGCACCTCCACTGGACATCTCATCCTTCTGGGTCCCCACACGGGGACAGACAAGTAGTTCCAGCCTCTGTCAAACAGCAGCATTGCTCAGAACTAGATTTAAACCTGGCTTAGCTTAACCCCAACCTTAGTTTGTCAAAGGTCACAGAAACACCTAAACAAGAAAAATCTACATTTTTCCCCTGCACATTATCAGTGAGGGCCACACACCCAGAAACAGAGCCCAGGCACAATGTAAATTCTCCCCACAGACCTCTGACACTAAACAAACATTAACAGCACTCCCTATTGCAACCAGAGAAAAACAATTGAAAATGAGGACAATCCCTCCACCATTTCCAAAGGAATGATGTGTGCACCCCAAGTTCTGCTCTCTCTGACATCTAAGCAGAGCAGACACAACAGGATTTGTCTGACAGGTTGGATTTCTATAGTTTCTCTACAGAGAGTTGGTTAATAATCACTCAGTTACAAACTAAAGAATTCTCATTCTATCAGTACTAGAGGAAGTCCAAGCTTGTTCTTAAATCACTCTATGAGTGATGCTGACAAAAAACTCCTCCCTCTGCAGGAAGAGGCTGAGCAGCAACCTGTATTTGGTATTTTTGGAAAAGAATACGAGAATCTGGAACAACAAATCAGCTCAGCTAGTCAGAGTGTGGTACTAATAATGCCAAAGTTGTGGGATTTGATCCCTCTGTGGGTCACTCCCTTTGAGAGTTGGACTTGGTGATTCTTGTGGGTTCCCTCCAACTCAGACTGCTCTGAAATACAGCTTTTATCCTGAAGGACATCTCAGAACACACAAGGAACAGGAACAGAAAGGGAGCAGGAAGGAACAAAGGAAAAACACAGCTCACCGTGCTAAAAGGAAAAGAAACAGCATAAAAAGTTAATTGAAAGCATCTTAAAAAAAATAATAGCTGGCTTTTCAAGAGGTCACAAAATTGTGAGCACTTGGGTAGAGGGGAGGGAAGCAAAGTCAAAGCCAGGTGAATCACATCCCTGCTGTCCCTGGCAACAAACAACTCCCAGCATCTGAGAAAAGAGAGTCCTACCCCCCTGCAAGGGCCTGCCTTGGAGCTGCTGAGGCTGTCAGCAAGAGAGCCCTCAAGATGTGGATACATATTCTGAGCAACTGATGGAAAAACCCAGAAATAATATAATTTATTTAGAAGCCACCAGAAGCATGAAGTGTTTAAGGAGTACACAGGCACAGCTGCATTTCATAACTTATATATTTGAACTTACTAAGATCTGAAGGAATGAGAGATGTTTCATGGACAGCACAAATTAAACATGAAGCTATTCATTGTTAACTCTACAGGAAGAGTCACTCACAGACAGAGCACACGCCCTGGCCTGGAATAAAATCTCTACAGAAGACCCAGAAGCAACCCTTGATTCTGGGTTTGTGGGCACACAGGGGAGGAGGCTGAGGGTTGCAGCATCTCAAGGACTCGCAGAACAGGGTGTGTCTCTGACCCAGAGAAAGGTGTTGCACAATCAGCAGGCTGCAAGTGAGAGAACAGAGCAAGTAAAGGTCAGCTCTAACACAGGGGAAGGACAGGCTCTGAAATGGAGCCACTGGAGCAACACGCAGAGCTGAGGGTGAGGAGGATGAAGAGCAAAGAGGAATCAACCTGTCAATAAAGGAGTCAAAGGCAAAAGGACAAACCTGAGCTCACAACCGAGTTTACCAGAATGCAGGAGGGGTGCAGCTGGACCCCTCAAAGCACAGAGCCCTCAGCCCACAGACAGGCCTTGGCCACCTCTAGGTCACCATGATGGAGCTCCCAGCCCCTCTCCTGCTCGTGCTGAGCCCGGGCAGTGAAATTCAGCCAGACGGGCCCTCCAGCGGCCTCCCCTGCGCCTGGGCCTGCCCCGGGCCCGGCTGCTGCCTCCTCCCAGAGCCCCCCGAGCCCCCCGCAGCTCCCCTAAGCCGGGCCGCCCTCCATGGTCTCCTCACGGCCCACCCTGGGCTCCTCCCCGGGCCCGGGGCTCCCTTCCCAGGGCCCCACCACCCCTGACGGGGCTGCCGCCGGCAGGACCGAGCGCGGCCGGCCCGCGCGGTTCCTCACCGTAGGGCTGCCCGCCGAGCTCATACTGCTGCATGCGGTACACCGTGAACTCGTGCGCCGCCTCGGCGGCGGGCGGCGGCCCCAGGAGCAGGAGCACGGCGGGCACGAAGAGCAGGACGCTGAGCGGGAGGCACGAGGCCTTGAGCACCGACTCCAGCACCTCGCTCGCCTCCTCCAGCATCGCCGCGGCCCCGGCCCGCACTGCGGCCTGCTCGGCACGCACGGCGCGCCCCGCGCAGCACGCCGGGAGCTGTAGTCGGCCCGCCGCCGCGAGGGGCGCTGGGAATTGTAGTCGCGGCGGGCCCAGCAGGCCGCGGTACCGCCCCTCCTTGGTCTGCAGGGGGCGCCCTGCACGCGGCCTGCTGCTCCCGAGCGCCCCCCTGCGGATGGGATGGGAATGGAATGGGATGGGAATGGGGGGTTGGGAATGGGGGATTGGGACAGGACAGGACAGAATCCCTGGAGTGGGATCCATGGGCTAGGCTGGGCTGTGATGGGACAGGAATGGGGGATTGAGACAGGATGGGACAGGACAGGATCCATGGGATGGGATCCATGGGATGGGCTGGGATGTGATGGGAGAGGACGGGACAGGATGGGATCCATGGGATGGGATCCATGGGATGGGATCCATGGGATGGGCTGGGATGGAAAGGGGGATTGGGAATGGGGGATTTGGATGGGACAGGACAGGACAGGACAGGACAGAATCCATGGGCTGGGCTGGGCTGAGCTGGGATGGGATGAATAGGATGGGATGGGATGGAGGAGGATGGGATGGGACGGGACGGGATGGGATGGGACAGAACAGGATAGGATGAACAGCACCAGATGGGAGTCTCCTGCTGCCCCCTGAGCAGGTGATCCCCCTGTCCCGGGAGCAGGAGGGCAGCTCCAGCTGTCCCCAGACTACAAAACCACCTCCCAGAGAGTACCTGGCCTCCAGAGGGAATAAATCGAAGCAAATCAACCCAAGGCTTTCTGATCACCTTGATTTATTGCAAAACAAATGGGCTGAATGCTCAGCTCCTGCAGAGGGGCTGGGCCAGCAGGTTTTATATGAGTCCCCAGTGCTTCGGTGGCCTTCTGGCACTTTGAGAGGAGGCATTTGGGTGCTGCTCTGATTATTCCCTACATGAGAGAACACAAGAGCAGGGATCTGAGGCACAATCTGGCTGTGTCTTCAGGCCCAGGATGCCATCAGGCTCTCCAGTCTCTCTGGGCACTTCCTTCTGCCCGTGCTAGAGCCAGCCCTGTCACTGCAGCTCTGAGCACTGTCACAGCATTTCCCCTGGCTCAGAGCCCAGCCTCTGCACCCCTGGGCTGTGGCTGCAGCCCTCTGCCATCCTCGGGCTGGGCAAGACATCAAGCTTGTACTCCTTCCCAGCAGCTGTGCCCATCACAGAAGCTCCAAAAGGATTCCAAAGGCTTGGGAGGGTCTCCTGGTTGGGGAAATTCACCCTATCTGCCGCTGTCCCCTGGGGCAAAACAGCCTCAGGTGGGCAGGTACAGCACCTCTGCACACCCAAAGCACACACACAGAAGCTGGGCACTGCAGCTGCCCCAGCAGAGCATCAATCCTAAAATGTGCCTGTATCTTCCCCTCCCAGCCTGGGAGCAGTTCCTGTCCCTGTGCTGCAGCGACACTGAGGCACCATCCCAGTCTGATGGGACTGGCCCCAGTTCACAGCTGGTCAGCCTGAGTTTCTCCAGTCCTGCCAGGCCAGGACCAGCACCCTGAGGTCCTGGGGGGTTGTCTGGCATCTCTTGCTCCCCCCGTGGCCCCTCACAGGCTGGGGAGATTGCTCATCATGCTGGAGTTGCTGGACAGGGGCGCCCTGGGCCGAGTGTTCCACGCCACGGAGCCGCGGATGCTGTCACGGTAGCGCAGGGAGCTCTCCGTGGAGGAGCCAGAATTGATGTCTGAGATGACCAGGCAGCTGCCAGGCTTGCAGAGCCCAGCCCTGACACAGCAGCAGCACAGCAGGCTCCCCACGGCACGGCGAACCTCCACGCTCCGCAAGGAATAAATGACAGGATTGACCCCCGAGTTCAGCAGGGCCAGAGCCAGGGTCCAGTCCATGCTGTGCAGGTGGGTGCAAGCCCCCGTCTCACAGAAGACATCAAAGAGCAGCAGGACAAAGAGGGGACTCCAGCAGAGGATGAAAGCCCCCAGGATCATCAGCACCGTCTTCAGCAAGCGCAGGGACCTCCTGCGGCCGTGCCGGGAGCTGCTTTGCTTGGAGCTGGCCTGCACCAGGTGGAAGATGGAGATGTAGAGGCCCACGATGCCCAGCAGGATGATGCTGAACATGACCACGGAGAAGAGGATGTAGTTCTTGGAGTAGAGTGGCAGGAGCACGGAGCAAGCCTGGAAATCACAGAGGCAGTTCCAGCCCAGCAGCGGCAGCAGCCCGATGACCAGGGCCAGCAGCCAGCAGGACACGATGAGCCCTCTCAGCCTCAGGGTCTTGCTGGCCTCGTTCTCTGCAATGGGCCTCACCATGGCACTGTAGCGCTCCACGGCCGTCACCAGCAGGCTGAAGGTGGAGGCTGCCAGGGCGATGAAGAGGGTTCCCTCCCGCAGGAACCAGAGCTCAGGGGACAGCTGGAAGGTCCTGCTGCCCGACAGGCAGAGGTTGCAGAGGTAGGCAACGCCCGCCAGCAGGTCACTGAGGGTGATGCTGGCAATGCAGGAGTAGACCCAGCGCCGGCCCCGCAGGCAGCGCAGCACGGCCAGCAGCACCAGCAGGTTCTCCAGGATGATGACGCAGCTGATGACAGCGAAGGCCATGCGGAGCGGCCCCATGCCCTCGTCCCCAGCGTGCCGGCGGCTGAGCTTGCCCGAGAAGTTGTAGTGCTGCAGGATGATGTTGATGTTCCCCGTGGCAGCCAGCTGCAGGCAGGAGGCTTTGTTGCCCAGCAGGTCGAGCCTGAGCTCGGGGTGTTGAGGAGAGTCCGGGGGAAGGAGGAGGGAGTGATTCAGCAGCCAGCTCAGCACTGGAGTGTCCATCTTCTGAGCCTGGGTCAGCAGTCAGGGGATGCTCGATGGAGGAAGGGGTCAGGAGGGCTTGGGGCAGAGCAGATCCTCTCTGGAGCAGCTGTGGGACTGAAGCCAGCAGCCCTGCTCAGCGTGGAGGTGACAGTCAGAGCCCTGTCTGCCAGCCCTGCAGCACTGAAAGAGCAAGGGGAGAGGAGGGTGAGGTCTTTTGTAAGTCCACCCATAAGCATGGGCTTCCTGTTGTTTAATAAAGTTTCCTGTTGTGACTGGGAGTATTGACATCTTCTAACAGCTGTCATCATTTCTTGGTAAGGGTCTGGTTGCTCTTGGCTTTGCTGTGGTTGTGAAGGTGTGGCATGAACACTGTAACGTGCCAGGGCCCTCTTTGTTTGGAGCATCCTGTGTCAAATGGGGCAACACTTTGATGGGTGGAGTGTGTGGGGCTGAACACATCCAAGTGCTGGTTAAGAGCACCCAGACAGCTTGAGACACAAAGTGCTTTGCCTGCTGTGGTGGTGCTCAGTTCACCCCTGAACCTGGCAGAGAGGTCTTTCCCACCTGCCCTGTGCACCACCCATGCTCATCCCCCTTCCTTCTTCAGGAGGAAGGTCCACCTGAGATCACTCCTCAGGGCTCGTCCACAGCCCCAGCTCCTGCCACTCCCTCAGAACACATCCAGACACATCTATCCCCATCCTGCACTGTCTGTGCAGCAGCTCCTGTGTGGCTGCAGCTGAGCCTCAGCCCCCTCCACTTCGAGGAAAACCAGCTGGTCCAAGCTGAGCACGTGCCCTGATCTTCTACAGATGGGCCAGGACCTTCCCACAGGCAGGGAAGGAGGCAAAAAGCTGCTGCTTCTCACCTTTGCAGGAGGCACGAGATGCTGGGAGCAGAACCAAGGGATGAGAACATGGCTGCAAGGTTAATTTCCATCATTGGCCTAATTCCTTATGTCTGCACAACTCAATGGGAGAGCCTTGCAACGTGCTATTCCTAACTGTGGCTGGGAATTTGCCTTAGGACTCACCTGTCATGGCTTGTGGGAGGCTCTTGCTGCCCCAGGGAGGTTCAGCAGTGCTCTCCAGCTGTGCTCTCCAGCTCTTTGTCTGAGGCCCAGCACAGAACAGGTAGTGAGGACAGCTCCTTGTGCAAAATAATTGAGGCTTCTACCTACCAAAATGAAAAAAGGGGAAGTTACAACATCAACCACATTTCTCTGCTGAGAAATGGACCCCACCCAAATCAGCTGCAAAGTGGTAAAGATTAAAGAAAACCAGAGCACCTTTTAACTGAGGATCACAGCAGAAGCTGTGCCCTGCTCTACCTGTGCTCTCAGAGCAGACTGGCAGGAAGTCATGGAGATGTCCCCAGGCTGAGAGCAAAGAGCAGGGAGTTCTTCCATCAGCAGGGAGCTCTCCAGGGAGCCCATCCACCGCTGGAGGAGTGGATTGATCCCAGCTGGGATGGCAGCACAGACACGTGGAGAATGCAAAGGGAGCCACGTGTAAGCAAGAGCAGTTCTCATCAAAAACTGAGGGCTCCATCCTCCACCTTCACCCTTTCAGCCGGGGTTTTGGCCTCTCCTATCAGCAGTGTGGAAAGAAGCTCACACTGATAAGGTCAGCAGATGACCCTGAGATTGCAGGGGCGGAAATCAGCAGCAAGGCTGGGCCAGGAGTGCTCAGAGCAGAGCAAGACTGCACATGCAGCATGGGGAGCTCACTCCCAAACCCTCTGGGCTGATGCCCACTAATCACTGGAATCCAAAGGGTCAGTGGGATCCTGGCACAACATCACCCCTTAGAGCTTTGCTCTTGCTTCAGGGTGAACCTCCAGCTGATGTGTCTGTTCAGTTCAGAATGGGTGGAAGGCTCCTGGAAGATCAGGGGATGGAGAAATTTGCCTTGTCAGGGGCCCTAAGCAGCTTCTCAAAGAGCTGGCAATGTGTGAGGAGTCCCAGAGATCCCTGACAGGAGGGAGGTCTGTGGGGAGGATGGGACAGGGGGCAGGAAAACCCTTTTGATGGCAGGAGGGCTCGAGGTCAATGAGCTGCTGGGACAGCCTGACCCCCTCACCCTTGGTGTGGAGGTTCTCCAGACCTGCAAAACATTGAAAGATCTTCCTCATGCCCCTTCCACAAACATACCCAGGGCATGGAGTCCCCAGCTCATGGCTGGGGGGTAATGGGGCCTGAGCCCCAACACAAGGGAGAGTTCCAGCTCTGTCTTGTTCCCATTGCCCCCTCCACAGTCACAGGCTGAGCTGTACCTTGGCACTTCTCCTTTGCTCCCGTCTCAGTTCAGATGTTCTTTATTTGAGGCGAAGTGGGGCAGGGGAGAGACAACACCCCCTGCAACATTTCTCATCTCTTCCCTCCAGACCAAAGCCACAACATGCCTGGAAGTGCCTGATGGCTCTGAGTGCTGGGCTTGGAAGGGCCAGGGGAGGCACAGGGGGCAGCTGGAGCTCTGTGGACCTGCTCCAGTTCCATGGCTAAAGTGGGTATTGGTGGATGCTGAGATGAGGCTCCCCAGCAGAGAAGTCCTGGAACCCTCCAGAGGTCAACAGGAAGGCCAAAATGCCATGTCCTCAGAGAGAGGAACTTGTCTTCACTCAAAGGAACAGCAGAGAGGAGCAGGAGAGCAGCAGGAGCTCAGCTCCCTGTGTCCTGCCCAGTCCCTCCTGTCCTGGGGCTGCTGCCCCAGGAGGGTTTCCAGCCACAGACTGTGGGGGCCACAAGCAGCTGCAGGGGAAAGACAGCAAGTTACAAAGACCAGATAAAATATCAGTGATTCCTGTTGAGGTTTTCCTTCTGTGCTCTTGCACCATCCTGATTAAAGCTGGTACTTTCAGACATAATGATTAAAGAAACCAAAACACGGGTTAAGCTCTGTGGAGGGCTGTGTCAGGCAGCCCCCAGGCTGACTCATGGACATCAGGCACCCCCATCTCTGTCCCACATCTCTCCCTCCCCACTCACCCACCCATCCTGTCCCCTCTCTGTGGCCCCAGCACAGCCCAAGGCATCCACTTGCCCGCAGGTGTTTTTCTGCTCCAGGAAGGGTGGAGCAGAGCTGGTTTGAAAATGACTGATCACTCCTGGCAGTTGGGTGGTTGCACTTCCCCGCTTTGGTCTCTTCTGCTGCAGAGCAGCACTTCCCACTTCCCAGTCCCCCCAAAGCTGGCAGGATGCTTCTGGCCCCAGAGGAGCCAAGAAAAACCAACAAGACCCCTCTGGCTGACACCAAACCCTGCAGATGTGACTCTTCACAGTGCTCAAGAACTGTCCCAGGCACAGCTGTTTTGCCTTGATGCCCTTTCATTTAAATTGAGTGGTGGTGATGGTGGATCTCTGTAGGAAGAGGCTCTGCAGTGCATCTCTTGAAGGAATATGAAAGAGCAAGGTTCAGGGTTGTCTCCTCTAGATCACATTCACGAGTTTAAATGGCAAAGTTTTTTTGTTGTTGGTTTTTTTTTTTTTTAAGAACCTTTCCTCGAGGCAAAAACATTAAACAGGAAGTGTGGGAGAAACGTTAAATCACACCTCAAAGCCACCACAGGACACCTCTCCTTGCTGCCAGCACCCCCGAGGCTGTGACTGTGCTGCACCAGGCTCAGCCTGCCCTGGCCTTTTCCTCCTGTGCTATCACCCATCAATCACAGCCACAGGAACGTGGGCACCGAGCAGGCCAGGCCAGCAATGCCCTGATTAGCACAATCAGCCCTTTGCACATGGTTTCCTGGCTGCTTGGGCACAGCTGCCTCCAGGCTATAAAACCTTGTGGAAACTCAAAACTTTCCACACATCTGGGGAGGAGCGTCCAGCTGTGCCAGAGATGTGCCAGTCACTGCCCGCCCTGCTGCTGCTGCTCTGCTGCCCCTGGGCCAGTGCCAGTGAGTCAGGGCTCTGCTGGCTGTGAGGTGCCTCTTTTGGGCTCTCAGCAGCCCCGGGCTCAGGCTGGGCTGGGGTGTGTTGCAGGTGCTCTGCGGGGTCAGATCGTGGGGGGACACGAGGCGCGGCCACATTCCCACCCATACATGGCCTACCTGAAGATTGCAGAGCTGGGGGCCTGTGGGGGCTTCCTGGTGGCCCCTGACTGGGTGATGTCAGCTGCACACTGCATGGGGTGAGTACTTGATGCAGAGGTTTTATCCCTTTCTTTGTTCCCTGGCCTGGGAGCTCCTTTGCTGGAGCAATTTTGGAGCAGGTTCCTGCTCTGCCCAGCAGCTCTCTCCACCTGTCGGCCAAAATGAGGGAGGTGGGAGAGCCCCAGCCTGATTTCCCCTTTCTCCCCTCTGCTGCCATGGGCAGGAATATCACAGTCATCCTTGGGGCTCACAACATCCACGAACCAGAGAAATCCCAGCAGGTCCGGGGTGTCCTCAAGTACCACAAGCACCCTGAGTACAACCCCGAGACGATGGAAAACGACATCATGCTGCTGCAGGCAAGGGGTTCTGTGGGGGCAGAGGGTGGGCTGGGGCTCTGGGGCTGGGCTCGTCTTGGCTGTTAGCTCCTTCTGCAAAGCTGCTTCTGCCCAAGGTAGGGCCTGGCAGGATCTGGGAAGGAGCCACGGGCAGGGTTTGGAGCCTCACGTGGCTTTCACAGCAGCTCCCCAGAGCCTGCCAGACCCTCCCTGCCTCTGCAGAGAAAGTGTCCTGCTCACAGCCCTTTCTCAACCCCCTGCTTTCCCCCAGCTAACATCAAAGGCCACCCTCAGTGAGTACATCCAGACCATCCCACTGCCCAAGAGTGGCAGTGACCTCCCCACGGGCACCAAGTGCATGATTGCAGGCTGGGGGCTCATCGATGAGGACAAGGCCACCAACAAGCTCTTTGAGACCAAAGTCTCCATCTACAGCCGCAGGAAATGCATCCTCTTCTACCCACACCTGGATTCTGGCATGATCTGTGCTGGCAGCTTCCACCAGCTGAAGGATTCCAGCCAGGTATGGGGCTCTCTGGGAGCAGGAGCTGCTGCTGGAATGGGCACAGTCAGGTCCCAGGGCGGGTGACAAGCATTTGGTGACAGTTCCCATGAGGACTGGACTCTCTGGATGTTCTGACACCTCCACAGTCCCTGCACAGCACCAGGGGCAGAGCCCAGGCTCAGCAGCTCAGGGTGGGATGTGGGGCAGGGATGGAGGGAGGGATCAGGGAGAAACCTGTTACCACAGGGGAGAGGCCTCTAAGATCAATCTCATCTCTCCCCAGGGAGATTCTGGTGGGCCCCTGGTGTGTAATAAAGTGGCACAAGGCATTGTTTCCTTTGGCTATGACTCCCCACCCGGGGTCTACACCCGCATCTCCAACTACCTGCCCTGGATCAAAAGAGTCATGAAGAAGTAACAGCAGTGGCAGCACTTTCTCCAGCTCTGGTGTGCCCCTGGAGACTGCAATAGCTTCCTTCTTCCCCCTGCTGAGGGCTCAACTCCCTCCTCTCTCCTCGGGAGCCCAAGTGATTTGATCAGTGCATTTGAGAGAGCCCTTCCTTCTGTTCTGAGGCTGCTGCCTGTCCCATCCCCTGCCCATCTCAGAAGTGAGTTAAATCACCCTGGCAGAAGCAGAGATAACCTCAGATGGTACAAAAAGATGGCACAACAGACCCCACTTCCTTCAGAGATAACCCTGTTCCTGCTTGAACCTTGCTGCACTCAAAGCACCCCCAGTAAACTCAGAGCTGCATCTCCCAGCCTGTGTCATCTTCCTTGTGGCCTCACCATAGAGTGCAGGAGGGAGGGTCTGGCTCAGGCTGTGAGAGGCTGCTGGGACAGCAGCAATCACAGCTCTGCATCCTGAGTCACTGGCAGGCTCAGAAACAAGAGCTGTGCTTGCCCTTCCTGGGGTCACAGGGGTGATGAGTGTGCTGAGAGGACAAAAACTGCCCAGGTAGAAAGGTTTTGGGAAAAATGATGGGCACAAACTCAACTTCAGCATCATTGTCACCCTCCTGGGAGCACAGGCAGCAAGGGTGTGGGGCATCAGCAGTGACCAGAACCCCAAAGCTGTTGCTCTGTGCAGGGTAAAGGCTGTTCCGTCTGGAGTGTTGCAGCCCAGAGAGCTCGGGCACAGGGCACAGCAGCCTTATCTTCCCAGCTGTCTGAGCTGTGAGAGGCTTCACTGGGTGGAGAGAGCTGGACTCCTGCTGGACTGTGCCCTTGGGCGTGGGCAGGTGGCTGTTAACACACCGGGTTCTGGGCTTTAGGATCCCAGAGAGGAGGCACAGCCCAAGTCCCAGCTGTCACACACTCGCTGCCTCCAGGCCTTGCCCAGCCCCATTTCTACACGTTGTCCTGGGTAGAAACACAGGAAGGATTGAACTGGAAGGGTTGATGAAGGATGTGGGTTCACAAAAGTGCCTGGCCCCAAGTCACTCCCTCCTTTCCCCCCGGGATAAGTGCAGGGGCCCAGGTGGGTCCCTGGAGAGGGCAAGGACAAGTCCTGCCTGGCTGCTGTGAAGCTGCTTGGCACATCCTTGTCCCCCTCAGTGTTCCAGTGGTAGCCCAAACCTCTCCTCTCAGCTGGATGATGCCCAAGGACAAATTCTTCCCCCAGAGGATGCTCAAGTGCTGTTTTCAGACAGCTCCTGCATTGGAGCCTGAACTTCCTTCCCTGGCCTCCACCAGGCTGCTCTCAGCCTCATCTCCTCCCTTCCACCTCCATTCTGGTGGCATCTTTTGTACACAGAGAGAGCCAAAGGTTCCCTGGGGGACAGAGATGATGCTCTGGTAAATGAGTGAGTGCAGAACTCCCTGGCAGGGGCTGAGGGAAGTTTGTGATATCAGGGGGAGACTGAGTCGGTTTGCGGTGGGAAAAACCAGTGGGGAATTTGAAACGTACAGAAACTCTCTGCAGTCCAGGGGAAGGGGGTGCTTGCTCTGCTCTCATGGCCTTTCCCACTGGTCCCCCCATCAGAGAGAGGAGGTTTCCACAGTCCAGCCTGGATTTCTGCCCATAAATCCTCCACGTTCTTGCCTGGGATGAAGAGAAACTGCGTCACCTCTGCCTCCAGCACCCAGCCTGCCCTGGGGAAACTGAAAAGGGTCCATGTTTGGGCTTCTGCTCACAGCTGCTATCAGCTCAGAAATCTGCAAATGAACAGGCTGCAGCTGCTTATCTGTGTATTATGAATCTTTGTCACGTCAGGGTTTTCCTTGAAGCTCCAGCTGCTGCAGGCTTTGCACGAGAATGGCAACTTGTAGCTTAAGAATGGGGTTTACCCAGTGGCACTGGAGGCAGAGAGGAAAGCAGATTTACTGGCAGCAAGGGCAGCAAGGAAGCCTCAGCCCCATTTCGTCACGGCTGAGCTGTGAATTTCATTCTTACCGTAAATCCCAGAATGGTTTGGGCCGGAAGGGCCCTTAGGGATCATCCCATCCCACCCCTGCCATGGCAGGGCCACCACCCACTGTCCCAGGTTGATCCAAGCCCTGTCCAGCCTGGCTTTGGACACTGCCAGGGATCCAGGGGCAGCCACAGCTGCTCTGTGCTCCCTGTGCCAGGGCCTTCCATCCTCACAGGGAAGAATTTCTTCCCAGTATCATCAGTGTCACGTTATAAACACTCTCATGGCATTTTTGCTCCATTAGCCAAGACTGCAGCTAATGAGGGAGAGCAGGAGGGTTCTCACCTGCCACTGCACCGTGTTTGGAATTAATGCAGCAGGTGAAAGAAATCTTGTTCATGTAGGGCTTGTCATAAAAATCAAGAGTGCTGAAGAAAGAATAGAAGCTGGAAGGGAAGACCTCACTGGAAGTCAAAGAGGTGAGAGAGGGTGCACTGCCCACATCTTCCATAACAAAGTTCTAAAATTGGCTCTGGGTTTAGAAGGACGTCACATCTCTCAGACCAGACCCATGATGCAGGTGGGATGATCCCCAAGGCCAAGGCTGGCTGAATTCCCCTCTCATATTGCTGAGACATGCAACTTGTGGAGAGATTCTTCAGATGAGTCTGACTTCTGCGGTTTCCTGGAGTCTGGTCTCAGGCTATAAAACCTTGCTGGGAGCAGGATGAGACCCCAGATGCAGCCCCAGCTCTGAGGGATCCACTGAAGCCCAGAAGGCTGTGATGGAGCACCTGCAGACTCTCCTGCTGCCCCTCCTGCTGGTGATGTGCCCCCCAGTCTGCACCAGTAAGTAGAACAGGCTGGAGGCGAGGAGAGGGTTGGGGAAGGGTGAATCTCAGCCCTGTGCCCCCCAAACCCCTCGTCCTCAGCCCCATCCTGTGGGGTTTTCTTATTTTCTTTCTGCTGTTAGAGCCGGGATAAAACACTCGGGAGATGCAGTTTGTGTTTGGACTCAGGTGTTTATTAATTCTTATCTATAGTGCAGTCTCACAAGTTGTGAGTTCTAGCTAACAAGGTGAAAAATGGCTCTGCCTCTAACTCTTTCCAAGGTCTTTTAATCATAAATTGTCCAATTATGAAGTGCCACCTGGATTATTTTTACTTTTAACCCAATAACCAACCACCCGTGCTCTGCAATGTGGATTTTTCTACCCAATTACAATACACCACCCAAACCCATGAAGAAGAAGAAGGAAGAAGAAGGTGAAGAAGAAGGTGAAAAAGAAGGACTCAGACTACGCCCTAAATCCTCCATCTTGCTTTATATATACATTACTGTAGTCTAAAACCTTAAATTCCAACGTTTTCGCCATGTGATATTACACACTCCTATTAAGCTACACAGCCAGTAGTGTAGTTTAATAGCACCACAATCCCAGTGCTGTCACTCAGTTTTGGAAGCCTGTTCCAAGGCCTCAGGTCAATGCAGTGTTTGCCTGGGGGGCAGTGCCTGTCAGCACAGAAACTCTCAGTGCTCAGGGTTCCATAATATCATCCTTTGCAGGTTATCCCTGGACGTGGAGGGACAGAGGAGGAGAAGCCAAGGCACCATCCAGAGCACACCCCACACCCTACGTGGCCTTTCTGCAGGGGAAGGACAACCAGTCCTGTGGGGGCTTCCTGGTGGCCCCTGGCTGGGTGATGACAGCAGCTCAGTGCCTCGTGTAAGTCCCTGCTGTGTCCCCACAGCACCTGCAGCCAGGTGTGTGCCCCACCACGGCCTGGGAGCAGCTCCTGTGTGGAGGGCTCACAGCTGGGCTCACTCCAGCCATGCCCAGGCTCCTTCCCTGGCAGGGAGCACAGGGCAGGGCACGGCTCAGGGACAGCTCTGAGCCCCATCTCCCTCCCCAGCCCACCCTCGGATATTTACCCTGAGTTTTTTCCCCCTCCATGATTCATTTAGTTTTTCCCAGATGCCAACAATGGGAGGTCAGAGTGGCTTCTTCTCTTGTTGTCAGGCTTTGTCCTTTCTGCCACCAACTTGTTTGTTGGCAGGGTGATTTCCCATGAGCCAGGTGCTTGCCCAGCCCTTTTCCACCCCTCCAGCTGGCGTATGGATGGGCAGGAGGACTTTTCCAGGGCTGACAGCTCTGCCCTGGTGCCCGTGACGGGCTCAGGGCCAGTCCCCACACCTGGGCAGCAAAGGGAGGACCCAGGAGCCTGGAGCCTCATATGAGAGATTGGGAGGGACTCCTGCACATACCCAAGGTCTTTTCCAATTTTCCTGAGGAGATGATGTTGAGGACAGGGAAGTATCCAGATTTAGAAATGTCTGGACTTCCACGGGCCTGTGAAGCCCAGAAAAAGAGAGCAGCAGAATTGGACCAAATGTGCCCAGCTGGAGGTCTGGAGATAAAGGAGCCCTGCAGAGCTCTGGTCTGTCAGGGGGGAGCCTGCTCTGCCTCCTGGCTGGGTAGATTCCCTGGCAGAGCTCCTTGTTCCCACCATTCTTCTTCAAAAGGGCCTCCATAATATATTCTGTGTATAGGGAATATAAATACACTGTGTCTGTGTCATTGGACTCTCCTGGCCGTGCCCTGGGAGATGAACCTGTGTTCCCAGGTGTGACAGGGACAAGCTGGTGACACTCACTGTGCTTGATTTCACCAGGCACAAACCTCTGACTGTCATCCTGGGAGCCCACACACTCCAAAAGAGAGAGGACAGCTGGCAAACCTTCGAGGTCAAGCAGTACCACTGCCACCCAGACTTTACAAGCCCTAGGAAGGGAAATGACATCCTTTTGCTGAAGGTAACCTGGCTGGCCCTGATGTGCCATGGGCTGCTCTCTGGAGCAGAAGGGGACAGTGGGTGACAGGGCAAACACTCATCTCTGTGTTTTCTGTCCCCTTGCCCAGCTGGATGGCAATGCCACCATCAACAGCCACGTCAGGCCCATTTCCTTGGACAAATCCAAAGTCCGTGGTGGGGCCGCGTGCAGCGTGGCCAGCTGGGGCTACAGGACAGCCACTGTCACCTCCCCTGAGGCCACTGTCACCATCATCAAACAAAGGGACTGCCTCAGCCACTACCCAGGACTCGCTGACAACTTGATTTGTGGCCGCAGCAGATCCTCCAGGGTACCTGAAAAGGTCAGACTCTGGTTAGGGAGGAGGAGGAGGAGGTTGCAGAGGAGGTTTTAGCCAGGGGCAAAGCACAAGGGAGAGGAGGATCCTTGTCTTCCCATGGCACAGGACCTGGGACACCCAGCACAGGGGGACAATGGCCTGGCCAGAGGGTTCACCCCAAATCTCGTTGTTGGTCTGAGTGTGTTTTGTGTCTGAAGCCAGACAGGGCAGCAGGGCAGAAATGAAGCTTCAGTGTTCCCCCAGCTGGGTCCCAGACAAAACTGCCACTTGTCCCTTGTGGAGGCAGAGTTATCCCCACCCACTGCCAGTCCAGGCTTCTGCTGGGGAAATTCTACCCTGGTGTTTGCAGCCTCCCTGTTCTTTGCAGGGCAAAGCTTCCCTGGAGTTCCCACAACCCAGCACTGATCCCTCTCTTCCTTTTCACAGGCTGATGCTGGGGATCCACTGGTCTGCAACAACAAAGCCTATGGCATCTTCTCCTACAGGCACAACAACTGGCCTGGCTTCTACACACACATTGCTCCTTACCTCCCCTGGGTCAACAGTGTCATGAAGTCAGAGTGACCCTGCTCCCCCTGCAGCTGCTGCCCTGGAGACCTCACCCTCCAGAGCCCTGTCCTCACCAGCTTTCTTTTCCTTTCTCCCTGGGAAACATCTTCCACTGGTCCTCGTGGATGTGGCAAGGACTTCTCTGTGGCCAAGGCAGACTCTGTCCGTGGTGGGACTGGCACAGGGGCTGTGCCTTGGCTGTGTTTGTCCCCTGTGCACACTGGGGACAAATCTGCACTCTTCTCGACACTGCACTCCTTCACTGCTGCCCTGACTCAGCCCTTTGTGCCTCCAGCTCTGAAGAAAAAGCAGCAGGACAGCCCTAGAGAGGTGGCAGTGGCTCAGGGGATGTCTGTAACCCTCAGGGGGAGGCTGCACAGTGAGATCAGAGGGATCCAAAGAGGAGCCTCCTCCCCGTCTGTCATTTGTGACTCCACATGTCTGGGTGTCCTTTGCCCAGGCCCTGGGGCTGCAGGGCTGCTCAAGCTCCCAGGAGGACACTTCCAGTTCCTGCTTCACTACTGCTGTCCTCTGAACCCTGCTGCCTCCTTTCTCCCCTCTTGTGTACCTCCAGCGTTGTACGAACACTTAAAAACAATAAATCTCATCAGCATTTAAAAGCCTTTTTTCCTGGTGCCATTTGGATTTCTCTGGGCCACTGGCTCCAGTCCTGAACAGCTCAGGAGAAAGCCACAGCTCAAAGAGCTGAATCCCAAGCTGGAGGTTTCTTCCTCCATTTTTTGTGCCATCTAAACCTCCAGAACAGATTTCCAGTCTGGATTTCAGGCTGGGGGCTCTCCTCAGTCCTTCCAGGGACTTCCAAGCTGGAATTTCGGGGGATTTCCTCATTCCATCACATCCTCTCCCACATGGGCCCCTCCCAATTCTACCCCATCCCACCTCTGGCTGCCATTCCACACAAAACCAGCATCTTCCCCCCAGTGCACCTCTGTCACTCACAGGTATTCACCAAGGCACACTGACTCATCTTTTTAGTGAAGCTGGCAGCAAAGAGAGGAACCACACGGTCCCACTATGGCCTGACAGTCAGTAAATATTTTATTTCTACATGTCGTGGTTTAAGACAAAAAAACTAAACCCCTGCCTCTCCTACAACAGAGCTTAAAAATATCTCAACCTGAGGAAATTAATCTGGAGATTTGGCAAGAGGAGCTCAAACACTTCTGTCAGATGTTTAGGATTTCATTGACAAAAACACACTTCTGGGGAGTGTTTGCCTTTCCTCAGGCTCACCTCTGCCCAAAGGTGACTTGTCAGGGGCCAGTCCAACATCTGTGGCAGCACTGGATACGAAACACAAGGCCAAAGATGTGAAGACTCCAAATATTTTCCAAATCTTATCATTCAAAATGTCTAAAAGTCCCCAGGTCACTCACTTGACTAAGAAAAGCTGCAGCTGAGCAGAGTTATCAGTGGTTTTTGCTGTGGGTGATGTTGCACAAGGGAAGCACCTCTAGCACGTTTCTGCTGGGTTTTCCATGCCCAGAGTGCCCTCTTTGGGTTGGCAACAGGGTGTGTTCTTCATGGTTCTATCTCTAAACAACTTCCAAACTGATACAAACAAAACTTAACTCTTGTGCAGTTTGGAAGCAAATCTATGGCTGAGCTGAGGAAAGGCACCTCTTTCCCCCAGGGTTCTTTACAGCATTTAATCTGCTCTGAACCAAGGGTTGCAAAACTGACATTGAGCAGAGGCTTCTTTGCTATTGGGGCTGCCAAATGCTGCCCAGAAGATTTTCCCAGTTCTCATCCTGCACCTTCTGTGCAAAGAGCCTGTCACCTCTTGGAGAGCTGGAGACTGAAGGCCTGAGTCACTGGGAGGGAGGATGGGAACCAGCAGAGCAGGAGAGACCTGTCTTTGGGGAGCTCCATGAAAACCCCACTGATTTCCATGGCCAGGAGCTACAGATACTCACCTGAGATGAGAGGAGGAGCAGCTCCAGGAGGAGTGCACAGGAGTGGGCAGGGACAAATGACAGCACTTGGCCAGGGGTGTAGAACAGCCTTGGGCAGCAGCTGAGCTCCCTGACAAGCCACATCCTCACCCAGCTCAGCAGCTGGGCTTCCCCAGAAGCTTCACACAGCCCAAGTGTGGAGTCTTTATCACACAGTCCAGCATGGCAGCCACAAAAACTCCTCAAAAGCCATGAGTTCTCCACCCACAGTGGTGAAGATGTTACAAAAATTGCTCCTGGAGGTTGAACTTCCTGGTCCTGTGTGGCAGGAGATAAAGCAGCTCGAGGACAATTATACCACACTGGTATCTCTGGGAGAGCCCACAGGAAACAGCCTGGGTTAAACAAGCCCTCACTGAGCCCAGGGCTCAAGAAGCTCTTGGTAGAAATGTTGTTCCAACAGCAGCTGTCATTCCACAGGCCAAGCTGGTCCTGAGCTCCTCAGCAACTTCAGAGTCCTGTGTGGGATGAGGATAGCACAGGGGAGAAAGCTGAACTAGAGGAAGAAGGCTTTCTACTCCTGCTTTATAAATTCCACATGACATTTTACTCTTATGTACAGATACTTCCCTCTCTTCCCAAGAGGGCAAAGGGAATGCTCAAAGGAAAGAGCTTCCTCCTGCTGGGAGGGAGGATGATGGTTGTCCAAGGACAAGGCAAATCCCAAACTCTCTCCTCTTTGCCTTTTTCTTGCACATGGGATTTTTTTAAATATGAAAAATATGAAAATCGATTTCCTTCATGTCTGGTTTACCCATGTGCACAACCCCAAGGAGCTGCTTTGCTGTTGGCAGGGATGTCCAGTGGCCAGGTTTAAAGCGATTTGCAGCACCGGCAGTCCCTGGGCCAGCTCACCTCACCAGGACACTCCCCTGGCCCACAGCCCAGCCCTCTTTTGCCGAGTCCCTCCCTCTGGAGGAGGCCGCAGGCCAGAGGAATTATCCCGGCAGCGCCAGGTGGCCTCAGGACACAGCCTCCCGTGTTCCCAACCTCTCCTTGCAGGATGGGCACGGGAGGATCAGAGGAGCCAAGAGCTTCTGGCCCCAGCTGCAGAGCTGGAGGTGAGGAGGAGCTCTCTGAGCTGCTGGGAACATTTTATCCAGCCCGGGCTGGAGTGGTCCTTGGGAAAGCAGCAACTGTGAGCTGCTGCACGGGCTGTTCCCTCGGCTGCTGCCAACAGCTGCCTCCTTCCCTGGGCTGCTCCAGCCTCCTGCTCCTCCACTGCTCCGCACACACCTGGAGGCTGCAAAAGGCCAAAACGCTGGGCCTTAAAGGCTTCATCTTTTTCCTTGAAGAGCCCCAGTTTGTTGCTTTGCTTTATTTAAACAGAGAGTGTTTGGCTCTTTGCAAAGAACAGCACAAGAGGTGACTCCCAGGGAGCTGGACACGAACAGGGAGGGCTGACTCTGCTCCCCAGCTGGTGAGGGGACAGAGCCACTGAGAAAAGCAACAAAAACTCACCCAGAACTAGCAAAGTGACAATTAAAGACCTTTCCAGTGCTCTGGCCACCAGATCACTGTTGCCTTGCTGGTGGGAGTGAATAAAATGCTTCAGGCTGCTCAGGAGCTGCAGTTTCACCTGTGCTAAGTGACCTTGAAGGGAGCAGAACATCCTCAGCTGCAGCTTCCTGAAAACACAGGAAACCTTTGCAGAGAGGAAATTGGCCATCTCTACCCACTCCCAGCTGATTTAATGCAACATTCCTGGAGAATGAGCCCAGAGAAAAGGAATTAAGCTCTATAAACTCCATCTCAGGAAATGGCTTTGGGGAAGTTTTCACAGTCATCCAGCTCTGGACTCCTTAAGGGATGATTTTAAAGCCGTTTCATATTTCAGTCCACATTTCTAACAGACAAGACTGGAAGCAGTTCTGGTCCCACCAACATTCCTGCTATTGGCAACAGATATCCTGCTTGGAATTGTGCCTGCAATGGGCTGACACCACAGCAAGAGGCAGCAGCAAACAGCAGCAACTTCCCTTAGCAATCCTACTCCAAAATCCTGGAAAACTTCAACTCGAGATGCCCCCATTGCATCCCTGCACCTTAAACCCCCAGTCAGATACTGCTCACACTCCAGAATTATTGGTACAGTGCATTATATATATAATTATGGTGTTATTATACCTTTTATTCACCAAAACATGCTTTGTTTCTATGCCTCAGAATCCTGATTTCCTGACAGGCAGAGCTGCAGGTCCCACAGGGTACCAGGGAGGAGGAGGAGGAGAGGGGAAGACAGGAGAGAAGAAACACACACACAACCACCACGGCTTTTAGGAACAAAATTTATTCCAATTTCAAACAGAGAGTTTATTTCAGGAGAAAGATATGAAAATCAATTTCCATCAGATATTTCTGTAATAAGCGTGTTGCCCAGCAGTCAGAGTGGGATCATTCCAAGAAACAATCACACTCCTGGACTGGAATGAGACAGTTTGGAGTCTGAATAGATCCTGACACTGGGCATCTTATTCAGAAACTCCTTTACCCTACCCTCTTCCCTCCCCGCCCCCCAACACGCACAACAATACATGCATTGCAAATGACAAGGTTTAAAAACAGCATTTTATATAGTATTCTTTTTAAATAGGATAATGTTTAAATTGTCTTAAATCAGGATCCTATAATATACAAGTATAACCAAATAATTTCCACCACATTGGCACTTGTAAAGAGTCTCTGGCACTACTAAAGAAGGGGCATTGGCACAAACCATACTCTTAAAAAACTGGGTGCTGCATAACACACTTTATCTCTGCTGGACTCTAACGACCTGGGCTCTGTACAGGACAATACAATGGTCAGCACACTCCGGAAGTACTTTTTTTTTACTTTTTTTTTTCTTTTTAATTATTTTTTGTCTTTTTTTTTTTTTTTTTTTTAAACCAATAAAACACATGAAGAAAAACCATAGTTGAACGCAAGGCCAACATTGCTAGGAAGCAACAACAAGAGACCAAAGAATCCAACTCGAGGAGAAGGAGGGAGGCAGGAAGGGCAGGAGCTGACACGCTGCAGCTGGAAGGGGCTTTTGCTCACCAGGTAGCCAATCCACATGGAATGGTGCAAGGAAAAGGGATGGTCCTCTGCTCACTGACTTCAAGTTTCAAACTAGTTCAAAGTATGTTGGTTTCTTCAACAGAACAAAGATTAAAAGTGCACAAGGAGCAGAGGTTAGCAAGGAGACCAACTCCTCAGACTCTAGATTCCCTACAACAACCCAATTTTACCTCTCTCCTGAAAGTCACTCTAAACCTGTCAGAGAATTCTGACAGGCCTCACCTTCAGAAAGGTTGATACAGGCAAATTTGGTTTTAAGGTTTGGCACTTTTGCTAGGGCAGGCATTTGCCAGCCAACAGAGACAGGAGCCAGTTCTGCAGGAACACTTCACTGGCCAAGCTGGAGGCACACAAGCAGCTGCTTACTAAGGAAAGCACGTGCTAACACTGGTATCTTCTCACACATGATACAGTCACAGACAACTCCAGGTGACGTGTACAGGTCTGACCCATTCCTACCCCAGTCCAGGAGGAGGTTTTAGGAACTCAACAAGAGCCACTGAGGAACACTCAGCCCTTCCCTCCCCGCCCCGAGCCAGTTCTCAGGCCAACAGCTACCCCAAGCAGGTGCCCCACAAGGTACAGCACATTCCCTAAATCCTTGTGCCCACAGCCTCCCACAGTTGCCTGCCACAATGCAGAGTCACTCTGCAAGAGACAGATGCCAAGATCCCTCCTCCTGTGCCAGGGCAGCAGCTCTTAAAGAAAGGGGAAGGAACAAAACGAGACGAAAAAAAAAGTTTCTGATTCAAGTGGAAGTACCACCATCATTCACCTTGGAAAAGAGAAACTTCTGGGAAGTTATTTTCCAAGAACCTGTGTATCTCAGTGCCAGGCTCGTTGCTGGCAACAGCTGTAGTGTGAACCATTTACAAAAGGATCACAGAAGCGGAAGAGGCTGGTGCTGCCGTCTGCTTCAGAGGAACAGCACTTAGAATACATGATTATAAATTCCTCTTTATAAGACAATTTCTACAAACTGGATCATTTTGGCATAAAGATGAAAAAAAAAAACAAAAAACAAAAAAAAAGCAGTAAAATTGATGCAAAGCTGTCTGACACATGGGAATCCCTCTCATTCCTCCCAAGGGTTAAATGCAGTCCAGAGCATGGCTAGTCTAAAGAGATGCTATGTTTCCTTCAGCATCACCACTCAGACTGGCTCTTCAACTGTTGGTCCCATGGCTACTGTTCCAACTTGAGCTCTGTAATCACTTGGAGCAGAGCTTGCTTTGCCCTGTAGTGCTCTGAGCACACAGAGGCTTCGCTCGGCTACTCTGGAAAATGAGGGACCTATCAACAGAATAATTCAAAATTATGTCCCTCCATATTTTAGTGTTCTAGATCAAAGCATCTTAAGCATCTCAGACAGTTAGATTTACTCTTACAATGTTGTGCAAAACACTGATGTAGTGCTCTGTCTACAAAAGAGACAAAATATCAACAGCCCCCTTCAACAGTGCAGCTCGTTTAGTCTTTTTTCTACTGGCAGCCTTCAAGGGGGCAATCTGGTTGATCCAGAGAATTTGGACCCAAATGCTACTTGTTGGAATTGAAACAGAAGCATCAGTGATGGCTGACTGACACACGTCCAGACGTGGGTCACACCTCCTGCTTCCCTCTCTCTCTCTCCCTGCCTTGCCAAGCACTTCTTTCTCCCAGGCTGGCAGCAGCCCTTCAGCACCTTGACTTGCCTCAGCTCTGGAAAATAAAGCTCTCCTATGTGCAAAGGCTTCATCTCCTCCTGCTCAGTGGAGATTCAGGTGGAATTCAGAATCCAGAACTACACCCACTCTGCCTTCCAGCAAGTGCTGCTGCCTCTCTCCTCCTCTCCTGCTGCACCAAGTGCAGCCAGGGCAGGACTGGACTCTGCAGCAGGCACTGCTAACACAATGATCACAGCAGCCTGGAGCAAGGATGTGTGTGAGTCTCCCAAAGAGGATCCCATCCTCCTCCAGAGAGGGACACAGCAGGGTGTGCCTCAGGGGAATGCATAAACAGGAGAGACAGAGCTGCTGCTCCCTCCAAGAGCTACCCTCAATCTCCCCAGGTAAGAATCCTACCAGAGCCTGTCACCCTCCAGCTCTGGTCCTCTCTGACATTCTGCAAGCTGGACAAGGCTGAGGAATTCTTACAAAGTCGTTCACACACTGGCACAAAATGCAATAAAACAAGGCTTGATTGCTAGTAGGCAGCAAGAAAAGACCTAGAGGATGGCACAGACTAAGGTTCTCAATCCAGGCAAAGTCTGATGATGGAATGCCACAATCACTCAGTGTGCTTTTGGTAACTGCTGCATAGAGAATTTGCTCATTGATGTCAAGAACTCTACCCAACAAAACAGTTCCTCTCTGCAGACTGAGCCTTGTGTGCACACGGCCACGCGCTTGTGGTGTGGGTGGGATGTGTTTATGTGTGTGGAAAAAAGAAAAAAAGAAAAAAAGAAGAAATAAAAATGAAATAAAATAAAATTTTAAAAAAAGAACAATTACAGTCAGGCACTTCCCCAGGCTCAGCAGCTATTGCTCCAAGAGCTTCCATCATTTGTAGTCCATGAACAAAATACAGCAACACATAGCAAACTATGTATAGAACATCAATAATTTAAAAAAAATCACAGTCTCCATACCTTTCATAATTGATAACAAAAAATTACTCAGAACATATAAAGAATGGAAAAGTGATGGCTTTTTTGTTGTTGTTTGTTTGTTTTGCCTTTTTCTTTTTCTCTTTTTTTTTTGCACAATAGTTGGAGAGCAATGGCTCCTCCCCAACATTTCATCACAGTGAACCATGGAGCGTGTCCTGGGGAAGGGAAGGGAAAGAAGGAGGGGAAGGAAGCAGGATTAGCAAATTACACCAGAGGCACCCTATAGCACAAGGCAAAGGGACCAGTAGCATTCTGCACTCCCACAGTCCAGTGAATTCACAATCTCAGCTGGAAAGTGTTGGGGATTTTTGCTTTTTTCTACATATACCACGGGAATGAAAGGGGAAAAAAAAAAAAGTGGCTTAGCAACAAAGGAAAGATCAAGATGAGGCTGCCTTAGCTGCTTGGCAAAAATTAAGAAGTAAGCAAGGTGCTGAAGAAATGAGGCATATCCCCGTTAACTGTGACATAAAAGCAATTTGTTAAAAATATGAAATCAACTACTCTGTGGACAGAGACATGAGACTCCAGGATAACACCGAGCACTTGCCACTCCACAGATCAGACAATTTGCAATCATTACATCATCAAAAATTAAAACTTTTTTTTTTTCCTGTCATATTTAAAATTTCATTGTTTTGTCTTTTCTTCACAAAGAAGCCTCTCAAGGGGCAAGAGGAGAGCAGGTCAAACCAGATTGTACTCCTTCAGGTTGAGCTGTAGGATGGTGTCCTTGACAGCTGCAAAGACGAAACGGATGTTTTCTGTGTCTGTGGCACATGTGAAATGGGAATAGATGATTTTATCACTGTCGGGATTTAAATCCACAAACATCTTGAGGATGAACTCACGGGCTGCCTGTGCATCCCTCTGTGGGCCTGCAGCAAACAGAGACACCAGTGAATGGATTCACTCCCATGCATCCCCCAGATCCATCAACTGATCCATCAGCACTTTCTCTTATAGGTTACAGAGCTTTAAAGAAGAAATTAAGATCATTTATGGGATAAAAGCTCCAAGAGCTGAAATGTCTTATGCTTTTCAGCTGTCTAATCAAATCCCACAAGGGCTCTGGGCACTTTGCAGACACTGATGGGTCAGTTCAGACCCTGCTTTGGAATTCAGGCCTTGGAACAACCCTAGGGGGAGCATCCACTGGGTAACAGACACCACTAAACGCTCTCCCATGGAAATGGGGTGTAAATTTCTTTGTAATATACAGGTGGATCTCACAGGCTAAAAGACACAAGCACGTATTTTGGAAACAAGCGTTACTGCCAGTCAAAAGTACAGTCAGTCTGCTCCAGCTGGTGACCTCACAGGAACTAAAAATGGGAATTTTGGCCAGTTTTTAATTCACATTGCTGACAGGTCCCCAGAAAATAGTCACCTACTGCAGTATCTTTCACAGGACTGCTGTTGTTGCATGGCAAATACGATCTCTTAAAAAGAAATCTGATGGGCAACCTCCCACTTCCAGGCCATGCAGCATCCCTGAAGGAGCTACTTGTAGGAAAAAATGAAAGTTCACAACACCCCCCGAAGCTGGGATCTGTCTCCAGCTGTTAAGCTCCATTTGAAGCAGGCACAGTTTGGGCAGCAGCTCTTCAGCCATTCCCAGCCTGCTGGAAAAACTTGGTGCTCCCACCAGAGCTCCAAGCAGGAACTCCAGATGTGGAAGGACAACTAACCGAGAGCAATTTCATTGGTCCTCTATAAGATGAAAGCTGTTTGCAAAATGGTAATTCTTCCTTTACCTCATAGTTTTTAAGCAAATAATTAGAGAATTAATACAGGTGAGCATGGCAAGAAGCCTTTGGCCTGATCTCATTTTCCTCTACTTTGATTTTTATTGTCAGCCCTATACAGGTGTGTTACCAGCCAGCTTTAAATGCACTCAGCTGAAGAGCCTGAAAAAATATTTTGGCTAAGGAGTTTTGTTTCAGATGGGAAATTCTGTTTCACATAGATATTGTTTTCCCACAACAGCAGATGGCAGCTAATAAGAATTTCAAGCTGCAGGAAGATTTTTTAGCACCATCATTTGAACAACTTGGGTACTTGACCAGTCAGTTTCTCAAAACAAAGACTCAAGTCACCTCTTCACTAGAAGGTTAAAAGGTCCAGAATAAACTGGATCAGTAAACTGCCACATTTATGAAACTGGTTATATGTAAAATTCCATTGTTTAATACTTTGCAGTGCATATTGGAGGGGGTAATTCCTCATCCAGGAGAGGCTCATTATTTGATAATCCTATCAAATTCCAGTTTTCTATGCATGATTAAAGATATTTTTATGATGTTTTCTTATTGCTGTAGGCATTCTTTCTCCAATTAATGTTTTCTCTGCTTCTAGATCTGAGCATTCTTTAAAAAACAAGTTTTAACCAAATCATCTCCACCCCATCCAGTATTCCCTCTTAAAAGCCACTCACCATCAAACTCTGGGAAATAGTCAACAAGGTGGGAATACAGGATCTTGTCTTCCAACAAATCTTTCTTGTTGAGAAAGAGGATAACAGAAGAGTTTTGGAACCACGGATAAGTTATAATGGTTCGAAAGAGAGCTTTACTCTCCTCCATCCGGTTCTGAAATGAGAAAAAGAGAGCCCTGTTTTCACAGAGGAGCACTAAAATGCTTTTCTGCTGCCTGCACATGCACTCAGATCTGTAGTAATTCAGCATCTTAAACATTATACACAAAGTACTTTGGCCCCAGGTAGATTCTGGTTCAAGCTGGATCAGTAAATGGAAAGGAAATGCAAAATCTGAAGGACTCAACCTTCATTTGTTTGCCAAACCTTTCACATCAAAAGACTTTCAAGTAATTTTATGCTTTAACAGCCATGTGAGAAGACTGTCCAATGATACTTTGTGAGCATATTACAAAAAAATAAGAGGAACCATTGTTATCTAATAGCATGCTTTTAATCTATTAGCAAGTGCCAAAATTCAGATTTGCACCTTCAAAAAGTGCAGCCACCACCTCACAAGACAGCAAAGCCTGAAGTAACCCAGTGCAGGAAGGGGATGGGGTGATTTGGGAGCACTTGCACAGTGCCTTCCATGGCACAAGGGACTCTGCAACTTCAAATAATTTCATTTTTCACTTGAGAAGCCCAGATGGTTTGAATGCCCCCTGCCTTTTCCATCCTCAGGGACATCATGACCCATCGAGGCTCATGTTCCCTTCACAACAAGAACTGAAGGCCAAAACCAATAATAGTAGCTAATCCAACTTGGCACCACACACCTGGGTACCAGCCTTCAAGAAATTACAAAAACATTCCTCCCTCTTTTCTTTCTTCCCTCTTTTCCTTCCTCCCTTCTGCAGAGTTCCCACTCGTTGGCTCACCTCATTATCCGATTCCACCAGAACTTGGTCATATTCACTAAGTGCTACTAAAAACATGATGGAAGTCACATTTTCAAAGCAATGGATCCACTTCCTTCGTTCTGATCTTTGACCTCCAACATCCACCATTCTAAGGAAGAGAAGTACATAGAGTATCACAGAGGTAGCTGCAGTTCTCTGAATGCCAAGGACCAGCAAACAATGAGAATTAATATGATTCTTTACCATTCCAGTTAACCTGGTACAGGGATGTGACACTATCTGCCTGTTAACAAAACCAGCAAGTTTACAAAATATCCTGGTCCAGAAATGCACAAAATTGAAAGAATGGACATGGGTGAGTGATGCCAAATTCACCCTTCACCATTTTTGCTGCTCTCTGCTCAGGTTTGCTCAGCAGCAGCCCTGAGTCTGAAAAGACTGAATAGACAAGTCCTTCAAAACTCTGCTCTGTCACATGAGCAAACTATTTTTGTTTTTAGTTAAAGCACCTGCTTGCCTCAAAGCTTATCCCCCACCCAAATCTTTCCTTGGTTGTTACAGTTTGGTTGGAATGTGCTGTTTAACAGTCACACACTTCGGCCTCTCAGTTTCAAGTCCCACCTGTACAGTACTAAAGTTATTCTGGCACTCACCTGAAGCGCCCCACACGTGGTTCACCTTTGATAAAATCCTACACCTATTCCCTAGGTCAGCAAAACAGAACAGGGAGAGGAGACTTCTGCATTTCTGTAACCAAATGGCTTAAGAAAGAGGATGCAGGTTCCCTTATTCCTCTCTAGCAATGCCACACTGTGGTGGGGAAGGGCAGAGAGCACCCAAGCACCAGAGGGAAACACAGGAATATTGCTGTGTTCAGCCTGGTCATGCCAGCCTCAGTTGCTGGTTTGAGCCTGCAAAGACCATCTGCTGCTGCAGGAGCACAGGCAGCAAGTTTTGGTGCCACCCTGAGAGCACAAGGCAGGCACAGAAAACCAGCTCTCAAGGCAGGTGCTGGGTACAGGGAAGTATCTCTGAAGAAAAAATGTCAGCCCTTGGTGGCTACAACCACAAGGGTTGTACAAATTCTCAACACACCCCTCAGCTGCCTCACAAGCCACAATATCAGCCTGAGATGGCAGCAGTGATTCAAAAAGTGATTGAAGTGATTCAAAATCAGGTTCAGTTTTCTGACACCCATAACATCAGACCACCCATCCACTCAAACCATCTGGACACACTAAAGCAAGGCAGAACTCATCTTCCCTGAAACCATCTCCCTGCTGCCTGAGTTCAGCTGTAACATGAAGACACCTCCAGTACCTGAAGATAATATTCTCTAGGTCAAAGGGGTACTCTATGATCCCGGTTGTAGGGACTCTAACCCGTAGCACATCTTGCTGAGTTGGTAGATATCCTGGGGTAGCAATACGATCCACATCGCTGAGATAGCTGCAAGCAGGACAGTGGGGAAAGAAAAATAACAAAGGAAAAAGAAAAATACTACCTTAGGTCACGGCACATAAATATACAGATGTAAAAACTGCTGCATGAAGTCTTTATGCAGCGTGATGAGAAAGGCAGAAGTTGTCTGAATTATTTTAAATATGGGGTGGAAAACTAACAGAAAGTAATTTTGAGGAACAGTAATTCACCAGCCAGTCCCCTTGAAGGATAAACAGATACACTAAAAACAACTTTGTCTTCCCCATTCCTATACAGAGTTGATAATCTTTACTACAGAGAAAGTTCAACTACAGCAGATGCTTTATGTGTCAGGATCAGGTCTCATCTAAGGTTTTCTACTTATAAATGTAGAAACATACGCTTAGTTACTTAAAATGTAAAACATCCTCTGTACGTTGCCAAACTTAATGGATTTATAATTAATAAAATCTGAGCTACACATCCACATACACCTGTAGGCCAAAGACAAACCTGAAGAGAAAGAGCAGCACTCCTGCTGCCCAAGAGCCAGGATCAATCCAGATGGAATAACATGGAGATTCTGGCCTCAGGTATATCCTGAAGCAGATGTATAAACACCCTTTAACACCCACCAGAACACATCACACTCTCAGGAAAAGCAGCAAAGGATAAAGAAACAAACTCTGGACTTCAATTAAAAAAATGTGGACAGGTACAATTTGTTAGACCATCAGTCCCATCACAAGCACACCAGTGACTGTACACTTACTATTTAGCTGAGTCAGAAAGTTGATATTCTCTTCTCCTGTCATAGCACTCCTGTATTCCAGGGTCATTCCACAATGTTTTAATTGCACTTACATATGGCTGCTCAAATGTCATGACCTTTTCTACATCCACTTCTCGGATCAGCACTGCATTGGCCTGGAGATTAAAAATAAGAAATAAAGAGATAAAAAGTTTAAAAAAAACCCCAAAATTGGTGGGCATAAAAATACCCACCCTACAATGGCTAAGCAAAGGAAGGAGTACAGTAACTACCACAGCCTGTGGGGTCTGTGAGGTGATTATCCACACCAAAGGGCTTTTGCCAATACCCCCAATAAATAAAAACCAAAGTGGAGTTCTGCACAAGTTATAGTAATCAAAAGTTGGCAGTTTTTTGTTTATCAGAACTCCTCCACCATGACTCACATAAAGCACAGGCAAAGCTTTCTCACACTCTGCCTATTCTCACCACAGACAGGAAAGGGGCACCATCCAGTCCCTACACACAATTATTCAAAATCAGCTCTAAGACACTGTGACAGGACAGATAAAATACAACTTCAAAATACTAAGGATACTAAGCATTAAAAAAGGCAAAATATGCTAAAAAAAAAAATCTATTTTCCTGGCATGCCCTCACTCTCACTGTCCTCCCCCTCAAGAAGATAAAATAATTTAGATCAGATCTGTCTAAAATTAATTCCTGGTCCCAAAATCAGTATGTTTCTGTGGCTGAGACCAAAATTCTTCAGGAAAGGTTTGTACTCTTGGTCAGTAGATATCAGAAAAACAGAAGGATTGCAGAAACAGGAGCAACTACCAGCACAGGTCTGTGTCTTTTGGGTCCAGCATGTATTTTGCCAGCTTCAAGTTCCAATAGGAACAGCAACACACACAAAGAAAATGCCGACACATTTAACAACCTGAATCCTTGAAATGAGTAAAAATAACACCCCTCCTATCCCTTCCATCATATCCCAATCCCTTGCTCCCAACACTCACTAGGCACACCAGTGCACCAACCAAAGTTGCTCTATCCCTTAACACAAACAAGTAAAAGGAATTGAGTAGCAAGAAAATGTCATAAAAAGTTTATGGAAAAGAGTTCAGGGAGGTTGAGGCTGCAATGCAGAAAGACACGAGCAAACAAGAACTCAAAACCCTCACTGACTAAAGAGACGTGCAAAAACTGAGAAACTTACCTTGTTCTGTTCATATTTGTACAGAATCTTCAGGGTTTCCATGGCTCTTATCATAGACTGCATGGCAGTGAAGATGTTTTGGTACACCAGCTTGGTGAAGCCTTTTTTGTCCTCTTCAGAGTAGCCTGAGCCATGAATTATACGCATTTGCTTAATGAACGTGCTTTTCCCACTCTCCCCAGTGCCTACAGGATGCAAGACAGGGAGTTAGGAGCCACCAGGAGCAAAGCCCAAGCACACACTACTCCCAATCTCCTTTTTGTCACTTCCCAGACTGGTAAAAAACAACCTGGATTGTTCATCCCTGCTACAAACCCGGCAGGGTGGAAGGAAGACACCTTGTCCTTTAGAGCAGCCTTCAAAAGTAGCTCTGGTACTTATTCCAAATCTCACGTTACAGCCACTCCCACACGTCCTGCGTCAAGAGGCCCTTGCCCGTCACACCTGACCTATTCCCAGATACTCCTGCAAGATGCTACAACCAGCCAGGAAGGGCCTGGACACACTCTCAAGCCAGCAAAGTGCTACAGACCCAGACAGCAGAGAGTGGCCAGGAGAAACCCAGTAAACAGCGAATTTCCTTTTGCTCTAATTTGGCACAAAATGCTCTTTGCCTTATATACAGCATGTCTTTTCACAGGAAAGAACCAAACACGACAGAAAAAAAAATAAATCAACTCTAAAGGAGAACGGAGCTCAAGAAACTCTTTGCTTATCCATCTGACAGGAACGAGGCAAGCAGCACATCTGCCCTGTACCCCAAACTGCTGTGCCAAGGTTTTCTCCCCAGGGCTGGACCCACAGTCCTGATTGTGGCAGCGTTGCTGCTGATCCTGCTCTGGGTGTGAGGGAGTTAAAAATGGCGTCTGGCAGGGAGAGCAGAGTAGGCCACTGCTCCCAGCTGTCGGTGCCGTGCCTGGGTCCCCACGGGCTGCAGCCTGCTCTGCAAGGCCACTGACTGCTTCCTTCTCTTCCTCCTCTCGCAGGTTTTACTGCCGGGCCCGGGAGCCGACGGGAGGGCAGCGCTTCCAGCGCCGGCTTCCTGCACCGTCACTCGGGCAGGTCCTTCCACTCCTACATTTATGGCCCCACAGGAGTCACTGGGCATGTGAAGGCCACCAGATGATACCAAAGGACAGTGGGGAGTTTCTAACAGAGCGAGTAGGAGAGAAAAACGCCATCAGACGGGATCCACGCAGTTAGAGCCTTGCTAAATTCACAATTCTGCTGGGATGTCCCCAGTGACATCTGCCCCGTGCACAGAGTCCTTTGTGGAGGGGACACACTGGCCAGGCCTCACCTGGGATGAGCTTCCCACCACCCTAAATGGACACCACTACATTTCTGTGGGTTACTTTTGTTCAGTCTTCTAAAATTTGCTGTCACTATGCAGGATATTGATAAAAACCCCACACATCTCTAACACAGTGGTCCAGCTCACCTCACTACCCAGACCAAAAACTCAAAATATATACAGATCTTTTTGACCTGTAGTTAAAATGCTGGCAGAGCCCTGGCTCTCCCCACAGGCACCACCAGATCCTCCTCACAGCAGGGGAGAGATGGATTCAGACAGGATCTCATTCATCCCAATACACAATTACTACTCATATGTAGATACTCAGTTACTCATTTTATCTTGTTAGGCTAAAAGGCAAACAAATAAAAATGCTCAGATAAAAGCAAGGAGCACCTAACTAGAAAGCAGAACGTTTGAAATGAACAGCAAGAAGTGACAGAAATCACATCAGCACAGGCAGAAATTAACACTGTAGACACTATCAATATGCAGCAAACTATCTCCATCTTGAATACAAAGGTGCACCCCAAGTGGGGGAAAAACTGGAAACTGAGATTTTCTGTGGTTTCTGTCAGTGTGGTGAGAAATATTTCCTTGTCTTTTACCACAGCGACCAAAACTGAGAGGGGAAACAAAAAAGGTGCTGCTTCAAAGCACTTCAACAATGAAAATGTAAGAGAAACCTCAACACCAGACCTTTGCCTGCTTGATCTTAAGAGTTCAAACACAGATTCTTCCTGCCACTCCATCACCACTCTGGTTTGGGGGTTGGTTTTGGTTATTGGTGGTGGGTTTTTGGTTTGGTTTTTATTTTTATATTTTCCCCTTTTGCTTTCCCTGAGGCACAGGACCACACCAGCAGGTTACAAGCTCTGGTGGGCACGATCTACAACTCTCAGGGCACAAACCCCTTTTTTAATATGACAAGAGATAATCTGAATTCACCGCTTCTGCCAACATGTGAAGGCAGCAGAGTTTACAGTAACTTCCTAATGATCCCCCAGTACCTCACAGGCTCTTGTAAATACATTGCTCAGTCAACACTATCCCATGCTTAATCTCAAGTAATTTTTATACAAAATATCCTCCTCATCCAGTAAAAAGACAAATTACTACCCCTGTACCAGATGGCAATGTCCACCACCTTGAATTTCTTATTAACAGGTTCATCATTGATTAGCACTCTTCATCTTCACCTCAACTTTCTGTTTTAGACTGCACCAAAGTAACTGTCATCAGATGTAGTGACAAGTAAAATTTAACAGTTTCTACAAGGTGGAAATTCCCTCCACACACTCAAAATTTTGGAGATTTTGGGAAATCCCTCTCACTAAGTCAATCATTAATACTTGTGAATATGAGAACTCCATAAAACAGGAGGAACACAGAAGAAATCCCTGCCAGCAGCAGTTTCACCAAGGAGAGAGAACACAGGTTACCTGTGCCAGCTAAAGGTGGGCAATGTGCTGTGTCCAGTGAAAAGCATCCTGCAAACACTGTCTAACCCAGGAGTGTTCCTTATCCAATAATAACCACCTTCTATATGTTTTTTTAATTTGATGCTGCATCTGTATCTTTTAGAAAAGCAGAAAGGATTCTTGAGCAATCTGAATTATTTCTAAAGTGAAATCTTTAGATCCAGTGGGATCTTCTTAACCCAGATCTATCCTATAGCGACAACCTATTTTGACACAGCTGCTTCTGTGGGACTGCTTTTAGGGAAGCATCAGAGTGAGGGACACCTTCCCTCCCCTCCAGGAAGCCTTACAGAAACTGCCACAGCATCTCCAAAGAGCAGGAATGTGAAGCCCTCGATTTTACCTTTCACAGGAAGAACAGCAATAATTGTGAAGGATTCAGGGTGAGAAGGAAAAACTCTGGCCTTTACTTGACAGTTATCACCAGGCACCAGTGCTGGTACTGGAGCCCTCCAAGGGGCTGGGCACACACAGCCTCCCTCCACTTCTGCAAAGTGCTTTTTTTTTTTTTTTTATTTTCACAAGGGTCAGCCTCTTTCTTTAGCTGGACCTTAATGGCTTGTCAATAGATGCATTAGATCTGCTTCAGACTCCATCCCAAGACGATACAGTATTCAAGACACAAAGCAGGATATATCTGAGACAGGAGAAATGCCAAATCACAGCACGCATGAAACTGAAACTTAAGTTTAAATTTGGGGGCTACCTGGGCACGAACATCAAACTCACTGCTGAGGAAGGAGGGACATGCCTGCAAATGCCTTCAAGTCTCAGTTTGCAACCGATTACCCATCCAAACTCATCTGAACACGACACAGTCACCCATCTGCACAGGGAGCACCACCGTGTTTCCACCCCCAGACCCAGATTCTGCACAGGTGATCTCCACCTCTGAACAACCACGGGCACAACTCCTGCAATTCCTCCTGCCTCGTCCCCCTGCAGAACCACCAACCACACGGCGCTCCCAGCCCTGCTGCCTCTCCCAAGCCTCGCCCCAGGGGAAACTCTGCGCTTCAGGAGCTGGAGGCCAGTTTTTCCACAGCCGTTCACCCAAGGCCCAGGAGTTCACCGACAATCCTGAAAAGCACCAACTCCCACCAGCGGATTTCCACACTGCAAACCAAGGCCGAGCGCACTCCCCGAGAATCATTTCCTCGAGACAAATTTCACGCGCCCCGTGTGCGTGCCCGCCTTCACCACCAGGAATTTCAGCCACTTAGTTCCTGGTTGTGTCAAAACCCATTTTGACAGCGAACGCATCACAAAATCAAACAAAGGGCAGCCAATGAGGCGGCCGCCCCGCACGGCTCGGGAGCGGCCCCGAGCGCCGGGCTGAGGCGGGGATGGCTCCCGCCGCTTCCCCGCCACACCCGCTCCCCGCCCGGCCCGGCCACCCGGACCTGCCCAGCCCCGGGCCGGGCCCCGCGGCGGCCCCTGGGGCCGGACCGGCGCCGCGCTCTCACCCAGCAGCAGCAGCTTCAGCTCGCGGCGCGCGTCGCGCTTGTCCCTCCGCAGCTGCTTCTCGATCTCGGCGTTGATGCGCTTCGACTCCTTCACCTCGTCGCTCAGGCAACAGGCCATCATGGACTCCAGAGTCATGGTCGCGCCGCGGCCGGGACGCCCCCGCCCACCCCCCCACCCCCCCGGCACCGACCACCGTTCTCCGCACGGCCGGGAACCCGGCCCGGCCCGGTCCCGCGTCCCGCGCCCCCTTCCCTCCCCACCCTCCCGCCCTGCGCGGCGCCGGCCCGGCCCGGCCTCGCCCCGGCCCCGAGTGCTGCGGCCGGGCCCAGCGCCAGCGCCGCCGCCGCCGCCCCCGCGCCGCTCTCGCCCGGCTGCGCCGCCGCTCCCTCCGCACGGCTCCGCCGAGACACCGACGAGCCGGCGCAACCCAACCCGCTGCCGCCGAAAACAAGCGCTGACTGACAGCGATCCGGACCAATGGAAGAGCGCGGCGCTCAGCGGGGCGGGCCCGGATGGGCGGGACGAGACGCCGCGGCCAATGGGAGCGCAGGGTTTGGTTGACCGGTCGCGGGGGGGGGGGAGGACGCACGAACGCGCGTTCCTGGAGCGGGGCGGGGCCGCCGGGCATTGTGGGAAGGTGGCGGACTGGGCGCGCATGGCGGGGCGGGCCGGGATGGGACCGGATCCTCCCGTCACCGGGCCGAGCGCGGAGCCGCCGCCTCCCCTCGCCCTCCCCGGGCCCGCGGTTGGGCCGCGCCGGCCGGGCAGGGCCTTGGCGGCCGCTGGGATGGCGGCACAGGGCGGGCCCGGGCCCCGGGCGTTGCGGCTCGTCCCGCAGCTCTCGGAGTCCTCAGCGGGTGCCCGGAGCGAGCCAGGCCTGAGCCCGTGTGGGACGGGTCCGGCTCAGCCCGCAGACCCCCCAGCCCGGCCACCAGCCCGCGGGGCTGAGGAGAGAGAGGCTGAGGCCTCCCCTGTGCTCCAGGCTCCCCCTCGAGTCGGCCAGCTGAGCTCTGGGTGCCACCTCCCAGCCCAGCCCTCCCTACTCTCCATTTCCCCACACTGGGGGTCTTAGAGCTGCCTTTATCCCAGGATTCCTCATTGCATCCTCCCAGGTGCCTGTTGAGCTGTAACGCGTCCTCCAACCAGCAGCCTGATGTATCCCATCCATGGCATAGCCTTGTGTTCATTCTTTTGCTGCCAGTGCAGTTTTATCTGTCAGAGCAGCACCCCCGTGCTCTGTGGGAACCTGCCCCAAGCAGAGTCCCTGCCACCTGGACTCTACATACACACACAGGCACCTGTGGTTGCACACCTCTTACCCTGCCTTGTCTGGGGTCTGTATCTAAACAGTCTTTCTGAAGGTCCAAAAAAGCACAATAGAGCTGTTACATTCCTGCCTCCCTTGTTAACAGCCCGGCTCACACAGTGGTTTGCCAGTCCTTACCTCTTGGCAGTTTGGCTGAGACAGAAACACAAGATGCTCACAAACAACAGGTTCCATTTAACACTTAAATTCTCTTTTATGCCTGTGCTATTCCCATGAGTTCTTTGCCTCAATTAAAAGAAGTTTCTAACTGGTTTTTTGGTGATTTTTTTTTTGTTTGTTTGGTTTTGGTTTTTTTTTTTTTTTTTTTTTGGGGGGGGGGTTGTTTTGTTTTGTTTTGTTTTGTTTTGTTTTGTTTTGTTTTGTTTTGTTTTGTTTTGTTTTGTTTTTCCGCCCAGTGGTCTCTCCATAGTTTGGCCTTTAACAGCACTAATACTCACCTCCCTTGGTTACATTCTCTTACATTTCCCTCCCAGGTGCCCCACAGCCAGGAGGACTGTTCCTCCCTCATCACAGACCTCTGGCAAAGGTGATGTGGTCGTTTTTGCTTTGGCAGCTGAAAATTATTCAGCAGACAGAAGTGCTCAGCACACACAGGATCAAAGCCAGAGTGGCTGTTCCCCGTGACCTGTTGCCCTTTGGAACTCCCAAGTCTGGACAGTCCTTAAGGAGACTGAGGTTCCTGTAACCCCTGCAGCACTGCCCTGACTGGACAAGCCACTTGTCCTGTTTGCATGTCCTCAGGCTGTGAGGGTAACACAGGGAACGTGTCTGGGGCTGCTGGAGAGTTGTCAGGTTGGGATTGCTGGGCTGCTCTGAACCACAAGGTGCTGTGTGTTGGAACTTATGGTTTTGGTTGCCTTCTCCTGGGCAGGATCAAAATCTAAAGGGCAGCAGATCCTGAGGAAATTTCCACAGCTTGCCAAAAGAAAAAGGAGCAATAAAATTTGCATCCAGCCTCTGGACTGTTTGCTTGGTTCCTGCTGATGGGAAGTTTGGGGGCACAGATGTTGAGTTTTGATGAATCCTGATCAAAGTGTTGATTTAAAAATGACAGAACTGCCAGTCTTCAAGCAACAATAGCCCATCCACTCCCTCCCTTTCTGCCCTAATGGAAAAGTTTTGGTGCTCAGAGGGTTCCCAGGAGACCTGGGATTTCCCTCAGGTCTGTCATCAGTGTGCTGAGCAATTCCCCGGGCTCCATGTCCCTGTTCCTGCAGAAAGCTGATCCTGAACGTGTCAGGCCACTTCCAGAGCAACTGTTCCCATGGCCCACATTTGCAGCAGCTAATGCTGAGCCCAAAGATGACCCCCATTTGTTTACAGAGAGGAGGATCCCAAGGCCCATGGAGATGCAGGCACATCATGCTGCAGACATTTCAGAGCACCATCCCTTTTCTCCACTCTGGCCCCATTTCTTAGCTCCTTGTGAGTTCCAGATGTTTGAGAGCAGAAGGGAGCAGGCATTGCCGGCAGGCCAGGGGGGTGGTCCTGCCAGGCTGACGGAGCTGGGTGTGTTCAGCCTGGAGAAGGCAAAGAGGGGATTTTACCAATATCCACAAATACCTGAAGGGAGGTGCCAGGGGATGGAGCAGTTTCTGCTCAGCTGTTGAGCAATAGGACAATGGGCAGAAACTGATGCACAGGAAGTTCCACCTTGAACATGAGGAGGAAGAACATTCCTGTGCTGCTGACAGAGCACAGGTTGCACAGAGGGGTTGCAGAGTCTCCTTCTCTTGTGATATTCAAAGGAGGAATGTGTCTGAACTCTCTCTGGGTGCTGATGGGGACCAGGGACCCAGCTGCAAAGCACGTGTCAAGTGTTTCAGCCTCCCCCAAAATTAATTTTACAAGTTCTTCAATTGCCTGTCACAGGAAGATGCCACAAGATTTGAGTTCTCTGAAAAAAGGAGGAAAGGCACCGAGATCAAACAAGGCTGACAAATGCAGCCCATGACAGCAATTGCTGGATTAGTTTTTTTAAACCTTATGTTTCACATCTGGTTTGTCATGGTGTTGTAGGTGGGCTCAGTGCACAGTAAACGAGGATAACAAACCTACATTTTCTGTGATCCTTTCATCCCCTGCGATCCCAAAGCACATCATTTAATTGCACTCAACCTGCACACAGATTTCATAAATAAAGGAATGATGAATTAGCATAGCTGCTGCAGCATTCACACAAGTTACCAAGACACAATCTCCTTGTGCAATCAATCCAGCCTCATGCTTCAGTGTTTGTCATAAATTGAGGTCAGGAAGAAATGTTCTCCCTACCTGGAGGAGTGCTGCTGAACTAGCTGAGTACAGAAAGACTCTTAAGGGTGTAGTGATCTGTCTTTCCTGTGCAAATCTCAGGAACTGCTGCAAATATGCATTTGGTGAAGCTCCAGTGCAGTAGGTGAACACTGATCCTGCACAGGGGCAGGAGGAATCAGTCTCACGTGAGGCTGGGTGATCCTTTTGACCCTAAAATCGCTATCTTGCTCCTCCCTTTGTCCAGCAAGGGAGCCAGAGAATCCTGAGCCCTGGCCATGCCCACAGCACAGGTGGGCCTGGTCAAGAAGCTGCTCCTTTGCCCATCCCAGCCCCTGTGGGTCACTCCCTTCAGGCTCATTTTCAGTTTCATATGCAGAGGGATTCACAGCTGCTTCTGCAAACTGATTGTGCTGGGAAGCTTCTCATGACCAAAGGGTCAGTGGATTCCCCTGACTGTCTCACAGCTCCAAATTTCCTGCTTATCTCCCACCAAATGCCTCAGGGACACCACCCAGGGGGCAAGCAGGTTCAGGCATCCTTGCCATGTGCTTCCTAATCATAGTTCAGCTGCAAAATCCCTTTCCTGCTTCCTGCAAGGAGTGTGAACTGTTCCTTTGCACTTTGGCTGGTAAAAAGGATGATAATTACCCCTAATCAGTCTGCAGCAAAAACACAGGCCACAGCAGAAAGGAGGGGTGGGGGGCAGCCACCACGAGGAATGGAACCCAATTATTCCAAGTCACTGATAAAGCGGGATCAAAGAGGGTAGGATTGTTTTACCAGCTGTAAAAAGCCTGCCTGGACCAAGGCTGTTCTTGGAGAAAGGCCCTTTCTGCCTACAGGCCATTCCTGGCTGGGACCTTATGCACATCCACAGACAGTTTCTCATTTTTCTTCTTGGTGTAGGCAAGGAATTTGGGCTGGTGTTCATTTCTGCCTCTGAGAGCAAGCAGCAAGGCAGTTTCAGCAGGAAACGAGCACAGAACCGTGGGCATACAGTGCAGGACAAGTGTTCTGTCTGCTGCCCCTGTGGGCACTGAGGTGCTGGGACTCTGCTGTGTCCCACCAGGGGCACCTGGGTGTGCCAGGGGATGGAACAGTTGGGGCTGGGTGGTGATGAGGGTGAGGGACAGCACTTCTGGAGGCATCTGTGCCCTGCCAGTGCCATGTTCGTGGGGAGAAGAGTGCTGCACTTCTTGTTCCCTCAGCTCCCTGGGAGCCTGTGCAGCCCCACTGCATCATCCTGTCCAGCCCCACTGCATCATCCCTGCAGCCTCACTGCTCATCCCAGACTTTTGCTACAGCAGAGAGACCTGCACAGCTCCTAAAAGCAGCAGGAGAGTTGGGAGGTGGTGAGGTAGAGAAGGAGAACAGCCCATGAAAGAGGGACATGATAGGGAGGTTGTGTGTAAATCACTCCTGGGCCTGCCCAGCCCTTGCCTTGTGTCTGGCTGATTGTGTTATGCTATCTACAGAAAGTTTAATATAAGAAGTTAATAATCCCTGTGATAAGAGGAGTGATAAGGGACAGTCTGGCCTGGATGTGGCACGGGGCCAAGGTCCAGTGCCCAACCTCCCCCAGCAGTGCTGGCTTCCCCATCCCATCCCAGGTGGCACAGACCTGGCAGGGCTGGGCAAAGCAAAAAAAAAAAAGCAGGAACCAGCCCTGCTGCTGGCAAAGAGGGGCTGGGGAAGCAGGGAGGCAGGAAGGGGAGAACTCTGTGAGCCCCAGCAGTGTGCCATGGGGATGGCTGTGGCTAAAGCCCACAAGCTGCCACCACTGGCCTTTATAAATCTGAATACAGGGTGGAAGTGGGGGATTGCAGCCCAGGGAGGGACTGGGGTTTCTTGGCATGTGGGGTATCAAGGGCAGCTGAAGTTTAATGAGTTTGGTCAGCCTGAGCCCCGTTTCTACTGGAAGGAGGCCACAGAATTCAAACCACAAGTGAGAAGCAAAGGAGTCACTGGCTGAGCCACCCCAGTGCCAGTGGGTTCTGCCCGTGCCACTCTGAGCTGTGCAGTGCCCCACAGTCCTCAGACTCAATCCTGCAATGCATCTGTATCTGTGGTCAGCTCGAGGTGATGGGACCCAAGAGAAATCCTGAGGCTGTGGAGAAAGGGGAAAAAACCTTCCTTGTCTCAGCACCTGAATTGCTGCTGTGCCTTTTTTTATTTCTTGCTCTTTAATTCCAGGTAAAAGTGAGAGTATTCTCAGGGTAAAAGCAAGATCTCAGAGCCTACATTTTCATAATAATGACAGCTGGGCTTTCTCCTTGTGTCCAGAGCTTCAGAGCAGAAAATGTCTGTACAACCTCTCTCCTTGAACCAGTGCTGGAGTGGGATATAATATCTGAATAATTTACAAAGGCTCTTCATTACACAGATTTATTTTTGGCAGCTTTGTTAGACTGTTCCTTTTAGGAACTAATAGGAAGTTTCTCTGGTTTCATTAGGACATCCCTGTATGAACTGTTCCAGTGGGGCCAGGGACTGGGACAGCTTCTTGCTCCATTAGGAATGCAAAATGTTTCTGCCCTCCCTGTCCCCACATGGCTTTCTGGAAACCCACCTGCACGCCCAGCCCTGACCCAGCCCTGGTTGTAGCAAGAGTCCAGCAGACTTTATTCCTGGCCAAGGTGTTGAGGGAGTGGGGGGCTTTCCCACGTTGCCTTCAAACAGCTTTGAAGCAGACAAACGTCGGTTCCCTTGGAGAGCTCCTACACAGAACTCCTTTTCCTGTGCTGGAAAAACCTTCATTTCTCCAGCCAGGTCTGAGGTGGGCTGTGGGAACCCCCACTGTTCACCAGGCTGTGTTTGGGGCCAGCTCCTGTGTGCCCAGGCCATACTCAGCCCCACTGACTCACACAACCTGGGCCAGGCTAAAATCCCCCCTTCTTCATTCAGATGCAGGTGCATTGCCCGGCTGGAAACAGGCCCATTAAAAAGTCATTTAGCAGGCACAAGCGAGTTTGTGTTCCCCTGGATTGGGATTTGCCAAGATTATACCATAAATTAGAGTGTTTCCTGGAAGAATGTAAGGAGAGAGTGAAAGAAAAAAAAAAAAAAAAAAGATAAAATGGAACATTTTGTAGCCAACAGAAATGCCAATAAAGGAGCATTTCATTTCCCACTTGGAAAGGAGTGACTGCAAGCTGTTGCAAGGGTAGGGCACGGTGCCTGTGCTGCTCCAGGACCAGGGGAAGGGGACAACAGGGACCTGATCTGGCTGTGAACACACACTGACAATAAACTGCATTTCTCTGCCCTTGAGCAGAGCCTAAGCTGGGGTGACTCAGTTTCTCTCCATGTAAAAAGGGGGACCGGGATGCCAACCCCACTGGGGGAAGACTGTCTGCCCTGTTTTCCAACCCTTATTCTGCAGGGACACAAAGCCTGCCTGCACTATTAATAATCCTTGGCATGAAGCTGTCACAGTTTCCACTAATATGGAGATGTTGAAGTGAAAAAGCTACTGCACAATATGCAGGAGGTGTCACAATAACTCAGCTGCTATATTGTTCTTTTTAAAAATAAATACCACAACAGGCCAGCCCACATTGCTGGAGTCATGACGTGCAGGGTTTTATTTTTAATCAGAAAATGTACTGATTTTTAAAGATAGACGTGGAGCAACATCCGAAATTTATGAAAGCTCCCTGTGTGCTCACACGTTCCTGCCTGTTATTCTCCCAATGGCTTCCAAGGACCTGATCCTGCCTCACATTTGTGTGTGTGGCTTTGCAAGAGGCCCCTTGGCAACAAAGTCCTTCCAGAAATAAAGTCTGTGGCTGAATTCCCCATCCCAGCTTTCTCAGGGAGGGATGCAATCGATCCCGCAGGACACGAACTGCAGGGTCTGCTCCTCAGGCAGCAGGTTCAGGACCAAAGTTTGCACCCAGAGCAGAATATTCCATTGTTTGGAGATCAGAGGTTTGTCTGGGGGCCAGCTGTAGGTGAATTTACCTTTTTCCTCTTGCCTTTCCTCACGCTCAGCCAAGGGCAACGCTAAAATAAAACAAAACGAAACTCTGAGTTAAAAAAAAAAAAAAAAAAAAAAAAAAAAAAAAAAAAAAAAAAAAGTCAATTCTGCTCGGGGAAGGGCGTGAAAATGAGGAAAATGAGCTGCGGAGGGTGAGGAGCCCGGCGAGAGGCCCTGAAGCTGCCTCAGGCCGGCCGGACCCCGGCCCGGGCAAACCCCAAACCCCGCGGGCTCGGCCGGGCCGGGCCGGGCTGGGCCGGGGGCTCGGAGGGCCCGGGCAGGGACACTCTACGGGCTCGGAGGGGCCGGGCAGGGACACCCCACAGGCCGCGGCACCGGGAGGCTCCGGGGAGGGCCGGGCAGCCCCGGGCGGGGCGCGGGGAGCAGAGACCGGCGGGGCAAGGCCCGTCCCGACCGCGGCACGGCGTCCCCCGGGGCCCGCGGCGGGGAGAGCCCCGATCAGAGCCCGGAGCGGAGCTCGGAGCGGGGCAGGGAGCGGATCCCCGAGTGGAGCACGGAGCAGAGCCCGGCCCGGTGCCCACAGCCCGAGCAGCCCGAGCAGCCGCGCGGCGGGGGCGGGCCCGGCGGGGGCGGGCGCGGCCGTGGGCCCGCCCGGGCCGGGGAGGCGGCGGCGGCGGCAGGTGGTGCCGAGCAGCCGCAGGACGGAGCCGGAGCCGCAGCCGCCATTAGACAATAGGCGCCGGCGGCGGGAGCGGCGCGGGGCGAGCGGCGCGGCCGGGGCGGGGCGGCCGCGGGGCCGGGGCGGCCGGACCCGGCGCGGACAAAGGCGGCGGCGGCGGCGCGGGGAGAGCCGCGGCGGGGGCGGCGGGCGGCACCGGGCCGCTCCGTGCGGGGACCGAGCCGCAACCTGACATGATGTTTCCACAAAGCCGGCACTCGGTACGGCGCGGCCCCGGGCCGGAGGAGCCGCGGGGCGGGGCCGGGGGCTGGGGGGGCTGCCCGGCCTCCCTGGGCCCGCGGGCTCGGGGATCCAGCGCCTCCCGCCGCCGGCAGCCCGGGGATGGCGGGGCCCGGGTAGCACCGGGGAAGGGGCCCCCGGGTGACCTTGGGCGCGCCCCGGGCCCCGGCGCTGCCCCCGGCGGGGACTCGGCCCCGGGGCGGGCTCGGGGCGGGGGGGCTCGGCCGGCCCCGGCCCCGGCCCCAGCGCTGTCTCCTCTCGTTCAAGGGCTCCTCTCACCTGCCTCAGCAGCTGAAGTTCACGACCTCCGACTCGTGCGACCGCATCAAGGACGAGTTCCAGCTGCTGCAGGCCCAGTACCACAGGTAGGTGCTGCCCCCGGGCCGGGGCTGTCCTGCCGGTCACCGGAATCGCTCCGGTTCTTGTGCTCGTTGGTTCGCTCCGGGGGCCGGATGAGAATTTGGGGAAGGGGACCCGGTCGTGTCGCCTGGGACAGCTTTGGCTGGAGGGGAGCCTCGGGCACGGCGTTGGTGTGTCCACATGGGAGCCCAGCGAGGAGAACGCCCATTCCCTTCTCCAGCCAAGGTCTTTCCTCCAAGTGCTGCTCAGCCAGGACTGCACAGACACTTGCCAGGCCTCCTGCCTCTGGCTGGGAGTTTTCCTCAGTTTTTCTCGCTGGCTGCCATTCCTGGACTGCAAATGCTGCAGGGAGCACTTAAATCCAAAAGCTTCTACTTTTTTTCTGTGTGTGTGTGTGGAAATAGTGCTGCTGACCCAAAAGCTGGCTTGAGACAATCTGTTGCTTTGCCTGTGTATGTGTGTGACATAAACATGAAGCCCTTTGGTTTGAATGGTCTGAGTGATGCCCTCTGCCTTGGCCTGGCACTGATTTTGGTGTGAGCACTGGTGCCATGTGTCTGCAATGTCCCCCAGCCCGGGCTCTGCCTGCAGGCAGGTCTCAACTTAGTGGTGGTTGTCATTCTGGCAGGAGAAAGCAGAAAAACTGCTGGGAAGTGGCCATTTCCTGGTGTCTCTGTGCCTTGGCAGTGCCATCAGGGGAGCAGGGCAGCCCGAGGAATGTTCCTGCTGAAAGGGAAGCTTTCCCCCCCACGCCACTCCACCCCCTTGGACTTAATCTGCTCAAGAAGGAGCAGGTTTTGTGTAGGTGAAGCTGTTTCTTGTTTGAAACATAAAACCACAGCACATGCTGGCTGCAGTTGCTCGGCTGGTGAGTTGGAGTCTCATAAAACGCTGGGAGCAGCGGCACTTTCTCTGGAGGGTGTGAAGAATCTAGGAGAGAGGAAAAATCTTTGCTTCTGGAGGGATGTGCTGCACTCGGGCCTCCCCCTCGCCCCCATCCAGAAGTGGGTCTGGCTTTGGTTTTTGATGTTGTGTTGGAACATCTCTTGAGTGCTGCAGACAGGTTCTGTGCCAGAATCTGTCCCCAGCTGCCAGAGATCTGTTGAGGAAAGGCAAACCCCTCCCTGGGCAGCCAACTCTGCTTCTCCCCAGCGTTCTGCTTCCTGTGGAATGGATTTGCCTGAGGGAGGTCAGTGTTCTGCTGGTGGATAGCCTCGTGTCCTTTCCCTGAATGTGTGCTGGGGCCGCTCCAGCTGAGAAAGTGGGGAGCAGGCTCTGTGGTCACTGCTGTGCCAGCACAGCCTGTCTGAGCTCTGGCCACCCCTTGAAGCCCCGATAGCGATGTCCAAGAATCCAAGCCTGTGCAGGAAGCAGCTGCTCTGTGGCCATCAACTCTCTCACCTCCTGTTTGTGGTTTTTTCTTACTGTTTTCTGGCTTTTCAGCTTGAAGTTGGAATGTGACAAACTAGCCAGCGAGAAATCGGAGATGCAGCGTCACTACGTCATGGTAAGGACCGGCCCGGCAGGCGAGAGCTGAGTGTGTGTGGGTGGCAGCACCAGCAGGTGCCTGTGCCTGGGCTCTGCCTGGCAGGGAGCCCACGCCCCGCAGAGCTCCAGGGCTCTCAGCGAGCCTGGAGTTGTTTTTTTTTTCCTGAAAACGGGGCTGTTTTGTGTTGGCTGCGTGCAGGGGGTTGTTGAAATGCACGGTGGCAGTTTTTTGATGTAGAAAATGGGGCCCAGTGGGTGATTTGTTTGATGGGTCTTTGGCCTGTCTCTGTGTGCAGAAAGGGAGTGACAGCTCTTACATGGCTGAGAAGGTGTTGCAGGGTGCTGGTGTGCAGGTATTTGGGGCCTCTGGGAGGGTCGTGGCCAGTGAGAGATGAAGCAGTGCTCTGAGAAGTCATGAAACTGGGAAAACCCCACAAGGCAGGTGTGAGTTAGAAGCAGAAATCAGCTTCTGTGCAAGGGCTAAAGCCAGTGCACCTCCTGGTGACCCCGCAGCCTCGCTGAGCCGTGGTGCTGAGTGCTGGCACGTGTGTCCCAGCACAGGGTGTGCAAGCCCCAGGGCAGGGCCTGGTTAAGGCATGAGAAATGGTGCCACGTGTGGGCAGCAGGCTTAGCTGTGGCTTTCCAAGGAGAAATCTGCCAGGAAACAGCCATGTTCTGGGGAGCAGGGTGAGGGTTTGCCTGCCAGGTAATGCCCTTGGAGCAGAGGGGAGGGGTGCCTATCATGGAGTTAATGGGAGGCTGCAATACTGTCCATGAAGATGAGCTGGTTCCTGCTCGCCAGCTGCTGCCCCTGCCCTGGAAAGAAGAGATAAGATGTAGAAATTAATAGAGCAGCTCTTCAGAGCAGAGTTAAGACTTAAAAAATCAGAAATAAGGGAGCTAGCTGGTCCCTTCGTCTTTCTCTACTGCCTTTATGGCCAGACTTTGAGGCTGTGGGGAGCAAGGTGTGCTCGGGGCTGGGGACAAGGAGAAGAGGTCACAGCTTTCCTGGCGTGTTAATGGGCAAGCCTGCCCCGTTCTCACTGGTAAACAATTGCTTCCTGTGCCTCGCAGTCTGCATGCAAACCTTCATCTCCAGCAGTGGCCAAGATACATTTTTTATTTTTTTTTTCCCCTTAATGCCGGCAGTCACCAGAATTGATTCAGGTTGCTGTCAGCAGCAGAGGGGAAGGGCTGTTCCTCGTGGCGCAGCGCTGGAGGCTCTGCAGGCACAGCAGCTCCTGCCTTGTCTGCGTGGCTGAGCCGGAGCTGCTGCCGCTCCCCGTCACACGGGGAGCCAAGAGGAGGGCTCCTGTGAATGTGCAAAGCTGCTACAGCTGCTCTGATTTTTTTTGAATAAGTCACAATTGGCAGCTTGGGGGACGGGCTCCTGCTTCCTGCTCGGTGTTCAGAATGCAGAGAAGGCTCGAGAGCCCGCAGCAGGCTGAGATCATTCCGACACCAAGCCGGGCGCTTCGTCGCCTTGTGGCGTCGGTACCAGGGTGCCAGTGAGCTTCAATTAAATGAGCACAGATGTGGATTGTTCTTTTCCCTTTGGAAGAATCAGGATTGCAGCCTGCAGGAGGAGGTTTCTAAACTCTCAAAAACATCAGCCATGTAACAGCTTCTTCCAGGGGTCAGGAATTAGCTGCTTCTGCCAATAGATTGTCTGTAGCCGCCTGTTGCTGCTGTGCAGGGGTTTTCTGGGCGGATTGTTTTTGTGTGTGGAGGGGGGAGGTTTCCACATAACTCCTTCCTAAACAGCTGGAGCTGTGTGCAGCTGGATGTGTTACTTGCTAGACGAAGCCCAGTTGTGATCTCTGCCATTTGCTGCTGAAGCAGTCCTGTGGGCTGTAGGACACAGGCCAGGCAGAGCTCCCACAGCCAGGCTGCCTCTCTCCTGGCTGCACTTAGGGAAATTTGGAGGCCTGAGCCTTTTTCCAGGTTTGACACAGCATCATTCACTCTCACCTTGGTGCAGACTGTGGAAAGGTCTGTGAGGGGAATCCTGTGGGGCAAGTCTCCAGATCTGGAGCAGGGTGGGCAGAGAGCACCTGGAGGGAGTCTCTGTGCTTGCCTTGTGCTGTGTTTGTTTCTGGGGCTGGCCTCTGCTCTCCTGCCTTGCCCAGTCTTTGTAGAAAACCCTGCCAGGAATGCAGTGGTGGTTCCCAGCACTTACCTGGCAGAGACTTGACTTGCAATTTGTTTTGTTCTCTTCTCTCCTGCTCTGCAGTACTATGAGATGTCCTACGGGCTGAATATTGAAATGCACAAACAGGTAGGGGGAAAAGCATCTCCAAGTGCTGTAATTCCTGGGGAAGGTGCATTGTCTCCTCTGCATTGCCCTCTGTCCCTTCAGTTGTGTTTCAGGAACTAGAAATGCCATCAGCCTGTAAAATGTTAGAGCTGCCTTTGAAATGCAGCCCCCCCACACCTCTCAGGGTCACAGTGCTGGCCTGTGGGCTCCCTTCTGGGCTCTGGGCACCCTGTGCTTCTCCCCAGGGCCTGAACAGGTATCTGAGCACCAGGAAGGGTCTGGAGCTGTGGCTTGGAAACTCTGTGGCAGCCTGGATAAGTTTGCTCATTACCCTCACTGGTGGTTAAGTTGTTAATTATCTCCAGTGACTAATTACCTGTGGTGTTAACGACATGAGCCTCCTCTGAGCCTGTCTCTATCTGGCTCCAGCTCCAGCCACAAAGTCGGCTGCATGTCGTGGCTCAGTTTTAAGCCTCTTAGCACAGTTCTGTTCCTCACAAAGGCACTTGGTGCTTCTGATCCCATTGCCCTTGTTGCTAAGCCCATGAGACTGGCTTCCCTGGGAAAACCTGAATCTTGTCAAAGAATCTGAGCCACAAATCCTCACTGCTGTCCCACGAATGTCTCCCAGCCTCATCTGCTTCCCCGTGGTGCTGTTGGGGTTTTAGTGTGTGCCTGTACCCTTTGGCTCTGGATTTCTTTTGACCCCTTTGGAAAGCGATTTGCAAAGGACTGACAGCTTCACTATTTGCCAGGGGAAAAGCATTTAACGCCCCAAAATTTGCCACTGCTGCTGTGAGGGTCTGAGGAAGCTGCCCAGCCCCTCTGGCCTCCCCCAGTAGCTCCAGTCCAGCAGCTCAGCTGGGGAGGGGGAGCCTGAGAGGGCTGAACAGACGTGTGTGTGCCTGTGTCCACATGGCAAATGTAATTCAGCACATCCCCACCTGGGCCTGCAGTAACTTTGCTCTCTGGTTGCTCCCAATTTGTTAAATGAGTGTCAGGGACCTGGAGAGGAGGAGGAATAATGAAACTTTGCTCTTTGCAGTCAGCAGCATCCTTTCATTTCACCATGCAGGGAGAAGCCTTGGGGGGGCTCCCAGGATGCTGCCAGGAGAGTGGGTTTTCTCAGAGCTATTTGGGCCAGGGGAGGGGGAAGGTGGGGCAGCTGATGCTGTGGGTGCTCAGTCCTGAGCTGCCTGACTTCTCCTCTCTATTTCTCCCACCTTTTAGGCTGAAATTGTCAAGAGGCTAAATGGGATTTGTGCACAGGTTCTGCCCTACCTTTCACAAGAGGTGAGTCCTCAGACTGGGGGTGTGTTGGCACTGTCCCTCTGCAGCCAGTGAGGGGTCCCAGCCCTCCAGCACAGGCAGCTCTCCACCCCTGGGCTGGGAAAGCCCTGCTTGCTCTCAGCCCCTGTGTGGGGACCAGCCCTTCAAGGCAGTGTTGGAGCACTCTGTGGTGGGTAATGTGCCCCTCCATCCCTTCTGTGGCAGCTGGGGACAAAACTGGTCCTGCTCTCTCCTGCCCGTGGCTCCTGAGCCCTCAGCCATGTCTGCAGTGGGAGCTTTGAGTGCTAATCGAGGGAGAAGGACACTTAAAAAAATACCTCCATATGGCTCCTCTTTGAGATCTGCTTCCTCTGCCTCATTAATTAATGCAGCTGATGGGCTCCTCCCACTCCCCTGAGAAATTAATTGGGGGAGGGGGTGCTTGGGAGTTGCTGTCTGAGGCGAGGGGAAGATTAAACACTTCTAGAGCCATATTTTCTGTCTCCCCATGAGCTCTGAGCAGCTCTCCTGTCCCCTTGGGGGCTTCCTGCTTGGGTCAGTGCTGGGCTTAGGGCACAGGTTCTGTTTTTCCCACCCACCTGTTCTTAGGACAGACAAAGTCGATTGCTGATCAGATCAGAGCTGCCTAATAACTAAGCCCCAGCTAAATCTTTTGCATCTTAATGCAATCCTTAACCCTGTCCTGCTGCCAAAATGAAAAGAAAAATCCCCTTGCTGAAGTGCAGTGGGCAGGCCTGGTGTTCCAGAGACCTTGTGCTCTGCAAGGAAAAAGTACAGTTCTCCTTTATATTTTTTAAAGTATGTGATACAACCATATTTTCTGTGTTTGGAACACCCAGCTGCTGCTGGCAGTTGGTATCCAGGATGTGTCCCAAGGAGTTTCCCAAGAGCTGATTTTAGGGCTTGCTCTGTTTGTTAGAGGGTCTCTGTAGTTGAAAGTGGCAGGATAGAGACACTGCCCACCTTGGAGCCTTCTGGCCAAGGATCTCTGTGTGTGTGGAGAGCAGGATGAGGGTGGGAGTAAGAGGGGACCTGCTTAACCCTTTGGTGGGGAAATGGATGAGACAAACGTGCTTCCTTCCCTGCTCCTTGCTGCCCCAGGCCCCGGTGTGAGCCTCTTGTCTCGGGTAAAGGTGTGCAGGTGTCTCCTGCTGTGGGGTAACCAGCCTGATTGTGTGGACTGGCTCCCTGTTCTGCTTTAGAAGTGGCATTAGAAGTGACCCCAAATTCCTCTGTTTTCTCCACGCCAGCATCAGCAGCAAGTCTTGGGAGCCATTGAACGAGCCAAGCAGGTCACAGCGCCAGAACTGAACTCCATCATCCGTGTACGTGATGCAGGTTTAGTGTGGGTTGGGAGGGGGGGGAATCCAGGCCCTTGGCTGGGCTGTGGGTTCTTAACCTGGGGACATCAGGGAACCCCTGCTCTGGTGCTGCTGCTGCAGTGGGATGAGGCTGCAAGGCTAGGCTGGCCCTCCTGGCACAGGGCTGGTTCCACCCAGGCTTGCTGTGATGTTTGCAGGGATCCCTGCTCTGCCTCAGCAGGGTGCAAGGAGAGGAGCTGTGGTTTTGAGCAGGAACCACAGTAGGCACTCGGCATGAAAACACCATCTGCTCTTGGTCAAAATTGTGAGTGAGGGCTTTAACTGCAGCCCTGGGACATGCCAGAGCCTGAGGCCAGATGTCCTGTGGGGTAGGGGCTGTGTGTCCTGCTGGGACACACTGTTGAGTCTTCTCTTGAGGTTCTCACAGCAGCAGGGCTCAAGAACTCTTTTCCCAGCCAACCCTGAGGCTGCAATGCTCTCAAGCTCCCTGAGGTCCCTGGTTTAATCCTGATTGCTGGCACACCCTGGCCAGTCCAGGCCATCGGTTTGGGGTCCAAGTACACTCAAAATGACAATACCCCCGTTCTGTCTGTGTGTCTGTCCATCGTTCCCTACAGCAGCAGCTTCAAGCTCACCAGCTGTCGCAGCTCCAAGCCCTCGCTCTGCCCCTGACCCCGCTGCCCGTGGGGCTGCAGCCCCCGTCCCTCCCCGCCGTCAGCGCTGGCACCGGGCTCCTGTCGCTGTCGGCCCTGGGCTCGCAGGCTCACCTCTCCAAGGAGGACAAGAACGGCCACGACGGGGATGCCCACCAAGATGACGACGGGGAGAAATCGGATTAGAGCGCCCGGGGGGCCGGGGGAAGGGGCTGTCAGGGGGAGGGAGGGGGCGGGTTAGTGCGAAATGCAGTATCTCTCTCTGGTTGCTGTGCAGCAGGGCCGCGGTGACCTGTGCTCGGTGGCAGCTCACCAGCCCTGCCTGTCCCCACGGGGCAGGTGGCAGGGCCTGGGGGGAGCCCCCAGCGCCATCCCCGGCTGCTGCACAGCAATGCAAAGCGCCATAGCATTACCCGTGTGGCCAATCGTGCTCTCCCTGTGCCCAGCCTGCCGTCCCTGTCCCTCCTCCCAGAGTCTGGCTTGGGCTGCTCCGGGGCCACTTTGCCCCCTGGCTGTCCCAGCTCCTCCCTCCACCTGCTGCTCCACCCTCGGTATTTAAAGATTGCCCCTTGATCCTAACGGTTCTGCACAACTCCCTGCTAGGATCCCTGGCCCAGAACAATCTCCTCCCTTCCCCAGGCGCTCTTGGTCTCATCGCATCGCCCTGGCCCCGTGTTCCCCCCACGCCCCTCCTGCACTAATAATACCAGGCCGGCGCCTTGCTGTTCTGCATGTACCTGTTCTCAACCAGCTCTGGCTGCCAGGGGCTTCATCACCCTGGGCTGGAGGGGGAGCCTGTGCCACCTGCTCCTCCTCAGCACAGCATCCGGGGGCCCAGGTGGCTGGGCAGAGGGGGCAGGCAGACCAAGAGCCTTCCCCGGCCTCCCCCTCCCCGTGGCCCTGCCCTGTGTAGAGGATACAGCAGCTTTCTCTGTTCTTATCTCCGTGCGCTAGCGTGTCTTCTTAAAAAACAAAAATGGTAAAAAAAATAAATAATAATCTGGTGTTTGTATATAGTTCTTTAGAAAGATCTTGTTTTGCTTTTTGTGTTTAATCACTTGACCTATAATAAGAGGAACTGAAAATGCTGTATCAAGGACGTACAAGCTGTGCCTTTCAAATAAAGAAATAAGAAGGTTGGTTAAAACCGTGACTTGCTGCTGCTTTCTTGCTGCTTTTGGGGTGACTTCAAAATGCTTCCCTGTGTCTCCTGTCCCTTCAGATGGAGGAGTCAGTTGGACAGAACAGGAGTTTTTCCTGGTTCACCTGTGCTGTGGGAGGTGTCTGGATGTGCAGCCTTCCTTCCTTCAGGTGGTAGCATATCCCAGATTATTCCTTGTTGGATGTGCTGCTCACTCTCTCTGGAGGTGTCTCTGGGAGCCAGGAGGAGTGGGGTTAACATTCTCTCCCACTCCTGTAGGGGCTGGGGAATGGGGCCGTCCCCATGGCCTTTGTGGCTCTGGGACACCCCTGCAGAGGTGGGGGCTGTGACAGCTGAGATCTGCTGGAACCAGGGCCAAGAGGCTGCCCGAGCAAAGGCAGAACAAACGAGCTCAAGGTGAAAGTGGTGGGTGGTGAAAAGGGAGCAGGGGACTCTCCAGAAGAAAAGCAAGGAGCGAAGTGCCCCCGAGGTCTATCAGCTCTGTGCTGGTTTGGTAACACATGTGGAGGTCCCTGCGGGCTGCTACAGGTCTGCTCTCTGTGTGCATAATTCATTTTTCCTGTGGGCACAGAGGATAAGCTACTTCTGTGGCTCTCAGGCCCCTCTGGAAAATCCGGCCCCGGTTGCCCTGCGGCTGAGATTGCTGTAATGGAATTGGCTCTCGATAATTAGAGCTGTCCTCTGGCTTCAGAGCTTACTCCACCCTGATAACATCTTCCCCTCGGTATCTCTTAGGCCAGTTGGAGTGGGAAAATTTCCTTCCTCTGGGGAGGAATCCTTGCTGGGGGAGTCCTGACGCAGCCAGGTGTGGAGGGGCTGGTGGGTTACAGAGCCTGTGGGCAGCACCAGGGCTTGACAGTGCTCCTGTTACCTGCCTGGTCAGCCTAATCCGGGCTGGGCATGGCTGGGGCAGAGTGCCCAGTGCACCCAGAGAGGGATCTGTGCCTGAGCACGGCTGTGGTGGTGGTCACTGAACTCTGCCTGGTGGCTCAGGCTCTGCAGGGGAGTCTCTGTCCTGTCCCCTCCCAAAACAAGCACCTGCTGCTCTCCAGGGTGCAGAGCTCATGGGGAGGGCACAGCTGTGTGTGCCCTGACCCCAGAGCCCTCAGGCAGACCCATCCAACCCCTGGCACTGGGGGCTCCCACCCTGCAGCTCCTGTAGCTGCTCTGGGGGCTCTGCTGACACCCAGCAGGTCCCTGCTGTGAAAGGCCAGCCCGGGCTGCTGCAAGGGGCAGTGGCTGAAGCCATCCCTGCCCTGGCAGAACCCTGGGGAGCTTCCCCAGGGCTTTCACCTCGAGGTCACCGGCTCAGATTCAGCCCGGGGGTAAGGGGATGTTACTCCTGATGGATATGAAAGGGAGGAGGATTTAGGAGAAATTGTTCAGGGCTGCTTTCAGGAACAGAGGTCCCTCTTGTTGGAGCTAATCAGCGGCCTCGGTTCAGTGGGCAAGGAGGTTGGACAAACCACGAGGGCTGGGGAGCTGCTCTGCACTGGGCTGTGGTGATCTCCTTGCTCCCTGTGGGAGACTAACCCTCTGTTAAAGTACAAAAAGAGAACTTCTGAGCTCTCCAAATCCCCTGCACCTTCCAGCAGACGCTGAGCTGAACCTTGTGCTCCACTCCTGCTTCCCATGAAGTTCCATTCCCAAAGCATTTCTCTGCATATCCCATCACTTCCCTGATATCCCATCCTGCTGAAGAGCAGGGTTGTTCCCCGTGCTTCCAGCCTGGCTCTGTTTAACCACTCTCATTTCATAGGGCACCTTCCCAGATTTGGGCTCAAATCTTATCTGCATAACAAGATCTGCAAATCTAAGCCACACCAAACAGCAAAGGGTTAAAAATACCTCCCTTGTGACTCTCCCAGTAGCTGCAGACCTGAGGAAACAGCTTCTCTCCTTCCAAACAGGCCTTGTAACCTCTCAGAAGGCAGGAGCCCCTCTCGGGCCCTGCAGAACAGCTCAGCACTTGCAAGGACACAGCTGACAAGGGGCCCCCAAAGCTGCTCAGGGATGGTTTGGGACTGGCTCCTGGCAGAGAAGCCCTTTCTCCTCGTGTTCCAGAGGCTGAGGTGCCAGAGTGGGACAGGGATACAGGCTGATGGTCTGAGAACCAGCTGTGCTGCCTCAGGATCCTTGGGAAAACCCAGCAGAGCCCTGACTCATAAAGGGTGGGTAGAGATGCAGTGACAGAGGCTGTGCTGGACACAGAGGGCAGGGGCAGGACCCCATCTGGCCGTGCCCCAGTCCTGACCACCAAGCACAGCATTAACCCGGGTTTGACATGGATTCCTGCTCACAGCTGCCAGGGGGTTGACAAAAGTCTGCTGTCCCTTGTTTCCTCTGTTCCACCTGCCTGTCACTGGAGGGTCAAACCCCAGCCTCCTTCCTCCTCCAGGCAGTGAGCAGGTGGCAGTTTTTCCCTGTTTGTGTCCATCCCCTTTGGATCCCTCCCGCAGGACAGAACCCCCAGGCTCTCATTCCCTGGAGGAGCCGGAGTCGCCTCTGCCACATCCCCCTCTGGCTCCCACCCTCCTCATTTTACAGCTCTGCCTGAAACAATGGCACAGCCTTCGTGCCAGGGCTGGCGGTGGAGCACGGCTTCCTTCCCAACTCACCGCTAATGCAGGAATGCCGAGCTCTTCCTGGCTGCAGCGAGCACCAGATAAAAGCTAAAGGAGGCATCAATAATTAAAAACCACTCAGAGCTGGTAAGTGCAAACAGGAGCCAACACACGGATCGAAGGCAGAGACCAGAGTCTGTCAGCTGTGGGGTCGCTCTGAGGGCTCCCACTCCTCTTTTTGCAGTCCCTGGAGGGACCCCAGGGACACCTGGAGGAGACGCCTGTCCCCAAGGGCTCTTTGGAGAGTGGACACCAGCATTGGGGGGTTGGGGAGCTGCAGTTTGGTCCTCGAAGTGCAGCTCAGAGAACTGGGAACCTTAATTTCCAGTACAGCTTTGGCTTAGATCTCGCTGGTTTGCTGCCAGATCCTTTCCTCAGCTCCCCCTCCCATCTCATGCTCATTCCAGGACTGGCTCCAGCCAGGATGAGGTCCCTGTTTGTGCCAGCTGCCCTGGGAAATTCGCACTGTCTGAGGGTGCCAGGAACTACTCTCTGCTGAGTCCAAGCCTCCTCGTTCAAGTAGGCAAGGGGGCAGCTGAAAATAGGATGGTTTGGTGAGCCACAGCCCCCCTCAGTGTCTCTGCAAAACGTGGTGGGCTCTGCCCTTGACCACCCACTCTGGAGATGTGCTGGACACAGGGGGCTGTGTGGGAACAGCCAGACATGGAGCAGGACAGAGCTGGGGCTGCCCTTCCTGCCCTCTTTCCCCCCATTCCAGGGTGGCATTTTGGGAGGGAGCTCAAAGGTAAAATCCCTGAGGTAATTCCAGCAGCCGCAACCTCTTTTTGCTGGGATTCAAATGGAGCTCCTGGGTGTCCCAAAGCCTGGGTCGGTTTGATTCCTCTGCTGCTGATAAACAAAGGGCTGTCCAGAGCATTTATTTGCCTCTTAATCCCTGGATTTCAAACGCCCTCATCCTTTGGGGCTCTCCCGGGCCCTGCCACCACCAGGCTCTGCAGGGGGTGGATGGATGAGGATGGTGACAGCAGTGGTGACAGCCAGGTCTGGGCCGTGGCTACTGCCCAGCACATCCCCACACCCGGGGCAGCACAGCAGGACCATCTCCTCTTGCTGCTGGGCGTGCCAAGGGTTAACTGCCGTTGTTTTCTCCCATCCAAACACATATTAATCTCTGGGTTACAGGCTGTGCTGCTCCAGGGCTCATGTCAATCACTGATGGAGGCTGATCAGGACACGTGTGACACACATCACTGGGAGCTGCTGCAGCTTTACCTGTGCCACTCTCCTGAGACAGGGGAGCCCAGGGACTGCCTGAGGAAAACCGGCAATTTTCGGAAAGGAGTTTTGGAAAACGCTGCAAAACATCTCCTCAGTCTATCCTTCCCTTGAAACACGATCTGAAATGTTTCCAGCCTTTGAAAAGACACTTTCCTTAAAAAAAAAAAAAAAAAAAAAAAAAATCCTCAACTCTCCCAATAAGGCAACACACACATAAAAAAACCCAAGAAACTAACCTTTAAAACTTTACATTTGTATTAAAATATGCAGATATATGTGCAGATATACGATGTACACAGAGAAAACATCTATGTGCCTGCATAGAAGGGTTTGAAGCTGGTGTCCATCAGTGCCTGAGCCAGTGGGTCTGCCCAGTGAGCACCTGTGGCCAGGGAAAGGGGAAAGGGAAAGTGCTGGGGCTGGGTTGGCTCCTTGCCTGGGGCTGGCCGAGTGTGGGGCAGCCTGGGTGAGCCCCCAGCCCTGGCAGGGGGGCAGAGGCAGGGACAGGGATGGATGATGATGTAAGGGCAGGGACAGGGAGAGCCTCCAGCACCTTGAACCTGCCCTGGCCGCTGCCAGCATGCAGCACGTAAATAACACAATGAATAAAATATTAGACTGAAATGTGAGGCATTAAATATTTAACCTTGTGCCTGCCTGTGCAGTGCCCAGGTACAGCTGGGTCCTGCAATATTTAAAGGTTGCTCCTCGCTCGCTTTTACCATCCCCGAGCGCGGTGACTCCACAGCAGCCGCAGCTGGAGGGGTGGCGGGCAGGGACCCTCGGTGTGTTTCCCCCCGGGACCGGCCGGGGCGGCCCCTCAGGGACCCGCGGCCCTCCCGCCTCAGCCGCCGCCGCTCCACCGCCCCACGTTACTTTGAGTGGCAGCTGGCGGCAGCCGCAAGGCCTGGTGGGCCGCGGAGTCCGCCTGCCCGGGCCGCCCTCGGCGGGAGCCCCGCCCGCTCCCGGAGCTGGGCCGGGCGCCACGGCAGACCCGGGCCGGGCCGCTCCCCGGGCCCGCGGCGGCGGCAGGGACGGGACGGAGCGGCCCCGAGCGCCGCCGCCGCGAGGGCGTAGTCAAGGGTTGACTACAACTCCCAGCGTGCCCCGCGGCGCTTCCCTCGGGGCTCCGGCCGCCTGCTCACTCCTCATTGGCCGTTCCTCTCGCTGGCGTCACGAACCCATGTGGGAACCGCGCGGGGCGATTGGCTGGCGCTCCCGCAGCGGCAACCAATGGCCGGTGCGAGCGCCGGCGCTGCGGGCAGCGGGGCCGGTTAAGGTGGAGCGGGCGGAGGGGACGGGATGGGGCGGCCCCGCGGTGCCCCGGAGCTCTCGGGGGCTGCCCCGGGCACGGCAAGGGCTGGTCCCGAGAGACCCCGGCCCGCCCTGCGCCCAGGCTTGTCTGTGCACCGGGGCCCGCTGCCCCTGGGGTCCCCGCCCCGCTGGGCACTATCGAGCTGCCCTCGTTTGTGATGTCCACCCCCGCTGTCCTCCCGCAGCCTCGGGGGCGGCGGCAGCGCCCAGCTTCGCTCCCAGGGGACCGGGCTGCCCCGGGGATGGGGAGATCCCCGAGCTGCCCGCGGGAGTGGGACCGTGCTGGGGGACGCGCGAGTGGCGGGACCGGGTGGGGGAAGCGCCCGGTGAGCCCCGGGCCGGGACAGCCGCGCGGGGAGGCGCCTCCCGAGCGGCTCCGTTCGGGACGGGAGCGGCGGCTGCAGGGCCGGTGCCTTCCCCGGGCTCCTCCTGTTCTCCGGCACCGCCGAGCGGGCGCGGGGCCGCCGGGGAGCGGGGCGGGCGCGGAGCTCCGGTGCCCCGCGGGAAGGCGCCTCCTTAAGCGGGCGCGGGCGGCCGGGGCCGGGCGGCCTCTCCCCCGCACCGGGGCCGCCCCAGCCCCGCCCCGGGCCCGCCGGGGGCCAGCGGAGACCCCGCCGCCGCCGCCCGCGCCCCGCCGGAGCCGCTGGGAGCCGCCCCGGAGCCCCGCCGAGCCCAGGGACCGCCGTGCCCCGGCGGGGGCAGCCCCGGGGGCGCCGGGCCGGGCCGGGAGCTCAGGATGTTCCCGCAGGGACGGCACCCGGTAAGTGCCGCGGGGCCGGGCCGGGCCGGGCCGATGGGCCGAGCCGCAGCCTCCTCCAGCCGGGATGTCTCTCCGCAGCCCCCGCTCCAGCCCGGGCAGCCCTTCAAGTTCTCGGTGCTGGAAATCTGCGACCGCATCAAGGAGGAGTTTCAGTTCCTGCAGGCGCAGTACCACAGGTGGGGCGGGGGGCGGGGGGGCCGGGATGGGACAAGCGGGGCTGGAGCGCTCGAACAGGGGGAAAGTGGGGAAGGAGGAGGAGGAGAAAAGGCGCCTGGGGAAGGAAGAGCCTGCGGAGGAAGGGGAGAGGGGTTTGGGCTGAGGAGCGGCGTGAAAACCTCAGTTGGGGCGGCAGGTCTTGAGCGGGGGTCCCCAGGGCAGGATCAGCCGCGTTTCCTCTGGCCGAGCCTGGTGTAGGGGCAGGGAGGGGACGGAGCTACAGGTGTGTGCCCAGCACAGCCCGGGTGTGCGGGTGCCCAGCACAGCCTGTGACACCCTCGCAGCCCCAGGGACAGGCGGGAGATGCGCTGAGCTGGGGATGGGGCAGGAGCTGCAGGTCCCTGAATGGAAGCCCTGGCTCCCCTTTGCAGCCTGAAGCTGGAATGCGAGAAGCTGGTGAGCGAGAAGACGGAGATGCAGAGACATTATGTCATGGTGAGCTGCCCCTGCCGTGTCCCCCGGCCTCCCCCGAAGGGCTCCCCTGGGCTCACACCCTGATCCGGGTGCTGGGGCTCCTCTCAGCCTCTCGCCCCAAGGAGCCTCTGCCCTGCCCGGTGCTGACCTTGGGCTGGGGAGCTGTGGGGGAGGAAGGAGTTAATCACCATTTCTAGCAACGCTGCCTCTTTTGCTGCTGTCAGTGCTGCTTGAGCCCGGGAATCCTGCCATAGGTTTTGTCTCTTTTTTGCGGGGGGGTTGGTTTTGTTTTTTACCTTTTTCTATCTGGCCTTTTAAGATAACTCCCCACTCCTCCCTCTCTCTCTCACAAGGGGTGGGTATTTAAGAACTGATGCTCCAAGGCTTGTGGTTTGGGTGAAAGGGGAAGGAGCAGGGCAGGACTCCACAGTTGCAAATGAGGGGTTAGGAGACCCCAAGACAGACTGACCTGGGCACCAGGCAGAGCTGCCAGGAGCAGGGGAGCTGCTGGGAGGGAGGAAAGAGGAAGGGGACAGCAGAGCAGTTCCTTCTCCTTCAGCATCTGACCTCACTGGGGGAAGGGGGAACCCAAGCGACACCATCCAAGAGGCAAAAAGATGTGAACTTGGGCAAGCCCCACCCCGGGGGTGAATCCAGCCCTGTCTGTGAGTTTGGGGTGTTGATATTGCTGGGCAATTCCTCTCACCCATCAGTTGGGATCCCTCCACACATCCTGGAGGCTCAGGGATTTCCAGAAGTGGGTTGCTACCTTTGGAATAGGCTTTGCTGGAGGAAAGCAGGTTCTCTGATCCCCTTTTCTCCCCAGGTGTGAGGGGTTGGGGTCAGCACCCCTGGCAGAGTCACTGGGGGCTGCTGAAGGATGTAACCTGTTGTCACCTTTGCTCTGCACAGGCTGAGTGGGTGGGCAACGGTGCTGGGGTTTGAAAACAGGTCCCAAGTGGGGTGGGATGAGCCAGGACAGGATCTGGGGGTGAGGGCAATGGTGCCAGGGTGTGAAAACAGGTCCCAAGTGGGGTGGGATGAGCCAGGACAGGATCTGGGGTGGGGGGCAGCAGGACTGGCTTGCCCTGGCTTAAACCAGTGCAGAAACTGCAGGTGTAAACAGCCTGTGGCTGCTCCCTACCTTGTCCCAGGCTCCTGGCACAGCATCCCAGCCATTCCTCGTGGGCTGGAGCCAGCCAAACCCCAGGCTGGTGCTGGGCCAGTTGCTCTGGACAGCTCCTAAGCAGGCTGTGTTATGGCTTTCCTCTCAGTACTACGAGATGTCCTACGGCCTGAACATTGAAATGCACAAGCAGGTAAGTGCAGTGGGGGCCGGGCCAGCAGCAGGGGAGGTGGGAGGCTTTGTTGGGAAATGAGCCAGTGTAGCTCTAATGGCAGGGGAGATGTGACAGCTCTGTGCGAGGGGCTGCCTTGCAAAGGGATCCAGCAGTTGTCAGGATGTGTTACTGAGTTCCCCATCCCAAAGAAGAACCACTCAGAGCCCTGCTGTGAGCCCTGGTGCCTCCCTGCAGTGCTTCCCTGGGGCCCCACTTGAACGAGGGATGTGGAGGAAACAGCAGGAGCTAGAGCCCAGAGGCAAATGGATTGTCTTTCTTTTCTTTTTTTCTTAATCCCCTTTTCCTTTCCCAAAGCCAGAGGAGTGTTTTCACCCTTCCCTGGTTCCCCTTTTGTTCCAGCGTTAATTTGCTTTCCCTCTTCAGATTTATCAATCTAGTCATCATGGGCTCTCTGCCAGGGAAATTAGTTTGGACCAATGCCTGACAAAGTGGCAAGTCAACTGCCATATCCCTCCAGCTGGCTCAGCCCCTCCGAGTTTGCTCCTTTTGTTAGCAGGGAGTGTGGTGAAGACCACGAGCACATTCCTGCCAACCTTACATGCTCCAAAATCCAGTGGGACAGGGAGCCAGGGGTGGGCCAAGCCAAGTGAGGCAGGGACTCTGCCCATGAGGTGATAGAGGGGATGGTGAAGTGGTTGAGAAGTGGGAGACTGGAGGAGAGGATCTCTGGCTCTGTGGGCAGGGTGGCAGTGGCTGAGAGAGCAACTGGGACCTGCAGGAGAGCACAGGGTGCTGTGGGTGTGGGGCACAGCAGCCTCTGAGCACAGCAGGTAAATGTTCCCTTTGTTCTCCCTTGGCTCCGGGCCTGGCCTGACCTCTGCAACACCGGCGGGGATTGTCAGAAACCTGAGCTGATAAAACCCTTCAGAGCAGGCAGTTGCGGGGTGGATTTACAGCAGGGGGGGAATCCAGTTTTCCCCAGGAGATATGGGTTTTCTCACTGTGGGAGGCTGGGCTGAAGTCGCAGCCCCTTTCCTCGGAAGTGCCGCTTGCCCTGGTGGGAACACAGCCCGGCTGTGGGTTTGTCTGCAGCCACAGAGCCTCTCCTCAGAGGATGCACCGGGTTTTCTGCATTCCCTTGTGGGCAGGGGCAGGTCTGAGGGTGCTTTGTGCCTCTGAAGGAGCAGGGGGAGCCATCCTGGGGCTTGGTGGGGATGGGAGTGGAGTCCCTGCTCCGGGTCAGGGCAGGTACGACCAGCAGAGCCTTGAGGGATTTGCTGGTGCGATGCCAAGAGGGTGAATCTGTGCAGTTCTGTATCCTGGTTGGTCTTCCCTGGCTTTGGGTTGGATGTTTGGGTAGGGAAGGCACAGGGAGAGCCCACTGCCAGTGCCTGTGGCTCAGCTCCCCTCCGTCCCTGCCTGCAGAGCCAGGGTGGGCTTGGGCCGAGCGGAGCCAGGGTGGGCTTGGGCCGAGCGGAGCCAGGGTGGGCTTGGGCCGAGCAGAGCCAGGGTGGGCTTGGGCCGGGCAGAGCCAGGGTGGGCTTGGGCCGAGCGGAGCCAGGGTGGGCTTGGGCCGAGCAGAGCCAGGGTGGGTTTGGGCTGAGTAGAGCCAGCTGGGCTGGGAAAGGACCGGCAGCTTGGAGCTCGCCTTGGCCTGGGGCCACCGAGGGATTGAGGCTGGGTTCCCTCCCATGTGCCTGGCAGCCTAAGGGGGTCCAGCAGCCCTGGGCAGAGCCCTCCCTTGGCAGCAGCTCGGGAAATCCCAGCAGGGATGCAGCGGCAGCAGGAGAATTTCCGCCAAGAGGGCGTGGGTGGGGAGAGTTTAACTCCTCCGCAGAGGCTCAGTGTGTGCAGGATGCTTGGCCGCAGGAGGGGGACAGGATGGGGCTCAGAGCCCTCCATCTCTGGTGATATTTGCTTCCTCTTTCAGGCAGAGATTGTCAAGAGACTGAGTGCCATTTGTGCCCAGATTATTCCTTTCCTGACGCAGGAGGTGAGGAGGAGGCAGGGGGTGTGCAATCAGATTGCTCTGACTTCTTGGGAAGGAGAGAATCAAAGTCCAGCCTGAACAACGGGAGGTTTTGGGGAAGAAAACCTCCACGGCTGGGCTGGAGGGGTGGGAGAAGGGGCTGTGCAGGGCTGGGTGGGGCCATGTGGAGTTCTCCCTCCAGCCAGGACCACGGCCTCACCACCCCCTGCTCTTCCTCTTCAGCACCAGCAGCAGGTCCTGCAGGCAGTGGAACGGGCCAAGCAGGTCACCATGGGGGAGCTCAACACCATCGTTGGGGTGAGTGGCCCTGCCTGGCCGTGGGCAAAGAGTCTTTCCTGCCTGGGGGTTCGGGCCCTGCAGTGATGAGGGAACTCAGGGGTTTTGCTGTTTTGATACACCCACTGTGGTGAAGGGATTTGCCATGGTGCCCTGGAGGTGTTGGATGCCCTCTGGGATATCCCTGATCTCGGCAGGGTGGGGCAGAGCCATGGCCTGGGCTCTGCAGTGTCTGCACCAGGGAGGGAAGGGGCACTGGGTGGAAGGGGCACAGGAGGAAAACAAAGTGCAGAGAGAGAATAAAAGAGGCTGTGCTGTGCTGAGCCTGCTGAACCCTCAGAGCCCGGGCAGCCCGCGGGGGGAAGGGGCAGGGCTGTGACCCAGCCCCTGCAGCCCCCAGAGCTCCTGTGCTGCCCCCTCCTCGCCCCGTCTCATCCCATCGCGCTTCGCATCGCAGCCCCCGGCCAGGCTGCCTCCTCCACATCCAGGACCATTTGCTCTTTCTCTTTCAGCAGCAGCAGCTTCAGCACCTCTCCCACCACGCATCCCCCCTCCCGCTGACACCCCACCCCTCCAGCATGCAGCCCAATAGCCTGAGCGGGGCCAGCAGCGCCGCGGGGCTCCTGGCCCTCTCGGGGGCACTGATGGCACAGGCTCAGCTGGCCACCAAGGAGGACAGAGTGGCCCAGGATGGGGAGAACAGAGGTAAGGGCAAGAAGCACAGCTGGGTTAACCCTTTAAAGGCTGGCTGAGTCAGTGTGCAGGGATCCTGCTGCCTGCTCTGCCTCCTTCTTGAGGCTCCTGGGGATGACAAATGGTGAAATGCCTGCAGCCCCAGGCTCTGTTTCTGACCCGGGAACTGCTGCTCTGCAGTGATGCTGTGTGTGCAGCCCTGCCTCTGAGCAAGTGTTTGTGCACACACACAGGTCTCCCTGCTCCCCGGGGTGTTTCCAGTGCATGAGAGTCCCCCCCACCTCCATGTGGTCCCCACCACAAAGAAATCCTCTCCATTTTACACCAGGGTTTACACCAAGTAAAGATCTGATACTTAAAGATGAGACTTTTAGAGAAAATACTGTTGCAAGCCCTTGGTAGAAACTGTGACAGCCACAGGCCTGGGGCAAGGAATTTAGAAAGCAGAGCCTCATTGCGTGTGTTGTGCCGTGTAAATTACACTAATTCCTAGTCCATATGGGTGCCTCCTCCTGTCAGGATCACCGAGTGCCTTACAAACATCATCAATATTTAATCATCGTTAAATCAGTGCTCTGAATGCTACTGGCAAGCCTGGGCCAAATTAGTCACGCTGCCCAGCTTTGCTCCTGGCCTGTTGCTGCTGGAGGGCTGCACAAAGGAGAAACTGCTCTGAGCTCAAGTCACCTTTTCAGAGCACAGGTTGTGCTGGGAGGAGGCTGGGACAAGGAAAGGGGCTCTGGGTTAGGAACAGGCAGCCAGATTTAGCAGGAGAGATGTTTCCTTGCAGACTCCCCTCCTGGGGAAGGTGCTGGCTGAAATGCACTTGGGTCAGGACCCAAGAGCAGCAGCAAAGCCAAGCACTGGGTGGAGTTTTCTGCAGGTTCTCATAGTCTGGTTTTGGCCTGTGAGATTTCAAGGTGGTGAAAAGAGCAGCAGGAGACTGTCGGTGGCAGCTCTGCCCCCCCTGCACACAGCTGTCTGCAGTTCAAATCCTGTCCGTGTTCCTTTAAGGATGGCTTCCACAAAGGAGGAAAACAAAGTCCAGAGAGAGAATAAAAGCAGGCTGTGCTGTGCTGAGCCTGCTTAACCCTCAGAGCCCGGGCAGCCCGTGCCTCCAGCCAGAACTTCTCTCAGCCTGGCTGTCTGGCCGTGGTGAGGGCCATTCCTTATTTAAAAAAAAAAAAAAAAAAAAAAAAAAAAAAAAAAAAAAAAAAAAAAAAAAGTTGAAATGCTCCATCTGTCCAGGGTTAATCCTCGGTGTTCTGCCACAGTTAGCCAGAGCTGGTGTGAGTCAAGCTGAGCCAGGGGTGCAGGGCTGGTGGCAGGCATCTGGTCCCACTCCAGACCACAGCCTTGGAGCAGTGCCTACAAGGATCCCTCAGCTTCCCATCCCTGCCTGCCTCTTCATGCCAGCAGGGAGCTGGACTCGTTCTCTCCAAGTGCTGGTGGATCTTTAGGAGCAACAATCAGCCAGGGAAGGTTGCTGAACCCCAGCCCACAACCCTGTGCTTGGATTTGCAGTAAATGCCTGGCGCTTCTTCTCTGGGCTCAGGGAAGTGGAGCTGCTTTGCTGTGCATGTCCAGAGAATTTCCAAGCAGGGCTTTTTAGGCATGGCTTCCTAAGGAAATAGGAGGGGTGGGATTCAGGGCATCTCAGCTGCCAGGCCAGCCTGTCCCCTCCTGGTGCCTTTGGACCTGTTGTCATGTCTAGGGAAGGGATTCCAAAGCTGGGATAATTTCTTTGAAGGATGTGGGTGGGTAGAGATTCTCCTGCTCCCCCAAGGGGCAGCAAAGTGCTGACCTCCCATGAGACAACAGAGAATCCACATTTCAGGTGGACAAAGTGGGAAATCAGGTGTGATTTGTTTGTTCGTTTGTTTTCTAAACCTGTGTCCTGCTGTTTCCTGCCTTGCCCTGCTGTGCCCCTCTCTCCTTCCTGCCTGGGTATATGGGGCACAGACTTGGCATTAACAACCTCTTCCTGTCCTTCCTCCTGCTCTGACATGCCCTGGGGTGCTCTCCCTGCTGCTGCCTGGTTCCAGAACACGCCCCAAGCCGGGTAAGTTGTGACAGGCAAGTGGCCTCAGCTGGCCCTGGTGGCATCTCCAGTGTGCTCCCAGCTGGCCACTGGCTCCTGGGAAGGGCTGGGGCTGCTGAGTGAGCTCTGCTGGACTGGGTGGGCTGTGTTTGCATCAGGGTTTTGTAACTGAAGGTTCTGGGCCACCTCAATTCAGTCTTTGCTGATGCAAGGACCTAAAGATCAAGGGCTGCTCCCAAAATAACCGGCTCTGTCCTTTTCAAGGAGTTTCCAGTTTAGGAATCGCTCTGAACAGGTCTCAGAGCTGTCAGCCCCTCTGCAGTCCTTGGCTGCCCCCTCCCTTTTGGGATCCCCCCAGTCTCAGAGCTGTGATCCCTTCCCAGGCTCCACAGCAGCAGAATCCAGGGTACAGGCAGGGGAGGGAAGGGTTAATGATCTCCGCTGGGGAGCTGTAGGAATTGATCGTGGGCTGGCGAGGTGGGAGAGGAGGAAGCAGAGGAGGTGTCTGTGATCCCATGACTGCCCAGCCACCTCCCCCAGACATGGCCCGGGGGACAGGGACATTTCTGCTCCCTGGTTGTGTGTCAGAGCTGTTGATGTGGCGGCGCTGGGAGCAATCAGCTGCAGGGAGCCCTGGGATGGGGCATCTCCATCCTTTTCTGGCCGAATTATCACGAGTGGGGGGATGTGTGGCAGCCCTGCAGCTGCCAGCAGCACCTGAGAGGGATGTTCTTCCTGCTTCCCAACCCTCACAGCAGGGTTGAGGTGAAGTAAACACGGCTGCGGTGGGGATTTTCTGCTCCACCCTGGCTCGTTGTCTCTGCAGGGGTGGATTTCTGTTGGTGCTGGGGATGTTCCTCTCCAGGCTTTGGGGTTTTGGGGTCCTTTCCAGCAGCCAGGGAGAGGCTTTGCCAGGATGGAGGTGGTCACAGAGCAGGGTCTGGCTCCACTGAGGGGTGAGGGGTGGCTGTGTGTCCTCACAGTGGCTCACACACCTTCCTCTCCCTCTCTGCCCCAGAGCATTTCTTCCTCCCCTCCTGAGAGCCTGCAGGACGAGGAGCGGACGGGGCTGAAGAGGAAGAGGGAGGAGAAGGAGCTGCCAGGGAATTCTGTGAGTGCACCAAGGGCTGGGCTGGGGGATTGGGCTGGGGGGATTGGGCTGGGGAACACCTGCAGCACAGGGCTGGTGTCCTGTGAGCAAGAACAAAGCAAATGAGGAGCCCCAGGGAGGCCCCTCAGCCCAAGGTCTGGGTCACTGCCAGCAGGACATGGTTGGTGTTGGTCCATGGAGTGATGTACAGGAGAAAATGGGTCCCTCTGGGCTCCTGGGGCAGAACACAAAGCCTGGTCCAGCCTCTCCCTGCCCTGACTGAGCCCTCCTGGATTTCTCCCTCCTTGCAGGACAGTGATGGGGACAAGAGTGACTACAACCTGGTGGTGGATGAGGTAAGCCTTTGGAGCCTGGCAGGGTGTCCTGCTCCAGCTGCAGTCGTTTGATTTAGGACTCTGGTTCCTCAGCTTTGGGGTTCTTTAGGCTCCAGCTCGTTGCTGCTGGGCAGCAGTGGCCAGCCAGGACACGTGCCAGCCCTGCTCCAGTGTGTTGTGCCAGCCAAGACTGACTCCACTCCCACTGCTCTGGGAGTGCTGTGCCAGCCAGGGCTCAGCTTTGCCAGCCACAGGCTTGGCTCTGCTTCACAATCCCCTTTCAGCCCCTCTGCTGCAGCATCCCATATGGGGAGGCTGATAAGCTGGGATGGAGCTCCCTGGAGCTGGGCTTGCTGCTGGCAGCTCCTGTGGGTGGAGAAATCACAGGAGCCTCACAGCACACCCTGCCCCTGCCAGCCCCAGGCCTCAAGCCCCACGTCCTGCCCTGCCTGGGCCTCGAGCAGCCTTGACTTTTAACACACCTCAGTGCAGGGGATTCACTGAATTCCAGTCTTTCCAATGGAACTGCCACATGGAACTGCTTCTGGTATTCTAACCTTCCCTGACTGAGGCACACAGGACAGAGCTTGATCCCAGCCACCGCTATTCTTGGTAGAAAAGATGTTTTTGGGGACATACTTGTTCCTTTCCTAGAAGACAAAAGGGAGAGAAAGACATGAGGTCTTTTTTACTCCTGCCACTTCCTAAGAAAATACAAGCCCTGAAAGGAAGATCAGCAGGAATTTCTGCAGAAAATGACGCTTATGAAAGCTACTCATTATGGTGATAAAAGTCACAGATCTGGTTGAATGGTTATAGGAGTGCAAGAGCTGAAGGGTGGCTTTGCCTCTGAAATGGCAGCCCTGTCTCAGCTCCTCATGTGTGCTCATCCCCATTCCCTCCTTGTGAAGGCATCCGTGGCCACCAGTGTCCTCTGAACCTGCTGTCACCTCTCATTTTGTTCAAAGAGCAAAATCGAGGCCGTTTCCCATCCAGGGGAACAGAACGGAGCCCTCTGAGCTGATACCGAGGGGACTGAGGGTGGTGCTGGGTGTCTCCCCGGGGTCCCTGTCATGCACAGAGGGGTTCCTGCTCCCCACAGAGCTGTTTTCCCCCAGGACCCGCCCTCGGAGCCCGGCAGCCCCGGCCACCGCCGGGAGCCCCCCGGGAGCCCCGCGTCCATCGGCTCCAGCGGGAGCACTGCACCCCTCCAGCCCAGGGAGCAGAACCCGGTAAGGAGCCGCTGGGATGTGGGCCCTGGATTTCTCTCCGTGGGCAGTCTGCTGCAGTGCAAAAGGGGGACAGAAATGCCGGTGGTTTGTCCCCACTGCCACACCCCACCCTGGGGCAGAGGTCTGTGCCCTCGGGGTAGGGTAAGTGCTGCTGGGCCGAGGACAGGCTCTGCAGTGTTCTCCACCCTCCTGCCTGCAGGATTCCCCAGAGCTGCTCGTAGCAATTGATTTTTCCTTCTTCTATTTTTTTTTTTTTTTTGCCTTCTGTATTTTTTTTTTCCTCCTCCTTCCTTGCCAAGCACTAGTCCAGCGCTCAGATTGAAACATCAGCATGTGGGAAGGGGGGAGGGACGTTTCTGCCACTCCTTGGCCTCCCAGCCACCGCAGGGACCAAGTGATATGTCCCCCCATCTGGGGTCAGGAGCCAGCTGGGGGCTGTGGGCAGCAGCGAGCAGCAGCTCCCCGGCACAATCGGATTAGAGCAGACAAAGCGCCCTGAGCAATCTGCCAGCACAGCACGTAGCTTTTCTCTGTTATTAATTTTTTTTTTTCCTTTGCTGGTGTCGACAAAATCCCCAGACAGAAAAAGCAGAAGAAATAGGAGAGGCAAGGGAAAAAAAAAGAAAAAAAAGCAAGGAATGAAATAGCTGTGGGGATTGCAGAGGCCAGTTTATGCCAGGCATCCTCTTGGTCCCAGGCTGGGGATGGGGCTGCCCCCCTCATGCAAGGGGAGTTTTGCCTGAGGGAGCAGCAGATGTGTCTGTGGGGTCTCGTGCTGGTGGGCACTGCAGGGTTGGGGCAGTTTGGGGTGACCTGAAGCTTGCATGAGGCATTTGTACCTGTGGGGAGAGTGGAGATATGCAAGGGGCAAAGGAGAGGAGAGGGGATCAGGTCTTGGATGGCCAGTCCCTGTCCAGCTCCATCCAGCAGCTCCTTCCACTCTGCAAGGTACGGAGGCTGCTGGGAAGGCTGGCCTGGGCTCTGGTCCCACTGCTAAAGCTGCTCTTCTCTCCTCTGCTCCAGACTGACTCTGTGGCCAGTGCTCCCACCTCCAAGCCCTCCTCTTCCTCACCAGCCCGTGAGTCCCCCACGCCTGGCCCCGGGCCCAGCTCAGCCGTCCCACTCCGGCCACCCCCAGCCAAGGCCCCCAGCACCGACACCGTCAGTGAGTGTCCCGGGACAGCACCGGGGGCTGCTCGGCTGTGACAGCACCCTGGGGCTGGGATGGAGGGAGGCAGGACTTGTCTGCCACCAGCAGAGCTGGCAGGGCCGTTCTGCTCTGCAAAATCAGACCTCTGAACCACGGCCAACAGCAGCACCTCTGCCATTGCCACACACCTGACTGCCCAGGGTGGTGGCCAGGCTAGGGCAGAGGTTTTATCTGATTTTCTCTGACAAGTTGTCACTTTGGTGGGGCTGTGTGAAGCTGGGTGCTTCAGGGCTCAGCCATGGGGGCTGCAGGGGGTGGCTGTGCAGTCACCAGGTGCCCCTCTCCCCTGGGTGACTCTCGCTCGCGCCCGTGGGCCAAGACCCGGGTCTCTCCTCGTGCAGCTCTCCGCAGCCCCCTGAGCTCCTCCAGCCCCTTCACGTCCTCGCTGGGGATGGTGCCCCACGCCGCCCTCAGCGGGGAGCTCCCGGCCCCCGGGCTCTACATGGGCATCCACCTCTCGCCCCAGGTCAGCAGCGCGGTGCTCTACGGCCGCTCCCCCATGGTAAGTCACCGAGGGAGGGGCTGGGTGTGCTGCCTCTGCTGCCTGGCCCCTGGGTGGGCAACAGCTGGGGGATGTGGCTGTAGGAAGGGCTCCCTGCCAAAGTGGCTGGGTTGTGGAGGCTTCAGTGTGCTCAGAGAAGCCTCTACTGGTTCCACTGGTGTGTAACTGTTTGTGGGAACCCATTTTGGTTCCCGTCAGTGCATGTGAGGACACAGTGAGTGGGGAGCTTGCATAGAGCCAGGCTGGGCTGGTGCCAGGGAGTGCAGGGAAAGGCCTGAGCCCAGCTTTGGTGTCCTCTGCTCTGCTCCTCAATGTGCCCTTCAATTTGTGCAGGTGGCGTTTGAGTCACACCCTCACCTGAGGGCTTCCACCCTCTCCTCTTCTCTCTCCACCATCCCTGGAGGGAAGCCGTAAGTGCCTGCACACTCTGGGGCTGCAGGGAGGGTGGGGGCAAGGGGCTGAGCCAGGTGCTGGGAGCATCTCCCTGCCAAGGGCTCACCCAGGGCAGGGCAGGGCTGAGAGGGAGCTGCTCTCCAATCCTGAGTCCAGCACGGCCATTTCATTCCTGGCAGCTGGCATTAACAAGTAGCTGGGTAATTAAACCCCTCATTAGCCAGAGCACAACAGGCACTGTCCACCTTGGCTTGAGCGTGGCTGATGGAGAGGTCACCTCCTGCCCTCGGGCATCACACAGGGGAGTTGTTCAGGCCTCTCTTCTGCTCCCTTCTAGTTCCTACTCCTTCCGTGTCCTCTGACTCCAAACCCTGCTGCCTGTGTCAGACCTACTCGGTGCTGCATGGCACCGGCCACTGTCCAGGCAGGATCCTGCTCTGGTTCTCACTGCTCTGCTCCCTTGCAGTGCCTACTCCTTCCACGTCAGTGCCGACGGGCAGATGCAGCCAGTGCCGTTCCCCCCCGACGCCCTGATCGGCTCCGGCATCCCCCGGCACGCGCGGCAGCTGCACACCCTGACCCACGGCGAGGTGGTCTGTGCTGTCACCATCAGCAACTCCACCAGACACGTCTACACCGGGGGCAAGGGCTGTGTCAAGGTCTGGGATGTGGGGCAGCCGGGCACCAAGACGGCCGTGGCTCAGCTGGACTGCCTGGTGAGGAGGAGGAGGAGGAGCAGAAATGCCTGTGGGCTGGGGCTGGGAAGGGGAATGTGCCCCTGTTGCAGTGGAGGGGACACAGAGGGGCCTTTCACACCTGCAGTGAGAGAAGGAGATGTGTCTCCTGCAAGGCCCTGTGTGCTCATTGTCTCCTCCTTGCCCTGCCCTGTTGCCTGTCCCCCCGTTCAGAACCGTGACAACTACATCCGTTCCTGCAAGCTGCTCCCTGACGGCCGCAGCCTGATCGTGGGGGGGGAGGCCAGCACCCTGTCCATCTGGGACCTGGCAGCCCCCACGCCCCGCATCAAGGCTGAGCTCACCTCCTCTGCCCCTGCCTGCTACGCCCTGGCCATCAGCCCTGACGCCAAAGTCTGCTTCTCCTGCTGCAGCGACGGCAACATCGTGGTGTGGGACCTGCAGAACCAGACAATGGTGAGGTGAGTCCAGGATAGGGGCTGTAGGGCAGGCACAGGGGGCCATGCTGCCTCCTGGGGAGCTGGCTGCCCTGACAGCTGTGCCCTCCCCCTCTCCATCCCCCTCTTTCCCAGGCAGTTTCAAGGCCACACAGATGGTGCCAGCTGCATTGATATCTCTAACTATGGCACCAAGCTGTGGACAGGGGGGCTGGACAACACCGTGCGCTGCTGGGACCTGCGAGAGGGGCGGCAGCTGCAGCAGCACGACTTCAGCTCCCAGGTAGGCCTGGAGCCCTGGGGCAGCACCCTGGGGCCAGCTGGGGCCTGCTGGGCCACAGTATGAGCCTGTCTGTCCCCTCAGATCTTCTCCCTGGGCTACTGCCCCATGGGAGAGTGGCTGGCAGTGGGCATGGAGAGCAGCAACGTGGAGATCCTGCACGTCACCAAACCCGACAAGTATCAGCTGCACCTCCACGAAAGCTGTGTCCTCTCTCTGAAATTCGCCTCTTGTGGTAGGCAAGGGCTGTTTTTTCTGCCTGGGCTATGGATAGCCTCAGATTTTTCCCTTTGGTTTACTCCTCCTGCTCAGGTCCTCTGAATGGAGTCTCAGACATTGACACCCACTTTTTCTCCTGTCCCAGGAAAGTGGTTTGTGAGCACAGGGAAGGACAACCTGCTCAACGCCTGGCGGGCGCCCTACGGAGCCAGCATCTTCCAGGTGGGCTGAGGCATTTCTGCAGGGAGGTGATGGTGGCTCCAGACACCAGCCCTGCTCTCATCTCCTGCCCTCTCACTCACAGTCTAAGGAGTCCTCGTCAGTCCTGAGCTGTGACATCTCTGTCAATGACAAATTCATCGTTACTGGCTCTGGTGACAAGAAGGCCACGGTCTACGAGGTGGTTTATTGACTCCTCTCACCATCCCTGCACCATCAGGAAAGGGGGCACACCTTGCCCAAAGCCACCATGGCTCACAGAGGCCTCCAGTGCTGGACCTGCCCTCCTGCAGCTCTACTTTCTCTCCTCTTCCACTGCTTTCAGATCAAACCAAGGCCCCAGCCCCATTTTCCTCCTCCCTGTCCCTGCAAGAGGCTGGAGGTGAGAGCTGGGTGCAGCCTGGCATCCCCTGAGGCCCAGCAAGGGCTGGACTGGACATCCTGGGCCCTGTCTGTCCCTCAGGCCGGCTGCACAGGGAGCTGGACAAAGCCTGAGAGTGTGTGTCTCCTGAATTACTGCTACTGATTCAATGGCACCCATTTTCTGCTGCAGAAACAGCTGTAAATTATCAGTAAAGAAATGTATTTAACTATGTTTTCAATCCCTTACTAATAAAAAGGAACAAAAGAAGGGCTGGGCTGGTTCTGGGCAGGGGCCTCTGCCAGCCAATGCTGCCAGCTGTGCCAAGGGCTGGGCTCTGAAGGGTGTCCTGGGGGGCTGTTTTTGGCCAGCAGCACAGGGGAGGAGGCTCCCAGCGTGGCAGAGGTGTGGCTGCTCGCCTGCCATGGCAGCCCCAGCTCCAGCACCGCTCTGTGGTGCCTGTGGTGAGCTGTTGCTGGAGGCTGGGCTGGGGGCAGGAGCCCAGGGCAGCGCCCACACCGCAGCCCCTGCCAGCCCCGGGCTCTTGGGAACAGCCCTGCTTGCCCAGGGCAATGCTGGCAGGCAGCCAGACCGATAAGGCGAGTGCTGAGTGCTCACATCTCATTTCCTTCACAAACCACTTCCTCCAGCGCCGGCCTCTGCACTGGCGGCACCGCAGAGCCGCAGCACCTCTGCTCTGTGCCCACAGTGCCAGCCCTGGCTCCTGCTCCCCACCACAGCCAGAGCTGGGCTCTGCCCACAGAGGAGCTGCCTCAGACCCACCTCAGCACAGGAAAGAAGCAGCAAGTTGTGACCAAAGGGGACAAAGCTCCTGTCATGATCTCCCTCCTCCTCACCTGGCTCCATCCCATTCCCACAGAGCATCGAGGCTACTGCCCAGGATAAGGCACAGCTGCCTTTTTTTTTTTGGTTTGTTTTTATTATTAAATACACCCTGGGAGGCACACAGGGAAGTGAGGCCAGAGCCCATCCACCCTGCCAGGCCCAGAGCCTTAAACAAATAAAAACCCCACAACAAAAAGTTAAAAACAAAAAATAAAAAAGCACCCAAACAAAACCCCTAACAATGCCAGGCCTCCCCCCCCATCTCCAACTCCCACAGTCTAGATTTAGAAAGAAACCCACAAAGAACAAAACAAGGAGAAAGTCCCTAGGAAATCCACCCCGAGCAGCAGCCTGCACGATGCCTGGCCACGGTCCCAGGGCCACCTCCACCCCTCTCGGCTCTCCTCCAGCTGGGATGCCACAGCCACTGGCTGCACGTTCTTTGGGAAGTCAGCAGCAGGGCAGGTAGAGTCCACCTGTCCATCCACGTGGACGCCTGCCTGTCCCGCAGTTGGCACCTCTGGGGCTCAGTAAATGATCTCGTAAACTGTCGCTTTCTTGTCCCCTGAGCCGGTCACGATGAACTGATCGTCCGTGGAGATGTCGCAGCTGAGGACGGAGGAGGTTTCCTTCGACTGCAGAAAACAGGGGTAAGCACAAGAAGCAGCCCCAGAGCAACCCCAACTCCTTGGGGACCCGGGGAGGTTTGCAGGGATGAGTTTAGGGGGCTTGTTAATCACTGACACATAATTAGAGCTGGTTGTACTGGGCAGCTCCTGGCAGGCTCACCCCCAGGAACCCCCCACCCTGCTGGCTGCTCACCTGGAAGATGCTGGCTCCATACGGCGTCCGCCAGGCGTTGAGCAGGTTGTCCTTCCCCGTGCTCACGAACCACTTCCCTGTGGAGGGACAAAGCAGCCTCATGTCACTAAACCAGACCCAGCAGCTGGATCCCAGCAGCAGATCCTGCCCAGGCTGGGAAACACATAGAGAGGCTGCCAACCACAAGCCAAGGGAACACAAAGAGGAGTTTGGCTCCAGCAGCCAGCACTGCTCCAGGAGGGATGGATACCCCTTCTCTGTCATCCACCAGGGACAGGGCTGCCAGGACAAATGCTTGCCCCCAGTGCAACGAGCCCTGTGACACATGGACAGAAGTAGAGGTGGCATCCATGAAGCTCCAGAGCAAAGGGGACCAGGAGAGGAGTGCCTACCACAGGAGGCGAATTTCAGAGAGAGGACACAGCTCTCGTGGAGGTGCAGCTGATACTTGTCGGGTTTGGTGACGTGCAGGATCTCCACGTTGCTGCTCTCCATGCCCACTGCCAGCCACTCTCCCATGGGGCAGTAGCCCAGGGAGAAGATCTGAGGGGACAGACAGGCTCACACCATGGCCCAGCAGGTCCCAGCTGGCCCCAGGGTGCTGCCCCAGGGCTCCAGGCCTACCTGGGAGCTGAAGTCGTGCTGCTGCAGCTGCCGCCCCTCCCGCAGGTCCCAGCAGCGCACGGTGTTGTCCAGCCCCCCTGTCCACAGCTTGGTGCCATCGTTGGAGATATCAATGCAGCTGGCACCGTCTGTGTGGCCTTGAAACTGCCTGGGAAAGAGGGGGATGGAGAGGGGGAGGGCACAGCTGTCAGGGCAGCCAGCACCTGCAGCAGAGTGTGGGCAGGGCAGCACCCAGCAGTGATGAGCTTCAAGGACAGGTGCTGTCCCATGGCCAGGGTTAGACAGAGAGAGGGGCAGGGACATTCTGCAAGGGACTGAGTGGTCCCTGGCCCGAGGAGTCCCCAGCAGTCCTGCCCATGCTCCCCCCTGCCCCAGACTCACCTGACCAGTGTCTGGTTCTGCAGGTCCCACACCACGATGTTGCCGTCGCTGCAGCAGGAGAAGCAGACTTTGGCGTCAGGGCTGATGGCCAGGGCGTAGCAGGCAGGGGCAGAGGAGGTGAGCTCAGCCTTGATGCGGGGCGTGGGGGCTGCCAGGTCCCAGATGGACAGGGTGCTGGCCTCCCCCCCCACGATCAGGCTGCGGCCGTCAGGGAGCAGCTTGCAGGAACGGATGTAGTTGTCACGGTTCTGAACGGGGGGACAGGCAACAGGGCAGGGCAAGGAGGAGACAGTGAGCACACAAGGTCTTGCAGGAGACACATTTCCTTCTCTCACTGCAGGTGTGAAAGGCCTCTGCATCCCCTCCACTGCAACAGGGGCACATTCCCCTTCCCAGCCCCAGCCCACAGGCATTTCTGCTCCTCCTCCTCCTCCTCACCAGGCAGTCCAGCTGAGCCACGGCCGTCTTGGTGCCCGGCTGCCCCACGTCCCAGACCTTGACACAGCCCTTGCCTCCGGTGTAGACGTGTCTGGTGGAGTTGCTGATGGTGACAGCACAGACCACCTCGCCGTGGGTCAGGGTGTGCAGCTGCCGCGCGTGCCGGGGGATGCCGGAGCCGATCAGGGCGTCGGGGGGGAACGGCACCGGCTGCATCTGCCCGTCGGCGCTGACGTGGAAGGAGTAGGCACTGCAAGGGAGCAGAGCAGTGAGAACCAGAGCAGGATCCTGCCTGGACAGTGGCCGGTGCCACACAGGATTCAGTGGGTCTGACACAGGCAGGAGAGTTTGGAGTCAGATCCACGAGCAGAATACACCCGGTGATGCCAGCTGGGCACACAGCAACCACAGCCCAGGTTTCCCCCCAGGCTGTGCTCCCCATCCCTGCTGCCCCCAGCTTGTCCACACAGCCCAGCTTCAGCCCCACCCTGCCCCACTTACGGCTTCCCCGAGGTCCCCACTTGCATGCCGGTCACCAGCCCTGGGACACGCATGTGTGGGTGCGGGTCGTAGCCCACCTGGAGGGGACAGTGGGTCAGAGGGGCTCACACTCCGTGGCCCCAGGGCCCCACGGGGACGAGGTCACGCACCAGGGGCGAGCGCCCGTAGCCAGCGGCTCCCACGGCGGCCGCAGCCCCGTTGAGCTGTGGGGACATGAGGTGCAGGCTGGCGTAGGCACCAGTCCCGGCCACGTCCCCATTCACCGCAGGGTGGGCCAAGCCAAAGGCAGCTGAGTAGGGGCTCTGCACTCCCAGCGGATTCCTCAGGCCCAGGGCTGGTGGGGGAGAGGCAGAGTGAAGGGATGGGGCTCTGGAGACAGAACTTGGAGTCCCACTCAGGCCCCAGGGGTGCCAAGCTCACCCAGGGGGTCCACGGGGACCTTGGCAGCGGTGGGGCGAAACTGCTGGGCACTGCTGGAGCCTGGGAGGGTGTCACCCTGGGAGGTGGGGGTGCTGGACTTCAAGCTGGGCGTTCCTGCCTTCTCCACCTGCCAGGAACAGAATGGGGAGGTGGCAACGGCACCATGCCCCTGCCAGGGGGTCCCTGTTAGCTCCCCCTCAATGACAGCCCAGCCCACCCAGCGCTTCAGGGTCTGTGGGAGGGGATTCGAGCTGAGATCTGATGGAGCAGGAGCCCCTCCCTGCTCCTCCAGCACTTTGCCCCATGGGTTTAGAGGCAGAGGGACCCATGTCTGGCCACCCTGACTGCCAAGCCTGGGCTGCAAGGACACAAGCACAGGCCCCAGGTGAGTCACACATACCGTGGGTGCATCCTTGCTCCGAGACGGGGACGTGCTGCTGGAGGAGGCCATGGAGGTTGGACTGAGGGGCATGGCCTCCTTCCTGCCCAGTGGGACCTTCTCCACCCCGTTCTCCCGAGATGAGTAGGAGTGGACGCTGTGCGGGGAAGAGGGGTCCTGGGGGGAGAGGGAAATCAGCAGGGAGAAGAGCAGGCAGGAGAGCAGAGAATTCCCAGGTTATGGGGAGCTGATGGCTCAAGCAAGGGCCAGGCTCCCAGGCTGGATCCTGGGGCTCATTGCTGCTGCTGGTGAGGGTCAGGGAGCACAACTCCCACTGGCACCTCCCTGTGATGCCCACCTCTGCCTGGAGCAGCCTGTTAGCCCCACCCTCAGGGATGGACAGCTCACACTGACCCCAGACCCCTCCCAGTGTCCCAGCACACTGACCTCATCCACCACCAAGTTGTCTTCACTTTTGTCTGCATCGCTGCCCTGAAATGAGGAGCATGGTTGGAGCCAGAGGGGCTGTAGCCACCCTCACTCCTGCCTGGAGCTGTGCCAGAGGCACAGGCAGCTCCACTCATCACCCCACAGGAGAGGATGGGGTCACCCCAAGCCCCCCAGCCCCGGACTCACATAGTCTGTAACAAAATCCTTCTCCTCCACCTTCCTCTTCTTGCTGCCGCTCAGGTACTCGGCGATGGCTCGTGCGCGCTCCCCGTTCGACAGAGCCAGGGAGCTCTGGGATGAGGGGATGCAGTGTCAGTGGCTGGGAATGCTCTGCCCAGCTCCTGGGACAGGCAGCACCAAGGCAGGGCTGACTGCAGGAGCACGGAGGGCTCCAGTACAGCCCTGTGTCCTGACCACAGCCGCTGCTACCACAGAATGGTGAAAGAGAAAGAAAAAGGCACTTACGGGGCCGGGGTCTCGGTCTGTCGCTGTGGCAACGCAGAGGAGCAGCAGGAGGAGGAGGAGGAGGGAAAGGAGGACATGCTGTGTCATCACCAAGAGCCCCACAGGAAAGTCACCCACTTCACCCATGGATGCTGGGGCGTTCACAGCAGGGCCAGACCAGCACAACAGCAGCAGGGTGGTCCTAGGCCCCCCCCAGGGAAGACTCTGCACCAGCCCACCTCATCACCCTCCCACAAGGGTGCTGGTCAGTGGAGGATGTTCCCCACCCAAATCCCTTGCAGCTGCAAGCCCCCTGCCCCTCCAGCCCAGCTGGCAGTCCTGAGGCATGGACAAGTGGCCCCCACCCAGCTCTGGCCCCCACCCCAGGAATGTCCAGGTCAGAAGGGCATGGGGAGCAGAGGGAGCCCCAGGGCCCAGCACCACCTGTTCCCAGGTTCACTCAGATCAGACACCCCAAGTTCTGCCTCTCCCGCACTCACCCCTGGACTCCGTGTCATGGACTCCTCGGTCATCCTTGGCGAGGAGCTGGGCCTGGGCCCCCAGTGCCCCCGAGAGTGCCAGAAGCCCTGAGGCACTGCTGAGGCCAGCGAGGCCAGTGGGCTGCATTCCAGAGGGGTGGGGGGTCAGCGGGATGGGGGGAGCATGGTGCGAGAGGTGCTGGGTCTGGAGCTGGTGCTGGGGAGGAGAGGAGAGAGCAGAGTCGAAGGGCTGTGCCAGGACAGCTGCTGGGCAAGTGAGGGGCAAGAGGCAGCCCTGGGTCAGTCAGCAATGGGGCCTGGGTGTGGAGGGGCAGGGCAGGCACCCAGGGTGCCCCCAGTACTGTTCTGAGGGCCACCGTGTCCCTCCCACCAACTCCTCCCACCCTGGGCTGGATGGGAGACCTGCTGCAGTCTCGAGGCAATAATTGAGTGGGGATGGTGGTGACCCCACTCCACCCAGGCCACAGGGCATCAGGACACAGTGACACGTGCCAGCCACCACCCCCACCCCCAGCTGCATCTCCTGCATCCCGAGTGCTGCTGGTTTGCCCCCACACCAGCCTGGTTTGCCCCTCTCCTCCCCTCAATTCAGCCACGAGTGGGAGAAGGCACGAGGGGCAGGGGCTGCAGCCAGGGGCAGGAGGGGGCTCAGCCCAGGGATGGCAGGAGCCCGGGAGGTGCCATCAGGACAGAGCCCCTGAGCCCTGCCCTGGAGCGGCGGGAAGGGGCGGGCAGAGGGTTGACGTACCCCGATGGCCGCGTTCAGGTCGGTCATAGTCACCTGCTTCGCTCGCTCCACAGCCTGGACCACCTGCTGCTGGTGCTGTGGGGAGAGAAGAGTGGGGCTGGGGCAGGCTCCTTTCTTTCTCTGGGCCCCAAAGGAGCTCTGCACAGCTGGCAGGGGCCCGAGGGCTCACCCACCTCCTGAGACAGGAACGGGATGAGCTGGGCGCAGATCACGTTGAGCCGCTTGGCGATCTCCGTCTGGCAGGGGAAGAGAGACAAGAGCCCATCAGGGCAAGGGGCAGAGCAGACCCCACCCTGAGAGACCCCAATGCTGCCAGGAGAGCCCCCTCACCACGGGTGCTTGGCCTGGGAAGTTTCAGGGTACTGACACTCAGCCCCAAGGGCTGCTGCTCAGCATTACAGAGCAGAAACACCCTGCGGGGACAATTCCTGTTCTAACAACACCCCTTTCAACACCCAGCATCCTCCATCCCCACCCTGGGAGCCCTGGGACGGCTTCCAGCTCCTCCCCTGCCAGGGACATGAAGCCTCCCGGCCCATGCCACCGAGGCCACCCCCAAGCAAGCCACCAGGCCACCAGCCGCGACCCTGCAGGGTCCCCCCTGCCCTCCACAGCCTCCTGCCGGCACCACGCCCACGACTTGCCGCCCTCCCAGCCCACAGGAAGCCCTGGAGAGGTGCTCTCCTTCCAGCTGCTGTTTTTCTGCAACACTCGAGTGCCACTGGCAATCAAGAGCGCAGAGAGCGGGGAGGGAGGGCAGCGTCGTGCTGTGCCCTGCCATGTTCCCATGGCACCCCCCTGCCAGCTTCAGGGCCCCCTGTTCCTATGGCATTCCCCCTTTCATCTTCCAGGACCTTCTGTTCCTATGGCACCCTCTTTCATCTTCCAGGCCCCCCTGTTCCTGTGGCACCCCCCTGCCAGCATCCAGAGACCCGTGTTCCTATGGCACTCCACTTTAATCTTCCAGGACCCTCTGTTCCTATGGCACCCCCCTGCCAGCTTCCAGGACCCTCTGTTCCTATGGCATTCCCCCTTTAATCTTCCAGGACCCTCTGCTCCTGTGGCATCCCCCTCTCATTCCAGGACCCTCTGTTCCTATGGCACCTCCCTGCCAGCTCCCAGGGCCCCCGCCAGCCCCACCCTGCACAGCTCCGGCGAGAGGAGAGCACAGACATTCAGCCAGCCCCAGCCTCACAGACACAGCCCTGGAAAGAAGCCCCAGAGGCTGCGGGGACAGGCTCCTGCCCCGGCTGATGGCCGAGAGAGCAGACACTGCTCCAGGCAACAGCGGAGACGCCCACGCAGAGCTGGGGATGGAGATCAGCCGCTCTCCCTAAACTCTGGTGTGGGAGGGATCCCTCCACTCCAGGATGGGCAAGGGATGGCCCGGGCACAGGAGTCCAGGTAAAATGCTGTCTCAAGCCCTGAGGAGCTCCCTGTCCACCCTGGTGGGGAGGATGAAAACACTGTGGAGCCAGCACAGGGCTGAGAGGAGAGGGTTGAACCCAGACCCCTTTATCAGCCCCCAGAGGAGACCAAAGGCTGAAGGGTCCCAGGGACAGAACTGACCCCCGACTGTCCCTGCCAGGACCTTGGGCACACCTCCCACGCCCAGCTGGGGCAGGTGCTGAAGTGCCAGGGTGAGGGGCCACAGCACTGCCCGGCTGGTGTGGGGACACAGACCCGGGGACACCCTGTGCTGCCCTCCAGAGCAGCTGCCGACCTGCTCTTGGCAGCCCCAGAGCACAGAAACAATCTGGCACCTGCCCTCACTTCCCCTTCTGAGGGAGGAAAAAAGAGAAAGAAAAGAAAGGAAGAGGGGGGAGCAAGGAGATTTGGCAGCCAGCAGTTCTGGGAAGGATTTAGCTGTCTCCCGGGGCCGGCAGTGATGGATTCTCTTCCCTAATGCACTGATGGGCAGCAGCTCCTTGGGGAGAGCTGCCTCCAATTCACTCGCACTCGTTAATGTGCAATTTACTGGCACTTTAACGCTCTCAGCATGAAAAATGATCACGCTGTTTGCAGCCCCCCCAGCCACCAGCACCGTCGCCTCCCCTCTGGCTCGCGGTGAGCAAGTCCAAGGCCAGGCAGATTCGGGGAGGTGGTTTTACAGAAAGCTACAGGCCCCTTCCATGCCAAAAAACAAAGCAACAATAAAAAAAAAAAAATTAACGTCTCCTGCTCGTTCCTGTCTTGATCCTCTCCTGCCAAAGCCTGTGGCTGCCTGGAGAGCTGCACCACCACAGGCAGCCCCCAGCTCTATTTCCCTCCAAACAAACCCAGAGCAATCCCCACGCCTTGGCCCTTGGTGCCAGCACTGCTGAGCCCCTGGGGAGCCCCTGGGGACACGGGGGGCAGCAAGGACAGAGGCCACACCACGGCACTGCCCAGCCTCTGTCCTCCGTGGCCATGAGCAATCACTGCCTCGGGGGCTCTGGGATGCTCAGGACCTGCCTTTGCCCGTGAGCAGCGCAGGATTTGGGGGAAGGGGAGGAGAGACAGCGGCCCAATCCTCCTCCCAGGGCAGCGATAACCCGCGGCTCCCGCTCGGCAGTTCCCGTTGCTCACACAATGGCCGCTGGCTGTCAGAGCAGACTTACGGGCCCTTGTTAAAAGTGCCGACAGCTCACTGGCCGGCGGCCAGCGGCACCTGGGGCTGGCAGAAAACACGAGCCTGAGAGGGCTGGGAGAGAACCAGCAGCCAGAGGAGAGGAGCTCGCAGCCCTCCAGGGAGAGGGACCCTTGGCATCGTCCCTTACAAGGAAGGGCAGTTTCACACCTCAGCCTCGGCAGGGCTGCCGGGATAAAGAGAGCACCCCAGAGTGGCGGAACACCCTCCCAGCGGGCACAGAGCTGGCCAGGAGTGGCTGACAACCTGCCCTGTGCTGGGGACAGGGTCCAGAACCGCCTGTGCCCACCCGAGCCGCTCCCCCGAGCAACAGTTGGCGTCGGCGGGCGCGGGGCGGGCAGGAAGGCGGCGGCAGCGCCTCGCCAGCTCCTCCGCAGCCTCTTTAAAAATAGATGAGAAGAAACCTTCTGTCTCAGAGCAGCTGGTGACCCGGAGCTCGGCACAGGGGAGGAAGGGAGGAAGGGAGGGAGTTGAGGAAGGGAGGGAGGGATGGGGAAGCGGTGAGGGAGGATGCGCAGCCCTGAGCCCCCGGAGAGCACACCCTGCACACACAGCCCAAAACCCTTCTTTCTCCTCAGAATGCTCCTGGCCCCTGGGCCAGTGGGCAGCAGACAGTTGCAAAGGTGTCGAGCCAGAGCCCATCAGCCTGCTGTGACCCTGCAGCCCACCCTGCCCTGAGGAAGGAGCCAGTCTCCTTCCCAGCAGTCACCCCATGACCACTCACAATGGGTGTGAGCAGCCATGCAAGCACAAGTCCTCCACCACTGCTCCCTGCCTGACACAACAACAGCATCACAGTCCAGGCACGGCACCCTGAACCCAAACCAGAGCACAGATGTGTGTGGAGAGCTAAGGAGGCAGCCAAGGTGGTGGCACAGAGCAGAACAAAGCTTCCAAAGCACAGGGAAGGGGATGTATCCCCTGCAAGCACAGCCTTCCCTGGGCTACAGCAGGGAGCAACCTCCTGTGTCATCTGTGAGGAGCCCAGATGGCAAAGTGGGGAGAGGGAGCTGGGACCAAGGAGGTGGACAGAGCTCCCAGCCCAGCCAGACTCACCTGTTTGTGCATCTCGATGTTCAGGCCATAGGACATCTCGTAGTACTGTGAGGGAGAGAAGGCAGCATCAGCACGGCTCTGAAGACCAGGGGAACTCACAGGCAGAAATCCTCTGTGGTGCTGGCACATCAGGTCAGCCTGGCCACAAACAGTCACGGTGTGGCCAGGCCATGGGGACAACACAGTCCCCAGCTCCTCTTCCAGGAGCAGAGGATTCTCTGGCACACGGTGCAGCCCACAGGATGGACACAGCCCTCCCAGGACTCCTGCAGGAATGGGGACAGCCCACACAGGAGCAGATTTGCCACCACAAGCTGCGGCAGAAACTCCTGCACCAACACCACAGCTCTTTTTGGGGGAATACCCAACAGTAAAAGCCTCAGGAACCAGATCCCAGGACCTGGCCACACAACCCAAAAGCAAGGGGAAGGCAAAGCATCCCTGCATGTCCTTTGATGGTTCAGAGGAGATCCCACACCACCCTTCTCCTTTCAGGTAGAGCTCACTAACCATGACATAATGACGCTGGATTTCTGTTTTTTCTGTTGCCAGCTTTTCACATTCTAACTTCAAGCTGTAAAAATAAAGAGGAGAGAGAAGGAGAAGGAGCAACCCCTCCTTGGTCCTCCCAGTGACAGGATGTCCCTGGCTGGACAGGGCACAAGCCCTCCCAGTGTACCAAACACTTCAGCCTCCTCAGCTTCAATCCCATCTCCCAGCATAAGCAAGAAAACCACCTGAAAGAGGTCGGGGAGGGACTGATAAAGAGGAGATGGACGGCAAAGGGATCTGGGCATCAGGGAGCAATTTGCACGGACTCTTAAACCCCCTCCCCAGCATCTGTTTCCCAAATGGAGTGAGCTGCAAAGCTTAGCTGCATTTCAAACCTTGCTCTGCCCCGTGCAGTGTGGGGAAGGGGAGGTGATCCTGGACAGCAGCCTCACGGATCAGAGGGACTCCAGGTCTAAGGGATGGCTCTGGCTCAGCCCAGGAGCTGGGTGCTGAGAGCCAGCACCTCCTCCTAGGGCTTTTGGCAGGCAAAGGCTGAGTTTCCCCCACAAACAGAGTAATTTCAAGCTACCAAGGTGATGCTTGGCACAAACATCCCCTGGAGGGACCAGTCCAGCAGCCACACTGGATGGTGCTGCCCAGTGCCAAGAGGAGCCTGTTGCTGCCCAGCACCTGTGAAGTGCCCTGTTCACACTCTGGCATGTGAACTCTGGCGGCTTCTCACCTGTGGTATTGGTTCTGCAGGAACTGGAATTCCTCCTTGATGCGATCCAAAGTCTCTGGGTAAGTCAGCTTGAGGGACTGGGGGGTGCTGGGGATGGCACTGGCAGCAACAGCAGCTCCTGAGGCAGCAGAGGGTGCCTGGAGATGGGCCTAGGCAGAGATGGGACCTCCAGGGTCACTGCTGCTCCCAACAGGGCTGGCACATCCCCCAAGGGTTCCCTGCACCCGGGGAAGAGGCCACGGGCACATCTGGGAGAGCAGCACATGCAGGAGGTTGCACAAAGAGTTATTGGAAAGGAAACTGGTCACAACCAGGCACCAAGAGCCTTGTCAGCATCATTTTGGCCACTGAGCCAGAAGGGATTAATGCCCACGGGTGGCACCGGGCATGGCACAGACCTGATGGCCTGTCCTCACCCCACCACCACCCAGCTGAGCCCCCTGCCTGCCCATCACCACCGTGCCCTGGTGAATCCTGCTCCCAGCACCTCACAGAGCCCAGACCCGCAGCGCTGGGGCTCAGCACCGCTCTGGGAAGAGTCACAGCATCGCTCCTGAACATCACCCACAGTACAGCAGCCAGCTGTCAGTGGGCACCGAGTGGGCACCCGGGGTTTGGGGACACGGGGGGCCGTGCTGGCAGCGCTGCCAGGGGCCGGGGCTCACCGGGGGCCTGTTCTGCGGGAACATCCTCGGCACCGGACAGGCCCGGGACCCTCCGGCCGCGCGGGCCCCGCCGCAGGCTCGGGACGGGCCTGGAAACAGCTCCCAGCTCCGGATGAGGCCCTGGAGAAGAAGCCGGGGGTCACCGCCCGGCGCTGCCGGGGGCGCGGGGCCCTTCGGGAGCCACAGCGGAGCCCCGGAGCCCCGGCCCCGCCCCGGCCCCGCCGCGCCGCGCGCCCCGTTCCCGGGGGAACCGAGAGCCCCGGGGCTCCCCCCGGGCCCGCCCAGCCCCGGCCCCCCGCGCCGCGCAGACAATGGCCCCGCCGCCGCCCGCCGCAGGTACGGCCGCGGGGCGGGACCGGCCTCGCCGCCGACCCAGCCCCGAGCGGGGCCGGACCCCGGCCGGCGGACACCGAGCCGAGCCGAGCCGAGCCGGACCGGACCGGACCGGACCGCCGGGACGGGACAGAACAGAACAGGACGGGACTCACCGCGCTGCGGGTCCCAGACCCGGCCCCGGCCCCAGGCGCGCACCCCTGCAGCGGGGCGGGCCGGGCCGGGCCGAGCCGAGCCCGGTGGAGCCGAGCCGAGCCGAGCCGGGCCGAGCCGAAGCGGGCCGGGCCGGGCCGAGCCGAGCGCAGCCGAGTGGAGCCGAGCCGGGCCGAGCCCCCGCCCCGCCCCGCCCCGCCCCGCCCCCCGCGCGGCCGCCGCTCTGCGGAGCGCGATCAATGAACGGGCGCGAGCGCCAGCTCCACGTGGGGCCTGGCCCGTGCGGGCAATCGCCCCCGCCGCCAGCCAATGGGAGAGCGCCGAGGGCGGCCGCCCCCACGTGGGACGCGAGGAGCTGCTTTCCCATTGGTTAGCCCCGGCCCGGCCGGCGCGCGGGGTGTCAATCAAAGGAGGCAGAGCGGCGAACGAGGGGGCGGTGCCGCGGTTTAACCCTTGCGGGGCCGGGGCACCGGAGGGGACCGGTAGGGGACCGGGGACGGGCCGCCCCACGCCAGATCCCGGGGCACGGCCCCTCCCAGCCCCCCGGCGAGACCCCCGCCTCCCGCACCGCAGTTCTGCCCGCAAAACGGAGGCGGGATGCTGCACCGGAGCCGCCCCGGGAAGCGGCAGCTCGGCTTAGGGGCTTTTTGCTGGTAAACACAAGAAGTCGTCGTGTCCCGTTCCGTGTCCATCCGCCTCCTTCTTGGTTTTGTTTTTTCTTTTAATTAAGAAAATAAACTAACCGACACCACCCACACATCCCTTCCCGGGCTGCAGGTCCCGCCTCAGCGGGAATTCCCTGCACCGTGTGATGGCGGGGAGCAGCAGCATCCCCCTGCCAGACGGAGCTCCTGGGAAAGGCTCCGGGGCCAGCCCGGTTTTTCAGCCCCAGGAAAGGGGTACGACAGTCCCCAGTCCCCAGCTCCCCTTGGGATGGGCAGATACTCGGACTGGGAAAGGGACGCCCTACCACAGCCCCTGCATCCCCAGCAGAGCTGTCATTGTCCTCCCAGAGCTCCCCATCCTTCGAGGTGCACACAACCCACTTGGGTTTCCTCGTGGATTTTCTGCTGGTTTTGCTCCTCTCAGGGAGATCGGCGGTTGCTCGACATTTTCTGCTGCTGCAGGTCAATCCAGGCTTACACTGAGCAGGAAATAAAACATTTGAGGAGCAGCAGCTGTGAGGAGTCTGCCGGCCTCTCCCCCTGTTTAACCTTAATCCAGGGAACAGGCCAGCAGCCCTTTCCTCCTCCCCACAGCTCCATCCTCTGGTCCTGTCGCCGTCCAAAGGCACAGCTCGGCTCAGGGGACAGATTGTGGCCGGCCAGGGACTCTGGTTGCCAGCAGAGCCTGCAGGGTACGGACTGGGAGAACCAGAGCCCCTCCCCAGCGATGGTAACTTGCCTCCAGCCCCTGGAAGAAAAGAACAATAACGATCGTAACCTCGACAAACCCACTGAAACAGAGCAGGGCTGTGCAAGGGCCACCCTGAGCCTGCCCAAAGGACTCGGCAGTGCTGATGGGGGTGATGGGCTGTGCTGGCCCCTGGGGCTGCCAGCAGGATTTTCCAGCTCCGAGCCAGGTTCTGCTGCCTTTACTGAGTCAAGAACCACCCTCAGCCCCACGGTGGGAAGCCCAGCTTGTTTAGTCCCATTTTGCCCAGTCTGTTCCCTGGCAGATCCGGGATTTTCTGAGAGCAGCTGCGATCTCAGATGGGAAATCTCCTGTTACTCGGGCTCTGCTGAGGGCAGGCAGGGAGAGACTCCCCCACTCCGGAGCTGGGGATGCCCCTGTTCTCACTGCACCACTCTTGGCCCCACACCAGCAGCCAGTGGGGTTTGTGCTCTGGAGAGAGAGGGGGGAGCTGCCGGGGAGAGCAGCAGCAGAGCTCTCTCCCAACCCTTATTATATTTTAAAATGTAATAACAGCACGATGTCTATTTTCGTAGACAGAACAGATCATTTCTGGAAGAGGCCCATAAATCTCAAACAGAGGGGAAATAATTTGGCCAAGGTCATGTTAAGGCAAAATATTAAAATAGGAAAAAAAAAAAAAAAAAGCAGCTTAGAGCTGGACTGAGGCACCATCTCTGTTCTAAACCTCCCTCCCCAGCCTGGGAACCCAGTCCCCCCTGCCCTTCTGCTTCCCAGCATTACACCACGGGGCTGAGAGGGCCAAGATAGATGTGAGGGCCTGGCTGAGTGGAGACACCAAGGGAGAAGAAGAGAACAGGGACCCCAGAAAGGGCCCTGGCAGGATCCTGCTGATCCCTCTGCCCCAGGGGCAGCCCCCTGGAGCAGCCCCTGCACACTGTGCTGTGCCCGGGGAGGCCTCAGGCACTCAGGAAATGGGACTGTGGCTGCAGGATCACCACAGTGATGGCAGAGGTAGAGAAACACCACTCCAGCATTGAGGAGGAAAGTCCTGTCACTGCCATCTCCTCTCACCATCAGTCCCTCTATGCCATCCCTGGTACCGGGGCTCTGTCAGGGCCACCCATCATCCCTCCTGCTCACACTGTGTATATCCCAGCACGGGCAGAATGGGGCGGGGAGAGGCACAGGTTTGGCAGGCACGGCCTGGCCCTTGGCACATTGTGTGTGTCCAGCAGGCAGAGCTCTCACAGGGACAGGCCGGGAGCTCGGTGATCCCTGCCCTGACCGGAGGGACCTGCAGCCACGGGGGGCTTGGCAGAGCGGCTCTGGTTGGGTAGAAATGCCATGGCAGAAGTCCGGCAGGAAAGGACCCAGGAACATCCCCCTCACCCGCAGCCACGGGTCAGAGCTGCCCCTGAGCAGGAGCCAGGGCCTGTGGGGAAGGGCCAGGGCCTGTGGGGCAGAGCCAGGGCCTGTGGGGAAGAGCCAGGGCCTGTGGGGAAGGGCCAGGGCCTGTGGGGAAGAGCCAGGGCCTGTGGGGAAGGGCCAGGGCCTGTGGGGAAGAGCCAGGGCCTGTGGGGAAGGGCCAGGGCCTGTGGGGAAGGGCCAGGGCCTGTGGGGCAGAGCCAGGGCCTGTGGGGAAGGGCCAGGGCCTGTGGGGAAGAGCCAGGCACCCCGCAGGGCTCGGGGCTCAGCAGCCAAGTGCTTCCCGAGAGCACGTCCCTGGCAGCGCCGCAGCTCCGCGCGGCCCCTGGCAAGCGGCAGAAAACAAAACTGCTGCTCGTACCCTCTGGCTGCTTCCCCGGGCCCGGCTGCCAGCTCCCCGCACGCCAGAGCGGCCCGAGCGGGGCCGGGGCTCCTGCGGGGCGGGGACGCTCCAGAGGTGCCCCCAGAGCCTGCCCTGCCCAGGGACATCCCCGGGCAGCGCCGAGCGGAGTGACCCGGGACAGGCACGGGCCAGGACAGGTTCTTTTCTTGGCCGGTGGTCTGGTGAGAAAGAGGCGACATTTAACAACCTCCCCCGAGAGTGCTTTCCTCTCTCCTTTCCTCCTTCTGCGCCAATTTAATTTCTTCTATAGCTCCCTTCTTCCCTTAGTGAGATCAAAGAAATCCGTGGAACCGGGCACATTTCAGCGGAAACGTCGATTAAAGGAGTGGGGGAGGCAGCGCTGGTGGGATCAGAGAAGGAGGAGCAGGAGAAGGAGGAGAAGGGAGGCTGGAGGGAGCATCCGGATGCACGCAGGGAGGACGGGCGGATGGGGCAGCGCGGGCGGCCCCGGGGCTGGGGCGGCGCTGCGGGGCCCGGGGGCTGCTCCGGCCGGGGCTCCGGGGCTCCGCTCGGCGGCTCCACCGGGCTCCTGCTGCCCCCTGCCGCCCCGGCGGGACGGGACGGGACAGTGCCCGCTCCGGGCCGGTGCCGCGGGGCCGCTCGGAGACCCCAGGCCGGATCTGTCCCCGCGGTCCCACCGTGCCGGACCCCCCAGCCCCAGGGGCCACCGCCGGCACCTCCGCACGTCCTGGCCCGGCACCGCCTCCCCGAGCACGCCACGCTGAGGGGAAAAGGCCCACGCGGCTGGGCTGCCCTCGGGCAGGGGCTGCCAACATCCCCCTGGAGGGTGCGATGGCACCGGTGTCCCCCAGCGCATCCCCGAGCCGGGGCCACCTCAGGCCCCCGAGCCGCGGGCGCATCTGGCCGCGGCATCTCCCGTGGCTGCGGTCCAGGCAAGGGGATGTTTAGGGGATGAGTAACATCCTTCCTGGCAGGGCCGCTGCCCGCTCCTGGAAGCTGCTGCAGGCACAGAGGAGCTCAGCCCCTTCGCCCGCCTCTTGCCCCGCTCAGCCGGGGAAAGAAGCCAAGAACGAGGAGAAAGCCGGGGATGGGACCGGGGCAATCCAAGCCCGTGGGATCGGCACGAGTGCCAGGTGCCAGGGAGAGGGAGGGAGGATGCTGCGTGGCACGGTGGGAAGCAGCCAGGAGGCACAGGTTGGGGGAGGCAGCTCCGGGCCCCCTCCAGAGCAGGGCTAGAAGCCAGATCCTGGCTGTGTGCTGCCAGAAGCAGCTTATTTTGGAAGGGAGGCGTGTTGGCAGAGTGCTTGGTGCGTGGAGCTGCTGACGCCGGGGAACAGGACAGCTCTCATCAGGTCCCAGCCATGCCTCGCAGGCCAATGCTGCTTGGCTTCAGCCTGCAGCAAAATCTGCCCCGGCACAACCAGGACTGGATCCCCAGCTCCTGAGTCACCCACTTAAAAGGGTGGACACTCCAGTCACAAGTCATCACACTGCCCAGAGCCACAAGTCACCCTGAACGCCAGAGGGGCTTCCTGGGACTCACCAAACAGGGTGGACAGAGCTCTTACCCGCTCTGACCCATCCGCTGAGGTACAAGGTCAAGCCTTGAACCAAGAGAGGCAAACAGGCTTCATCTCACCCCGGGACCTTGCTTCCCCTCCCCTCAGCTCCCAGGAGCCCAGCCCAGCCTCTCCAGGGGCTCAGATCCTCAAGGCACAGGGTCCAGCTGGAAGCTGCAGCAGCACTGTCAGGGTGCTGTGGCATTCAGCCATGACCAGGTCTAGGATGGATCCCAAACTTCACAGCAGACAAGGGACCTGCTTTGCCTTCCCCAGGTGCTCTGCTGGCACCCGTGGGGCCTCAGAGCCAGCACAGGCAGCTCCTTGCCAGCAACCCCATCCCTCCAGAGATGGGCCAGGGAGCACACCTGGAGCAGGCTGCTGTGCCTGGACACGGCTCAGGAGATCCTGCAGCTTACATGTGGCTTGGCATGCCACGAGTTTGGTCAGGTCTCAGCCCATCCTGCAGTGGGGCACAGCTGTGAGCCGGGGGCTGGAGCAGCCCAGCTCCCAACAGGCAGCAGCCGGCCTTGCCCCTGGGAGCCGCACACTGCGGCATTGTGGCCCGGCTGGTTTTTCCAGAGATGCATCCAAGGGGTGCAATCAGATCTCACGGGAAGGGAGCAGGCACGTTCCTGGCTACGCAGAGGAGCTGTCGAGGCAGTGCCAGGAACTGGGGCAGTTGCTGGGCACCGCAGCAGGCCAAAGGAAAATCAAGCAGGCAGCTCCCAAACCTGGGCTGTGCCTCACTGCCCAGCTCCAGGAGCTGCCGAGCCTTTGCAGAGCTTTGTTTGCAAACCCTGCGGCAGAGCTGCCCTGCCCTGGAACTTCCTCCAGCTTTGTTTTACACCAACAGATATTAAACAACCAGCCTGGAGGGCTGGGATGGGGGAAGGACCCTGCTGGAGGAGCAGGGAAGTACTTTGTGGGAAGGCAGCTCTCAGAGGAAAACAGAAAAGTAGCGTCAGGGAAAGGGAGTTCCCTCCACACAGGGAGGTTGTTTTTGATCAGGGCTTGTCTAGACTGGAGTCACCCACACTGCACAAGCACATCAACACCACGCAGCCAGCCCAGGGCTTCCTGCTGGGAACAGCAGGACAGAGGAGCTGCAGTCACCAAGCAAGGGCAAGAGCTGACCCTGGCACTGCCCATCCCACCCCTAAAGGGACTGGGGGGACCCTCAGGCTTCCAGGGTGCTGCCTCGTGGCATCCCTCATTTCTTCCCAGCAGTGAGAAGGCCCTGAGCCCCCCGGCTCCCCAGCCTGGCGCTGTCACCTGTCCCCAGCACAGCCCTTGGGCAGCAGGGGGGCACAGCCCAGCTGTTCCAAGGCTCTCAGCTCCCTCCCTGCCTTCCCTCCGCTCTGGCTGCTGGAGCAGCCAAGAGAGCTGCAGGCACAAAGCGTCACTTTTTCCAGGAGCCTCTCCCTGCTTTCCCTCCTCACTCGCAGAGCAGCTCTGCTGTGCTGGGGAGTGCAGGAGGCTCCTGGATCAGGGCAAAGGCAGTGCCAGGATGGACATGGCTGGGATGGGTTTTGGAGTCCCATACTGGCCACATCTCCTCTTCAGCTCAAAGGGCTGCCCAGCCAAAGCACAACCCCTGTGAACGTGACACCTCACAGGCAGCACAGGCAAGGAGCTCCTGGCTTGAGGATGCTGCTGCCCCCAGTAGCCCTGGTCAAGCCCACCTTTCTCAGAGCAGCTGGGAGAATGGTTTAGCAGCCCTGAGAGCCCCCACATACAGCTGAGGGGCTTCAGAGACCTTTCCCTGGGAAAAGGAAACCCCAAACACCTCAGCCCATCCACTCCAAGGCCAGGAACATCCATGAAAAAAGAAAACAGGCCTGACACAGACATTCTTTAAGGATGATCTAATTTAAAAACAACATCATAATGAAAATGCATGTATTTTAAAAAGAGACCCACAGCACTTCAGTGCTGGAGGCAGCCACGTGCCAGTGATGGGACTGCTCTGTACCCATTGCCCCCACCTTCCCAGGACATTTGGACAGCTCCACATCCCCATTTATTTTCCTTTACCACAGAAAATGTCTCCCTAGCCCCGCCACACACCCTAAAGCATCAGCTGAAGCTGCAGGAGGGACAAAGGCTGGAGCATCCCCTTGCCCAAGCCAGGCATGAAGCAGGCAGGGGGCAAACAGCTCTGGCTCCCAGCACTGCAGAGTTGGGCACAGCCAGAGAAAAGCCTGCCCAGACACCCTTTGCTCACAGCAGCTGCTGGTGGGCAGGACTGCTCTTAAAGGTAATCAATGGAGCAGAGAAGAGCTCTGGATTGCTTTAATCCTTTCCAAAAAAGTATAGCTAGCCCAGCAGCTGTCCTCCTCCCTCTGCGCCTGTGAAGATTGGTACTTGTATGGCTGGATAATTTGACAGGGACAACACACACTCGGCCCAGGCAATCTCAGACTTCCCAAGGAGTTTGCTCTTCGCTCAGTGTGCTTTGCCAGCCCAATAAATCCACCCCCATGTGCCACCCTCCCCTCCCTCCCTTCCTCCGCACAGAGGGCTGGGACAGCAGCTTTGGGACGTGACTCAGACACACAAGGGGGTGAGGACATCCCCTTCCCACAGGCAGGGCGCTGGCATCACCAGGTGCCAGCACCACCACGGGCACGGGGAGCCAGGCGCCGTGGCACTGTGGGAGTGGGAACAGGCAGGGCTGTCCCACTTGTGTCAGCCAGAGGCACCAGAGCCGTGGAGCCAGTGGTGAATACAGAGCCAGCACCCCGTCCCCAGAGCCAGGAGCACGGCAAGGGGCAGCTCTGCAGGCTGGGGTCACGGGGCACCCCTGTAGCTGTAGTGATTGTGGTCAGGGTCGCTCAGGGTGAGGGGCAGGCTGGGCTTGCGCTCTGGGTCCTTCTCCTCACACTGCCGGGGGGGACGGGCCTTGAAGAAGTCAGAGACGTAGTGGACCTGGAAAAGAACAACGGGTTTGGGGTTTGGGGACGCTGGTGTCGAGCCCAGCAGGAGCCCAGCCGAGCAGCAGGCTGCACAGGGGGACACTCACAATGAGGACAGCAATGAGAGCTCCCTGCAGCAGCCCCACCAGCACGTCGCTCCAGTGGTGCTTGTAGTCAGACACTCTGGTGTAGCCCACGTAGATGGCGAAGGCGATGAGGAAGAACTGGATGGTGGGACGCAGTAATCTGGCCCACTTCCCCACCAGCCGGGCCTGCACGTACAGCTGGGTGGCAAAGAAGGGAGAAATCAGCCAGGGCAGGGGTCACCAGCCAGCCCAAGGATGGGGGTGCTTGGGGCATGGGGCCCATGGGGAATTCCTGTGGCACGGCACTTACCGCCAGGAACATCATGCAGTACATCCCAAAGGAAGAGTGTCCCGAGTAGAAAGACAGTCTGTGGGGTAAAAGGGATGGGTCATGCCATGAGTGACTCCCCAGGTGGTCCCCACAAGACCCCCACCCACTCCACAGGCTCTGTCCTGCAACAGGAGAGCCTCAATATCCATCTGGGACTGCCACTGTGAGCCCAGCACTGCTGGCAGGTGGAACAGACACATCCTGTGTCACCATGGCTCACCTGGACTCGGTGATGTTCCTGCTCTCTCCCTGGCAGACATTCTCCAGCTGCACATAGATGGAGCAGTTCACCTTGGACCAGTCAGGATTGCAGACAGCCAGGAAGTTTGGTCGGAGACGGCCGATCATGTATTTGGCCAGGTCTGTCAGGGACTGGCTGATGGCCCCCCCAAAGAGAAAGGTCCCAACCACCTTGTAGAGAGCAGCCAGGTAATTGTTGAACTCTGACTTGGAGTAGAGACGCTCAGTGTAGACCAAGTACGCCTCCCCTGATGAGATCTGCAGAGACCAGGGGGCAAAAGGTGAAGGTTGGGGGCCACTGAGCAGCTCCCCAGGGGTGCAGGATGCTCTGACTCTGTGGCACAGGAGCCCCTGGTACCCGCCTGCCACAGGAGCTCACGGGCCCTCTCCCCCTCCCTGCAGGGAACCAGTCCCATGGGATGTGGGTCTCGCCACTCCAGAGAGATCTCCAGCCCCCAAGCAGAGCAGGGCTCAAGCTGAGGGAGTTGTTGCCCTTCCAGAGCTCTGGAGGGGCTGTGCTGGGCCCCAGATTCCAGATACAGCATGACCCTGTCTGGGAGGAAGGGGGGTGGCAGTTCCTTACAATGATAACAGTGCAGGGGATGGTGACCCCAGCCATGAGGCCGTGGGTGATGGTGTCTGCCTTGTAGGGGTAACGGATGGAGTCATCGTTGCAGTAGAAGCCTCGCTTGTACGGGGAGTTCACCAGAGTCAGGATGATGAAGGGCAGAGATGCTGCAAAGCAGAGAGAGGTGAGGACTGGGGACAGCAGCCAGCGGGCTCCACACCAGCACCACCCGTCCCTAAGTCTCTGCTCCCCAATGCCAGGGAGGGATCCCCCCAGGAATGAAGTCCTGAGCCACCTGTACCCAGGGCAGGAGCACTTGAACCCACCAGTGCACTGCCCTGACAGCGATAGGGCCCTATCAGAGCTCACAGCTGCCTGCAGCACCCAGATACCACATGAGACAGTCACAAACGGGCACCCACAGAGCCTCTGTGGCTGCCCCACTCCTCCCCAGGCACAACAATGGCAAGGCCTGACCCCGTGCCCTCTCCTCACACTGCCCAGACGTTCAGTCTAGGAAGACAGAGCTGATAAAATTAACGAGCTCAGGCATCTTGCAAACCTGTTTTACAGCAGGGAAGGGCCTCCAGATTGCCCCAGAACCCTCACAGCAGCTCCGGGAGAGGCAGTGCTGGGAGGTGCTGCTGCATGACCCAGTCCAGGCACAGTGGGACTTCACTGCACTTGACTTGCTCCCCTCATCCTCCCACGGCCCAGGAGAGGTTTCTGCCAGCCTCTCCTCTCCCCCGGCTCCTCGGGGCTCTGCAGAGGGGCTGCTGGCTGGGTCAGCCTGGGCAAGGAGGCTTTTCCAACCCCGGCCACGGGCAGCTGCGATCTCACTTGGGACAGAACCGTCCCCGAGATCCAGAGGGGTCTGGGGTCTGTGGGGTCCAGCCCCACGCTGGAACGGGCCCTCCTGCCCCTGCTCCATCCCCGCACAGGAACAGCCAAGGACGGCTCCCAGGACGCTCCCCAGGGAAGCGCCCCCCCCTCCCTGGAGGCCACCTAAGGCCGGGCTCCTCTCCCAGTTCCGCCTTTCCCGGCGGTTTCCGCCTCTCCTTGTTCCTCCGTCTCCCGGGAACCCGCACCTTTGTCCCCGCCCGGGGGTCCCGCCGCCTCCTGCGCTCCCCGAGGGATCCCCGAGGGATCGAACACACACCGGGGGCAGGAACCGGCCCCGCTCCCTCCGCCTCCTCCCCGCACACCTCAGACGTCCATTTTCAGCTCAAAATTAGACACCAATTTTCTTTCGGGATAATTTCATCCTCCAAAAAAAGCTCCCCTAAAAATATAAAGCACCGGCCCAGAGGAGGGAAAGGCGCTCCGGAGCGGCCGGGGGAGCTCCAGCCGCGATCCGGATCGGGGCCTTTATTTTTAGTCCGTCTTAATTCGTTACTTCCTTGCGGCAGATTTAGAAACGTTTACCCGTTCTAGGCCGAGGGGGTCCTGGAAGGGGCGCTCGGAGCCCCCGGCTGGGCGGGCGGCGGGGGAAACGTCCCGGTGCCGCCCGAGCCGGGGACGGTCCCGCAGCGTCCCGGCCACGGACAGACCGGGCTCCCGCCTCCCCCACCCCGCGGGACGGTTCCCGGAAAACCGGGACACCCGACGGAGCTCGGCGGGGCTGGGCAGGAGCCAGACCCGCCCGCCCCCGCCGCCGCCGGTGGCTCTCGGTGGGGGCCCGGAGCCCCGGTTACCGGCCGGGCAGGTGCCTCCCACCTCCCACCGGTGAGAACGGGCGGCCCCGCGGTCCCTCCCGCGGCCCCGGCCCCGGCGCAGGGCGCGGCCCCACCGGGGGCACCCCCGGGACGCTCCGGAGCCGCCGGTCCCGAGCCCTCACCGACCGCCAGGCAGAGCACGTCGAGCGCCACGAAGACCTTCCTGCGCTCCATCCCCGGCCCCGCGGCGGCCCCGGCGCTCACATGGCCCGGAACGGCGCGGCCCGGCCGGGAGGTAAAGTCCGGGCGGGCGGGGCGGGGCGGGGCAGGAGCCGCTGCCCCCGCCCAGGGCAGGGCCGGGCCGGGCTGGGCGGGCCGGGAGCGGCGGGCCGGGGCAGGTGTGGGCGCGGCGGGGCAGAGACGCCTCTGGAGCCGGATCCCCGAGCCCCCCGCCCTTCCCTGGGTCCCCTCTGTCGCCCTCCCGAGCCCCCCGGTGCCCGCCCCGCCTGGCTCCGCTCCCTCCCGTCGCTGCGCCGAGGGAAAAGGGGGAGAAGAAAGAGAGCGAGGCCGCTTTAGGAGCCGCCCGAGTCCCACCCGCCTCGGGCCTATGTCCTGAGGAAACAAAAAAAGGGGCAAAAAGGAAAATTCTATCCCTGGAACGTGCTGGCTGCACCGGTGGGGCTTGCACAGAGCAGACGGGGTGAGATGGGTTCTCGGGGGGAAGCAGGGACGTCCAGGAGCCGGTGGATGCAGCAGACACCGCTGTGAGCACACGGGGTGAGACAGGAGGGATTTACCCGCTGGGACATTGGGCTGTGTTTCCTGACGCCCTGGGAGCAGAACAGGCTCCTGGTGCTTCCCGTTGTGCTGGGGACACGCTGAAATCCAGAATGGAGACGGGGCAAAGGCTGGAGCACAGCAGTTCCCTGGTGGGAGCAGGGACATCCCGGCTGTTTGCTCCATGCCGGATGTCTGGGGAAGGAAATAAATAATACAGAAACCACCCATGGCTGATAACGGCGGGTGATTGAAGTGCAGCCTGAGTGGCCTGTGGAGAATGTCAAGGCTGTTTGCGGGAAGCCGAGAGAGCTGGAAATGCTCTTGGGCTGCCCTGGAGTTTCAGGAGAGGAGACAGAACCATGAGCCAGCTCTTCTCAGCCCTGGTGTGTCCTGGTGCAGCTCCCCTCTGCCCTCCAGTGCCAGGGGGGCCCTGGGACACGGCTGGGGCAGGATTTACCCCACATATGTTACCTCCAGACCCCAACAAACAACTGAGAGCCTTGAGGCAGGAGAGCTGGGGGGATGCCCAGACTGTATCATGGAGTAAATGAGAAGATTAAGACACTATCTCACCGCTGATAAATCCCCCCTCCTCATCACACCCTCCAGGACTCTTGGGCGTGGGGGGGCTCCGGGCCGGGCCACGGTGGGGACACGGATGTGACAGTTATGGGGCTCCGAGGACACAGCGAGAGCGCGCAGGGGAAGCGCTGCACGGCCGCCCCAGGACTTTGCCTGAGGCGGTTCGAGGCTGCGGGCGGTGCCGCCCAGACCCGGCCCGGCCCAGCCCGGGGGTGTCGCGGGCGGAACGGGGCGGGCCCGGGGCGGCTCCGGGGGGCGCGGGCGGGCCCCGGGCGCGGCGCTGTGTCGCCCTCTGCCGTCCGAGCGCCGCAGCTGCAGCCGCGGCCGGGGGATGCGGAGCCCAGCCCGGACCCTCCCCCGGAGCCCGGGGAGATGCGGAGCCCGGCCAGGACCCTCCCTCGAGGACCTGCAGAGCCCGGGGGATCCGGTCCTGATGCTCTCACCGCCTCGGAAACAGAGTTGAGGTCACACAGGGGGGAAAACACCGTTTCGTATCAAAGGATGTAACAGAGGGGAGGAACCGTGGTCCCAGCCGAAGGTTCCCTGCTGCTCGTTGGGGCCTCGAAGATGAGGGAAAGCCGCTCCTGTCCCTCCTGCCCTGGGCTGCGCCCACCCTCGTTACCCATCTCTGCGGGGCAGCGCTGGGGGGCTGCACAGCTGGAGGCCGCAGGGCCCCGGGACAGGCAGCCAGAGCCAGGCAGAAGCAGGAGAAGAGAATTTAAGGAGTCTGACAGAACACAGAGACTGTGTGGTGAGGAAACACAATGCCGTTGCAGCAGGAACACTCCTCTTGCCTCCAGGAGCTTTTTCTGGTTGAAGTTTGGATGCACCCCTGCCTCTCAACACCCCAGACTGGCACAGGCTGCCAAGGGTTTAGAGGACTTGGGGCACCTGTAAGGGGAACAAACAGCTCTCTTCACCTGCACCTGGATGGTAAAAACTCTGGGATGGCATCCCTGGCACAGGGAATCCTGCCCTGCCTGGAGGAGAGCACTTGTGGAGGGCAGGAGAGGACCAGAGGGCAGAGGCAGGGACTCCTCTTCTTGCTTTGCCATCATCATACACTGCACTGTTGCATCTTGGCCTCCAAAAAGAAGACAGACTTCTGGCTCACTTTCAAATTAGGGTTTTAATTAAATAAATAACGGCGAGGGGTCTTCAAGGCAGTGTCACTTCACAGTGTAGGGCTGGGGGGCAAGGGAGAAAAGAGTCCAGCATTGGGAGCGGCTCAAAGTGAATGTGCTTTGTAAGAAGGAAAAAAGAAAATCACAAAAAAAAAAAAAAACAAAAAAAAAAAAACCATCCTCCCCCAGTGACTCCCCTCCCTGTCCAGCCTTTTTCACCCCTCTCCCTCAAAGTTATGTGGGGAAAGCGCCACACTCATAATTGAGAGACCCCATGCAAATCTGTAAACAACACTGAAGGACATAAAGAGATTTCTGCCTCAGCCAGCTCCCCCTCTCCTTTCACTAGGGCTTGAAATAAACCAAAAGAAAAAATGGTTTCAGGAAAACTAAGACTGTTCTCAGCTGACGGAGGAGATGCCAAGGCCTGGCCCTCCCTGGGAGGGCTGCCTGTGCTCTCACCCTGCCTCCTGTTCTCCCTTCAGCCAAGGAGCTTCCTCTCACCCCCAGAAAAGGGGAATCAGAGCCCGGGCAGTTCCACTATGGAGCAGGCACTCGTGTTTGCTTTCTGTTCCCAGCAGCCAGGAGCAACTGGAGGGGAGGGAGCCTCTGCCCCCCACATGTGGCTGACAAAGCCCTGCCAGGTGAAGGCAGCCGCACTTGCCTGAGGCTCAGCCCCTCCCAGCACAGTGCTGGGGACCAAAGCAAACCCCTGCTAAAGCACACAAACCAGATCCGGGGCTTAGGAGATGAGACAAGGTCTAATCCTGATATGCCATGGAGCTGTTTGATGCTACCTCCCTGCTCCTGCTGCAGAGCTGGGCACAACTTCCCAGGGCCGGGTAAAAGGAGGATGCAGGCTCGTGGGTTTAGGTACCTGCCAAACCCACTGGGAGCAGAGCCAAGTGCACAATCACAGCCCCAAGGCCTCTACCAAAGCAAGCAACTCTCAACCCAAGCCCCTTCCCAACTGCAGAACACAGCTGGAGGAAAGGACTGTCTGCACCACAGCCTTGCCCAGCAGGTGAGTGGAGAGCATTCCCTGCATGGAAAACAAGGAATGAGAACACACTGAGCCAGTGGCCAATCCCAGACCTGGAACACACCTGGGAAGTGAAGCAGCTTTGGATTCCAGCACACACAAGGACAGGCTCCCGTGGCTCTGCACAGCACCTGACACCTCCCCGCACATGGCAGAAAAGACACTTTCCTCTCAGAACAGCCTGTTTTGTGACACAGGGAGGGGCAGGCATGCTCAGGGATGGTATGGAGCAGGAATGCCCAGGGATGCTCTGCTCCCCTGCCTGGGACTGTGCCAGCACCCACATCCCAGGCTTCACACCCTGGGAGCTAAGCAACCTCCTCCCTCTGCTGACAAATTGTTGGGACAAACTGGGAAGCTACAGATGTTTTCACCTGCATTTCACCCTCTCTTTGTGGCTCAGTGAAGATCAGGTCATCCCCTGCCAGCAGCAGCACCACAGCTCTGGGCCAGCATCACTCTGTGACTCTAGAAACTCCTGTTACTCCCCACAGCAGCTCTCCCTGGCCCAGCACTGCACGGGAAGGTGAGAAGCACTCGAGTGCACACAATACTGCTGCACACACAGCATCCCTTTCCAAGACTTAACACTTTTGCCCAAGGGCCAGGCCATGTCCCACCTGCAGCTGGTGGAGAGTCAGGAACACGGGGCTGCTGGAGGGGGAAGCAGCTTGTGCCTGCCTGTCATGACCCAAAGCTCCTGGGAGAAGGACAGGGCGAGTGGCTCCTACTGCACCACGCTGCCCCTGGGAGAAGGGCCAAGACTCATCAGCCTCCCTTGGCACTGCCGTGCCCGTCCCTGCAGGAAACTGCCCTGCAGCCCTCCCAAGCTCTCGGACCCCCAAACTGCACCCTCACCATGATGGTGACACATCCCTCTTCTCAAAGCACCTCTGCCTTCAGACTGTCCCGCTGGGGCCAAGGGACACGTCCCCTGTCCTGAGGCTGGGACTCACTGAGCAGACTGGCATCACCTGTGGTGACACATGGTCAGCGTTAGCAGGGGGGTGATGGACCTCCCCACTCAGGAAAGCCAGCCATCACTTTGCACTTTGATTGTGTCAGGATACACTGGAGCAGAAAGGTGTTTGGTTTCACTGTAGCCTTGGATCAAGGAGGATGGAAAGAGGGATTCCGATCAACAGCTCCAAACTGTCCCTACAGGACAGCGGAAGTTCCAGAATTTCACTCAGTCAGGTCAAAGTCCTTGCTGGGTCTGTGACAAATTTGTGACTGGAGACTCTCACTGTGACAGAGGCTCTGACCGAGCCACAGGTGCTGGGCAAGCCTGATGAGCAGTCAGGAAAGTATTTACATCTCCGATGCCAATGAGACCGAAATCTGTGACCGATAAGGACACTTGCGCAGGGGCCACCACTGCCTCAGGGTCTCTGTCCAAATCCACAGCGCCAGCAATTAAAGGCAACCCCTCGTTAATGTCTGCAGGGAGAGTGAAGTCCATGGTTATTGTCTCACCAGAGTTCTGCAACGTCTCCTGCTTCTCTGCCAGTCCTGGTCCCGCGGGTGGCAAAGCGAAGAGCTCCGGCTCAGAGGGGGTGACAGTGTGGCGTGGGCAGGGCACAGGGACAGCGCCCGAGGACGTCTCCTCAGAGGGGTCAAAGGAGCAGTTTGTCTCCGAGGGGGTGCTGCACTCGTAGCCCTGCCCCGACTCGCTGATGCTGCCCAGGCTGCAGGCTGTGCTCTCCACACTCAGGGGCTCTGCTCAGGTGGGCACAGCCAGGGGGGAAAGAGAGAGGGGGACACAGCAAGGGAGAGAAAGCCACAGTGAGTTCACAAGGCCCAAACATGCAGGTCAGTCCCACCTAATCCCAACAGGATCTGTTTGATGGCACAAGGGTTTCTTTATTACAGCAACCAAGATCTCCCCGCCAGCGCACGCTGAGGGGAGGCAAGATGCCGACAGCAGATGGGAGGCCATCAGTGTTTCTATGGAAATTAAAGGAAACCTCACAGACACACTGCAAGATAAGCCAAACCCTATATCCAATCCCCTCGTGCCAACAACCCCTGGGAGCTGCCCACACAACGCTTTCATCTACGGTAGGACAGTGAGGGAATGAACCCATGCTGGGCTCCCTGCAGATCTTCTCACAGCCAGCTCTGTGTGAAAGCAGCTTGCCCCTGACTTCTGGGGCCTTGAGTCAGCCTCTGGAGGAGCTGCCTGTGTCAGTGCTTTGGAAGCACCTCACTCAGGTGCCCAGTGAATAATCCTTTTGTTTTGGGAATGACGTAGGCCACTCCTCCAAGCCCAACACAGGAATAAATGTTCTATAGTCATCTCTGGTCAATGCAGAGACAGCCAAGACTCTTCTGACACCAAAACTCCATGGCAGACAGACAAAAAGAAATTACCTGTGCTCTCAATTGCTATCTGATCTTGACCAAAGTGAGCATCCAGGCAGCCAGTTGCAGAGGGAATTGGGGGGGAGCTCCGGGAACGATTTGTATTTTCCACTTCAACCCCATCCAGGTCATTGTCGGTGAAATCCCTGTGGGGAAAGAGAGAGAGCCTTGCCACCACCTGCTAAATAGAGAGATGCAGGCAGGAGAAAGGGCGACTGGGATTAAAACCCATCAACAAATGAAGCAATGGTACTGTAGAGACATCACTAGAATCAATGTCCATCCCTCCCTGCTCTGCAGAGCCTGGTTTAGACCCTGCCCTGAGGAAGTGGTCTCAGGTAACACAGTGTGGCTGAGACCAGCCCATGATAAACCAAAATGGGCTCTCCAGCTTCCTAAAGAGCTCTGCCCCCAGTTCTGTGAGCCTCAGCCCATTCCAAAGGGAAATAAATACATGGTCAAATGCCCAGGGAACACCCAGTTTCATTAAATGACTGCAGTGGGTCCTTAGAGCAAATACAAAGAGCAAATGATAAGAACATATTTTCCTATGCTGGGAAGATTTAAGATTTCAGGTATTTTCCTGTATTGCATCAGAATTTAAAAAAAAAAAAAAAATAGAAATCTAAGCCTTCATCTGATGTTTTTAATTGATTCAGCTTCAATATTTCATTTTGACCTATTAAGAGATTTCCGTTCCAACCTTTTTGAAAAGGTGTATTTTGAAAAGTACCTTCTGTAATTAGCATAGATTTCAAAGGGAAGAATTTGCCTCAAAGGGAAATTAATTCTGCTTCCAAACCACCAGAAATAAGTGCATTTTTGAATTTAAAAAGCTCCTTTCCCAAAACCTCATCAAACTGAGTTCTTTCACCGAAGTCAGCTCTGAATCCCTGTCCCCCAGTCTTTTGTGGATGCTTTTCTGAAACAAAGCTACTTTCAACACACAGAAAAGGACAAGAAAGTCCACATCCAAGCAAACAGCTCTTTTATCTTCCCTCCCCACACCAACTCAGTGTTTGTGCTCTGAGAACACCCCGTGCATCCCTCCGTCCTCCCACCCCAGAAACCTTCTGGAGAAGAAAGCGCAGTCTGTTAAGCGGAGGTGCTTTGCAGCAGGAATCTTCACTGGAAGGTTAATATTACTAATTTTAGTGTGAGAATATTCCACGCACGTGGCTCCAGGGTGGAGGACGTACTTCTTCCTTCCTAGACGAGTCTGCTGAGTGAAGTAGTCGTAGCGCTCTGATTTTTTCCACATGTAGTAATACTCCACACACTCGCCCACCGACCGGGTGCGGACCTGAGGAGAAACACCCCAGTCAGGACAACCCACCCTTGTCCAGGTGCATCTCCTGGAGCAAGGAGCTATTTTTCCCATTTAACCAGCACAGAAAATTAAAAGTGCATTACAGTGATTTACATGGCTATGGACACATTGCTGCAGAACAGAAGCACGTACTGAGGTTTCCGAGGTGGCCAGAGAAAAGAACTCCCCACAGCACACAGCTGTTGTCACAGACCCGTGTGGGCCACACACACTCGTGCAGGACTTTCCTGCGCTTCCAGCAGCAGCACACTTAGCAGAGAGAGCAAACCTGCATCCATTGTCACTGGCCAGCGTCAACATGCCTACAATTAACCAGTGGTAGAACTGGACTCTCTGGTTCTGCCAACTCCCAGCACAGCAGCATGTCCCGGGGCCCAGCTCTCCCTACAACAGCATCTTGCCATTTTAGAGGACCCCAGGGAACTTTACGAAACATCCACATGCTCAACTCACTCATTCACAGAAGTACTGCAAGGGCTGAGAGTTTGGAAAGAACTTTTGAGACTCCAGAAAGGCTAATCAGTAATTAACTGACATCACTCATGCAGGTCAGTGGTGTTTGTGACTTCTCCCACCTGGAAAATAAGGCAGAGCAGGGCAGTGAACAGCCCATCACCTGCTGGCATGAGTCAACACAAAGCCTGGGATTGGAACTCGGCCATCCTGAACTCCCTGTGTCAGCCGAGGCCCAGAGCACACCTCTGGTGCCCAAGCATCTGCCTCCTTCCCCTGCTCCTCACCTGGGGGGAGCAGCCTTACCTTGTTTGCTTGGATAAGGTGGAAGTTTTTCCCATGGACCCTAAAGCCATGTTCAAAATTTCTACATTCTTCCTCGCTCCAGGCACAAAGCTCATCTGCAGCAGAAAGAAAGAGTTGGTGGAGATGTGCAGAATCTGGAAAGAGTTGCATTTGCCTTGATGAACCCAAATAAGGGGGGGTCCTCACCTCTGATAACCTTCACATTGAACCGTAACCTCCGCAGTGCCTCTTCTGCATTGAAATTGCATTTCACCAGCTCATACAAAGCCTGGGAAACAAAAAAATATCACTCACAGAACATACCTGAGCATCACACCACAAATCAGCCTGCCCATGACTCACATCTGTCTTGTAAAACTTCTATTTCCCAGGAGCCACCTCGCTGCTAACCCCAGCTTGACCACCAGCAGAATTACCCCACATTTTAAGGCACTGGATTACAAACCCTGGGACTCAACAGATGCAGTTCCACCAGAATCTAACCTGGCTAGCCTGAAGTAAACACAACTGCTCTGAAAGGGTTGATCTGCTGACTTTTCCAGTCTTCCCAATGGGAGGGTAACCAACCTCCCCAGACCGCAGCTGGGCACACACCCACACTTATCCACGAGGATCACTGGAGTGTGAGCTCAACCTGACCTCTGTGGGGAATGTGGCATTGTTGGGCCAGCACCACCTGGGTCTGTGTGGGCTGCAGGAGGCTCTGAACTCACCTGCTCGTTGTCCTTGACCACCTCTCCCTCTGGCAGGCTGCTGCCGGACAGCTCGTCCCACTGCCGCTTCACTGCGCGGTACAGGAACTCTTCCACCTCCCTCTCAGGGAGGATGTTTGGGTCCCAAAGCAGCTGATCTTCATTCTCATAGGCTAACAGAAAAAGCACTGAAATAAGATAATCAAACAGAGAATTCTGCTGCTTTTTGAGAAGTGGTCTGCACGGACATGCATGGGGGAGACAGAGGAGGGAGGAAATCTTTGCTTGGTTCTCCAACTCAGCGCTAGAGAGATGACGAACATCTCTCAAGGCACTGCATTTTCCCTCCTGATTTTGGAGGCAGATAAGCTCTTTACGTCTCTTTTAGGGCTTTGGCACGGGCTCAGCTTGCTTCCATTGTTTCAGAAAGGTTGGCTGACATAGTTTTTGTTATCATATTCTCAAAAATTGCTGTTTTGATTAATTAATCCTGGCAAATAAAGACTGTTTTAGCTTTCTTGTCCAGAAGCTCAACAAGCTGGCACTGGTACTGCACTCATTATTGGACAAAATCTGCAAATCAAGGCACCTCTGTCTACTCTGCAGACATCTCAAAATCAGAAACAGATCACCTCCAGGGAGCACTGAATGACACTAACTCACTACTTAAGGAAGATGTCAGAGAGAATAAATCAGAGCATTCCCAGATGGGTGTTCCTTCTCTTTGGCTGCAGCTGAGACCCTCTCCTGCAAACCTCACACCAACCCAGCTCTCAATGAGCTTCACCAATTCTGTACCTGTGCTCCCAGCCCTATTAACTTGGGCTTGTTTCAGCCAGTAAATCTGAATGTCAGCACTGAAAGTTGCCAAGCCTGGAGATACAGAGCAGGACTGGTGATCTAGAGCCCATCAAATCTCCCTGCCAGCAGCCCTAAACCCAAATTAGGCACAAAGAAGAGGCTGCCTTACCTTTTTGCCTGTGCCTGTTTAAGCGGAGGATGGGAACAGTGGCCTGGTACTGAGGTCCAACCATGATCTCCTGAAATCCCACAACAGAGAGGTGAGAAAATTGAAATGGGAAATGCTCCACGCAGGCTATACTTCATGATTTAGGGACTACACCACTACAAGGCTGATTTATTTACTGGTAGCCCCCTCTGTCACTGTTATTTCTAGTGAATCCTGACTATTTTATAGGGTAACTAAGAAGATTTACTACCAACCAGATGATACTGTGGGGACCTTCAGCATTTACATAGTTTTAATGTAAAAGATCTATGGCAAGCAGCTAAGGTTGGAAATAAAGCAATGCAGAGGTTCTCCTGCAACCTTCATAGCCAGGATGAATTTGGAAGCCTGCTCCTCTATTTAGAAAGATGGTTCCCCTTCAGCAAATCCTGCTGGGAATACTGCACAGCATTTCACCTTTATAGGGCTACAGGCTGCAGATTTAATTTACCAAGGCACAACAGACCTCCCTTATGTGAAGCAGAAGATAATTCTGAGATTGTATTAAAAACCCCTCTTGCAACCCACATGTGCCAATGCCGTCCACAAAATGCAAGCCAGTTGGGGAAATAACACAGTCCTTTGGTGTCATGCATTTTTCAAACTCAGGAGCCCCCTTTCCCAATGCACTCTGGTCATTTACCTTCTTACACTCGTTGGATGGAATGGAATCCACCTCTGAGTCCTCAGCCATGGAGGAAGCACATGGAGATGAACATGGCTCTTTGTCTTCATCAGCAAGGAAGTTGTTTGCTTTGTGGGAAAGGAAAAGATCTGTAGTTAGGAATTTTTTATTCTATTTCTTTATGTTCCCTCTCCTTCCCTTCATTTTCTGTCCTAAAGTCCCTTTCAGCATGGTCTACAATGACAACTTACCTAATTTTCTCACTTTAAGTAAAAGAATTTGCACATTTGCCACATGGGTGGCCAACCTGGGGAGCTCAGACTCCTTAATATTGCAAGACAGCAGAAGAAATAACATCACTTCATGCTGAGTCCCTGTCACGTGCTTTGGCTTCCCACATATTCCAATATTTAGGAACTGCCACAATACATCACTCCACTACTACTACTGAATTTATTCACTTGTAGAGATGTCAGATGAGGTACTGATCTTTCAGACTGCAATTACAGCAGGCAGGCAGCAAAACAATTCCCACTCTCTCAGTATTCTGAGTTACAGCTCAAGACAATTCTCCCCTCATCCCACTGCTCATCAACGCTCTGTCCTGTCCTACCCAGAGCCCGGTAACGCCTCTGCCACGCAGACAGTCCCCAGGAGGAAAAGTGGAAAATCTGATGTCAGGAGACTGACAAAATTAAGAGAACCATTCTCACCCTCCCCTGCACATCATATGTAAAAGTGAACAGCAGCTACTTAGGAACTAGTGACACATACAGCCAGGCTGGTTTGGGAATAAGTCCGAAGCATCGTGGGACGTGACGGATGGAGTCAGATCGTCAGCTGAAGATTGTGTCTCCTCCTCTTCTTCCCCTGAAAGCAAATCCTTCGCTATTTGTTCCTTTTAACAACAACAAGAAAGTGAGAAATATTTTTAAATTAAAAAAAATACTCGAGGGGGAGTGAGGCCTAGAGTAAAAGCATTTCTGGCCAACAGTGGCCACATCCACAGATCTCCTCACCCTCCCACAGCTTGTCCAAAGACAGATTCTCACACTCCCACCACACCTAGACTATTTTCCCTAGAAGCACTTTAACAAGTGTCATGAGTGGCTTCCTATGGAAGCCAGAGAGTATGAGCAACCATCCCTTTCTGCAGAGCTCCACTCACAGCAAATATCCCAAAGATCCTGAAAGAGAAGGAAAGAAAAAATCCAATCCCTCCAAAACCCCACTTTCTATAGACTTTAGCTAGAACAGGAGGAGCCATGGCTTCACCTGGGAAGATACAAACTTTCCCTGGCCCTTCACACACCCACATCCATGTGCAAATACTTGTAACCAAAGTTCCTTACAGAGTTTTTACAATATGAAACAGATATCCTTTCTCCCTTTCCTAAGCACTCATGTTTTTGCACCTGGTGCTCCTCACTGGGACACCAGAACCAGGCAGGCCCCTTCCCACCCCTCTGAAATAGGGTGAATCTCAACAGCCTGTGCAGACACCCAGGCAAAGAGCTGCTCTCACCTTATCCAGAGTCATATCAGGGAGGTTGGGAGTGATGTCATTGCTCTCGCTGTCCTGCTCCGAGATGGGATCAGATGCCTCATAGCCATACAGTGCGAGCAGCTCCTCAAATGGCATTTCACTGCTCTGAGCAAGAGGAGGACAAAGCTGCATCAGGAAGAGAACAACCACCAGAGCACCACACCAGCTGGAACACAGGCAGAGGCAGTCAGGGCAACTCTGCTCCTCTGGGGGCTCTGAGCAGCCTCAGGTGACACTTTTGGGACCCACTGTAACCTGTCCCTCTCAAAGGTATGGAAAAGCCAGCAACTTTCACCCCAAAGCAATGTAGTCTCAGGCATTTTAAAAATACATTTATATTTTATTCTAGATTTCAAACAGGTGAAAGATGCCAGACAGCACAACTGTATTTAAGCAGAGGAAAGGGATGAGCAAATCCCTGTACCTGAAGGTACAGCAAATGCCTGGCCTGAAGAGACACTCCCTGTCACCACAAACAGTTTGTGTTCCACTGAGGTCTCCATGGGACCACCCACAGCTGAAGTCAGGGATTCACACAGCAAACAAGCAAATCCACCAGGTAATTTTCCTTCCCCTCCCCTGCTGCCTTTACCTGAGAGGCACTGAAACTCTTCTCCAGCTCCTCTAAAGATTTCTGTTTCTCCTGAGTATCATCTTCTTCCCTTTCTTCCCTCACACCGTAGTTCTGGGAAAGGATCTCTGCCAGGTTCAGTCGATGATCAGCTGAGCCCATTGACACAACTGCAGGGATCAGAAGTTGGACACTAGCACCACCATGGACCAAATCTTGAGATGCAACAAAGCCAGGGGTGATCCCTTCTTGTGTATGTGCAGACATAATAAACCAGAGGAAGAGATTAGGCAGAACAGAGGGGAACAGAGATGACAACTGGCAGCAGTCACTTCATCAGCACAAAGCCTGGTTCTGTGCACATTTGAGTCCCACAACTACCTGGAAGCTGAATCTGAAGGTTTTCTGAGTATTTGTATCTTGCTCCTCACTGTATTCACTGGTGTCACAACACGTGTGCACACACTACAGCCTTTCCTTCACCCTGGGGGCATTTTTAGGGTAATCACCCCTTACTCAAGAATGGGAAAATGGACACCTGCAGGAGCTTTGGCATCTTTAAGCCTTTCCTCCTCTGTCACACAGCATGGGAACCAACCAACAGGCTGGGGAGATGTTGCAAGGAGAAGGGAGGTGATCACAGTAACTTTGTTTCCTGTGGAAACCACACCAACAAACAGAGGGAGGTGAGCCTTGAGGTACCTGCAGCGCTCTGAAGGGAGGGCTCTCCAGGACATAGGCCACGGGCTGGGTATGCCACCACCCTGGGGCTCTGCCGGCCAACAGAGGCCTGCAGGGAAAGAGAAAAACATGCCTGAGACAGCTCTCCTAAAAAACACAACACCCCTCCACCCACTGCACCCCACCAGCAAATGCAATTCATGGCAGTTCAGAGTAAAAGTTCCCCAAACTCCTACAGAGCAGTGCTAGGAACTGTGCTGTTCAAAAGAGCTCATGGGTGTACTGAGCAGTTCTTCCTTTCCTCCTCATCTTCCCTTCAGTCCATGTGTTTCCATTCCATTCATTTTACCTCCAGCACTTCACTCACTACTTATCCCCCCACCAGCCTGAGACCTCAGACCTTAGTGGTTTACATCTTCACTTGAAAGGAGGACCTGGACCCTCAGCTGTTATTCTAAACACACACATTGTGTCTGAGCACAGCATTTTTAGGAACTGACCCTTCAGAGAGCAGCCAGCCACAACACCCTGGCTTCTCCCTGATGCCTCACTGCACCCAGGAGCAGAGACTTCTCTGAGCAGGCAGAGAAGGAGTCTGGTAGGACCAGGAGTGGCACAGGTGAGGTGACAGGGACTGAGCCAGGCAGAGCCTGAGAACAGGCACCTGCAGGGTGGCATTTGGTGCTCAGTCACAAGTTCAGGCAGCAGCATGGGCTGAGGAAAACAACCCAGACAGAACATCTGCTGCTCCTCATGCTGCTGTGCATGGAAGTGCCGTTCATCAAGTCCCAGCCTAGGCAGGGAGCAAACAGGTAAACAACCAAAGCTTTTGGGTGACTGACAGCACCTGACTGCAGAAGAAAACCCCAGAGTCAGTCCCCCATCCCCAGTGACATCTCTGTAGGATACTCAGCCATCAACAATATCAGCTGTGTATCATCACTCCTCACTTCCTCAGTTGTAGCCAGGACATTTACAGTCTTCCATAGGAGCCTCTTACAATTTATTTAAGAAAACACAGTATAGCTTCACACTAAAATCTATCCTCTAACAACAAAGCATTCACCAGAAGAAGCCACCACACACTGTGGGTTCTGAGTAAATTCCTTCAGCTATTGACATACAGACTGGGAATCCCATGATAGAGAAGAAGATGTCTCCAGTCCACCATCCCCCAAGATAACTCCCCCAGCGATCACATTGGCTCCAGACAGAGCTCTGCAACCATGCACAAGAAAAGAGAAGGGAGAAGCTCTGGGATGATGAAAGGAGAAGGGGACAGACTCCATTTTGAGGATGGTCATACTGGGAAATGGCTCTGTAAGTCGGGAAAGTGTCAATGTGCCTTTGTTGGGCTCTGCTGGAATGTGACCAAGCACAAAACTCTCTTGGATAAATCCTTCCAAGCAAACAAGTGGTTTCGTGGAAAGGGTGTGGTCTACTCTTACTCCCTCCAGGTCTTGGACAGTCTGCAGAATTCACTTTGCTTTAGGCAGTGATCAATGGCACCTCCTTGCCTGGGGAACAATGAGGCCTCTGAAAATAAAGACTGAAGCTTTTGGCATAGATGGGCTGGCTTGAAAAGGTGTCAAGAATACTTCAGGAACAATGAGATCTCCTATTCATAACCAGGTGCTGGAAGTAGGATTGGCCACTACAACATCGTGACAATTCCATAGCTAATCAAGAATTCAGTTCTCCAAAGCAGTAAAAGAGCACCAGGGCCAGTGGGAATGCTGAATTCACCATGGAATAACCAGCACTGCTCTGCTGGGGCTGAGGAAACAAGTGACAGACAAAGCAAATGGCCCATTCCATGACCAAATTTAAACACATGTGGAATTATAATTATCAGATTATTCAGAAACCACAGAAACAAGGAATAGAAGAGAAAGGCAGGCCTGGGTTAAAAATGCAACTGATGATAGAATATTCCTGATTATTGTCTGATTACCAATGCCATGGGATGTGGAATTACTTGGTCTGAAGGTGAGGTAGGTGCAGCCTGACACTTCAAACATCACACAGGAGGCAGAAATGCAAGAGCATGACATGCACCAGAAACACAGAGAACAGTTCTGGGCCAGGGTGTCACTGCTCCTGCTGCTGGTGAGGGATTCCATCACCATCAAAGGTCGCAGCAGGGAACTCCAGTTATTCTCACAGTGCCCTGTGATGCTGGAAACTGGCTCCTATGCCCATGGGGCATTTAATCTCAGGGGGCAAAAAGGGAGACTAAATTCCTTTAATGTCACTTTGCCATCCCCAGCACTGTTTTCCTCTTGGCACCTTCTGCTGCTCAGGCATAAGAGTAACTTTCCTCTCAGAAGTTACACTGAGGTTGGTCAACTACTCACCCTCATGTTTGTATTTCTGGGTGACTCCAGCACTCCCTCCTTAGGTGTGGACTCAATGTTTTGAGCACATGGAATGAAGCTCAGCCATCATTTAGGAAACAGAGGCAGAGTCTGAACTTTCTGCCCTGACAAAGTCGTTTCCCAGTGTGAGGCCAGTTGTGTCTACTCTGAGAAAACCTTCCAGACTGAAACCACTCTCACAAAAAAGTGAGGGAAAAAAAAATTCCCTTTCCAGTGTTATCCTTCAATAACTAACACAGTTCCCTGAGCCAGTCTAACACCTATTTCAGATTCAGCAAGAAGTGTTCCTTTTTCCTCTGCCTTGTCCCCACTCCGTGGCCATGGGGCCATTTCCCACAAATTCCACCTGTAGCCAAAGGGAAGCAGCAAGGATGGAAATAGATTTGTCCTGCAAGTTATATCTCTGAAAGACCAAAGAATGAGCAGATGACACAACACACAGACCAGTTCTGCACTGCTCAAGAAGATCAAGCCCCATCACATCTGTGCAGTGGCACAGCAGAGATGCCCCACAGCCAAACCTCATCCAAGGGACAATGACAGTTCCTGGATGTCCCCTGGACAGACCTCTCTGAAGCAGGGCCATGCAGGGTGCTGAGAGAGCACTCTGGCCCAACAATTTGCCCAAACAACACTTTGGCACAAGTGAATGCAACAGCCTTGGTGTTCCACCAAAGGCCAAAGATGGTGGATGGGCAAACAGGCAGCACCTTCCTCAGGCAGAACGCTGAAATACCCTGGAAGAGAAGCCCTGCCCTGGGACAAGATGCTGTCACAGCCAGTGGGGATCCAAGATCCTGCCACAGAGAACCTCAAAGTCTTCCCAGCACCTTTTTTTCCATGTTGTGGTCACCAAGAGGGTCACACCACAGAAATGAAGTGTGCATGTGTCACAACAACCATTACAACAGGTCAAGGATGTTTGTGGGACATGGCAAGACTCGATGGGCAATGGCATCACCACCTCAAAGGGTGATGGAGCGATGGCAAAAACGCTTCAGCATAAGACACCAAGGCAAACACGACATGGCAGTTGGGGAGGCAGTGGGGAGTCCCCACCAGGACCCCTTGCCTTCTGGCCCCTAGGCAAGGTAGAGAAAACCATCCTGGCCACCCAAGCCAACCGTTCCCAACACGTTTCCCAGCCCTCTGCCATTCCCAGGCTCCTGACCCCCGTGTTCCCCCACTGCTCAGGCCGCCTCTCACCTGAGAGTCCCTGCGAGCCCCTTCCAACAGCTCCACACCCCTGACCCGGCTCCAGCCACCCCACACCGCTGCCGGCTTCTGCCGGGCCACAGCCCCGGGGCTCTCGGCCCGCTCCGTCCCCGGGCCTTTCCGCCCGCCCTCTCCCTCCGCGGGCCCGCGGCCCCTCCACGCCCCTCTCCGGGCCCCTCTGCCGCGGGTCAGGCCGCGGGGTCCCCGCGCCGGCGCCGCCCGCCCCGGTTCTCCCGCCGGGTCCCGCCCGGGAGCCCCTTCCCCCGGGAGCCCCTTCCCCCGGCCGCCCCCGCCGGCGCCCCCCGCCCGGTCCCGGCGCCCCTCGGCCCCGGCCCACCCCCCGCCCCTCGGCCCGCTGCCGCCCGGGGCCTCGGCGTCCCTCGGCCCGAAGGCCCCCGCCCCGGTGGCCGCGCCGGCCCATCACCCCGCTGCCGCAGGACGCCGGCCCCAGGCGGCTCCAGGCAGCCGCGGCTCGGGGGTCCCGGTGTTCCCGCCCGGCCGGGAGCGGCCCCGGGCCCGGCGCGACCCCGGCGGCGGCTCCCCGCTCACCTCCGCCATGGCCGAGCGCGAGCGGCAGGGGGCGCGGGCCCCGGATGCGGCGGCGGCCGCTGATTGGCTGTGGCGGGCCGGGGCGGGGCCAGGGCCGGGGCCGTCTGAGGGGCTCCGGTTCGGCTCCGGAGTCGGGCCCGGGGCGGGTTCGGGGCCGGGCCGGGGGTCCTGTCCCGCCCCGCCGGTACCGCCCCGAGACGTCCCTGGGGAGAGGCACGGAGGGACGAGAGTAGAGCAAAGGCTCCCAGTGCCCGCAGCAATGCTCCCCGAGTACCGGCCGGACTGTTTGGCCGCTGCCGGAGCCGCCCCAGGACCGGCGCTGTGAGGCCGCGTATCGCCAGCCCCTCAGAGCCCCGCAAGGAAATGAATCCCCCGAGAGCGAAGGCCCGGGCAGGGCGGGGGCCGCTCCCGCGCCCCTGTGCCCGGTCTCTCGGCTGGGGCAGGCGGTGGAAAGGCCCAGGGACGGTCCCCAGCTCCTCCAGGCCACAGGGACACACCGGGGATTGCCCAGGTTAGGGATAAAGCCGTGCTCACAACACCAGCTTTTTTCATGTATCATGAGGCTTGAACCTCCAGGAAACACTTTCAGGGATCCTCACTGAGCACTCCCTTGATAAAAAGTCACTGTATGTCATTTAGAGTTCACGGAAGAGGGATAAGAGATAAGAATTGGAGCCCAGAGAGAAGGGTCTGTACCTCACAAGGACTGGGATCTATCTCATCGTTCCTTGCTGTGGCTGTGCCTCAAAAGCCCCAGAGATGCGCTTGTGGAAGCTCCCTGATGGGTTTTTCCAGCTCTGTTTGACCACATGCTCCCAGAGAACAATGCCCAGCACAACAAAGGAACCCACCTCCAGGAATTCCTGCAGCGAATGGCCCTGCCAGGCTCCCCTCCATCCCCACAGCCCCTCAGGGACTCCCTGATCCCTCAAGGACTCCTGGCTGAGCCCAGCAAGGCAATTCTTCCCTCGGGATGTGCAGTGATGTGGTTCACAGGGACATTTCCCACCAGATCTCAGTATACGATAGATCCCGTGGGTCATCATCCAGCCCACAGCAATGCCCGTGCCCGGATCTGCCTCTGGCTGTGCCCACGGAGGTGCTCAGTCTCTGGGAGCAGCCTCTCCGCCCTGGCACTCGGCTCCATGCTGGGTTTTGCTCACGCTTCTGAGCTCAGGAAGCAAAGTGTTATCAAGTGCTTCTGAAGTGGTGGTGGCCCTCGAGCTGAGAACCAGAGCACTTCACCAGCCCTTTGTTCCCTTGCTCGGAGCTGTCTGGCTCTTCTCAAAGGACTAACAGTTTGCAGATGCTGTTTGTTCAATAAAAAGAGTAACCTCATCTCCAGCTTCAGAAAAAACGTCTGCAAAAGCTGCTGCTTTCTGCCTCGCTCCCAGCAGTGCATCCGGGTGTTCTGTCGCCACAAAAAGCAGAGAGGTCGGGGGTTTTAGTCAAGACCTGAGGTTTGGCTCAAGGCCCGGGGTTTTAGGTCTGGAGAAAGCTCCACTCGTTATTGAGGGTCTGTCCTATAGCAGTTCCTCACCCAGCCGCTGCTTCTCCATTTAGTGCTTGCACTGACTGCAGGCTGAGTGTCTTCGGGCAGCTGCACTTCCCTGAGGGAGCAAACACCTGTCAGGAGACACCTCCATTGCCTGGGACGTTGATTTCTGTCCTCACAATGACCAGGCAGCACATCCTGCAGCCCTGCCAGGCTCTGAATGCAGCACATCGCCCATCCCTGGAGCCAAAGCCATCATCCTAAATCAGAGATTTTAGTGCCTGACATTCAGTGTTCTGAGATTTTCAAAGGAATTTTAAAAAGCCCGAAGGGCAGTGGAATGCCGGGTGATTCGGGCTCTCCAGGTGATTCATCAGGACACTCCAACAAGAGCTCTTGAAGAATTGCTGCTCTGTGGACAGAGACAACAAATCCCAGGTGGGTGAAGTGGATTTGGCTGAATCTGGGCTTGATCTGCCTGCAAAACCAGGGTGGCCCTACATCCTGCTCTCATTCCTCTCCTCCACCTGTGCCCTGCCTGGTAAGCAAATCTTCTTCTTGGAAAAGCTTTGCAGCCCTGAGACAAAGTGCAAATTCTTTTTCTTGGATGCAGCTCAGCCACAGGGTGTTAAGCCACAACGGATTGTACATTAAAAAAAAAAAAAATAGTTTACGTGCGTTAAAAAAGCAGCGTTGATAGAAAAAAAAGAATGTGAAGAATGTGTCGGTATTGGTAAAGGACTGACTCTGCCTGGGAAAAGGAAGGTTTGTGTGAGGCTGTGTCCTGCCCTGGGTGCAGGGTGGGCTCCACGCCAAGGAGGGCACAGACAAGCTCGGACTATAAAAAACTCTGTGTTTCCGGTCGTTTGAGGCTGCTGACAGACAGAACAGCTCCCAGGCTTAACAAAGCAGCTGTGAATTAGGCTTTAGAGAGGCATCGGCTCTCACCAATGCTAGATGGAGCTCTGCTACTCGCAAACACCACACCCGTGTAGGCTTTCAGATGAGTGTTCATACTTCTGAGCTGTGCCGGTGTCTCAGGATCCGCTGTGGCTCTCAGCTGCCCGGCACAGATTCCAGGGGCTTTTTCCAGGTTTTCTGAGCCACAGAGGACAGGCGATAGGATGGCTGGGTCACATCTCAAGGAGAATCATGGTTATATAGTTCCCTTCTCATCCTGTTTTCCTCCCAGCCTGCCTCCCTCCCTTCCTCCTTCCACTTCAAGGCGTCGCAACCCACAAATGAAATTTATTTACAGTCAAAATACTTATCACATCACGGCCTCTGCAGGGCTCACAAAAATGGGTGCAATATGTACAGATGTAAATTCAGTTCAGGCTTGGGCTTGCACACTCGGGATGAGTCCTGCAGGTCAGATAACGCCCAGGCTGCCATCCCGTGTGCTGAAATCCCAGCTGGCACCACAGGGTACAGCAGGAAGATGTGGTTTGACAGCAATTCAAGGAGGCACTGCTGAAGGTTTGCAGTTTCACAGCCTTTGCACCGGCAGAGCTGCCAAATAAACCACCCCTGGGATGGCCAATCCTTTCAGGGTGTCAACGTTCCAAAAAGGCCAGCTCCAAGAGGACAGGAACATCTTTTCCCTGGCATGCTGTGCTGTGTGGTGACAGCCAGAGGGACAACCCAGGGGACAGCAAAGCCACACAAAGCCTCTGCTGCCGAGGGACATGACAGCTGCTCACTGGTGGATGGTGCAGTGTCCCCCTGACCTGCTGCTTCCCCACAGCTCCTTGGCTTCCATGGGGTCAATCCTGCCTGTGTGAAGCTCCTGCATTTGAAATACCTGCTGAGGGCAAGTGTTTCTTGCAGGTGCCAGTAATTAATAGCAGATGTTTGATGAGGGATGTGTGGAGGCCTGCTATGCCTGGACTTGAGTCCCCATGCCTCTCTACCAGAGCAGGGTCTCCATGTCCCTGTGGCTCGGGGCATCCCAGGAGCCCCTCATCCACCTGGCTGGGCAGCTGGATCCCCTTCACCCTTGGGCCTGTCTCCAGCAGCCCTTGGCTGGGCACACAGGTGTGTTTGTTTACCTGTGCACACGTCCTGTACACTCATCCCTGCAAACAACACCCCCCTCCCCATCCCCTCCGTGCTGCCTGGGGGGCTGTGGGTGTGTAACCCCGAGGGAGGGAGCTAAATGAGGGAGTGCTGATGAGGAACTCATTAATTCTGGTGCCTGTCAGCCTCACAGGGTGATGATAAAGCACTGCATCCTTCTGGAGCAGCGGGAGGTGGCGGGACCGGGAGGGAGCAGCCTGGCCACCCCACAGCCCTCCCCTTGCAGCCAGGCCCCCCACCCTGCACCCCTGTGTCCTGACAGGGAGCTTGCATCCAGTCCCCCTCTTCCCCTGCATCACCCGGGAGGGGTGGGAGCCTTGTGGGGTGGATAACAGTGGGATTGTGCAGGCACTGTGTTCACCACAGCTGCAACCCCGTGGCAGCAGGGTTTGGAGGGGTGTGTGGGCTTGGATGGCACCTGGAACAGGGATGGTGCCCTCCTTTCCAGCCCCTGGAATGATGCCCTCCTTTCCAGGCCCTAAAACAGGGATGACACCCTCCTTTCCAGACCCTGAAATGGGGATGATGCCCTCCTTTCCAACGCCTAGAACAGGAATGATGCCCTTTCCAGCCCCTGGAACAGGGATGACACCCTCTATTCCAACCCCTGGAACAGGGATGATGCACTCCTTTCCAGCCCCTGGAATGGGGATGACACCCTCTATTCCAACCCCTGGAACAGGGATGATGGCCTTCTTTCCAGCCCCTGGAACAGGGATGGTGCCCTTTCCAGCCCTGTGCACACACAGGTGTTTGGCGTGGCCAGCGTGACCGTGTGCCTGTGTGTGCCACTTCCCAGGGCCCCAGCCTGTGTTTCTCTGGCTGCCTGGACACTGACAGGGGCTCTGGTGGTGCCTGGCAGCATTGCTAATGAATTCAGTGCTGCCCTTCACATCAAACAGCCATAGGAGAAGGCATTGCTCGTCCCCATCTTTATTCAATGCACCAAACACGCCACTCCTGGGCCTCACACTCACAACATCTTTTTCACAGCTGCAGCTTCAAAAGGACCAGGGGAGAAGGAGGGGGAGATTGTGTGGGAGGCACGGGGCGTGCTGGGGCTGCTGGTGGTCACCGTGTCCCATCAGGGAGGAGCTGAGACCCCCTGGGCACCCCTCGAGCTCTGCTCCCCCGGGCTGCTGGGACCTGGCTGTCCCCAGCCGTCCTGCAAGGCCGTGTGAGATGCCTCTGACAAGGTCTGGGGCTGGTGGAGCAGAGGGACAGGAGGTGCAAGGGGGTTCTGGCCTGCTCAGAGCTGCCTCTGCCCCCTCCCGTTCTTCCCTGCTCCACTCTCAGCCCAAGCCCCATCCATCTCACAGGGCTGAAACCCAATTACCATCCCGGGGAGGGGGTGGTGCAGCGGCAGAGATGTCCATTAGCCTCGAGGATGGAGATGGAGCGATAGGAGCTCTAATGGCCTCCCCAGGACTCTGATGACAGGCTGCCTGCCCCAGCTGCAGCGGCCCCTGCCCGCACTGGGGTGACACAGAGCCGTTCAGTCCCGGTCTGCAGCCTGTGACAGGAATCTCGATGCGGATTTGGAGCCCTGTGCATGCACACGTGTGCCTTGTGTGGGCTTGCACGATTTAAAGCCACTCCAACACCCACAGGAACTGCCCCAGGGGCGGCCCAGCCGTCTGACTGTAAAGCAGCCCAGAGCTGCTCCCTCCTCACTCTCACTCGTCCCACTGGAAGAAGGATATTTGGCGGTGGAGCCTGCTGTGCTCTGAAGTTTAATTAACCCCGTCTCCCCCCTGAACAGGCTTCCCTTCCTCTGCTCAAATGCCACAAATGATCCTTTGCAGATGCTAATCTGCAGAAGGGAAAAAAAAAAAAAAAGAAGAAAAAAAATTTCCACATTTAATTGCAGAACATAAAGATATTACAGGGTCATTAAAACACCATGAATATGGAAATTAAATCCACAGGCATCCATGCAGATAATGGCGGGGAAAAGGGAGTTGCAGGTGAAGCTGAAAGGTGGAAAGGTGGCAAGGTCAGCTCCATCTGAATACATCATTAACCCCCTGCTCCAGGCGATCTCCAGTGGTCAGGGGGGTGTCTCAGGGGTCTCAGCTGTGCTGGCTTCACCCCGCGGGACCCGCAGCCGGGGGAGGGTGATGCTGCCCCGGGCAGAGGCCAGATGCTGAGGGTTGGCCCTTGCTGTGGGGGTTTTGGGGATCAGCCTCTGCCTGCAGCTGCAGGAGCCTCCAAAGATGACTCAAATCCCTGCCAAACCTGGTCTGTGACTCGGACCGTGGGACCCGACAGCCCAGGGAGGGATGCTGAGATGATTTTGCTCTTCAGGGACTCCTTCCCACCCAGCTGTGGAGCCAGGCTCAGCCCCCTGCGTGCCTCATTACTGGGTTGATCCCAACACCCTGTCTCCCCTCCGCCCCGGCTCCCTCCTGCTGCTCACGCTGCCGGCTTGACACTGACGTGAGCTGCTAAGTGGAAAAAATTAATAGGGGCCTCATTAATTGGAGCTGAGCCACCAGGAAAGAGAGAGTCACAGGCCAGGGTGGCTCTGACACCCGGCTGCAGGCGGGTGATGGGTGTGATGGTGTGGCAGGGACAGTGGGCAGGGTGGCAGGGGCCACAGCCATCGGGGCTTGGGGCCTGCTTGCCATGCCCAGGGTGCTGCTTCTGTCCTTGCAGCCTTTGGGACGTCCCCAAGGAGCTCCAGCCCCTGGCATTGGTGTCCTGCCAGCTGCCCGATGGGACAGCATGGGTGAGGAGGGCGTGGTGCTGCTGGGACACCTCTGGATGCCCGGGACCCTGCAGACCCCCACACAGCGCTGCGGTGCTGTTGTGCCGAGCTGCCAGAACCCCCCTGCTCTCCCAGCAGCAGCTTTTGCCTCCGGGGAGAGCATGAGGAGGAGAAAAGCAGATTAGAGTTATCGCTGCATCTCCTCGCTGAGCTGAGAGCTAAATGTCAGATCACATCTGACACAGCCCCGAAGGGGGGGGCGAGGAGTCCCGGCACATCCCTCACCTCGGGGGGCACCTCTGGGGGCACGGGCAGGGGGCTGGCAGCCGGACCAGCCTTGCCCCAGGAGCAGAGGGGGGAGATGGCTGACTCGGGGTCCCGCTGCCTCGCCTGGCTGGCAGAATCCCAACCGCAGCCCCAGAAACTTTCCTCCTCCGGTTCCCATGGAAACGAGGAATTTTCTTCTCCCCAAAGTTGAGCTCCGTGCCTGCGCTCTCCGCCCAAGTCGAGCCCCTTCGCCGGAGCCCCGCGGGACGATGGTTTGGTGGGAGCTGCTGGTCCTGCCTCGGCCGGGCCTCGGCCGTGCCTGCGGAGCCAGAGCCCGGCTGTGGAGCTGGGGCAGCCCAGCCCTGCCCGGGCTGGTCCTGTGCCAGACCAGGGTGTCCTGACAGGGGGAGAGGAGCCGAGGAGGAGGATCGTCACCTGCTCAGCACACTCTGTCATCTCCACAGCGCACACAGAGAAAATGAGCAGCCTGCTGGGAAAATAGCCCGGCAGGGTGAGCAGAGAGGCCTCGCTCCATCCCCAGCCTTGGTGCAGCGGGAGCCCCTGGGACTGATTGATGGCCACGCAGCGGGAGCCGGCCCCGCTCTGGGCTCCGGCTGGGAAGGACACTTGGGGCGTGAATTGAGATCGTCCATCGGCAATCAGAGGGTTTCAGCGCTCCGCTCACCTCTGGCAGGATGAGGACAGCCTGACGTCTGCTCTGATGAAAGGAAAAGCTTTTCCCCATCCATCAGTCCTGTGGGCTGGCGGGAGCGGGCATCGTGCACCAGCTCTGGGGCCACTGAATTCCTGAGGGCTGAGCCGCGGGAGCTTTTCCGTGGGATAAACGTGGAGGAGTCAGATTTAGACAACAATGACTAAAACTGAGCTCCAGTAAAAATTAACTCCGAAGAGGGGAATGTTCCAGGCGCTGCCATTTGCTGTCAGTAAAAATAAACTGCAGGTTAAACACGGCCTTTTCTCCCTGGGTGCTCAGGTGCCAGATCAGGGAGCTTCCTCCCGCTGAAATGGTTAAAATCAAAATCACCGAGGGCCAGCTCTGCCCTGCCCTGCTCAGCATCATCCCCGGGGCTGAGATGGGGTTTTAATACTCAGGGGTGCATCAGGGCTGGGATCACCTTGTTAGGACAGTGTTTGGGGTCCAGTGAGCACCTGCTCCACATCCAGGACCTGGAGGGAGCTGGAAACATCAGGTGGTTTTCAAGGCTTGCTGGACACCTGCAGGGCCCATCCCTGCACCAGCAGCACCTCCCAGCCACACAGCCCCCTCCCAGGGCTGGCTCCTTCCCTCCGCCTGCCATTCTCACTGGGGTTTTAATTAGTGCTCCTCTGTATATTCAGCAAGCAGGAGCCCGGAATGGAAATGTACAGGTGTCCCCTTGATCCAGTTTCCATGGTTGCCGCATCGAGGTGGGGGCTACATCTCTTTTTTTTTATATTTAATAATTTTATTACACTGGCTTCAATCCACTGGTGAAGAAGGGAAGGGGGGAGAATGTGGGGGAATAAAAAATGCTGGATGAAAAGGCCATGTTCCCTTGGCTGGGCTTATTTGCTGTCATTCTTTTTCTCTTATTAGCAAGCTCTGTTTTCCAAGATGCTCAAAGTCCAAGAGCTCACTAATGAGATCCCAGCTCTCACTGGTGTGGGGGGAACAGCCCAGGGAGCCGTGCTGGAGCCACACAAATGTCTGTGGGGCCACCCCAGGGACCAAGGGAGAGGAGCAGGATGGTGCTGAGCAGGGTGGGCACCAGGAACACCACTGAGCTGTGCTGACATGCCCTCAAACCTGTCCCCATCCCCATGTGCCTGTTCTCACCCTCACTCCCCTGCCTGTGGGATTGTCCCTGGCATCCCTCACCAGCACAGCAAAGCTTCCCTGGCCTCGGCCCACAAAGGGACCCTGGCCACCCCCAGGCAGCTCTTGGGGACACTGCACAGCCTGGCCCTGTGCACGAGGAAAGCCCAGGGAGTTCCAGGCAGATTCCTACAGCCCTCTGAGGGAATTTGGCTCCTGTTCAGAGACTCTCAGCACCACAATCTCTCCATCCTGCCTCATCCTCACCCAGTGTGGTGGCACTTGGTGAGAGTGGTGGCTGCTCTGGGTGCCAGCACCAGGAACTCCCATCCTTTCCTCTCACCAAATCAGTTTCAATCTTCTCTGGTGCGACCAGTGCAGTGTGTGAACGTGCCCATCTGTCACCACCGGATTTTTTAGCCCGGACCCCGCCCGTGAAAGCAGGCAAAATCTTCTCTGTTTACCCGGAGCTCAGGATGGGTTTCAGTTTTTGTGCGACGGGCGTTAAAAATAACACAGAAACGGCATGGGCCCAGGAAAAATCCTCTCTCCTTGCACTGCCCTGTGCGGCTCGGCTTGCCAAGTAGGAAGAAATCCCCTTTCCTCCTCCTGGCAACGTCCCGCACTGTGGCAGGCAAACACACACGCCGAGCCACGGACCTATTAGTCACCAGTAAATGTTCTTTTCTCTCCCGATTTGTTTCCCTTTAAGCTTGATGTTTTCCTCTCCTGCTGCCCGGGCCTCGTTAGGCTGTAATTAAAGCCAGGAATCAAAGCGGCATGGTGCAATTAAAACTCGGGGCGGGACGCGGGGTGCCCCGGGGAAGCCGGCAGCCGGCAATGGGCTCTGCTCACGCACAGCCCTGTCCCCTGCGCGGCCCCGGGGAGCGGTGACAGTGCCAGGAGGCAGGACAAGCGCAGGCTGAGCCCAGCCGAGCTCCGCTGTAAAAATCTTCTGTCGTTTACAGCGTCACCAGCTCTGGCACCTGGAGGATGAGCTGAGATGCATCCACTCCTGAAATAAGATGAATTTTCCAGGCTGTGAGTGTTGTAAACACACGGAGCAGCTCAGAGTGGGGAAAAGATACTGGTGCCTCTCCACTGAGATTAAATCTCTGTCTTGCCAGGGCAGGGCTGTGCCCATCCCTGCACAGGATCCTCCAATCCCCACAGCCAAGGGGACACGCTGACCCCTGCTCACTGCAGCCTTCCCTGTGGTTTTCCTTGGGGACAGTCCTGAGGATGTGGCCCTCAATCCCAGAACCTGGAGCCACCCTGCTGGCTCATGTCCCTGTGCCAGGGAACAACTCAGGGAATGGTCAGGCCATTGGTGTCCAGCTCCTGGCCAGGGACAAGTGGGCTGGATGGAGCCCAGGACATAGGCCCGGGGCACTGCCCAAGCAGGAGCATTGTCAGTGCCCACTGAGCCGTGGCAGTGGCCAGTGAGCCAATGGGCAGTGCCTGGACACAGCATGGAAAGGTCACACCACCAGCGTGCCAAGCCCATTGGGCAGTGCAGGACACAACCAGCAGCTCCACCAGCACCCAAACCACTGCCACAGCAGCTGAGAACCAGAGCTGGTGCCCACATGGGAAGTGCTGGAGAGGGGGAGTTGCTTCCAGAGCAAGGCTGAGACCACCAGAGAGAGATCCCCTGCACTCATCTGTGCCAGAAACACCAGCACCCCATTGTAGCTCGTCTCCCCACTGCTGGGGCCTGGCCCAACAGCCGCCCCACGCGGAGGCTCCCCCAGCTTTGGAAATAGATAGTAACAAGTGAGTGCAGGCAGCAGAAGTAGCAAAGCATATGGTAGGTGTTGGAGTTTATTCCTGTCGGTGAGTGTCAGCAGCGACAGACGGCTGGGGGTGGCGAAGCGAGAGGTTTTGGTGGGCGCCCGTGCAACACCACCCCACGGACTCCACAGCTGCCACCAGGGTGGGGACCCTGCCACCCCCTGCCGTGTGCCACCGGCGGGGCAGCCGGCGCTGCGATGCTCTCCTGGCGCTCAGGAATGCAGCTCGGGGCTGTTTGAGCCCCTCCCTGCGCCTCAGGGATGTTTGGTGCCGGTGCTGCCCGGGGCACCCCTAAACTCCCCACAAAACCACGACACGTTTGGCCGCTTCCAGACAAGCCTGTGAGCCCCATCTATTCCAGCTGAAGGTCACCCGCCCGATCTGGAGGAATATCTGGGGGAATCAATGGCTGCTCTCTGCTCCCAGCTGCTGCTCTGCAGCCACAGCTGCTCCCGGGGTCTGCCACCACTGCCCGTTCAGCCCGGCCTGGCCCTGTGGCACTTGGGGCTCCCATGGAATTGCCCCGGTGGCCAGACCCGCTCTCGCCACCCGCCGCCTCTGCTGGGAGCTGGGGTGGGCAGGTAGCCAGGGCAGTGGGAGGGAACAGATTGTCCGCAAAAAAGCGCGTCAGTTCCCAACCGGCAGCTCGGAGCAGGATCTCCTGCGGGTTTATACCTTGTTTGTCTGAGCCTGCTCAGAGGGTCTGGGGCTGTTTAAGGACTCTTTGCCAGTGTCCTTGCAGCAGCATGGTGATGTGGGGCTGGGAAAGGTGAGCCCCCACCTCGGCAGAGGCTGCCAGCAGGACTGGGGAGCTCCTGGTGCTCGGTGGTTTGGGCACTGCTATGGCTTTGGTCACCTTGGGGTCACCATCCTGCCCAGACTGAGCAAGGAACAGGCCTGGCAAGCGCTGGAGCCAGCACACATCCTCCCCTGGCACAGGTGAAACAAACACTCGCCGAGCAGCAGCTCACCTGCGGCTCCTGCCCCTGCTAATTGCAGTGTTCTCACTTCACACCGATGTGCTTGATAAGATTAGCAATTACAGAAACCTCATACGACAATTGGTCTGGGTCAGGAGCCGTGTGAGGGAAATTGGACGGAAGTGCAAATGGGAATTAATTATAACCTGGCAGTGCACGGGTTGGAGGGTTTGAATCTATATTTCTGTGTATTTCTCAGCGCAGCCTCTGGCTCTGCCAAAGGTGTGAAGGGTGCCAAGGGCTTCACCACAGCAAAGACGTGCTCACTGCTGTCCAGGCCATCACAGGGCTCGGACAGGGGATGTCACAGGACGGGCCCTCGGCTGGGATCCCAGTGTCGCCCTGGCATGGACCAGTGTGGCCGCGGCATTGCAGGAGATCCCTGCCCTTCCTGCTCTCCGCCTGGCAGCTGCCGTTGTTATCTCCATTGCCATGGCAATGCCAGCCCGGCTCCCACGGCGTGTCCGCCTGTGTCTCCGCCAGGCAGACGGTCCCACGCCGGGCTGGAGCCCCTCTCCCACCACAGCCCACACAGCTGAACGGTCACAGCACGGCCAGGGGGGTTAACACAACCCCAAAACGCTGTGGGGATGGAGATTGACGTGTCCCCTCACCCAAGAGGTGAGGTCTGGATGGGAAGCAGGGAGAGAAGGAGAGTCTGCACCTGGAACATCTCCCAGCCCTGCCCTGCTCTGTGCAGCCAGGTGCTCTCCAGCACAGCAGGACCCTGTGCCCCACAGGCACCCCGAGCTCAGCCACAGCCCCCCTGTGCTGGTACCAGCCCGTGGCCCCAAAGTCCTATCGATCAGCATCCCGCTGCACTGATATTGAAGGGTTTGCCAGCAGCTGCTGGTGCTTAACAAATCCTCCTATCTGCTTATTTATGGCATTTCCCCCCTCCCACCTGGGCCTTCTTGATGCTTTGGGAATTTTGCAAACATTTTAAAGGCAGCATTTCAAAGTCCACCAGGCAGCTAGCGAGAAGCAGGTCACTGGAAAGGGTGAGGAAAGGCAGGAAAGATCATCCACCCTGCAAGGCAGCTGCTGCTCTCACCCTCATCCATCCTTGCCTGCTCCCTGCACTCTCCCACTGCAGTTCCTCGTGTTCTGTACACCCACCATGGCCACAGCTCCAAGACTGGATCCAGGGACTTGAATTAATGGTGAGGAAGAGTCCAAAGTGGAGCTTCCCATCTGCTGGTTGCCTTTTCCTGGATATGGAGGCAAGATCTGGGCCCAGGTCCCTGTTGGATTTCCAGCATCAAAGCAGGAGAGCAAAGTGCAAATGGAAAAGCAGAACAGAGGGAGTGTGTGCTGGGGCTGACGGTGCTGGGCAGCGCTGCCTGCCCCAGGTACACCCTGGCAGCTGCTGCCACCGTGCTGCATTTCAACAGAGTGCCGAGAGCGGGCTGACGAGGAGCTGGAGGTCATCTCTGTTCCCGGCGGGTTTTTGGGACCCCAGCCCGGGGGTTTCCGTGTCCCCTGGGGGAGCACAGACTGCTGGGTGCCGGGCGGTGACGCTGGGGTGTCACTCTCCACTGATGTGACTCTTCCCTGATGCGGCTACAAGAGACTGTGAGATTCAATTAAGTTCTGTTTTTTCCTCCCAGTAACAGTGTGAGTCTCTCCTCTCCCCTTTAAGGCAGACACGCTGCCATGGAAGACAAATGCTTGCAATAAAGCGCTGGAGCGCGGTGCCGGGGGAGGCCGATGCTCCCTGCAGCCGGCACTGCCCGGATCGCCTTCCCCGCGCCTCTGCACGGCCGGTCCCGCACCAGCCGGGCCGGGCCAGGTGCCAGAACCGGGTGGGGGAGTCGCCACGGGGACCCGGCTGGCCCCGGCGCAGGACCCGCAGGACCCTGTTCCCCGCTCAGAGCCCGCCCCCCCCCCCCCCCCCCCGCCACCGGCCGAGCGTTGCCAGGCAACGGGAAGATGCTTTTCTGACCGAAACGGGAAATCGGCAGCCGGAGCTGGGGATGGGGGGAGGGAAATGGCTGGGCTGGGGCTGCCCGCGGGGCCACAGGAGGCTCCCCCAGCCTCAACAGCACCCAAAAAATGCAGAGAGGAGAGCAGCACTGCTCAGCCAACACTGCCAAGGACCCCCGATCAGTGCCAAGGACGGCACTGGGACCCCCAGCCTGGCCGGAGAATGGGGCAGGGACAGGGTGACCCCCAGCAGGGACACTCCTGGTGGCCTCCTCACTGCTGAGCCCTCTCGGGAGCCTTGGCCCTGCCGAACATCCTGGATGAGATTGAACCCTTAATTTGCCCTCTCCCTCCCTCCCTCGCCAGCCATAACGCCGTGGCTAAATGAGCTCCAGGCAATTTTCTCAGAAGTTGAGTCCTCACGCTGCGGGAACACAGGGCTAAAAATAGCCGAGCCCAGTGTGTGCCTCTCGTCCAGGTGAGCCTCACTCCGGAGATCAGGGCTCCTCCACATCCAGCTGCCTCCCCTGCTCTGCCTCAGTTTCCTGCACAGATTGGGCCACCCAAATGTGCACCAGAGCTGTGGCAGCCTCAGGACCCCTGGCCAGAGGAATCCCTGTGCAGGGGAAATCTCCCAGGGCTCAGACATCACTTGGTGTGCACAGAGATGGGCAGAGCTGTCCTTGGGCTCAGAATTTCACCAGACTGTGCTTTACCTGGGCATCCCCTGACCTGAGGGTCTGTATTGTGCAGTGGGAATGTATCACCCTCTTCCCCACCAGCAGCTCCCAGTTCAGACTCTCCTCTCAGCATGACCAGCCCCTCCCAGGTCCAGTGAGGCAGACGAATTTCCTTCCCACGGTGACTCAATTACAAATTCAGAGTTAAATCTTCCCCCACAAGATACCCCTCTCCACCCCTCTGGCTGCTTCCAGCTCTTCAAATGTTGAACACTTTCCAGGGATTTTCGTGTGCTCAGGCTGACCCCATCCACTCTAGTTCAGACTAACTTAATCAGCCTCGTTTTGTTACTAACTGCTACAGCTTTGGACCTCTAGAAAAAGCACGACTTAAATTATTAGCACCTACCAAGCTGCTTTCACCACCCCTGTGGGGGCCAGAGGTGAGAGAACAGATCTGTTCCCACCCAGCCTCAATAGCTACCAAAAATGACAAATTATCACAATTGTGGAAATTAGAAAAATGGCATTTAGGTAACAGGCAAATACTCCTCTTTTCTTCAGCAGCATCTGGCTAGGAACAGATTTGGAAGTGGCAGGTGGGGAGAATAGAAAGCAACCTGAATGCTGTCAGCTGGGTGGGGGGGCCTGGGAGTGGTGAGAACAAAACCATCCCCCTTTTCTTCATCACCAGTGCTGAGAAGGGCTGCAGGGGTCAGGCTGGGGGAGCAGGTGAGGAGGAGGAAGGACACCCACAGAGTGTGGGAAGGGGCTGGCAATGCCACAGCTCAGCACAGCCCTGAATCCCCCTCGAGCAGGAACAGCATTTCCCCATGTACCCACCTCTCCCCAGGAGATCCATTCCCACCCCACCCCAGGGCTGGTCAGCAGCACCAGGGGAAGAGCTTCAGGAGCACCTGGAAGGCTGTATGGAAAAGGGAACAGCACCCAGAAGAGCAGCACTGCCCCGTGTCTGGACAGTCCTGAGGTTCCAACTCTGCTTCCCCACACCGGGAGCCTTCAAGGATAATGCTAGGAAATATCTCGGGGAAAGCAGGAGCCAGGCCCACGACTGCATTTGTTTTACAAATTACTTTATTGCACTAAAAAGAGGAAATCATCTGTAAACAAACATTCCATTCAGGTATTAATATATTTTTCACTCCAAAAATACATCATTAAATCCAGCCACAGAAATATCAAAGCAGGAACAATAGAAAATAGCTCCAGCAGCAGAGACCCATCCAAGCAACAGCTCTGGCTCCCCCACCAGCAGCCCAGCAGAGAGCAGGGCTCACAGCAGCTCATCCTGGGGCTCACTGCATGGTCACACACCCAACTCCAGCATGACAGCCCTGGGACAGGCTGGGGTGGGGCAGGACAAGAGCCCCCAGGCCCTTGGGTCTCCCTCTGGGGTCAGCCTCAATCCGAGGAGCAGCCTGGGGTCCTGCTCTCAGCATCCTCCTCCCCCAAACCCAAAGGCACACAGTCCTGCTGCAGGGGATGTGTCACCCCTCAAACCTCTCAGAGCACCAAAGTCTTCATCCCAGCTCCCATTCCTCCTCTTCTTGCAGCCTCTGCCCCCTGCCCCAGCAGCACCCAGGTCCCCCCAGCCCCTCGCAGGCACAACACCCCAGGGAGCACAGGGTGCTGGTGGGGTGTGCAGGGGCTGTCAGGCAGCAGCCAGCTGGGCAGGATCCCCTTCCCATCCCAGACCTCCTCAGGGGCAGGATGTTCACCCCACACCCCAGGATGTGACACTTCTCCCTATCCCCCCCTCCCCAGAGCCTTCATCTGCCCCCAGGATGAGCCTGGCACTTGGGGGGCCAGGGACCATCCCTTGTGCTGGCTCCTGGGAGAGCACAGGGAAGCCTCAGGTGGGAAACTCCCTGTGAAGGATGGACTTGTCAGCTCCTTATGTCCTGCATGGTTTGTTTTCAACCACAAGCTCGACAAACAGCCACGATCACCCTGAATCCCCTGGACATGCAAACACGGCGCGATCAGAACTACGCCTTGTGTACCTGGAACATATTTACAGACACAAGTAAAACGCTGCGAAAGATCAGCCTCAGATATAAATAGCCAACACTGAGATCTGCCATCTGCTGCAAAAGGACAAGGAAGGAACATCGACTGCCACCACAGAGGTTAACACAGAGAGGACACATGTGTGCGTGTGTGTCCACGCGTGCTGCAACAGGCGGGGACGGGAGCGCTGCAAATCCTGCTCCCTGCACGGAAACATGCAGAGCCCGACACAATGGGTGACACCACACCAAACAACAACACAGCGTGTTTGACCCACCCGCAGAAACGCCCCGCCAGCATCCTCCCCATCCCCACTGTCCCCAGCCAGTCAGCCGGGATGACAGGGTGGGATGGGAAGGGCTGGGAGCACCTCACTCCTTCCCCAAAGGGAAACTGAAAGCCAGGCCAGTCACTTTGGGAAGCCAGATCCCTCTGGGCACAGGAGCTTGGTGATCCCACTGGGCACAGGAGCTTGGTGGCCCCACAGGACACATCTGCTGCCCACTGGGTGCAGCCACTTGAAAGATCCTCAGCCAGAGGAACTGATCCTCAGTTCTGGAGCCTCAGCCTGCCCCCCTGCCCAGCCTCACCTGAGATGGCCCCAGCACTCAGGGAGGGCTACTCCTGTCACCTCAGCTTTTGTCAGCAAGCAGATCTCCTGGGACACTGCCTGGACCATCTGTGTGCCCAGAGCAAGGGGTGCCAGCCCCCAGCATCTCCCTCCCATGGGCAGGGGAGAGGCACAGGCAGCCTTGTGGATTTGAGCAAATCAAAGCCCCCAAAGCTCCATGAGCAGTTTCCCACTGGGGGTCAGCAGTGGGGACAGTGCTGGGGTGGGCAGGGAGGGCAGCCCGGGAGGCTGCAGGTGTCAGACCAAGCCAACCTTGCAGCCTCACAGGGCTGGGACGAGTCCAGGAAAGGCTCAAAAGCCACAAACCTGACTCATCTCCCAGGGTGACTGCCCTTGGCCCACTCTCAGGTCACCTCTGCAGTATTTTCGTTGCAGTTTCCAAGATCAGAAACTTGTCTTTTAAATTAAAGCTGTCACCCGACTACAGGTGCTGGGGCTTTGGGAGGTGGCTGTAAGTGCTACAGAGATTTACCCACCTCCAACCTGCAGCTGGAGACCACAGGCACAGGGAAGGAAGAGTCCAACAGGTGCTTCCATCCTTCCTGGTGGGGAGTGGGCTGGAGGCTCCCCACTTTGTGCTGGGCTCCAGGAGGTGCAGCCCCGGGGCAGGACCAGGGAGGGAGCAGCGGCAGAGGCTGTGGCTGCCAGCTGGTGTTGGCAGAGCCCCACAGCAGCACCATTCCTGGGGACCCCCACACTCTGCCACGACCCCGGCCCTCCTCAGGAGGCCCTTCCAAACCCTCCTCCAGCGGGGCTGGGGGACAGGGCCGGCCTCCCTGCTCGCCCCGGCCCCACAGGTGGGAGGGCTCCCTCCGGGGCTGGTAGCAGGTACCTACAGGCAGGACAGGAGGGACGTGAGTGGCAGCTCCTTCTCCCCCAGCAGCGTGTCCCGCTTAAGGCTGCTGCCCTTGTTGACCACCTTGACCTTCAGGGACATCTTCCTGGCGTGGCCGGGGCCCAGCCCATCGAAGAAGAAGTCCTCATTGAAGACAGGATTGCGGCTGTTCTTGACGATGGTGCTGCGCTGCTTCTGCAGCTTCCCCGGGTTGAGGCACAGCGAGACGCAGCAGTTGATGCTGCGCACGTCGACGAGGGCATCGTAGAGGTCCTCGGCCGAGACCAGGCGCACACGCAGCCGGGCGTTGGAGGGGTCGTACTCGGCAGCCAGGCGAAGGCTCCCGCCCCGGCTCAGCCTCAGGCTGTGCTCCCGGTCACGGCCGGCGGGCAGGTCCAGGGGCAGCAGGGCGGTGGGGGGCTGTGTCCCCGCAGGGGCGCTCCTGGCTCGGCGCTGGGCGCTGGGGCTGGTGTCAGCAGAGCTGTCGTCGGTGGACAGGGAGCTGTTACGGGCCACCGAGTGCTTCAGCTTGATCACCTTGGACTGGCTCTCTTGGCTGAAGAGCTTGAGCAGGGACACGGAGCGGGAGAGCAGCGGGGAGCCGAAGGGTGAGGACTCAGCCGAGGAGCACGTGTCGCTCTCGCCGCCGCTGAAGTAACGCCCGGGGTGCATCAGGGCTGCGCCCAGGTCCGCGGGCGTCCGGCGGCCGCTCTCGCCGTTCAGCTTGGCTTTGCGCTGGGCGCCGGGCGAGGTGACGGGCGAGGGGCAGAGGCTGCTGTGCTCGCTGTGGAACAGGGACTCTTTGCGCCGGGTGTGGGGGCTCTCCATCAGCGTGGCGAAGCCGTAGGAGGTCTGAGCCTTGGGCACGTAGGGCAGCGACATGGCCGTCTGTGCCTGCGGGTCCGCGTTGGTGCCGCAGCTCCCCTCGCTCCAGTCCTCGGCGGTCTCGATCTGGATGATGTGCCGCCCGGCGGTCCGGGAGCGGGACCGGGAGCGGCCGGACGGGCGGGGGCTGCGCGGGGGTTTGCGCCCGGCCAGGTCCTGCTCCGAGACCGAGGCACCCAGAGCGGCCCCTGCGGGGACCTCGGAGCCCTCGGCCTCGGCGGGGGCCGCGCTCAGCTTGGGCGGGATGAAAAAGTCAGGGATCTTGTCGGGGGTGAGGACGTTGCTGTAGCGGGACCCGCGCGAGGACTCCTCTGTCCCCGCTCCCCGGGCCCCGCCGTTCTCCGCCACCCCCCGCAGCCGCTCCAGGAGCCACATGTTGCTGCCCCGAGTGGGGCTGGAGGAGACCCGAGGGGCAGCGCTATCGCGGGGGCCGGGCACCGGCAGGAGCGGGACAAAGCTGGGAGCCCCGGGAGCGACCAGCGGCACCGAGAGAGCCGGACCCGGCAGCCCAGGGGGGACGGGACAAGGACGGGAGGGAAGTGGCCGCGCCGGGGGACGCGGGGACCCGCCAGCCCGGGGACAGCGCGGAGGAACCGGCCGCGGGGAGCGGGGATGGGGGACCCGGGGGACGGGACCCGGCGGCGCCCGGGGATGCGATGGGACGGGGCAGACGCGACGCGACGCCTGGACCGACGGACCGACCGACGGAGCGACCGACCGGCGCCGCCGCCAGCGGGACGTTGCCGGGAGCCGCCGCACCTGGAGCGGAGCCGCCGCCGCCACCGCAGCCCGGGCGGGGCGGGCGCGGACGCGCTTTTATACGGCGGCGGTGGCGGCGGCGGCTCCGCTCCTCGTCCGCGCCGCCGCCGTAATCCTCCGAGCGCGGCGCACACACATTTCTGCGCTTGGCGGACCGGGGCTGGAACCGGGACCGGGCCCGGGACCCGGAGCGAGCGGGACCGGGAGTGGCACCGAGAGGCCCCGGGGGGCTGATGCTCGGGAGGTGCAGGAACCTGAGCCCGGGACACCCCGCCGTGTTCCCGCGGGAGTGCCGGGTTTGGGATGGGGCAGGAGTGGAATCGGGGCGGCAGCAGCTCCATTCCAACCCTCCCCGCCGGGATCAGCCGCTCCCCACTCCCACCTCTGGATCTCAAAGCCCTGAATGAAGCCAGCAGCCTCTCGGGGCTGCTGAGGAGTTGCCTCATCAAGTGGTTTAATATCGCTCTGGAGGAGCTCGGGGGGCAGTGCCACATGTCACTCTGCCCCATGTCACACACCCCACCAGCCCCTGCAGGGATGAGGTGGTGGCCGGGGACACCGGGACAAAACGTCAGGAGGTTCACGGAGCATCACTGCAAACCCCGGTGTTGGGGGGTCGGGAGATTCAATCCAGTGATCAGGCCCAGCCCCGATCCCCGGGGGATTTCCAGCCTTGGGGACAGGGATGCACTGAGAGGGACAGAGGCACAAAAGGGTCAAGCGGCTGTTCCTTGCCGCTGCTGCCCTGCGGGAAGCACCATCATTCCGCAGCAGCGCAGGGCTGGGAATGACGGCCGGGAGGAGCAGCCCGGTGTGCTGAGCGCCTTCCGCGGGGGGCCTCGGCTCCCTCTGCGTTCGCACTTGGAGCTGGTAAAAAGAGGCGCCCGGCCTCGCCCATCCAGGCCGAGGGCTGGGATGTCTCAGGGACAGCAGTGGGGAGGGGACAGTGGTGTCCTGGTTCACCCTGCAGGATGCTGAGCCGGGTCCCGCAGAGATGAGAGGGCAGATGGAGCCCGGGGGAGCAGGACGGGGCTCACGGAAGGGGAAGCTGGTGAACAAAAGGCCCATGTTTGCTTTTCCTCCACCCTACGAAACTGCGGGTAAACAAGGTGCAGAAATGGTTGAGTTCCCTTGAGATAACAAAGGGCGCTGGGGCCGGGCCAGCTCTGTCCCCGCGGCTCGGGGCCGGTGCCTGCAGGGCAGGAGGGGAGCGGGGCCCTGGGAGCTCCGGGCTGCGGACCGGCAGGGCTGGAGGCGCTGGCAGGGGCTGGCAGAGCTGGGGACAGAGCTGGTGGAGCCGGCAGTGTGCTACCACCTGCTGGAAGCTGGGAAGGAGGGAGACCTGCTATTGGAAAGGGTTTGTGCAAGGAAACCCTGAATAACCAAACTGGGCGTGTCTGTTGTCTGCACATTTGAGACAGGTGCAGGGACAAATTGGACAGCGAGATCCCCAAGGCCCTGGGAGAGCAAGGAGGCCACGTCCTCTGCAGCTGCTCTTCTGTGGCTTCCAAACCTTCCCAAAACACCTCAGCCTTCCTGTAACACTGCAGCCCTCCCATCACAGGCGCTGAAGAAGCAGCAGCCCTTCAACCAAGGTCTGGGTTGAGGCACAGAGCGCCCTGCACCCATTGGCACCACACACCAGCCTCGACCAAAGTGGTTTAAGCTCCAAAACAACCGCCCTGCCAGACCTTCATCCCTCCAGGGCAGCATCCCCGGGGCTGCAGGGCGAAGCACCACCAGCAGTGAACTGCACGGGTTTGGTTCTCCAGCAGCAAAAGAAGAAAGTGGGGGCCCTCACTGCCTTTCCCAGGCTCTCTGTTGAGGGAACAGTGCAATTATCTTTGCAGACGCATCACTCCATGACAAAAAATAGCAGCTGAGATGGAAGCACCATGTCCCCGCGGAATCCAGCTATCAATGGAAAATTACGCATTCATTACTGGGCTTTATTTAGGGGCTTATTTTATTCATTGGCTCAGCTGGCACTGGCCAGCCAGGATGCCTTGTCTGGCATAGGCCATTCCCAGCGAGGGGCTGAGGGTGCTGGGGTGACCCTGCTGCCCGAGGTGGGCGCTGGCAGCAGCCCTGGGCACACAGAGCAGAGCTGGGACAGGCCACCAGCAGCCAGGACTGATGCTGCCCACCTGTAACACAGGAGCCACAGCCAGGCCCACCCGTGGCTCTGGCTCTGCTGGCTGCCACATTCACTAGTGGGTCACAGCTTGGCTTGTCCCACTCAGAGCCACCCCAGGGGACCCAGGAGTGGGTGGCCATGTGCTGCTCCAGGTGGAGGCAGGAGGGGAGCTGGCAGCAGGAGCCAGCAGGGCAGGGAGCTGCCAGGTGTGAGGAGGAGAGGCTGTGCAAGGCCAGCCCTGGGTGTTAAAGGCCACTCTGAAGGCAGGAGGACACTGGGTGATCCATGGGGGACACAAGGTGACTGGACAGGATGGGTTGGCCAAGGTGAGACTGGGCAGGAACTGGTGGTGATGGAGACCTGTCCCAGCACCATGCCCAGGGGTAGCATGAACCACCTGTGTTCCTTGCTCATTTCCAGGTTTAATTAGAAATGTATTCCAAACCACAAACCCCTGCCCAGCACCAGACACAGGGCAGGTAACAGGGCCATAAAAACCTGCCAAAGCTCTGAGCTGGCCAGGGAGCCCCCACGGGCCATGGGACATCCTGTGAGGCAGTGCCAACAGCCCTGCCTTGCACCTTCCCACAGTAGCTCCATCCTGGCCCTGGCCTGGGGTGGGCTGCAGGGGCTAGGGGGCACAGGGAGCATCATGTGGCAGCCACTCCTGGGGAGAATCCAGCTGAAAATGGATGTCCCCAACAGGAAAATCCAACAGAGTCCGAGAGATGGTTGTGCCTGGCCCCACGGGCAGAGCTCAGCCAGGGGCTACAGCAATGTCCACCAGCCCCCATTCCAGCGCTGGGGCAAGTGGGGACAGCCCTGCCTGAGATGGCATCAGGCTCCATCCCTCCTGCTGAGGTCACCGAGCAGTTCCCACCCCAACAGCGCTTCACCTGTATGTGTGGAATTAAATGTCTCTGTGTCCAGCTGGGCAGGGCACCCCAGGCAGATGGTGGAGGTAGGCAACAGCCAGGGAGGACCTGCAGGGCCAGGGACCACAAGACCTCGCTGGGAAGGAAAATGGAGAGCCTAACCCTAGACCTCAGAGGCCAGGCACAACTGGAGAAGGGGAGCACAAAGGAACCCGTTTTGCCCTAGGGTGAGTCCAGAGGCAGGGGAGCAGGTCGGGGACTCACGTACCCCCTTGGCATCACTGCTTCCTCTGTACGATCTGGCGGAGGTGCAGCTCGCTCTCTGCCGCCACGATGGGCTGCTCGTTCTGCCGGTGGTGGCTGATGAGGTGGCTGATGCTCTCAAACAGCACGTCCTTGGTCCTCACCTGGGGCCAGGGCACAGTGGTCCTCAACTCAGGAGAGTTGCCTCTCATACAGCACCCAGTTGCAGCACCCTGTGCCTGCCCACACCTGTGTCCCTCATCACCCACCCGTGCCCTGCCCTCAGCCCCGTGCCCTGCCCTCACCACTCCCTCGGGATCCACCAGCAGCAGGTGCTTGGGCTGCCCGCTGTGCATGCCGGTCAGCACGTACTGCCCCGGGTTGGTGAGGCTGTCCCGCACCAGGAAGTCCCCGTCCATCTGCAGGAGCCTCTCAGCATCCCACCGGCTCATCTTGCCGTGGTACCAGGGCTCCCGCCGGAGCTGCTCCTCCGTGGGGGCGATGGGGGCCTTCCGTGTGGGGGGGCTCGGCCACTGGTCCTCAATGGGGGCACTGGTGCCACCCCCTGCAATGCACTCGTGGAGCTTTAGGGCATCCTCAAATGGTCCTGTGGGATCCAGGGGTTGTGGGGTGTTACACATAGGGCATGAGGCAGGGCTGAGCTGTGGTGTGGACAGACCCCAGCTCACAGCCCCCAGTGCACTGCAGGGCACTGCTGTGGGTTCAGCCAGTGCCAGCACCTCCAGGGCTGTGCCGGGTGACCCAGACAGCTGCTGGCACAGCTTGACCACTCCACAGCATGTTCTGCACCATTTCCCCCAGTGCAGTGGCTTACTCATGTCAAAGAGGTCCTTTTTGGGGCTCTCCTCTGCCGCCCCATGAGCCTCTGGCTCCCAGGTGTCCAGGCTCTGTGTGTTCACGTACATGTGCTCCTCGTAGTCCCGTGGCCCCAGGGTGTGGCCGTCTGCCTGCAGGTACCCGTCGCAGGGCTGGCCTGCGAGGACACCGCTGGCCAGGACTGGGCAGAGCCACAGGGACCCCCCCAGCTCATGGCTTCCCCCCACAGCAGTACCCACCCTGGCTCTCCAGGTCCCAGGGTGGCCCCAGATGGCTGCTCAGGTCTCGTCTGGCTGCTAACCCACCCTAGAGGAGGAGACAGTAAGAAGATTGGGGGACCCTTCCTGGGACCCCCGTAGCAAGGCCAGCAGTGGCTCCGAGGGGCTCACCTGGCTGGGGGGAACAGAGCTGGAGGGCTGAGTGCGGATGTGGCCCAGGGCTGTGCTGTGGCGGAGCCGGGAGTCCACCAGGCCCCCCGGGGGGGGCTCCTTCCCAGGGATGCTGTTGTAGTAGTCGTGCTCAGCCGCCTCCTCATCCTCCCCCCAGGCTGACTCCTCTGCAGCCAGCGCCCTGCAGCAGGGATGGGTGAGCTGGGGACACCCTGCCTGGCTCAGGCCATCCCTACACCCTGCAGTGACAGGGGCTCCCAGAGCCACCCTCAGCCAGGGGACACGCCCAGGACAGGGGTGCAGCAGGGCCCCCTGCCCCCCTACCTCTCTGGGGGTACCACCACCTTGGGGGGGCTGTGGAGGTACTGCTTGAAGCGCAGCTCAAAGGCCTGTCCCACCGTGCTGATGACGCTCTGTGCCAGCCCCTCGCAGCACTCCAGGATGTGGCAGGCTGTGGACGGACAGACAGACGGTTTGAGTGTTTCCCCCACACTCCCATCGCTGCAGCAGGACCACCCTGAGCTACCCCTCATGTTCCCCATGACAGATTTCTTCCTCCAGCCTTCACCCCCCAGCACATCCATCCCCACAGAGCTCCCAGGTGTGGAGGCTGGTGTCACCTCTCTGGTTGATGGGATCCTTGGCGACGTAGGCAACATAGTCTGTGGTGTCCTGCAGACAAAGGAGGAGATCAGCACTCATGTCCTGCCACTGTGTGGAGAGCAGGGCTGGAGGTGTCAGGACGAGGGGACAGCTCAGGCCCAGCCCCATGTCCTGACCCAGGCCAGGCCACCCTGTGCTCAGCTCAGCCATAGGCAGCCCCTGTCCCCAGCACCCTGGGTGTGCATGACTCACCATGTCCCCACCGGAGGCGAAGGAGATGGACTGCATGTGGTGGTTGGCGATGATCTGCATGGGGAACAGGGTCCAGGGGGCATTAGTAAAGGGGCCACCAGCTCACAGGCTGGCAGGTAGAGGACTGTGTGCCCAGGAACACTCACCTGGCGTGTGGTGGGGATCATGAGGTTCAGCCCATCAACGGAGATGTTGACAGCGATGCTCATGCCAGCGAAGTGCAGGTTACTCTTGCCCAGGATGGAGAAAAGGGCTTTGTTGGGAGCCTGACAGGGGAGAGGATGGTGGGGGTAATGAAGACCACCAGAACCAGGATTTCTGGAGTGAATGAGGAAAGGGGGGGATGCCCCAAGAGCCTCCAGGCCCACAAATTGAGCAGGCCCCCCTAATGCTCTGTCCCACAGCCTTGGCTTGTCCCAGGGATGGACAAGCTGAGTTGAAACTCACCTTCTTCTTCCAGATGCCCTTCACACCTGGCACTGCCTCGTATAGTCTGTTGATGGCTTCCCTGCAATGGACAGACCCTGGCCTGGTCACTGCTCCAGCCCCCAGCCCTTCCCAGCCGCCCTCCCCTCCCCATTGCCCTGTGGGGTCTGGTGGCCCGAGCCCCCACAGCCCCGGGTGCCGCAGCCTCCCCGCAGCGCTGCCCCACGTCACGGCCCTGGTACGTAATCCCTGCTGGGGCCACCTCCCTTCTCCTCTTTCCACCCATTGATCCGCAGCAGTGCCCTTCGTCTGTGTCCCTGAGCACAGGGTGGGTTCTGCAGGGCACGGCTCCCCCTGACCCCTGTTCCCCTCCCTGCACAGGGCCCTGGGAAGGGGGAGCACCCAGGGCCACCAGGGGCTTGGGGTGGCACTGGGGTGCAGGAGAGTGGGAGGGACTGCAGGGCCGTACCTGGTGACCTGTGTCCGGGTGTTGAAGTCAAGGGACCTCATGGAGCGCAGCACCTCAATGCACCCCATGTACTGCGGGGAAAAGCAGTCAGAGCAGGTGCCACAACAGGGCAGGCAATGGAGGGGAGAGGCCGAGTGTCAGGGGAAGGGCCTTCCACACCAGCTCCAGGGACCAGAGAGCAGCTTTCACCCCCACCCCAAAATACCCCATCACACCCCGTGCTAAGACCCCACAAACTCATCTGTGTGCTACAGCTTGTGATGCCTCGTAGGGCTGACAAGGCTGGAGTCACAAGGTGGGTCCGCGGCCCAACAAGCCCCCGGCCCCATCACGGGAGCTGCGTGTGCCGGGGGCGGCGGCCCCGGTCCCGCCGAGGGGGGAACTCGAGCGAGGGCTGTGCCCGCCGCCGTCGGGAGGAGCGGCCGGACCCGCCGAGCCCCGCACGCTCCTGGGGGTCCCCGCGCCCTCCCGCGTCCCCGGGCACCGGCGGGACTTACCCGGACAATGTAGGAGACGCCGGGCCCCAGCACCCGCTCGTCGGGGTGCAGCCAGCCCTGCGCCGGTTTGCGGATGAAGCTGCCCTTGCGGCTCCACTCGTCCCCGCCGGGCCGGGCCCCCGCCGGCGCCGCCGCCGCCCCCCGCGCCCGCCCCGCGGTGCCCCGCGCCCTCCCGCCGCCCGGCAGAGCGCAGGGCGCGGCGCAGAGCGGCTCGCAGGCGCCCAGGACGGCGGCCAGCCCCGAGGGGGACTCCGCCGCGGCGGGGGCGTCCCGGGCGGCGCCGGCGGGGCCGCGGCCGAGGAAGCCGCTGGAGCCGGGGAACTTCCACTGCGGCATCCGCGGCAGCAGCGCGCAGAAGGTGGTGCCGTGCTCGGGCTCCTCGCCCGCCGCGGGGCACGGCGCGGGGGCCGGCGACGGCATGGGGGCGGTCAGCGGCTCGTCGCGGAAACGGTCATACTTGGGCTCCGGGAGCATGCCCGGGGCCGCGCTCCGCTCCGCTCCGCCGCCGCGCCGGCTCCCACCCCCCGCCCGCTCCCCCGGGGCCGCGCCGCGCTGATGTCATGGTGGGAGCGCTCCCCCGCCCCCCCGCCGGGCCGGACCCGCCGTGCCGGAGCATCCCCGGCCCGCCCCCCGGAGCATCCCCGCCCCCCGGAGCATCCCCGCGCACAGCGGCGTCCGCCCCCCGCCCGGGCTGCCCCCCGTGGGGCCGGAGCCGCCCCCGCTCTGCCCCCCGTCCTGCCCCAAACCCCCCGGTCATCACGGCCTGGGGCTGAGCCACAGCCCGCGGGGCTGGCGAGTTCCCGGCTCTGCCGCCAGCGCTGGGGGTGAGGGGTTGGGGTAACGGGCAGGGCAGGGCCATGGCCCCCCCCCAGAGCCACCACAGGGCCCCGGCACCGCTCGCGTTTGGCGTTCGCTGGAGCGAAAGCGGCCAACAGCCCCCGGCGCTGCCCTCGCCCACCACAGGGACATTTTCTGCTCTCTCCATTCTGCGTTCCCGGGAAGCGATGCGGGAGCCCGGGGCCGGCCGGGGAGGCGGGGGAGGGCTTGGCCAGGCTTCGATGCGCAGGCGGCTGCCCTGTTTCTGTGCCTCCCAGCCCACTGGTCTCTTTTGCTCTGATTTCATCTGCCTCCAAAGCCAGATCTGAGTCCCGCTTTGTTTATATCTGTCTGGAGGGCTCAGGCAGTAAAAAAGCACAAACATTTTCTTGTTTTTCTGCTTGTAACTGCAGCAACCAGGGGGGAAAAAATCCCACAAAACCATTAAAGGGACTTTCTGACCTCAATCGAGCAATTCGCCCTTGCTCCTGCCCCGGGGCTGTGGCGTTTTTCGAGCGGTTCAGAGGATCCTGCCTGGCTGGGCCCAGAAGGGCGAGGAAACCCAGAGCAGCCCCAGGGCAGCTCTGCTGTGCTGGAACCCGGGAACCCTCACCTTTCCCCAGCCCTGCATCCCCTCCATTGCCAAAGGGGTCTCAGTGTCGGGGCTCCATCCCCGCAGCATCACAGGCTCCTTTCAGCGCTTGTTTTCAGCTTCCAGAGGAGCTTCCTTGGGTCGATCTTTGGTCCAACACCCCCTGCCTTTGCAGCAAACGGCACAAACAAACCCGGAGCCTCCCCGGGGGCCCCCTTTGTCTCTGCTCCTCACTGTCTCCTGCTCCCTGGCAGGTGATGGGGTGAGAGCCAGTAATTGCTCTAAGTGCGATCAATAAATCAAGGTAATAGAATTACATCTGCTGTTGCCATGTTGGGAGCCGCTTCTCTGCTCTCTGATCTCTCTCCTTGGTTTTGTTTTTAAGCCTCGGCAGAGCACTGGAACAAATCAGGCTTCTCTATGTTCTTACAGGCGGCTGCAGGAGGGTCCGTGGGGGACTCAGGTCCCTCCCCAGCCTTGGGGGGGTTGAGGACACACGTTCCCGGGGTCTGGGGGTGAGCCCAGGGAAGGCACCGTGTCCCTGCGGAGGTTATGGGTGTTTTGCCATGTGCAGAGCACTCTGAGCACCGCAGGGACCCCCGGGGACAGCCCGGCCGGGCCCGGTGCAGCCGCCCTGGAGAGATGGAGCCGCTCTCCGCTCCCACAAAGTCCCGGGAGATCGGGGGATTATTTTAATCTTCCAGGTGAAGTTATCTGAGGGGACTTTCCCTCGCGTTTAACCATTGCTTAAAGGAAAACCTCGGCGGGCAAAGGCTGGATCGCGGCCTGGAGCCGCTCGGTGCCCACGGGGAGACCCCTCCGGGCGTCCCGGGTCCCCTCCCGTGTGCATCCCCCGCAGAGGGGCCCCGGCGAGCACAAAACTGTCTAAACTGTGCCAGATTCATCTCCTGTGCCCCCGCAGGAGGCCATCAGCACCAGGCGCTCTCCAGCCCGGGCAGGATTGATCAGGGGCTGGAGCTGCTCCGCACGGCGGCACGGGGCTCGGGGGAACGGATGGGATTATCCTGGGGAGGCGCTTGGCTGTCACCGGCCCGGGATGCCGGGTGCTGAGGACGGAACCGCGACGGGCAGACACGGCCCTTCCCGGGCCGCCGGTGCCGCCAGCCCCGGGGCGGCCGCATGTCCTTGTTCATCCCGCCTGGCCCGGCCGGGAGCGGTGCCCGTGCCGGAGCACAGCCGGTCCAAAGGCGCCCCGGGGCTCGGGGTCGCTCCCGGTGCCGCCGCCCGTTCCCGGGGCCACCGCCGGTTCGTGACGTCACGGCCCCGCCCCAGTCACAGTGAGTGCCCGCCCCCCGGCCCGCACAGCCAATCACAGGCCAGAGAGGCCGATGGGGAAGAGGCGGAGCAGCCAATGAGGCGCGCCGGAAGTGCCCGTTCCCGGTGCGGGGGCGGGGCCAGCGGGCGGGGCCGCCCCCTCCGCTCCCCCCCGCGCTCAGCCCCGGGCCCGGCGCTCCCCGCCCGGTGCCGGTGCCGGTCCGGGTCCGGTGCCGGGTCCGGGCCCGGGCTCGGGCTCGGTCTCGGTGCAGCGCGGCCCGGTCCGGGTGGGCCCGGCCCGGCACAGGGAGGATGGGGCAGCGGCGGCGGCCGGCGATCGGCAGCGGCCCGGCGGCGCCATGACCGGCGAGAAGAAGAAGAAGAAGCGGCTCAACCGCAGCGTCCTGCTGGCCAAGAAGATCGTGATCCGGGACGGGGCCGGCGTGAGCGCGGGGCTCGGGGCTGGGGGGGGACGGTGGGGCCGGGACTGGCGGGAGCGCGGGGTGTCCGGTGCCCGGTGCTGGGTACCCGGTGCCCGATGTCCGATGCCCGGTGTCCGGTGCCCGGTGTGCTGTGCCCGGTGCCCGGTGCTCAGTGCCCGGTGTGCAGTGCCCGGTGCCCGGTGCCCGGTGTCCTGTGCTCAGTGTCTGGTGCCCGGTGTCCGGTGTGCAGTGCCCGGTGCCCGGTGTGCAGTGCCCGGTGCCCAGTGCCCGGTGTCCGGTGCTCGGTGCTCAGTGCCCGGTGTCCGGTGCCCTGTGCCCGGTGCTCAGTGCCCGGTGCCTGGTGCTCAGTGCCCGGTGTCCGGTGCCCTGTGCCCGGTGTGCAGTGCCCGGTGCCTGGTGTCCTGTGCTCAGTGCCCGGTGCCCGGTGCTCAGTGTCCGGTGTCCGGTGCCCTGTGCCCGGTGCTCAGTGTCCGGTGTCCGGTGCCCTGTGCCCGGTGCACAGGGAGTCCCCCACGGCCCTGCTGGGGTGGATTGAAGGGTCCCAGGCTGGCTGGGCTGTCCCAGGCTGGGCTGTGAACAGAAAGAACGTTTCAGAGCAGCATCTCTCGCTGCCTTTGCTCGTGTTTCAGACCTCACTCAGCTGTGTGAGGTCTCTGAAATGCAGGACGAGGCTGCTGAAAGGTTTTTTGGCTTTTCTCTGTTTTGCAGCGACAGGGGATCGGGGAGCCCAGCGTGTACCACGCCGTGGTGGTGATTTTCCTGGAGTTCTTTGCCTGGGGGCTGCTGACCACGCCGATGCTGACGGTGAGTGTGTCTCCCTGGGAGCTCTCCTGGGGCTCCTGAGAATTAAGGTCTTAGCACAAGCTTTCCTTGGGGAGCTGTGGAAAAGGAGCCTTTGGTTATTCAAAATCATTTAGGCGTATTAGCCTGGTAATATAAAATGCAAATCAAACATACAGAGAGCACCAAGGGACCTGCAGAGGAGTGATGGCACAAAGTAAAACCAGATGGGGTTCAGGTGATGGGGAAAGGCATGTTTGAGGCTCTGTGATCCTCACCCAAGCATGCTGGAACAATTTATAGGGCTGGAAAATGTTAGGAACAGTGGTTTCTCACAGTGGAAAGGGCAGGCAGAGCTCCTCACGTGGAGGCATTGTTGGCAAGATATTTCCCCTTTTCCCTGGATTTTGCCCTTCCAGGCCCCTGGCTGGTAGATGCTGACGGAAATTTTGCAAAAGTTGCTAGCTCTGACTTTTTCATTTGGTTTTGGGTTATCTTCCCTCCAGGTCTTACACCAGACTTTTCCTCAGCACACGTTCCTGATGAATGGCCTGATTCATGGAGTCAAGGTGAGGAATATTCCTTCCAGGATTTCCTTTAAATCTGCCATGGGTGCAAGAAGGACAAGCCTTATTATCTACATAATTTGCTGATATCAGCTGATATTTGGCCAGTTTGAGGGGGCTCTGGCAAACCTGATGCAAAAGGAAGGTCACAGACATGGGGCAGCTTGTGCAGCTGATTTTACTGAGCAGGAGGGACAACGTGCTGCTTGTCAGCGTGGGGCTGGAGTGACAACGGCTGTGTGTTTCAGCTGGAAATACTCTCAGCATGAGATCAGCCCTGTGCCCATCCTCTGGAGCGTAACAGAATGAAAAATCTCTGACATCTGAACTTATTAGTGATAGAAGCTGAAATAAATGGCCTCAGTGACCTCCAGGCAGGAGATGGGAATGTGCTGTGGCACAGGGAGTGGGCCTGGGGAGCTTCTTGCACTAGACCAGCATCCCCAGAGCAGAATTGCAGGCAACAGTTGTGAACAAGCCATAGTCCTGTGTTCTGACTGGAGAATCAGGAAACACAGACAGTTCTTGGCTGTCTCTGGGAGAGGATCTTGGAAAACAGCCCCAGATGGGTTTGCTGGGCACTCCCATCAACACTGAAAGGCTCTGCCCTGCCTGCCTCAGGCTCAGGAGATGTGGAAAGGCCTTGGATAATTTTATTTGTGCTTAATGGCCCTGGCTTCTCATTATGTCTGTCCTGTCTCCACCTACAAGAGAAAGCTTTCCCCAGAACTGCAAGCAGCTGTTGCCATGGTGGAGCTGTGCCAGCAGCTCTCCAGGTCCTGGCAGGGCTGCCTGGATGCCCACAGCAGGGGCAGAGCTCTGCAGGGAGCAGGAGTGCTCAACAGGGCCTTGCTGGTCGAGTGTTTGTTTTTCCCTTCCTAAAAGGATGTGGGGAGTTTAATAAACTGCTCTGTTGTAACAGGGTTGCTGCTTCAGGAATGTTGCAGCAATCAGGAATGGGTTGTCTCCTCCTGCTGTTGTTGAAAGCTCTCACCGAAGGATTTCTCTGTCCTCTGGTCTGTCTGTCCATCCCAGGGTCTGCTCTCTTTCCTAAGTGCCCCATTGATTGGTGCTCTCTCTGATGTCTGGGGCAGGAAATCCTTCCTCCTTCTCACCGTCTTTTTCACATGTGCACCAATTCCCCTGATGAAGATCAGCCCGTGGTGAGTTCACCCTCAGTACAGCCCTGGGGTTCTGAGGAGGGGAAGGAGCAGGAGGCTGAAGGAGGAGGGTTTGCAGGAGCTCATTTCAGGATGAGATGGAAGAGTCTCATCCATCTTGAGAATGAAGGAGGATGCTCAGCCTAGACACTGACTTGTCTGATTCTGCTGGAGGGTTCAGTTAGGAATAAAGGGTTGGTCTGTCCTCTGTGCTTGTTCTCCATCTCAGTGCATTATTTCTGTTAGGGAAAATAAGTGATAAAACTTCAGGGGCCACCAGACTGAGGATCCACGTTCCCAAGCCTCTTGTGGTGCACAGGAGGGACTGAGGGGAAAACAAGGGAGAGGCTCTGCTTCAGCAGCTGTGGACTGTGGTGTGGTTGCTCTCTAACTCTGCCTTGGGCTCTTGCAGGTGGTACTTTGCTGTCATTTCCATGTCTGGAGTGTTTGCTGTCACCTTTTCTGTGATTTTTGCCTATGTTGCTGATATCACACAGGAGCATGAGCGCAGCACGGCGTACGGGCTGGTAAGGAGCTGAGTCACTGTCCTGGCTCTTGAAAGAAATATCTGGGGCTTTGAAGGTAGGAGAGGTATGAAATTAGGGTGGGAGATTTATTGATATTTAATCATACAGTCTCCCTGTAGTTCTGTTTGGGATTTAGCTCTGAGGGGGAGGCTGATCTCTGTCCACTCCGGGTGTGATCCTGCCTGTCCTGTAGCTTTACTGATAGGACCATATGGGAATTACTAGGACAGCTTTGATTTCCCTTTGCTAGAACTTAGCCCGGGTGCACCAAGAGAATCTGTCATCTGTCTCAGCACAGGAGTCCCTGTGAAATCTTGTTTATTTCTCCATCAAAAGTGCCAGAAGGAGTTCCCCTGGGTCACTGGGGAGGAGGAAACTGTTGTTGTAAGACACAAAAGAAAGAATGAGAGACTCCAAATATTTCAGAAGGCAAAGAGCACAGAAAAAAGGCTTTATTGTCTAATTCTTACTGCCTTTTATAAAGTGTCCCAATACAGACTTAACATGATTAGTGAATAAGAACAACACCTCTCTAATCCCCTTAGTTAAACTAGAGAAACAGCACCTGGAGAAGGATTGTTTTGAAAAAAGATAGTTGTTTGCTAAGATTATTTTGAGAAGAAGCTTTCTTGAGAATTTTTTCCTTAGGAAAAGTTAGCAGCTGCCAGCAAGCTAAAATCTCTCAGACCCAGAAATATCAGGCCCACAGGAAAGGGGCTGTAGGAAGAAGAGGCTCTAGGGATGTTTTTTGCTTCCAGGTGTCAGCCACGTTTGCTGCCAGTCTGGTCACCAGCCCGGCCATCGGCGCGTACCTTTCCCAGGCCTACGGTGACACCTTGGTGGTTGTGCTGGCTTCAGGGGTGGCTTTGCTGGATATTGGCTTCATCCTGCTGGCTGTGCCCGAGTCACTGCCTGAGGAGATGCGCCCAGTCTCCTGGGGAGCCCCAATCTCCTGGGAACAAGCTGACCCATTCGCTGTGAGTGACCTGCTGCTGTGTTCCTGCGTGCTGGCAATGTTTAATGTTTGCTTTAGCCCTGCTGATTTTTAAGGTGTTATGCCCTTGGTTTGGCTGTCTTTGTAGCTGGAGATTTTTCAGTGCTATTAAGCCAAATTTAAAAATGTTCTTTCTCATTCCCCACCCCTTTCCCTGCAGTCCTTGAGAAAGGTGGGTCAGGACTCCACAGTGCTGCTCATCTGCATCACAGTCTTTCTCTCCTACCTTCCCGAGGCCGGCCAGTACTCCAGCTTCTTCCTGTACCTGCGACAGGTCAGTCTCTGCCAAAGCTCTGGGTGCAGGAAATCCTGGCATAGAAATACAATCAGCGTTGTGTCACCTGTCCCAAGGCAGTTTTTCTTGGCCTATAACTCAGTAAAGCTGAAGTTGTAAGAAACAGCGATTTGTTCCAGCTCTCCTGGAAATGTGTGAGCCTGCTGACTGCTCCGTAGGCATTGCCAGGGGCAAGGCCTGGCTCCTTGCTGGTGTCTGCCTGGCCATCCTGGCTGTGCCACCTTCAGGCACTGGAAGGGGAGCTCAGTGATTTAAAACGGTTTCTTCAGCCAGAGGAAAATCTTCTGTTTGATTCCTGTGGCAGCCCAGAGGCAGTAGTTGTTAATGTGCAGGTCCCTGAGAAGCAAATTCAGTAAACATGAGTGACATTGATGGAGAGGCTCTTATCATCTGGTACAAACCTGCCTGAAAAGTCCCTCTTTGATGTTTTCACAGGTCATTGGTTTTTCCTCAGAGACTGTAGCAGCCTTTATTGGTGTAGTTGGAATTCTCTCTATACTGGCTCAGGTGAGAAACAGTTTCTTTGTTGGCTTGAGCAGTCTGCTGTAAATCAAAAATTCTGATTTTGGGGCCACTGAGTTGTCAGAACTCCTGTGGCCACACAGACTTTTGAAACAGAGAAGGTCTTAAATTGGGACAGACTCATAAGGATCATCAAGGTCCCTCAGGTTCCTGTCCTCTTTTCTCCTGGTGTTGCCCTCTTTCTTTACCCCTGCCTTGAAAACACCTGTTTTCTTTCCAGACAGTTGTGTTGGGAATTCTCATGCGTTCGATAGGAAATAAAAACACCATCCTCCTGGGACTAGGCTTCCAGATCCTGCAGCTTGCCTGGTACGGCTTTGGATCACAGCCTTGGTGAGGGTTTGCCCACATTTCTCTCCCTCTGTGGCCTCTCCCACCCTGCAGCACAGGGCGAGGCTGTGGCTGTTCCTCACAGCTGTCTCCTCCCTCCCCAGGATGATGTGGGCAGCAGGAGCTGTGGCTGCCATGTCCAGCATCACCTTCCCAGCCATCAGTGCCATGGTGTCGAGGAACACAGATCCTGACCAGCAGGGTGAGTGCTCGTGGACCCATCTGATGGTGAGGGGTTCATCCCAGCAGGTGCTGAGCTGGCACAAGGGCAGGTTCTTGGCCATGGTGGTGGAGGGGTGGGCAGGACATCTGTGCCAGCTGTGGAGTGGCACTGTACTCACAGCAGTATTGACACTCTTATCTTTGACCGAGGCTGGTGCTTTACTAGGAAACGCCCAAGTCATTCAAGTGGGTGTTTGGTGTTGTCTTTCTGAGGCAGTGGAGGCTGCTGCATTTTGCCTGCCTCGCAGTACATCTTTGAATCCTCAATTAAATTCCAGTTAATTGGAAATTGTTGCTTGATGTGCCCATGCTTATTTCAGTCTGCAAAGCAGCAAGCCCAGCATTACTGATTTTTGTAGAACCTGGCACTGAGTGAAGCTGCTCATCTGCAAACCCCTCCCCTTGCACATCAGCCCAGATCCAAGTGCTTGATCTTGTCTCTAAATATCTCTAAATATATATCCTCGAACGAAACAAGTTTCTTTTGTTGGAAAGCTGTTGGCATTTCCCCCTTTCCTCACTCTGTCCCCAGGTGTGGTGCAGGGGATGATCACTGGAATTCGGGGTCTGTGTAACGGCCTGGGGCCAGCACTCTATGGTTTTGTCTTCTATCTCTTCCACGTGGAGCTGAATGAAATGGCCGAGGTGGAAACTTTGGGCAAGGCCTCCAAACCCAACATGGCCAACCCTACGGATGAGGTACCTATTCAGCTTCTCATTCTGTTTGCTGGGCTGTGTTTGCCCCCATGCCTGAATCATTTCTCTCTCTCTCTCTGTCTACAGAGCAGCATCATCCCTGGGCCACCCTTCCTGTTCGGGGCGTGCTCCGTGCTGCTGTCGCTGCTGGTGGCCCTGTTCATCCCAGAACACAACCTGGCACTGAGGTCAGGCAGCCACAAGAAGCACAGCACGGGGGCCCAGGCCCATCCCCACAGCCCACCAGCTGGGGGGTCTGATGGCAAGGAGCCCCTGCTCGAGGACAGCAGCGTGTGAGGTGGGACAGGGACCTGCCTCGTGGCTCGACTCCACATTGAGGACGGACTCAGCAGGAGTTCGGGGAGGGGGAGAGAGGGATCCAAGGTAACAGACTGTGCCACTAAACAGCTACTGAGGAGGGACCAGGCTTCCCTTCGAGCCAAATACACCCAGCTGGTGCAAAAATGGAATTGTATCACCTGGTGCTGATGGAAAGGGGAGATTCGGAACTGCTCCACCGGAGGGATAGTTCTGGAAAGCAAAGCTGCCCTTGTGTGTGAGCCCTGTGTGCCCTGCCAAACCCTCTGCTCGCCGGTCACGAGAGATGGAGCCAGCATGGGCTGAGTTTGGTGGGAGCTCACTGAGTGTCCCTGGAATAAAATATGGCATTTGCTCCATGCCTCATCCCTGATACAGCTGGTTCCTGCTGCTGGCCCCTGTGTGCTGTGGTGACACACTGAGGGGACAGGGTGTGTGTGTGAAGCACAGGGAATGGAGCTTTGAGCTTCCTCTCTGCAGGAGAGTCCATTCTGCCCCAAGTGAAACTTAGACCAAAAATATATAAATCTACTGACTTAATGCTCTGAGGAGAAAAATGAAGTAGTTGCAGCTGACACAAGGGAGAATGGGCAGGTGAGAGAAGGGCAACTACATGAATTACAAACACTTGAATGGCCACAATGGCTGGTTCTGTTTGGTTTTCTTTTCACTCAGAGGTGGCATTTGCCTGTTGCCTTCACAGCAGTAGGTAGAAAGATTTTGTCAAAAATCTTTTTCTGGAGCTGTGGGGGTTGTTTAGGAGATGCAGTTCTCTGGCAGGTTGGAGAAACAACTTGGCTGTGCTGAGCACTTTGGAGATGTGTGGTTTCCTGGGAGAAAGGTCAGAGAAATGACTGTTTACCTTGAGCACTTGTGTAAAGCATGTTGGTTTGGTTTGCCACTGGGCTCCTGCCATCTGATGTTAAACCCAAAGAGTGTCCAGAGCTGGTTTGTTCTCAACCCAGTATATCCTGATGGTGAAGGTTGTGTTGTTTTGGACTTAGGGGTTTGGATTCCGTATGGCATTTCTGAGCCTGCTGTGGAGGCTTTTGTTTGTGGAACAGTGGAACTGCAGCCTCTGCTGCAGGCTCAGCTGTGCTCAGAAAGAGCAGGAGGTGCTTGAAGCATTGTGAAAGGAGCTGAGGCAAACAGGGAATGTGTGGTTGTTTATAGAAATGTGGCAGAGGGCAGGAAACAATTGTTCTTGTTTGAGTAAATAAGAAGTGGTGGCATTGAGCAGTTCTGGGAAGTAAGGACCAAACCGAGGACACTTCAGGAAGCCTTTGTTAAAGAAATTAAGGGTGCAGCAGCCAAACCAGTCTTGCCTTGGCTGCTTTCTGCCTGGGGTCCCCTCTCTGTGGCTTTGGGGAAGGTTACCCAGGGGAGAGCAGCCAAAAGGGAGGCAGTGATGGCCCTTTACATTGTGGATCTCTGCAGACACACATCAGTGACTGCAAATGCCATTTGCTTATCAGACGTGGGTATTTAAGTGGGAGTTGACAGTTTGTTCTGCATTGCTCTGGCCTAGTGGCAGCTCCTATCCCTAACTAGGAGCAGCTGGGACACAGAGGGATGCTGAGGTGGGTCTGGCTGCAGGTCTGGGGAGCAGAGCCAGCAAAACCTTCCTTGATCTGCCGTGACTCCATTTTTCCCAAACTCCTTGTGGTGACACTCCCAATTCCCAAACATGAATGGGATGGTCAGTACTGTGTATGCATGGCAAGCTTTTATCCTGAAGGAAATCCTGTCACTTGCACTTCCAGGCAGCAGTTCCCCCACCTCTGTGTTCCTCACAAAAATGCCTTTTTTAGAGGGGACTTTTCCCCGAGTCCTGGTGATCTGCTGATTTACAATGGATTAAAGTGAGCTGAAGTAGGTTTTTCCGTCACACACAGATGAGAATGGTTACCTCGCTCACACGGAGGCACTCGGAGCTTCACGGGTACAATATAGCGACACGTTACAAAAAGACGAGCATAATTTATATGATATAAAGTATATAGAGATATATTTTTAAAAGCCCTTTCCCTTATTGCATAGTTTATTGAAACCAATGTCATTTTGGTCCTGTTCCCTCTCACCACTGCTGCTGCCTGTGGCCTCTCAGCCTCTCCTTCCCCTCAGACCCCAGAACTGTCCAGCAATCTTCCCTCCCTGTTGTGACCCCTGAACTTCTGGTGATGCTGATTTGTGCATCGTGGGCCTGGAGTGTTTTGGTCCCTTTGTCAGCCCCCAAACTCGGGGCCAGGTGCTTACAGCAGGTGACTGCCAGGTCAGGGGCTGTGGCCTGGCTGGTGACCAGCTGTGCTGGCACTGGGCACCAGTGGAGTTACAGCACTGGGCAGCTGGGGTGGGGATATGGCAGCAGGTGGATGGAGGGCGGTACAGCACCAGGCAGCAGCTGGATCACTACAGGTGCCATTACCAACAGAAAGGTGGCTTGTGCTGGTGTGCAGACCTGGGAGCAGGGGCTCTCTGAGGCACAGGGGTGCTGGGAGCAAGCAGGGATTCCTTCCCACCCTATCGGGGTTCCTCTCACCTGGTTTGGTGGGGCCTTGGCCCGGTGCCTGTCCTTCCCTCGGGGCAGGGCTGTGGCCCCTGCACTGTTCTGCCTTGAGGGGACAGAGCAGGAGCTGGGCCAGGCGGTGCTGGAGCTGAAGTCACCGGAGCCAAATGAAGAACGACTTGTTCTGAAGGGCCGGTGCTTCCTCAGCGTCCCACGTGGAGGCTGGAAAGGCTGTGTGGAGCATTCAGCCAGTTTTGCCAATTCTTGTTACTTTGTATGAAAAACGCGACTTTTTTAAAAGGAGTCTTTTTTTTCTTAAAATCCGCTTGATCTGCTATGCAGTGCCTGAGCCTGGCTCTTTAACATCGGGATTCCCAGGATTTGTCTGCAGGGACTTAAAATCTGGGATGGTAACAGCAATGCCCAAACACAAGGCAAAAATCATCTCAATCGCCTAAGAGGAGTCCTGGCAGGTCAAGTGAGTTTCAGCCGATCTTGTTGCATTAAAAACCCGAGTTACACCATTGCTTTCTCTTCTGCCATTATTTTGCAAAGTAGTAACTTTTTACTTCTCTGTTTTTATTCTTTTTCTGCACTCCCAAGGCTGTTGACAGCTGTGGTATCTTTAAAGCGTGGGCCTTCGGCCCCACCTCTGCTCTCTCACAGTTCACCATCACGTGTGTTTGTGTGTCTCTTTTTTAAGCTAACGACAAAATGTATTTATTTCGGTTCAGGTTGTGTTTGGAACTGGCTAATCTCTCCCTCTGATGGATTATTTATTAAACTGCTGCTTTCCTGTTGTGTCGAAGGTCTCTGTCCTCGTTCCTCTCCATCACCAGTGGTACCAGGCAGCTTCTGCCCAGAATTGAAATTCCCCTTGAGGATTATGTGAAGATGTGGGACAGGTTTGGGAAAGCTGAGTCGGGGCTGCCAGTCCTTGTTCCAGCCCAGGATGGGAAGCAGGACTCTGGCTCCTGCATGTCCCACTGGAGCCTCCTCCTGGACTTGTTTTTAGTAGCCCCGACTCCATTGTCTTAATTTTCAACCAGGCCTAATTTAGATCTTATCTGACTCATTTAAACACCCTTTGTTGTGGCTGAGGATGGTCCTAAGTGACTAATATAATTCCCAAAAATATAAACACATCCATGTCATCTCTGGGATGGGAATTGGTGCTTGATGGATGGTATCCTGGAAACATGAGCCATTACACAGTCTGCTGCTTCTGTATGTGTTTCCTCTGGACTGGGGCTAGCTTTTGTTTCATTGTTTCCATCTCTAATTGAGAGAAAACCCTCAATTTGTCACATGTGGCATCTCTGGAGAACAAAGGGCAGGTGTTGCAGTGCAGGATGTTGTTGACGACCCTTCCCCCTGGTGCGGTGGTTCCTGGGGCAGTGGCAAAGCCTTGTCCCTTCTGGTGTCAGTGGTGACAGCCTGGGGCTAGACCCCGACCCGAGGGGCTCTGGGGGTATCCTGTGCTGGAGCCAGCACTCGTCCCTTGGTGGTTTGTGTCTCCACACTGAACTGTTTTGTTTCCTGAGCAATATCTCTGGACAAAGTATTGCCCGGCACAAATCCCCACGCCTGCCCTGCGGGAGGAAGCACAATCGGCTTCCAGGAAAGGTGTTCAGGCCCCTGAGTCTGGAAAACCATCATTCCCTTCGTTCCTTCAAAGGCTTCCTGTGGGTTGGAAAACACTCCTGGGGTGGAAAACACTCCTGGTGTGTCAGCTTGCTCCTTCCACCCTGTGCACACAACCTGGTGATGTCCCTGTGCTGTGCCCGGGGCAGCGGGAGCTCCTGTGCTCCTCTGGGGTGGGGGGAAAGATGCCAAGGTGGTGGAATAGAGGTTGAGGTGGGTCCACTCAGCGGCTCAGTGAGTGAGAGCTGACCTGAAGGCTCTGCCATATCACTCTGAGCTGGGCCAAGTCCCCCGAGCTGCTCCTGGCTTGGTGGCTGAGCCATCGGAACTGGCCCTTGTGCAGCTGGAGCGTTATCAGGTTTCCATGATTTCAGCTCTGCAGGTGGCTGGGGCAGCTCTAGGGACTTCCAAGCCCCAAAACAGAGGGAGTGCAGCACAAGATGTGGGGCTTTTTAGTAGCTGCTAATTTCTTGAGGGCTAGGAAGGTCCAGGGAAGCTTATTTTTAAGAGAAGATGGCTCTATAAATGCTCAGCTCTCATTCAGACACTGATTCAGAGGTTTTCTCATCCCATCGGTGCCCACAATCAGGGTTGTGGGAGAGGGAAGTGAAACCCTGGCACCATGTATGTGTCCTCAAGGTTCCCAGACTCATTTCTGAGAAGAGCCTGGCAGTGTGAGAGCAGCCCTAGTCGTGGCTTATCACCGGGTTGGGCAGGGGGGCTCTGGTGGCTGCTGAAAAATCCGGGAAGTGGCTCTGTTAACACAGGATGGAAGGAACAAAAAACCCCAGCACCATTAATCACCTGCTTCGGCTGAGTGTGCACATTTGGAGGGGAGTGTTTACAGAGCACTTCCCTTGCCAGAGGCCTCCTGCACCCTCATAGAATTAATGGCATGACCTCCTAAAAGGATGAATGGCACACCCAGCACACGGAGTTGCTCCTCAGAGCAGTTCCCAGATGGGAAATGTCCAGGTCCTGTGATGTCACTGGGTGCAGAGGTGAGCACATCTCTCCCTCAGCCCTTTGGGACCTTCCCCAGCCTTGGCTGCAGCCTGGCAGGATGAGATGGAGCAGAACAGGACTCATCTCTCCACAGGGAGCTGGGCAGGAATGGGGGAGTGATGCCAGACCAGGCGTGGACACAGGAGAGATGCTGAGGGCCTTGAGGTTGAATAGTACAGGATGTTCAACACTTTTTCTGTACAAACACTTTCTCCATCTGTACCAAGACCCTCACAGGATCACCTGCTTCCATCCCTGAAAACATTCTGTTTGAGGAATAAATGCACCCCCCAAAGGGCTGACCACAGGCCCAGGCTCCTCTTTTGGGGCAGGGGCTGTCAGGGCCCTTTCCACAGCTGCGTGTCCCTGTTTGGGGTCATGGAAAGGCTGGTTTGCCTGGGGCTCTGGGGGAGTGCTGTAGCCTGCAAAAAACAGGGATAGAGCTGGATCTGAGCCACATCCCGGATCTGAGCCACATCCCGGGCTGCAGGTGCCTGTGCAGGGCTCCCCGGTGAGGTGATGGGGGCCCCTGCAGCCACACACGGACCCTTTGGAACAGGGGCTTTCCTGGGCTGGGGGGAGCTGCCGCCTTGGCCCTCGGCTGGGTGTTGTGCAAGAGCCGAACTTGGAAGAAAGTCAGAAACCTCCCTCTGGAAATACCCCTTGGGCTGGAAGTCGTGGAGGTCCTGGGGCCGATGCTCATGGGGGCGGTTCCTACCGGGCTTAAGAAGGGCTGAGGTTGGAGCCGGCGGCCAGAAGGAGACAGCCCCGGCCAGCGGCACCCGCTCCCTGGAAGGGGGGAAGGAAGGAAGGAAGGAAAGAAGGGGAAACCAGCCTTGCTGCTGTCCTGTGGGTGATGGAGCCGGCTCGTGTCCTTCTCCTCCTCGGCTCGTTGTGGGGCTGCAGCGGTGAGTGCCACGGGGCCAAGAGCCACCCTAATCCCCCAACACACTGTGCTGCCCTGCCCTGCTCTCCTTGCTTTATCCTACGGCTCCCTGTCACCGAGCCGTGACAGCCACCCTGTCTCACGTCGCTGCTGTCACTCCCTTGGAGCTGCGGGATGCTGGTGACTGTCCCCTCCCCTGACCCTGCACTTTCCTCCTGCGCAGGGCGCCCCTCTGACAGGCTGGTGGTGACACCGCGGGAGCCGCTGGTGCCGTTTGGAGGCTCGACAGAGCTGAACTGCTCCTTGGCCTGCCCAGGGGGCAAGGCGGAATGGAGCGGGCTGGACATCGCCCTGGGGACCATCTCCTCCTTCTCCACCCACAGCATCCTGCACATCAGACACGCCACCGTGGCCATGGAGGGCACGAAGTTCTGCCAGGGCAAGTGCCACGGGGAGGAGTACCAGAAAACTGTCATACTGAAAGTCTACGGTGAGTGCTCCCCAGCCCGTCCCTCGCTGCCTCCCAGCACAGCCCTGGATCTCCAAGGCAGCCCCTTTCCTCCCGAGCTATGCTGTGCTGCCAAAAATCACCCTTGACGCTGCCACTCCTTTCCAGCCCTCCCAGACACGCTGAGGCTGGAGGCAACTCCCCACACCCTGCGCCCGGGACACCCCGCCAACCTCAAGTGCTCGGCCATGCACCTGTATCCTGTGGAGAAGACATTCCTCACCTGGTACTGGGGGAACCGGATGGTGAAGAAGACAGACTTTGATTTTGAGGAGACCGATGAGGAGCTGTATAACATCGTTTCCACCCTGTCCGTGGAAGGGGCAGAGGTGGCAGAAGGCACAGAGTTCAGGTGTGAGGTGACACTGAACGTCGGGGAGGAGACCTTCACCCGGGTGGCATCTCTGGTGGCAAGTGCTGAGGGTGAGTGCCAGGAGAGGCTGGAGCCCCCAACGCACATGTACCCCAACCCCTGGAGCCAACCCTCTGTGCCCTGTGCTCCTCAGAATAGCTCTGCACCACTCCTGTATCTCCCATCCCCATCCCTGTACCTGTCCCTCCTGGCAGTGCCCCTTTGCTCACTGTTCCCAGGGGATGGAGGAGGCTAGGGCTGCAGAGAGGTCACCTGTGACCAGGGTCGCTGTGTGTTTGCAGCTGTGATGGAGCAGCCAACAGCCGTGTTCACCTCCACGGGGAGCCCCAGCACAGCCACCGCAGCACTTCCTCCAGGACCGAGTGTCCCTGCAGGTGACCCCACCACAGCACGGGAGCCCAACACTGAGACCACCCTGGATCTGGCTGCCGTCACCAGCCCCCTTTCCACGGACCCCTCTGTGCCCCAGGACTTCATCGTGAGCAGCCCCCCGGCACCTGTGGCCACCACCACACCCCTCCCTGACTCCAGCACGGCGGGGACAGGGCCATCTATGGGGACAACGCCTGCCTGCACCCTGCACATCTGGTCTCTGCCTCCCATTGGGACGCGGGGCAGGGCCCTGAGCATCGAGTGCCGCGCTCAGTGCGCCGGGAACGCCTCGGTGAGGTGGCTCCGGACCCCCGCAGCCCTCTCGCAGTACCGGGAGGAGTCTGCGGGCAGCAGCTCCGCGCTGCGGCTGGACCGCGCCCAGCCCTGGCACCAGGGACACTACCAGTGCGTCCTGCTCGGCCACCGCGCCCGGGCGGCCAGCCTGGAGGTGATGGTCATGGATGGTGAGTTGTTGTAATTCTCTAGGGGAATGTTTCTCCCTTCTGACCCCCTGGAGTCCCTTACCACTTAGAGTGACCCGTCCTTCCTTCCTTCCTTGACCCCACTGGCTGCGGTCCAGCTGTCTCTTCCCTGACCGGGGGGCTATAAACTGTCTCCCCTTTCTTTGTTCTACTTCTTTCCCCCCTGGAATTTCGAAGAATAAACAAAGGTCCCGGGGAAAGGGCCTCTTCTGAGATCCCTCACCTCGTCCTTGGTATAATTCTCTCCAAATCCTCCTATTAACTGAGCTGGCTAAAGCCCCCGGGAGGAGGGCAGGAGAGCGAAATTATACAGTGAGTGGTGGTGATCTGCAGAGCCCTGCCCTGCCCTGCCCTGCCCTCATCGCCCGGGTGGGGCTGCAGCCTCCCGTGTCCGTGCCGCGCTTGGTGCTGGGGAGATTCGCTCAGCCCTCGGCATTTGCTGCACTAACAGCTCCTTGTGTTTGCAGATTCCTTCAGCTCGAGCACTGTCATCGCTATGGGGACGGCGGGGTCGCTCCTGGGGCTCATCGTGACCGCTGCCGTGTCCCGACGCCTTTGGAAACGCTTCACATCTCGGTAGCAGCTGTCGCAGGAGTGGGAGCAGCGGGCTGATGGCCTCGGCCCTCCAGCCGTGTCCCTGTGTCCCTCGGCTGTCGTGGCCTCGCCCGGCCCGGGCCAGCCGGGAGTGGGAGCAGAGGGGGAGCAGCGCCTGCAGCTGCCGCGGGAGGCAAAGCCTGGAGGGCAATGACCAGCGACGAGGCCAGGGACGCGTCCGGGACTGGATCCCGGCGGGCTGGATCGAACAGCGGGCTGGGCCCGGCGCTCGGGGCCCGGCAGCAGCGGGCGGGCGGGAGCACGGGGGCCGCTCGTCTGTCACCACAGACGGTCCGAGGCAGCCCCGGGGGGAGCATGGGCTCGGCGGGCGGGTGGACCGGTGCTCCAATAAAGATCTATTTCCTTTCGAGCCCTGAGCAAGTGTCCTTTGGGCCTGGGCGGCCCCGGTCCCGCGGCCCCTCACGGGCCCCGGGACACCGGCGGCGTCGGAGGCGCCCACCCGGTTGCCAAGGGCGGGGCATCTGCCCTCAGTAAACATGGCGGCCGCGGCGCCGTGGCGTTACCGTTGGTGACGCAGCCCCTTTGCCCACACTCAACATGGCGACCTCAGCCTCGCCCAGTGGCGGCGTTCCCGCATTGCCTTCCTGCCCGCCGATTGGCTGCCAGTGTGCAAAATGGCGGCACCGAAACTTCCGGCCCGGGCGGAAGTGCGTTCCAAGATGGCGGCGTACGAGAAGCGGCGAGCGGCCGCCGCCCCGGTACCGACGGGGGGCACGGGGCTGCCGGAGCCGGGGCGGGCGGCGCCGGGGGGCGGCGGGCCGGCGGAGAGCAGCGCGGCGGAGTTCCTGCTGCGAGCCGGCGTCACGGCCATGGTGCGGGAGGCGCTGCTCAAGGTGCTGGAGGCGCGGCCCGCCGAGCCTGTGTCCTTCCTGGCCGAGTACTTCGAGCGGCTGGTGCTGGCGGAGGCGGCGGCGGAGCCCCCGGGGCCCCCGCAGCGCCTGGCCCGGGCGCTGTGGTACGTGTGCCTGGCTCATCACTCGCACAGGTGCGGCGAGCGGCGGCGGGGGGCGGCGGGGGCGGGGGGCGAGGCCGCCTCTCTGTGTCTGTGCCCTGTCGCGACAGGACGGCCTTCGACAGCAACGCCGGAGCGGCCTACGAGGTGCTGGGCTGCGGCGGGCGGCGGCGGGCGGCGGGCGTGGACGGGCGGCTCTACAGCGAGCTGCTCCGGCGGATCTGCCAGCGCGGGGCGGCCCCGGCAGAGGCGGCGGCCGAGCTGCTGCGCCGCGTCCGCTGCCGCGACCACGAGGCCGTCCCGTTCGACGTGTTCCGCTACGGCGTCCTCACCTGCTGCGTGCTGCTGGAGTTCGCGGCCAAGGCCGACGCGCTCTTCGCCGTGCTGGGCGCCGGGGGCTCGGCGGACACGCGGCTGTGCCAGGCCGTGCTGCGGGCGCTGGAGGACGCGCTGGGCGCCGGGCACGGCTCCCGGCCCGGCCGCTACCTGGAGGCGGGCTCCAGGCTGGGCCCTGACAGGCTGGCGCTGGCCATGGACCAGGCGCTGCAGGAGAGGAAGCTGGGCTCCTCCATGAGCAGAGAGGAGTTCCTGAGGAAAGCCACCGCCCTGTTCATAGCCAAAGTGAAGCCCGTGGAGTGATGCCGGGTGGGAGCAGCGCTGGCTGTGGCCACTGCCGGCCCTGCAGGGCCCCTCTCCGAGCTGGACAGTGAGCACGGGGGCGTTGGCTGGGCGCTGGCTGAAGAGCCCTGGTCTGTCCATCGAGAGATTCCCAGTTTCCACGCTCCCTGCCCTGTTGTGATGGTGCCCAGCAGCTCCGTGTCCCTGCGTGCAGCCTTTCCCAGGCCTGGCTCCTCTGGCCCAGCTGTGCTGGGAGATCCCTTTTAGGTGTTACCCAGGACTGACATGGAGGCTGTGACCTGCAGAGCTGCTCTGGGCAGCTTTCAAATGACCCAGAAGGAACAAAGTGTGGGGCTGGGCTGTGGCTGCACAGGGGCAGCTGGGGAGGGCTGAGGTGGTTTGGGATGTGGAGGGCAGGCTCTGGATGAGACACATCCCCTTCTCCCAGGACCAGCTGCGTGTCGGGCTGGGGATTATTTATTTAAACTTGTCTGATCATTATTTATACTGTTCAATTCTTGGTTTGCTGTAAGACATTAAAGCTTTTTTATTATTTTTTAGTGGCCAGTTTCTTATCTCCTGGCAGCATGAACTGCCAGAATAAACTGCAGCAATGCCCAGATCCCTGAGGCAAGCCCCGTGCTCAGGGGTCAGTGCTGGCAGCAGGTGCAGGGCTGTGCAGCACCTGAGTGGCCGAGCCGGTGGGAGGATCCCCGCGGGCTCGGGATGTTGTGTTGGGCGGATGTCCCGCTCCCTGCAGGGAGGACGTGGGGCTGGCCTGGGTGAGGCTGCGGGTGGCGGCTCCTGACGCAGGCCCAGCTGACGGGATGTGACACAAAGGGCGGTGCGTGCCGGGGATACCGGAGGCGGCGTCGTTCCGCTTTTCCCGTTCCAGGTGCTGTGAGTTGTCACACAGTGTGGCACCCGCAGGGCGGCCTGGGGCTGCGCTCCGGGCCGGGGTTCAGCGTGCCGGGGGGTCCCGGGGGCGGCCACCGACCGCAGGAATCGCCCGGTGCGACCGGGAGCGCCGGAGGCCCCGCCCACCGCCGGGCCCGCCCCGCGCTCTGATTGGCCAGCGCCGCCCGCGGGGGCGGGACCCGCGCTGACCACGCCCCTCACGGGACTCCGGCCCCCGCGTGTTCCCGGTCCCGCCGACCCCCCGCGCCCCGGAGCGACCGTTCCCCCCCAGAGCCCCGGTACCGGCATGGCGCGGCCCCCCGTGCCCAGCTCGCAGAAAGCGCTGCTGCTGGAGCTGAAGGGGCTGCAGGAGGAGCCCGTGGAGGGGTTCCGGGTCGGGCTGGTGGACGAAGGGGACCTGTACACCTGGGATGTGGCCATCTTCGGCCCCCCGGACACGCACTACGAGGGCGGGTACTTCAAGGTGAGCGGCGGGGGCAGCGGGGAAGGCTCGGGGGGTGGGGGGAGATGGGGCTGGGGCGGGGGCGAAGGCAGAGCGGGCGGTGTCGGGGGATGTGCTGCGTGTTTTGGGAAGGAGTTTGGGAAGGGCTGAGACCCTCTGAGGGGGCTGTGGGTGAGGGAGGGTGTCCCGGGTGGGAGTGAGGGTCGTGGCAGAGCTGCTCTCGGCTTGTTGAGAGCCAGGGAGAGCTGGGTCTTTCACCGGGCACCTGGGGGTCCCTGGGGCTTTGTGGTGGTCCTGGCAGGGAGCTGGTGCTCAGGTGGCTGCTGCCCAACTACCCAGCGCCCCTTCCTTGTGAGGAGCATTCGGCTCCCTTGGGGGCTCTGCCTCTACCACCCCCCTGTCCCCCCGTCTGAGGGTGCAGGACAGAGAGCTCCAGGTCCCTGATGTTCCCTCCCCTGGAGGGGATCCGAGGCATCACCCCCAGACCGCAGGGAAGAGACAAAGGTCCCTCCAGTGCGGACAGAGACAGCCCAGGGTGGGAGCAGGAAGCTGGGCTGGGGAGTGAGTGTTGTGGCTTGGTTTGGGGTTTGAGGTAGAAGAGGGTGTTTGGTGGCCTGACTGCACAGTCCCCCCTCGACAGGATGTGTGTGTGCCCTTCTCAGGTGTTGTGCAACGTAGGGTAGCTGTTTTCTTCCTCTTTCTCGTCCTCCCTCCTCCACTGAGCCCTTGTGTTTTCATCCTGTTGCTGTCAGGGCGGGGATGCACAGGGTGACTCACCCAGAGTTAGCTGTGTTTGTTTTCCCGGGCTGGCAAAGCTGATGTTTCCAAGCCAGGTTTCATCTCTTCACTGAAGTGGAGTGGTTTTTTTCCCCCCATGGCACCTTGGCATAAGACCCTCTGAACTCTCACCTTTTCAGCCACTTGTGCTCCTGTTGTGTGCTTGAGAACCTCCAAACCTGGCACTGAGGGTGCTGGTGAGTCTGGATAAGAGGAGAGTGGAGGGGCCGAGTCTTCTCCAGCCTGTGAGGACACCAACCTGTTTGTACACGGCAGGGTGGGGTTGTTGCTGTCCAAGCCCCCTTTTGGCATCGCTTTGCCTCAGCTGGTTTTGTTCTGATCCCCTCTGACACAACAAAGGGGATTATTCTGTGATGTTCAGCTGTTTGGCCAGAGCCCAGCATGGGGCCGAGTGTCACTGCCCTGCACTCCACACACACACAACAAGGCCCCCACTGCACTTTTCCCTCTTCCCATCCCCTCTCCTGTGCCACAGATCCACTGTCTGGATTCTCTTGTGCGTGAAATGAGGGAGCAAGAAGCATTCGAGGAGTTGTCGTGTTGAGTCTTGATCTGGAAGTTTGCTCCCAAGGCTTGGAAACAGCTGAAAGCTGAATCAGTCACTGGGAGGTTGTTCAGCCACACAGGGAGAAGCTGCCCCCATCCTCTTGGATTCCTGGTGCTGGTGGGTTGGGGCAGCAGCTCTGAGGACTGTGGGATGGTGCTGCAGGTCCCTGTGCCCCCTCAGGCTTCACTCAGAGACTGAGAGTGAGCCCCTCTTTGCCCAATCTCAGCCCCGCGGGTTTGGCGGCTGTGGGAGGAGCTGCTGGTGGCTGAGTGTCCCTGCTGGAGCCCTGGGCTGCAGCCTGAGCTTCATGTGATTTTATTTTTAGCCCCCAAGCTGCGCGCTGCGGCCAGTTTGGACTGGGTCTCTTCTCAGCAGTGACAGGCTATTTTTAGATTAGGTGTTTTCATCGTAGCACCAGACACCTGATGCTTCCTTCCCGTGAGCTCTGAAGGGTAAACAGCCTTTCCTCCCGTGGCACAGCCATGGTCTGTCCCTGACAGGAGCTCTGGGGGGTGACCCAGACTCTCTGCCTGGCTCTGTGTGCTGCTGTGGGGTTTGTGCTGGGTGCCAACACCACGAGCTCCTGCTGGAGACCCCTGGGTTAACACCAGTGAGCCCTGCAGGACAGGAGGGGATGGGCAGGATGGGGGGCAAGGAGCTGCTGCTGGATGTCACTGTTGACCTCGTTTCAGAGGGACGAGACACACTCTTTCAAGGAGCAAAAAAAGCTAAACTTTATTTTATACATCCCTTCTATACAGATTTTTTTAAACCCTCCTGTGTCTGTCTCTTATTGGTCAGTAACAAGGTGTTGCCTCATAGTAATTGGTCAGTCTTGGACAAGGTGTCTACGTGCAAAAAAGGCTTGTTTGTGAGATATTGTTTTTGTTCTTTTGCTGAGACGGTTGGGATTGTTGAAACAGGTGCAAAGAAAACAGTCCTAATCTGCAAAATTCTTTTGCAGGGAAACAAAGTGTTTTTTTCACCGTTGCAGGCTTCTGTTTTCCTGAAGAGCTGTTAACTTTCTCACAGCTATGTTAGACCAAGTCAGGATTCAGTCTGTGAGGCCCATACAGGCCTAGGTGTCAGCCACCACAGCTGGTCACAGCTCCCTTGCTCACCCCACTCTGTGAGGTGACAGGGTGCCCCTGGGGGCATTCTGCATCATCCATCCTGCCTGTGGGGCCAGTGTCCTGCCCACAGAGCTGCCTGCTGCAGAGGCTCTGTCCCAGCAGGCACCCAGCTGGGCTTGGCAGAGGTTCCTTTTTCTCTGAGCTGTCAGAAGCTCTGTGGTTTCCGTCCCTTCCTTCTCACAGGCTGGTGCTCACGTCTCCTTATCGTTCCCTTGCAGGCTCGTCTCCGGTTTCCCATCGACTACCCCTACTCTCCTCCTGCCTTCAGGTTCCTAACCAAAATGTGGCACCCCAATATCTATGAGGTAGGTCCCTTGGGACAGCGAGGAGGCTCTTGGACAGTCAGTGGACACGTGTGCCTCTATTGTGATGGCAGTGGATGCAAATGCCAGCCTTTGGCACTGGGCACTCGGTGCCTTTGGCGATGAGTGCCTGGCACAGGGAACGCCGCTAACGAGCTCACGACAGCCCTTTGCTGTCCCAGTGCAGGTTCCAGGTCAGCCAGGCTTTGCAGGCCTGATGGCTCCCATGCCTGGGGACATTGTGCCTATGCCAAGAGTGGCTGCAGAGCGAGCAATGTGCCTGGCCCTGGGGCCCACACCAGGGGCACAGAGTGCTGGGCATTAGGCAGCCTGACCTGTACAGTGCTGGCAGTCATGGGGTGCTTGTCCACTTTTGTGTCCCTCCTATGGGACTGAAGGGACAGCTGGGGTCGCCTCACCTGGCTTCAGTCAAAGGAAAGAGTGAGCGAGGAGATCCTGGGCCAGCAGCTCCTGAGAATCCTGTTCCTCTTGTGCTTTCAGACAGGTGATGTCTGCATCTCCATCCTCCACCCTCCCGTGGATGACCCGCAGAGTGGGGAGCTGCCATCGGAGCGCTGGAACCCCACCCAGAACGTGCGGTGAGGGCTGGGGGGGGCTGGGAAGGTGGGAGGATGGGGACAGCCCCCTGCTCCCAAAGCCTGCAGGAGGTGCCAGGGGGCTGGTGAAGGCTCTCAGGCTGTTGGATTTGCTGAGAACAGTCAGAGCTTGTGTGTGGATGAGTGTAAGCCCAACAGCCCATGCGCTGCCGTCCTGGCCTGCTCCCCTTTGCTGGGACCTCTCTTGCTGTGGACACCAAAAGGCTTTCCTGTGGACAGAGTGGGGCTGCTGGCACTGCTGGGGTGCTGCTGACCCACCTCAGCTCTGACCTGCTCGTGTTTATGGATGCCAGGACCATTCTGCTGAGTGTGATCTCGCTGCTGAATGAGCCCAACACGTTTTCCCCAGCCAACGTGGACGCCTCGGTGATGTACCGCAAATGGAAGGAGAGCAAAGGGAAGGACCGGGAGTACACAGACATCATCAGGTGTGTGCTGAGCCTGGGCCTGGCAGCACTGGCTGTGCTGGGACCCTGTGGGACGTGGGCTCTGCAGGGCTGTGGTGCAGAGCTCTGTTCTCACCCCACACTTCTCTCCCTCCAGGAAGCAAGTGCTGGGCACCAAGGTGGACGCTGAGCGGGATGGAGTGAAGGTCCCCACCACGCTGGCTGAGTACTGTGTCAAGACCAAGACTCCAGCCCCAGATGAGGGCTCAGACCTCTTTTATGATGACTATTATGAGGATGATGAGATGGACGAGGAAGCAGAGAGCTGTTACGGTGATGAGGATGACTCCGGCAATGAGGAATCTTGATGGCCCTCTGGCTTTGCAAAACTTACTACAAACTACTGAGTTTTACCTCAACTAGAACAAACTGGTTTGAATTTAGGATCTGTCAGCCCTGAAATTAACTCTCTACCTCGCAGGGAGACTGTTCTGCTGTTGCAAAGGAAATCCCATCGCTTGTCTTTGTAGGAAAAGATAAACCCCCTGTTTTATAAACTTCCTGGGGGGCGGGTGGAGAGGGGAAGCTATGCTAGGGCATTCACAAAGCCACAGAAACTGAGGTGCTGGTGGCTTTGCCTGGCTGAGGAGTGACAACAAGGCCTGGTGTTGGCTGCCTCTCATTTGAGGATGTTCAGCTTCTCTTCAGCCCTATGGGGTAGGAGTATTTGGGGGGCTTGTGGGGGTGGTGAGTGCTTGCTTTGGTGGGGGGGGCAGCATGTGGGTGCTGTCTTGGCTTTCAACACCTTTTGGGGTTCACCCCGCAGCCATCTGGGCTGCCCCCACAGGACCTTTCTGCTTTTCCTGCCTGTAATGCTGGAGCTTGTCTAGCAGCCACCAGCACTGAGTGATGGGGATGATCTGTTTGTGGTTTTTAATTAGCTGGGAGGGACAGGGTCATGCTGAGTATTTCTGCTTCTGGTATTTTTTGGACACTATTTAATAAAGTTCTTCCAGGGAAGGGTTGTGATGGATTGGTGAGGTTCTGCCTGGTCTGTGCCCAGGCTGCAAGGGATTTGTGTTAGACATGGACTGGCATGGAGCGGTGGGTGGATGGGCTGGCTGCTCTCCTGGGGCTGCAGGGCAGCTGTGGGTCTCACAGTAACCCTCTTTCCACCTGCAGAGTGGGCAGGAGGGTCTGAGCATGGTTGCCTCTGGTCTGGAGAGCATCTCTGCCCTTCCTGGGCAACATTCAGTGCCTCTTGCCCTGGAGCTGTCGCCAACATTCTGCCTGGGCCAAACCCTCCAGTGCAGCAAAGGGAAGGTGTTTGCCTTCTCCCTCCTCTGCAGGCAGCAGACCTGCCTGGGCAGTGCCTGGCCGTGCTCAGTGGTACCTGACGGGCGCCCCGTGGGTGCCCAGGGCCCTTGCAGCTGCTCTGATCGTATTTGGGGTGTGCCCTGAGCCCGCAGACCGGGACCGGCTGGGACATGCGAGCTCGGGAGGCTGCGGGGAGAGGGAGCTCCCAGCCCCGGGCGCTGCCGGCGCCTCCTCGGGTTGGGATGGATGGGGTGAGCAGCCCCGGAGCCAGGGCAGGGACCAGCCCTGGCAAAGCGCCCGCCTGGGGCTCCTGCTCCTGCTGAACAAAGCTCGTCAGAGGGGTAATGAGCAAAACTTCCCTCGGCTGGAGTCGTGCAAATGGGATCAGGGCTTGAGTGACACCTGCGACTGCACGCGGCGAGGGCATGTGCTTTATTGCCTTAGGAAATGAGGCTAAAAGGTGAATAGGATTATTGTCGCTTTATTCAGGCCTGGCAAACGGCTTCCAAGGTCACCCGGGCGGGATGGAGCAGCAGCCCCGGCTGCTTGTTCACAGCCACCCCCATCTTTCCTTTCCTTTCCTTTCCTGGGGGCTGCTCTGTGCACCCCCATCACCATGGCCATGCCCATGTGCCCTCTGCCTTTGCTGCTCTTTGTGGCCAGTTCCCTCCCCAGTGCTGGATGCTGGAGGCCACCCGGACAGACCAGGAGCAGCTCCTCGGCCTGCAGGTGCCATGGGCACCATACTCCACCGAATTTCTGCCCTACAGGAGCCACATTTGGAAATTCCCCCAGTGCTGGGGGAGCCGGGCCAGTGGATGAGGGTGGGCGGGACGTGGGGAAGAAATGCTCTGGGATGAGTTGGCAGATCCCCATGGAGAGCGTGGTGGGGTTTGGCGCCTCTGGCCCCATTGTTTTGGCTTTTCCTGCCCCCCTGCCCAGTACCCCCAGCCGTGTGTTCCATGGCTGACTCAGTCAAGAGTTCAGTGCTGGGATGGAGAAGAGTTGGAGTCAAAGCCGCTGTCCTGCAGAGGCCTCTTTGCCCCGGCTGCCGTGTTGGTTATTGCCTGCCCAGCCCCTCGGGGTTATCAGGCAGTCCCAGCTGGGGCTGGGAGCCCAGCACGGGCTGCACCGTCCGGCTGAGGGCCGGGGCCAAGTCCGTGCCCTGACCACCGTGTGGGCGCGGTGCCAGGCCCGGAGCGGCTGTTGGACAAGGGCCCGGGCCAGGTCCGGTGCGTGGGTCGGTGGTTTGTCCTGGCAGCGGCCCCGGGTGTCCGCAGGACTCATTGTCTGTGCCGGGCTCCCTGCGCTGGGGAAGCGCTGCCCGGTTTCCTTCCCACACATCCCGCTGTGCGGGGGACCCGCAGGCGGCCCCGGCTCACCCCGTGTGGCCCCGGGAGCCTCCGGGAACTTCCGCGTGCCTCCGGCCCTGCCCGGGAACCCGCCTGCCCGAGCACCTGCCGGTTCCCCCGTGACTGTGCCCACGCTGCGCCCCGAGCAGCCACATGGCTTGGGGGGCGTGTGGGCCTCGGTGCTCCCCGGTCCGTGCGTGCCCCGGCTCGGCAGGGCCGAACACGTGCAGACCTGTTTGCCGCCCCCCCTCCCCCCTCGGTCTCTCTGCGGTCTCGAACCCGCCGGGGGCAGCGGCGGCACCGGGGCCTCCCCGGGACCCTCAGCCCCGCCCACAACGCGCGCCCCCATTGGCTGCCCCGGACGGTGGGCGTGGCCTCGGCGGGACCGGCCCGAACCGGCTCTGCCCCGGGGCCAAGAGAGATGAGAAGGATCTTCTCTCTGATTGGCTGTACCGGGGTGAGTGGGCGGGGCCTGAGGGGCGCAGCGCCGCGCGATTGGCCGGCCGGAGGCGCGAGGGGGCGGTTCCCGCTCTGGCACCACCTCCCCCCGGTGCCCCCGGTCGCGGTTATAGCGCGCGCGCGGCGCGGCGGGGGCGCGTGCGGAGATGGCGGCGGGCGCGGCGGGAACGCGCGCGGTCCTGGCGCTGCTCGTCCTGTGCTCGATGGCCGCCGGCGCCGCGGGGACAAGTACGGACCGGGCCGGGGCGGGCCGGGATGGCTCCGGGCCGGGGGGGCTCCATTCGGGCGGCCCGGGTTGGCGGGGCGTTCGCGGGGCCCACTGGGGGGCTCCGTGGGGGGCTGGACGGAGGGATGTCCTGCGGGGGCTCCGAGGGGCCTTGGCGGGATCCCGGCCCCGCGGGTGGGCTCCGGGCCGGGTCCGGCAGCGGCGGGCGCGGGGGGAGGAGCGGCGGTGCGGGCGCCTGCGGCGGGGCACGTCCGCGGCGGGCGGGGCCGGGCCGGGGGAACGGAGGCGCCCTGGGGCTCTCGGGGCATGGCCGGGCCGGGCCGGGCTCCGCTCTGCCCTCGGGCAGTCCCGGGGCTCGGGCGGAGGATGCCCCGGCGCGCCCGCTCATCCCTTTACCGGAGCCCGGCGGTGCCTTCAGCCGCGCGGGGCTGTTTTCTCCTTAGGAAAACCGAGGAGTTTGTTCCCCGCAGCCGCTTCTCAGGTTTCTGCGGCTGCGGAGCAGCAGCGGGTCCCTGAGCTTTAAACCCTAAAGATGTTGGGGATAATCCCCGGGGCGGGAGCGGCACCGGCACCCCCGGGATGGCGCTGGGAGCTCTTCCTGCAGGGCTGGGCGGGCTCTGCCCTCTCCTGGGGCTCTGCCCTCTCCTGGTGCTCTGACCCCGGGCTGGGTTCTGCCTCGGGCTCCGGCCCCACCTTTCATCTGCTCAGGTTCTGGAGGGCTCAGGTTCTGATGGCAAACCCGGCCCCGTTCTCCCCGCAGGATCCGCAGCCTCTGTGTCGGCCCTCGAGCCCGAGGTGCAGGCTGAAGAGGCTCGGTTTGGTCGCCGGTGGCAAGCGGCTGGTCCTGGCTGTTTGCTGTTTTGAATATCGAGCGATCTGTAGCCTGTTTGGCGCTTAGTTCAGCGTAGTAAAACCAAACCCTGAGAGCGAAGGCGAAAGAGTGGGAGGATCCTGGAAAACCCAAGTGTGTGTGCTCCAATAGTTTCTTTCTACAGAATTGCATTTTAGTTCCGCAGGGCAGAGCCTCCGTCTGAACCTCACACTCATCACCTGCAGCTGCCCAGGTTGGCTGTGAACTGCTCCCTCTGTGCCCCTGGGGCTCTCTGCCAGCACCCTGCACCCCTGGGATGTGGAGGAGGCAGTTCCTATCCCGGGTCTGAGAAGCCCTGAGCTGGCCCATCAGTTGTGTAATGCCCCTGTCCTGCCTGGCCATGCCTGGGCTTGGTGTGGAGCTGTGCCCGTGCCTTGCGGGAGCAGAGTGGGGCCTGAGAAATGGGGTTTGGCCTCTCACCAGTGTTTAGGTTTGGCTTTATGGGGCAAAAACTGGGTAGCAGTTCACCCTCCATCCCTGGAGCAGAGGTCGGTGTGTGCCTGGACTCTGTGCCCTCGTGGGGAGGGACTCTGAGTTTGACCTGGCTGTGCAAAGCTTAAGGCCAGATTTTATCGCTATTTTAGGTGGCAAAAAGTATTAGATTCTCACCTCTCCCCTTCCCAAACCAAGAAACAAAGATCCCACCAGGCAGGAACGTGTACCCCATGGGACAGCAGGGCTCGACCAGGCTCAGCCACCCTGAGCACGTCCCACTGCTGTTGACACCCCCAGGACTCCTCCCTCTGTGGGGGGGGAGAGGTTGTTTTTAGTTTGAAGGTGACTCTGGAGAACGTTATCTGGTCTCTCTGCCTTCCCCGCTGTCCCGCTGGCTCAGATACCACACTGTGCCCGGGGAGGCATCTGCCTCAGCCCTGTGAGGAGCCTCTGGGTTTTGGGACCTGAGCCCCACTCACAGCCCGTCACCCTCTGGAAAATGTGGCAGCAGCCCTGATCGATCCCAATGTGCTGGTGCTGGCCCTGCTCCCGTGCCTCGGGCTCGACAGGCGCCTTCCCCAGCCCAGAGAGCCCAGGGTTGGGATTTCCTGCTCTCAGCTTTCTGCTGGGGACAGGGAGGACATTAATCCCACGGGAATTCAAATGGTACTCGCTGCTGCTGCTGCTTGCTGGAGCCTTTTAACCTGTTTAAACTGCACGAGGTACCCTCTAACTCTGAGCAAATAACCTTGCACAGCTTATTTTGTCAGCGTATGGTAATCACCTTGTAGCTGTAAAACCCTTGATCTTTACCAGCTCCCGCTTTAATTCGGGCTGCAGTTGGAGCAGACGGGCTGGTACAAGTGCTGTGGGCAGTTCCAGGGTTTGTCAGGGGTTGGAAGTGTTTGATCACAGGTTTGTGGTGTGGAAAAACCTCTTCTGGCACGCAGGTTTTGGGAGTGGAACCCAGGTGATACCCCCATCCCATAACACCTCTGGGTACCTCTCCTTGGTTAAAATTAGTGTCTGCATTCTCCTAAGAGTGCCTTGGTCATCCCCCCATGGGGGGTCCTTTATCTTTCACCCATGTTTATTCTTCAAGACTTTCAAAGTTTCAGTAGGAAAACCTAGTTTTTCCTTTGAAAAACATGGAATTAATTTCTTTATGAGTCAAGCTTAGCTTACAGGATAACTTGTGTCTTTCTTGAGTTTGAGCAAACTTGGGTTTGTGGCACTGATTTGATCCTACTCTCACAACAAGCAGCCTTAGGATTTCATGTTAAAACATCTTCAGGCTTTCAAAATCCCCTAAAGACTTCTCCTAAGCCCACTTCCTCTGTGCCTGTACATCATGGTGCATCCATGGAGGGTTGTGTATGATCACAAAGTGCTTTTAACTGAGCAGATTAATTCCTGGAAGGTTCTTGGGGTGCGAGCTGCCTGTTAGTACAGGAAGGATGTGCCTCAAGCTCAGCTCCTTCTTCTGAAACCTGGCTGGGGCTGAGTCACGTAGTGACTTCAGCCAGTGCCTGATGGTTTTTCCCGAAGTGGAGCTGCTGAGCCTCCCTTCCTGCCTGCCCTGGGAAGGGCTCCTGGGGCTGTGGCCGCTGCCCAGTGCCTGCCCTGGAGCCCAAGGGCATTTGGCAGCTCCGCTTCCTGCAGCGCACGGACCGACCTTTGGACTGCCTGATTCCAGCACTGAACCCTCCAGCCTCTGCCTGCAAGGGCAGAGTGAAAAATACCCAAATTCCAGCCTGCAGCTGCTGCCTGTGCCTCTGGCCTGTTTGTTTCCAGTTCAGCTCTGCAGGCTGGTCTTGCCCAAGATGAAAAGCCAGATTTCACTGTTTGTATGACAACAAATTTACACGTTTCCTTGCCTGGCTCATGATACCTTGCAAGACTTTCCTTCTCCCCCAAAAAAGTTCTTACCTCGGGGTTGTGCTCAGGAGTTCCTGCTGGGCACTTTGAGGGGCTGAGGGATGGAACAAGGGTGTGGGCAGGCCAGGGGCCAGTGCATGTGGCTGTGCCATGGCACAGTGAGGGGGGGCCTGGGCCCCAGCCAGCTCTGAATTACAGCCAGGCAGCCTGGGGCTGTGCACTGAGGGGGAACAGACACGTTCCTCCTGGGGCCACAGGGGTACAGTGAAGCCCTTTTCCTATTGCAGTTGTCTTAATCAAAGTGGCTGGGAGGTGGCTCAGTCAGGGTCCCGCTGCCTCACTGTCCCCTGCCTTCCATGGTGATGTGACCCCTGCAGCACCTTGCTAGAGCACAGGCTGGGGAATGTGGAGGCTGCATAAGCCATTGAAACACAAATGTAGGGTTTTCATCCTGAGCTGCAAGCACTGGGGGCCAGACAGGGCCTTGGGCTGTCCCTCACAGCAGGTGGTTGATGCCTGGGGCATCCAGTTTGGATGGTGGCACACACTGAGTCACGTAGGTTGGTTTTGCAGCAGGTTGGTTTTGCAGCGGAGCCGCAGGAGATAAAAAATGCAAGCGAGCAGCCCTGTCTGAGCCAGGCAGAGTTTAGAGTGTGGAGAGGAGGGAGGGAAGAGTGTGCTGATCAGGAGACAGTGTGCAGCCTCTTCTCAGTTGCCGAGAGTTACTTTTTGCTTGTGAAGGTGAATTCTTGCTTTGCACTAACACTTTGCACTAATACCTCTTCAACTCATAGCTGGTTTTATAAAGTCACCGCTGTCTCAAAAGAGACTGACTCAGGACAGCGTGGAGTTGTACTGCGAGGCGATTGGCAATCCCATCCCTGAGATCCAGTGGTGGTTTGAGGGCAACGACCCCAATGAGACCTATGCTCAGCTCTGGGATGGCGCACGGCAGGACCGTGTCAAAATCAACGCCACCTACAACCTGCACTCTACCAGCACCATCTCCATTGCCAACCTCACGGGCGACGACTCGGGCATGTACGAGTGCCGGGCCAGCAACGACCCCGACCGCAACCACTTGTCGAAGAGCCCCAAAGTCAAGTGGATCCGTTCCCAGGCGAACGTTTTTGTCATCGAACGTGAGTGGCCACACCGAGGCCTTGGCACTTGCTCGGACACCGGTGTCTTTGAGTCTCCTGCCATGCTCACCCCTGCACCTGTGTCCTGTGGCTCCCAAAAGCTCCCCCCACCTTCCCACCCCAGCTGTAGAACTGAGAGACTCCCACCCTCTGTCGATCTCCCCACCACCTGTGACTTGACCCGGAATATGGCCCTGCTCAAAAAGGGTTGTGGCTTCCCAACCAATTCGCCCTCCGGCAAATCCCGCGCCTTTTCCGGAGCCAAAGAACCTGGAACCTTCCGCTTATTCCCGAGAGCCTCCGAGCCCTGGTGCTGGCTGCAGAATTGAGCCTTGATTCTGTGGTCGACTCTGCCCTAACCACCACTGACCAGCGGCCCTTCCCTGCGGCTCGTACAGCTCCCACTCCTTCCAGCAGCCCTGCTTTGAGCTCGCTTCCGTGCTGGTGACCCAGACTGTTGGGGGAAAAAACAAAATCTTGCTTTTGAGGTCTGAGATTGCAACCGTTTTTGAAATGGCCGTGTCTGTGTGACACTTGAGTGTGATGTTGTTGCTTGTCCTGTGGACGTGGCCGGGTTCCCTCTCGCAGAGCGGGCAGGCGAACGCCGGGGCGCCCAGGCTGCTTCCACTGATAGAAACCTTGGGAGGGAGATTAAAGCCCTGCTAAGGTCTCCCCATGAGTGCTGGAGTTAGGAGAGTTGCCTTTTTCAGCAGAAATGTGCTGTGGTGTACAGAACTCCAGCAGAACCCTTCTTCCAGTGGAGTTTGGATAGGAGGAAAAGCAAAAGGACCCTGGGTCCTTCTGAGGGATGGAGATGGGATGGGAGGGTAGGGACCACAGTGGGGCTGTGCAGTGGTGCTGCTGATGGCAGCTGCCTTCTCAGACAGCCTCCTACAAGTAGAAAGGCCTGAGTCATCTTAGGTTGCATAATTTACTGCTGCCTGGCACATCGAGGTCCAGGACCTCTCAGAGTCACAGCTCTGTGTTCTCCCTGGAGTTGTTCTAACTGAACCCTTTGGGCTGCCTCAGGTGACGCACGTATTGCTGCCACATGATCTTGTCTGTTCCCCATCACCACAGAGGGTCCTGCCTGCCCTCTGTGCTACCTGGAGGTGTCTGAAGCTGCTCAGGTGTTGGGAGGTGTTGACACATGAGCGCTGTGGTGGCTCACAGCAGCAGAGAGCCGTGCTCTGCCCTTCAGAGTGACCTTTTCCATTGCTTATTGAGCACTGGGCTCTGCTGGGGCTGCACCCGTGGTAGGGACAGCGGAGATTTGAGTGATGCAGGACACAGCAGCCATCCTGCTTGTGGGGGGAACAGCTGCAGGGCCAGCATGGCCACCCCAGGTCCACTCAGGCCTGGTCACCTGGTGCTGGCACGGTCAGGTCTGGTAGGGAACTGTGTGAAGGTAAGTGGAAGCTGGGAATAAAGACAAGGAACTGTGGGGTTTGTGTTGCAGGTTCTTGGGCGCCACGTCAGCTCTGCCATACCCCAGGTTAACTTGAATCCAATTCTTTATGAATGCAGGTCCAGAAATTACTGCTCAGGTCGCTGAGAGTTCTGGCAAGCTGATCCTCAGCTGTAACATCTCTGCACCACACCTCAGCATCACGGGCCACCAGTGGATTCACAAGGACAAGGTCCTGGAGGAGGACAAGAAAACAGATACTTTCACCACCTACGAGTGAGTATCAGGGCAAGGTCAGAACCTGAGCACGGGCAGGTTTTGTTCCCAGAAAGCAGCTGGTGTTTGTTGTCAGCTGGAACCAGGGCTGAGTTCTTGCAGCCCTGCTGATGGGGTGGGGCTTTGGGACTGTGGAGCATAAGATTAGTTTAACAAGAGTTTTGGTAAGGCCCAACATTCTACTTTGTGGGGAGGAAGAGAGCAAGAAGGAGGAGGAAGGGGCAGTTTTGTGCCACAAATATCCTCTTAGAAAGAGATTTCCTGATTTTAAGCAGGTGTTCAGCTGGACTCTGGTTATTCAGTGTTCCAGAGCTTTGCAGGAACCCTGCTCTGGGCAGGCCACCAGCTCCCTGTGCATGGAGTGAGAGGCTCCAGTGCATGTTGTCTCTCCTTGGGGCTTTATGTCCCTTCCCAGAATCCAGCCATTCTCCCAGGAGGAGCTGGGGAGCTGTGGTGGGCCATGGACCATGCTGGGTCAATACCAGCCTTATTGTGGCAGTGCAGTGAGCTTTCCTTTCTGATTACAGTCAGGCCTGGCTGGCTCTGACCCAGCAGCTGTGGAGGCATCATGTCCCTTTGTATGGCAGTGCCGACGTGCCTGTCTCCCCATAGCAACAGGGAGCTGAACAAGGATTAAAGTATTTATAACCCAGCCTCCCTCGCGTGACCTCAATTCCTCAGCTGAGTGGTTTTTGGAAGTGGGAAGCGCCGTGCACGGCAGAACTAACAAACAGCCCCTTGTCCCAGGGCAGCCATGGGACAAACTCTGTGGGCCCCTTCCCTCGAGTGGGTATTACTGAGCAGCAGAATGGGATGTTTGTTGCAGGGCTGCCTAATCCACTAAATCTCATTGCAGCAGCTTTACAGGAAGGAGAATGCGAGAGTTTTTCTCAATGTGGGGATCAATCCGGAGCAGCCTGGCCTGGGTGATCTTTGCCACTGCTTTGCCTTGTGTTTCATTGAGCTGGAACAGTGATCATGACTTGACAGACCCGTGTCAGACTTGGTGCACATGAAACCCTCTTCTGCCACCCTCAGTGTGTGAGGAGAGTTGGGTTGCTGTAGGTACACAGTGCAGCATAAATACTCTGCTGAAATGAGGGAAATTTGCTGTGGAGGAGGACACTGATGCTTTTGGGTGTCTAGTTCCCTGAGTCTGGAGGTCAGTGTCTCTGGATAAGTTGTGCTGGGTGCTTACCTGAATCCTGTTTTTGGTAGAATTGATGGGACGAGGGAGGAGCACTCTGGTGTCTACGAGTGTGTCTTCGAAGCCAACCCGCAGATAAGAGGACAAGTGAATATCTCTGGTAATTTCATCTGTTTGCTCCTGGGCTCTGAGGAGGGGTGTGGGGAAGCTGTGACCTCCTGGGTGATTTGCTGGGGTGTCTTTTGAGCTGGTTGAAAAGCTGCTCACAGCCCTCGTGTGGCTGCAGGGCTCTGCTCTCTGAGAGGCAGCGCCGTTATCAGGCCATTGCAGTGTCTGCAGGGCCAGCCCTGAGATCCTGCATTAAACCAGCCTTCTGTGGGCATGTTCCCACAGGAATAATGGATAGAGGGATAATACCTCCTGGACAAATCTGTTTGAGCCTTTCCTGAAGCAGCTTGATGCACTTTCCTCTTTGAAAATGCCAAACTACTGAGAGGAACGGCCTGACTGAGGTTTTGGGGTAGCTGATTTTGGTGATGTGGGCTGCAGGAAGTGCAAATTTATGTGATATCTGTAGTGAGATGTTCATGTTTTTGTTTTCTTTCCCCTTGCCTAGTTGCCCCTCAGGTGACAGCATACAAGAAGTCTGAGCATGGGAATGAGGGGGACACAGGTGTGCTGGTCTGCAAGAATCCCTCTTTCCCTGCTGTCACCACTTGGTCCTGGTCCAAAACTGGTCACGGGGTAAGTGCTGCGGTTTGCTCCTTCTCCCCTGCTGCCCAGTCCTTGTGCCACCAGAATTGTTTCAAAGCTCAGTGCTCCCCAGAAGGGGGATTTCTGTGGCAGGCAGTCAGCACTGCCATGAGATCCCTGTTCCTCCTCTTCCCTCCAGGCCCTGGAGAACGCCTCTGGGCGATACATCATCAAGTCCAGTGGCAACAAGACAGAGCTACGCATCCTTAAACTGGATATTGAGCAGGACACAGGCGACTATTACTGCAATGGCACCAACTCCTTCGGCACCGGGGAAGCCACGGTGAACCTGCGCGTCCGCAGCCGCCTGGCAGCGCTCTGGCCCTTCCTGGGCATCGTGGCAGAAGTCCTTGTTCTTGTCACCATCATCTTCATCTACGAGAAGAGGAGGAAGCCAGATGAGGTTCCTGACGGTAAGAGGCCACCTGGGTTTGGATCTGTCCGGGGAGATGAAATGATCTGCAGCTTGCAGGGTGCAGATGGGCTTGTAGGGAGTTCTGAGGCCCTTTCCTCAGAGGAGGGGTGGTTTGAGAACTCGGGGTGCTTGAGAAATCAGTCTGTACCATGCCACTTCAGCCGTGAAGCTGCCTGTAATTGCACTGTTTGTGACAGTCCTGCAGTGAGATCTGGAGCAAGAGAGGACTCTGTGCAGGTCAGCCTGACCCTTTGTCTCACCCGTTCCTCTGCTCTTTGCTGAAGTGCCTTCCTTGAGTGTCTGCAGGGCTGGGTTTGCTCTGGCAGCTCCCACTTTGGATGAAGTGGTTTGTAAATTAAATATTAGAGATTTTGTGGTGCCGCAAAGACCGGGTTTAGCTTAACTTGTGTTCAGTTCAGGATGTTTTGGGTCATCAGATCCACACATCCTGGATCTCAAAGACCCAGTATTATCTTTAATCTGTTCTGGAAGCACCAGCTCCTCCCTTTCCTTATCGGTGAGGATCTGCATTGTGTCAGCTCAAGGCCTCCTTTATCTGATGCTGTTAACAATGCAGTGTGAATGCTCTGCATCCTTCCTGCCTGGGATCCTGCAGGGCCCCTGGCCCCCTGCGAGGAGCAGGCTCAGGAGAGGTGCAGCAGAGGGGCTAAAGGTCAGATCCCTCCCCTGATTGCTGGGCTTGGAGTTACACTCGAGGCAGTTTCACAAGCAGGTGTTTTGCCCTCTGACACCCCTGGCTGGAAGGCAGGTGCTGTCTTAAAGATGTTGTAGCTGCATCTCCCCGCAAAAACACTGTCTGATCTGCTTTGTGATGGCATCAGTCCAGGTCTGTGGGGTGCTGACCTGTCAGAGCTGTAGCAGATGATTTAACAGACAGGTCAATGTGCTGAAATGTCCTGGTGCTCTTTGGCAAGGGGAGCTCAAGTTCCCAAGTGCTCATGGATGAGGATACAGCATCACACCCCTGCAGTAAACACACATGGCTTTACACTTCCCTGGTATAAAGTGGTTCTTTCTGCCCCAAAGTCTCTGTAGCTTTGCCCCTCCCAAAAGGTGACAGTGAGGCCTGTCTGAGCCAGTTCCCCCCAGTGCTTCCTGTGAACTGGACACTCCTGTCACCTGGGATGGGCTGGGGACAGTCTGGCCTGTCTTTGGGGTGATATCCTTGCTGGTGTTACCTATCCACTCTTCCTTTCTCTGCTGCTGGGTGCCACCTCACATGGTAAGTACAAGGTAGTTCCAGCTGTGTCTGCCTCCGTCCTCTCACCAGCCCTGAACAGATCCTGGTGCCCAGGGCAGCCCCAGTGCCTGGAGCATAGGGCTCAGGGCTGGAGAAAAGATGATGGGGAGCAAAGGAGACAACTGGGAGCCTCCTGTTGGGAGGTGGGAGATCTCAGAGAGCTGGTGAAAGGCTGCAGGGCTTGGCACACGTTGGTAGAGGTGTTTCCTTAGCTGTGCTGCTCAGAACGTGGTGTGCAGTGTTTGTTTTGATAGCACAACGTGTGGGGAGGGAGAAGGGCTTCCTGCTGCTGCTGCTTAAAGTCCTCATTCCTGGAACATCCTGTTTGGCTTCCCCTTTACCTGCTGTGAGTGTGCTGGGATCTGGGAGCCATCCCAAGTCCTGGTGCTGTGGGGGCGAGCACAGGGGATGGATCAGGGCACCCCAGGAGCTCTACCCTCCCCAGATTTAAGTGGTGGTGGAATGGCTGCCTGGAGTGCAGTTCCCACTGCTTTAACGGGAGGCAGAGGTCACTTTGGATGTCTTCTTCCCTGACTGTTTGTTTCTTGTTTTCTCTTTCTGTGCTGTCCTGAATGTGAAGATGATGATGGAGGCTCTGCACCACTGTGAGTACCTTTCCTCTTCCTATTTAGGCAGATTTGAACTGGTAGATCTCATCCAGCCAGGGAATCTGCTCAAAAGATAAAAGCTTTATGCAAAGATAAAAGCTGGCTGGTGTGGGATAATACTCAGTGGGGGGAGATGTCCCCCCCATAGTTTATTTAATGTCCCCACGTGTAAACCACACACACCTGGGGTGGCACTGGTGTCTGACCCTGCTCTGGGATTTGATCTCCTGCACCCTCTGCTTGGACCTGAATTACATTAATGGGCATGGGGTGGGAGGGGGAACTTTCTGCTCTCCCTTTCCTCATACCCCTTCTCCCTTTCCAGGAAGAGCAATGCCACAAACCACAAGGACAAGAACGTCCGCCAGAGAAATGCAAACTAAGAGCAGGGCCAGGTGAGTGCCAGGACAGAGCCTGGAGCAAGAGCTGCAGCATCTCAGTCTGCTCAGGGTCTCTGGGAGAAACCAGAGGCTCTTCTGGCCCAGCATGGGCTCCACCAGCCCCTTCCAGCCCTGTGCAGCTGTACTGGTGCAACAGGGTTTATCTAACTGGCTTTTCTTTCTCTCCTGCCAGGTGATGAGAAGATGGAGAAGTTGTCTGGACAATTTTGTTTTCTTTTAATTTTTTTGTTAAAATAGCACCATGGAATATTCTAGTGCGTCCTTGCGATTCAGTTACTTCACTTTCTAAGGAAACTTAAGTTGTAGAATATAAAATACACCTTTTTTTTTTTTTTTTTTTTTTTAAAGAAGAGTCGTGGGAGGGTTTTTCTACCTGTAAATGTAAATCCTTTGTTCCTGGTAGTCTAGGTCTCTGGCTGTCTCTGTCCTAGATTATTTTATGTTGGTACAGAGTGGGGAGGGGGGGTGGGAGTGCAGCTGTGTCCCACCTGCTTGTGGGGGTGAGGGAGGAGCTGCTTTGGTGGCCGTTGGGAGACAACCTGATCTGACCAGAGGGTTCAGGAAGGGGTTCTGTGTCTTTCCCACTGCGTCACCAGGAGCAAGGCTGCACCTTTCCCTGGCAAAGGGCTCGTTCCTGGCATGTCCCTGTCTGGCAGATTCCCAGTTGGCTCCCGCTGAGCTGTTCTTGGTTACTCTGAAACAGGCAGCCAGGATGCTGGATAAATGATTGCTGTAACTTATTCCATGGGTTGTTCATGTCTCTGCAGTGGGGAGGGGCAGGGTGAGCCGGGGCTGGGGGTGGTTTTAAGGTTTAACAGCGTGTGCTTGTGCTTGAGCCATGGCAGTGTGTGCGTGACGTGGGGGCCTGTGAGCAGACAAGTGCTCAGGGGAGTCTAACACCTTTACTGCTGGGTAGCATTGACCTGTTCCATCTGTTAACACTTCACAAATAAAGATGATTCCTCTCTCTTTTTTCCACCTCTGGACTCTGGTCTCTTCCCTCCGGGCCGCCTGACCCTCTGGCTCCAGAACACGATGCTGTGTCTGGGTTTGGTGCCAGCTCTGGCTGCCCTCTAATTGCTGAGGAGATTCAGCTCGACGGGTGTAAAAGCCTTCAGGGAGAGGGAGGGAGGGGTGTTCCCTGCTCTGCAGAGCCTGCAGGAGCCTGGGGCCCCAGGGCACACTTGCCTGTTTGGGAGAGTCTCCCCCTGCCCTGCTCCAGAGTTTCTCAGGTCTTGTGCCTGTGGGGTCAAGGATCAGCCCCAGCCTTGAGGAGCCCTCACAGACCCTGCTCTTCCTGTGTCTCACACTTCTCTGAGCAGGTTTTCTGGGTTGGTTTGTTTTCTTCCTGCTCTTTAGCATTAGAGCAAAGGTGTGAGACATTTGTGCACAGAGCACTGGGGCCAGGACATGATCTGGTGCGGAGTCCCTTCTCTGCTGGCAGGGGCCTCTGCCAGCATTCCTGCCCCTGGAGGGAGGCAGCAGAGCCCATGGGCTGAAGAGAAGCCTCCCTGTGCTCCCAGCTGGCCTAAGGTGCCCCTGCCTGCTTCAGTCTGGGCGCATGACTGAACCTTGCCCTGCCTGGGATGGGACAAAGGGGGAGTGTGGCTGTGGTGGCCACCCTGTGCCCAGAGAGGTGGTGGCAGGTCTGGGGGCAGTGCTGGCTCCCTGGTGCTGTGCTGGCTGGGTCCCTCCTGCCAGTGCCTGGGCCTTGCTGTGCCATCACAGCGAGGGCAGCGTGGCTCTGGGCCGTGTAAATGGGTTATGCAAGGCTTTCACAGCCCCGGCCCTGCGCCGTCCTGGTGAAAAATCAATGCATGGTTTAATTTCCTTTATGAGGATTATGGGTCCTGTCTGACCCCACTCTGGGCTGCAGCACAAAGCACCACTTGTGCCTTTGGTTTGGCTGGGCAGGGACAGGGGGACAACAGCCCTGGGAGCTGGGCAGGGATGGAGCCAGCATCTTACTGCTCTGGGCTGTGCTGCAGTTGCCCCTGTGAGCTGTGGCACAGCCCTGCCATGGCCCAGGGGCTGCCACATCGAACCTTGGGCAGGGATGGCACAAACAGGCCCCTGGTGTGGAGCCCCATCATGTTCCAGAGAGAGAGAGAGACTGGATGCTCTGAGCTCCACGGGGACCCTGCTCAGCCCCTGTTTCCCGACGCCTCAGGTGAGCCCTGAGCTGCTGCTGCCTCCCTTCTTGGCTCCAGCATCTCCAGTCTCCCGTTCGGGTTAAGCTGGATCAGTGTCTCCATGGGCTGGGGGCAGCTGAGGGGCGGCAGTGCTCTGTCCCGGGAATGGCCTGGAGAATAGGATTGCTCTTGGAGGCGGCCGTGCCAAACCCGGGGCGTGAAGCTGCAGAACGAGGCCGCTGTGGCCCGCAGGGGGAATTTTGGGGTGTCCCCTGCCCTGGGGCTCAGTGCGGGGCTCGGGCTGTCGGTGCCCGGCCCGGCTGCGGTTCTGTCCTGGGCCACCAGGTGGCGCCACCGCCGCGCTCCCCGCGCCGCCCGTTCCCGACGGGGCTCGCCCGGGGCAGCTCCGGGCCCGTGTCCGCCTGCCCGGGGGGGCTCGGGGGGGCTCGGGGGGGCTCGGGGCGCACTCGGCTGCTCTCCCCGGCCATCCCCGGCAGCCCGCAGCCCGGGGAAGCCGCAGCCGTGCCCGTGTCAGAGGGCAGGAGGTGCCGGTCCTGATGCCCCGTCCTTCCAGAGCATCAGCCCCTTGGCGGGTGTCCGGTACCCAACCTCGGGTCCTGGCGCTGCCCTGGGGCGCCGGTCCGGGGTCTCCATCCCTGGGTACACCTCGGGGGATGGAGACCTCTTGACACCAGCTGTGTTCAGAGGGGGCTCAGCGCTGGAGCGATGGGTCCTTGGGCGGGGTGGGAGGGCAAAGCTCCCGCAGCTGGCGGAGCGATGGGGTCCATCCCCGGCCCGGGGGGAGGCAATGCTCTCCGCAGTGAGGCGGATGGGCTGTGGGCGGCGGAGCCCCGCGGGGAGAGCGGCTGGTCCCGGACCACCCCACGCCGGGGACTGCGCCGCCGGAGCCCGGGGCCGTCGGGGCGGGAGGCGGATGTCCCATCCCGGTGGCTGCTCCCGGTAGCCGCTTCCACCGGCGAGGGTTGTGCCGGCGGGGGGAGCTGCGGAGCCGCCCGGCCCCCGGCCCAGCCCCGCCGCCCGCCCCCGGCCCGCCCCGGCCCGCCCCCGCCGCGGCGGCGGGCGCCACTCGGCCGCCGGTGGCCTCGGCGGCGGCAGCGGCGGCAGGATGCGGGCGGGCCGGGGCGCGGCGGGCGGGGAGGCGGCGGCCGAGGAGGAGGCGGCCGATGGGGCCAAGCGCGGCGGGGCGGCGGCGGCGGGGCGGGCGCGGGGCCGCGGCGGGAAGGGCTCCCCGAACGGCGAGTGCCGCCGTGGGGAACCCCCGCGCAGCCCCGGCCCGGAGCCGCCCCGCGAGCCCAAGGTCTCCTTCTCCTGCGGCGGCGGCGGCGCGTCCCCCGGCGGGGCCAAGGCGGCCGAGGAGGGGGCGAGCGAGGATGCGGCCGAGGAGGTCCGCGGGAGCCAGGCCAGCTTCATGCAGCGGCAGTTCGGGGCGATGCTCCAGCCCGGCGTCAACAAGTTCTCGCTGCGGATGTTCGGCTCGCAGAAGGCGGTGGAGCGGGAGCAGGAGCGCGTCAAGTCGGCGGGGGCCTGGATCATCCATCCCTACAGCGACTTCAGGTGCGGGGGACCCGCGGGGCCGGGCCGCATCCCGCATCCCGCGGGGCCGGGCACCGGGCCGGGAGCGGGGCCGGGCCGAGGGCACCTTGAGCCGCCGCCGGGCGCGGGAGGGACGGGCCGGGCATCCCCCTCCCCAGCGCAGCCGCCGCTCCGGGGATGCCGGGAGCGCTCGCCGTGCCTGGGCAAGGGCATCCCCTCGTCCCCTTGTCCTTCCCGGGGCCTCGGCAGGTTCGGCCCGCCTTGGCCCTCCTGAGCCCCAGCGGGCCCTGGCGCTGTCCCCGGAGCTCCCCGGGGTTCAGGGTCCCCCTCCCTGGGCAGGGCAGGGCTGGGCAGGGGGACGTGCTTTGCCGCTGCCTGGCAGAGCCTTGTGAAGGCTCCCCCCTCCCCCAAGGAGGCCTGATTCTGTCCCCGGGGTTCAGCCGGTTTGGGGGGGGGATTCTTCTCTCTCCTGAGAGGACTCGAGTCCCCGAGACCCAGTCCGTGTGTCTGCCAGGCGGGGAATGCCAAACCCGGGAGAAAAAGGCTCTGCAGCTCCATCTCCTTCCCATCCCTGAGCCCTGGCGAGCTCCAGAGTGCCAAATGCTTCCCGAGTCGTGTGAAAGCCACCGGGAGGGATGGCTGCGCTGTCTGGGGTGGCAGCATGGCATCCTGCAGGGAAGGGGAAGCCGAGCCCCTGCTGGCACTGCTGGTGAGCCAGCACGGGGAGGACCCTGGTCCAGAGACCTCAGAGGGGCTGGAGGAGCCTTTCACCAGGGGCTGGGGTGATGGAGAGAGGTTTGAGGTGGCTCAGGGAGGGTTTGCTGGGTGCCTGAGTGGGGGATCCCCCTGAGACAGATCTCGGGTTCTGTTCACTGCTGACACTGATGGGTTCCCCTGGGCTGGGGGTCCCTGAGGCAGGTGGAGGTGGCCATGGGCTCAGGGCAGGGACCAGCACCTTCACCTCCTGCTTTCACCCTCGTGTGCTGCTCCTGGGCTGCTCTGGCATCTCCCAGAGGAGCAGTTGAAGGCCTTTGGCCTCCCCTCAGGGCCGACTTCCTGTAAAGGTTTTTCAGCCCTTCCACCCTGGGAACCTGCCATGGGAACCCAGTGGAGCCCCCTCCTCATCTCATTCCTTGGCACTGGGTTCTGCTGCAGATTTGGGGTGAGGAGTGGCCCCACTGCCTGGCCACTGCTGGTCCTGTGGTGGAGGGAGCTCCACTGTCCCTGCCGTGACCGAGCAGGGGCTGGTAGTGCCAGGTGGGTCCTGGGGGCTGCTGAGCAGGAGGACTCAGGCCCTCCTCTCCCTGTGTTCCTCCTCACCCTCAGCAGCTGTGGGATGTTGGGGGAGGCTGGGAGCGGGGTGACCCCCATGCCTGCACCAGGACAGAGCCTGCCCTGCTCCTCTGAGCTGGCAGAGCTGTGGTGCTGGTGGCAGAGCCCACAGTGCTGCCCAGAGCGGGGATCTCCCTCCTGTGAGCCTGCAGTGGGCTTGAGGCCTCAGAGGATTCCCCAGAGTGCAGCAGCATCACTCCCTGGACTGGTGCTTGCAGCGGGCAGGTGGGTGCTGGAGTGACCTTGGGGAGTCACCCTGGCTGTCCTGCCCTGCACGGGCTCCATCCTCCTGGAACCGCTAGCGAGACTTGAAACCCATTGGGGCAGAGTGGCTGCCTGTGTTTTGATGCTGGAAGTGGCGTAGGAGAGTTCCCTGCCCAGTGGGGAGGAGCTGCAGGCAGAGCCATGGCATCCTCCAGCTCCACAACTGTGCACAGGAACAGGATCGGCCCACGCTAGGCTGGGCTGAGGAACCGGCTCTGCCTGTGCTCACTGGGGATGTGAGTGCATCCCTCCCATGTTGTCCTGCCTTAAAACAATCAAAAAAAGCATTTATCCAGTAATGATAATGGAGCGTGACCTGGTCGTGTTTGCCCTGCAAAACCCATTTCCCATCTTAAGAGAAAATCATTACCCATCTGCATCTGTGACATCATTTCATAATCGGCATCGTTTAGCAATCCTGGCTCTTCACGGCCATGGGGCTGCCATCCTTCACACACAATTCAGGGCAGATTTGCTCCAGGAACCAAAGTTGCTATTTACATAAATATTGAATGACGAGGAAGCAATCAGGGCGGCTGGTGAGATCCTGAGCTGTGAATCTGATCAAAGAGACCTTGTAAGTGTGTGCTGGAGCAGGGCCACCTCCTTTTGGGTGCTGGGAAATGATTGTCACTGATTTTGCCACTTCTGGTCTCTGGAGGAACAGCCAAGCCAGTGCCAACTCCTTCATTGCTTCTTTTGGGGTTTCTGCACCAGCCCTGGGGCATCACTTTGGGAGCTGCAGGAGCTGCAGTTGGTGGTTTGGAGGTGGTGGCAGTGCCCATCACCCTGTGACCACCTAGGGGCTGCCCAAAGGTTCCTCCTGCCTTCCACAAGGCTGGGCTGGGACTGGGGCTGGAGCTGAGCAGGAGGTTCTCACTGATGATTTGCTGTTGCAGGAGTCATTCCTGCATGTGAATCAGGAGCAAAGATGCTTCCAGAGCACATGTGCCTGGTGTTGCTTGGCTGGAGCCTTCCTCACCCAGGTTTAAATGCTTTCAGGGGCTTTCCCTCTGCCTGGATGGTGTCACCATGGGGGCTCTTGAGCAGAGGGATGGGGCTGGCCAGGGCTGATGCTTCCAGTGTGTGTGACAGCTCTGCTGCTGGTCCCAGTGTTCCCATTCCCTGTGGTGAGGGTGTTGGGGAGCTGGGCCCCTCCCTCTGCAGCGTCAGTTGCTGAAAGCCAAGGCTCAAGGGGAGGACAGGCTGTGACCAGCTTGGGGGATGGTGAAGGTTTGGGTCCTTGAGCAGTTTGCAAAGCTTTTATCCCCCCCTTCCCCAGGGACCTCCGGGGTAAAAGGCTTTTCTGGGGAGAGGGCACCAGTCATTCATCACAACTGGCTGTACTGGGATCTGGGGCTGCAGACAGTGCCTTGGCCACCACCATTCATCAGCTGGGCAAACTCCTGCCATTGGCTCCACAACCCACTTCTCACAGCAATCTCATTTTTAGAATATGAGCATTTAGCGGGAGTTTGTAAAGTGCCAATCCTGCCCCAATCCTGTGCCAATCCCACACCGATCCTTCACTGATCCTGTGCTGCTCCTCCCCACCAGGCAGCCTGGTTTGCATCTGGGCCCCATCAGAGCCAAAAGGTTCAGACCTCAGGGGCAGAGGGGGGTCTAAAGGAGCTCTGTCCATCACTGTCCCATGGGATCAGCACAGACAGGAGTGATTGGATCATCCTTGTCAATCTCTGGAGCTCTGAGTGCTGCCAGTGGAGTTAAGCAGGGACCACCCTGTGGTCATACCATGGCCATACCCTCCTTTAGGGCTTGGACCCTACTCTTACCCTATACCAGGACCTCAGACCAGCAGCACAGTGCTGCTGGCGGGTGATGGAGCAGGAAGGTGGCAGCTGCCTCTTGCAGGGGCTTTGGGCATCTCCTGTCATCATCACTGTCATACAATTGGGTCAGAAGCGAGGGAGGGATGTCGAGGATCCTGATTAATTTGTTTTCAGATATTTTTAGTAGCCTGGATTGGATCTTCTTTTCTATGCACATGAACCTTCTGAGGAAGCAAGCACTGGCATGGCACTGGCTGGTCCCCGGGGCGATCGCACAGGGTCAGTTGTGTGCAGTGGGGGATCAGGAGCAGTTTATCTTTCTCCGCAGGCCGAATTCTGCCCTGGCTCAGCCAGATTGCAGAGGGATTGGAGCCAGAGGGGAGTTTTGCCCAGCTGGCGTGGTTATTTAATCTTTGTTCTTCGCAGCTTTGCATGGCTAATGCCCCTGTGGGACCCACGCAGCGCAGCAGGGTCAGTCTGAGCAGGAGCTGCCAGGGGGTTCAGGGACAGATCCAGCCCCACAGCAGCTCTGCTGATTTCAGCATCCCTGGGAGATCGTGCCCTGCGTGGGAGCCCAGGGGTCCAGCTGGGCCTGTTTGGTGCCAGCAGCTGGAGCTCGGTGTGAAGGTGCAGGGGGAGCACAGCTCCTCTGCCGAGGGTACCCTGGGGACCGCCCTGGTGTGAAGTCATCGTTTTGCAGCAGTGACATCACTCACGGTTGCCACGGCAATGTCTCACATGAGGAAGGTGTCATTGGAGAAAGGTCAGGAGCTGGGATGCTCAGCTCCTTCTGGTCCTGCGCTAGTCTGCGCAGTGGGGGCGGGGGACACCCGGCCCATCGCCCCTTGCCGTGTGCCTGGGGGTCTCCTCCTCGTCCCCCCGTCCCCCAGGGCACAGCGTGGCCACTGCACCCCCGCCCATCACCCTGCAGCTCCCAGGGTGGGCTGAGCGGGATGCGCGGGCGAGGGTCCTGCGTGTCTGTGCACCCAGATCTGAGGAGGATCCCCCACTCCTGCCCCCCGGCCGGGCGAGGCAGGGCCGAGGTGGCCCCCGCGTCATCCTGCCGTGACAGAGCCGCTGTGACCTTGCAGATGCTCAGAAAGGTCATCGTTGGCCCGCGAGAGGGGGACGAGGAGAAAGGGGAGAAGGATGGAGTGAGGCAGGAGGGGGTGGAGGAGCAGCTCAGCCCAGGCAGGGCCAGGGGCGCGGGCGGCCGCCCACCCCCCCCCCCCCGCCCGCGCGCGTCTGGCCGGGGCTGCGGGCGCTGCCGCCGCCAGCTGCAGCCGTACGTGCTCCGCTGCACCGGGGCCGCGGCGGCTCCTTCCACCGCGCCCGCGCTGCGGGGCCTCGGCCAGACCCCGCCCTGGCGCCCCCCAAACCGCCACCCAGCCTGGCACCGCGGTGAGGTGGCCCTGGCTGTCCCTGGGGATGTCCCCTGTCCTTGGGTCCCCACTCTGGGAGTGCAGAAAGAGGAGGGCTGACTCTACTGACTCCACCCGCGACCTTGAGCACTGCCGGTCGTTTGGGGGTCCCCAGCCCACGGGATGCCCCCGGGCAGCTCAGCTGGAGCGTGTCCCACACCGGTGCTTGGTGCCATCACTCTCCCTTCCCCAAGGACCTGCTGTCATGGGCCAAATCAGACCAGCAGAAGCCCTCAGCCCCATCCTCTGCCTCAGCCAGGGGCTCTGCTGGTGCAGGATCACCCTGGGGGCAGTTTGGAGAGCAGGATGTGGTCTCTGGGGAGACAAAGGGGTGTCTGTGGCTGAGGTGGCATTACAGTGACAGTAGCCCAGGGGCTCAGGTTCCCTAGGGCAGGGCATGGTGGCTGGGTCCCCTTGGCATGTGGGGGACTCTGGTGACATCCCCCAACATCTTCTTGCTCCTCAGATTTTACTGGGATTTCACGATGCTGCTCTTCATGGTCGGCAACCTGATCATCATTCCCGTGGGCATCACCTTCTTCAAGGAGGAGACCACGGCCCCTTGGATCGTGTTCAATGTGGTCTCTGACACCTTTTTCCTGATGGACCTGGTTCTGAACTTCCGGACAGGGATTGTCATTGAGGACAACACAGAGATCATCCTGGACCCCGAGAAGATCAAGAAGAAGTACCTCAAGACCTGGTTTGTGGTGGACTTTGTCTCCTCCATCCCTGTGGACTACGTTTTCCTCATTGTGGAGAAGGGCATAGACTCGGAGGTCTATAAGACAGCCCGCGCCCTCCGCATCGTCCGGTTCACCAAGATCCTCAGCCTCCTGCGGCTCCTCCGCCTCTCCCGCCTCATCCGCTACATCCACCAGTGGGAGGAGGTGAGGACCTGCTCCGGGACCCTCTGCCAGCAGCTGGATGGCTGGAGAGAGTGGGAGCAGGAGGGGCTGTGTGAGCGCAGTGGTTCCCTGGCAAACTGGCAGGGTGGAGAGGATCTGTGGGGTTGTTTGTGGGGCTGGTGGGTGGCTGTGACCCACCCTGGAGGGTTTGGGGCATCCCTGTGCTGTGATACAGCACCCACCATGGGTGCCAGCATGGCTGGCACATGCTGACACACCATCCTCAGCTCTGCCAGCAGTAGGACCCTGTCCCCCTGCTCAGTTCAGCACCTCCTGCCTCTCTGCCCTCTGGCTCCCTACTTACCCCACAAGGAGCCCAGGAAGCACTAGGGAGGACAGCAGGACCCCCAGCCCTTCAGGGTTTCCAGCTTTGAGGGTCCACCCTGTTTTGAGGGGACATACTCAGCTTTGCTGTGTGGCTCTGGCCTGTACCCTGCACTCAGTGCTCTGGAAGCTGCCCTGCTCCCTCCTCAGTGCCCAGAGTATTTGTGTCTCCTTGATCCTCAGCAAGGCTCACTGCCATTATCGCTTCCCGGGCAGCGCGGCGGCACCCACCAGCTATAAATAGGCAGGTGGAGCACAGCCACACTGAGGCAGGAGCCAGGCCAGCCACGGGAGCCTCTTCCAGCTAAGGCCATGCAGGTCGGTGCCCTGAGCAGGGCTGGGCAGTGAGGGACAGTCTCCACACTCACCTCCTGCCATCCCACCCACCCACAGATCTTCCACATGACCTACGACCTGGCCAGCGCAGTGATGAGGATCATCAACCTCATCGGGATGATGCTGCTGCTCTGCCACTGGGATGGCTGCCTCCAGTTCCTGGTGCCCATGCTGCAGGATTTCCCCCAGAACTGCTGGGTCTCCATCAATGGGATGGTGGTGAGCTCCATCTGCCCCACAGTCTGCTCCTGCCTGCTCCCCAGGGCTCCCACCCATCCCCACGTCATCCATCCTCCATCCCCCAGCCCCAGGAGATGTCATTCCCTGTGGGCCAGGGCTGTGGTGCCCCATGGAGCACCCGGCCCCAGATGCTGCCATCGCCCTGGTGAGGTCTCACAGGACCTGGAGCAGTGGATTGATGCGGGTGGGAGGAATATGCTGACATGGGGCTCTTGGCCCTTATCCCCTGCCGCCTTCTGCTCATTAGCCACAAAGCTGCTATTAATAAATAATGGCCCCTGTTTCTAATTGCTCCCTCTCAGCCCTGCAGCCTCCTGCAAATGGCCCTTTCCCCCTGTCTGTCTCATCCTGTTTCATCAAATTTCCATCTCCGCTCTGTTCCGCCTGGCTTCCTCCTTTTCCTCCCCTGTCTGTCTCACCCTTCTCCTTCCCTGCCTACTTCATCGGGGGAGTCTGGAAAGTTTGAGAAGTTTGCTTTTCAACAAATTCCTCTTGCTGGGAGAGAACTGGGACTGTGGCCAGGTGTGAGCCAGAGCACTGGGCGATGCTCACACACACACGTGCATGGCTGAGCTGTTGTCCCTGTCACTGCAGAACGACTCCTGGAGTGAGCTGTACTCCTTCGCCCTCTTCAAGTCCATGAGCCACATGCTCTGCATCGGCTACGGGAAGCAGGCGCCCGAGAGCATGACAGACATCTGGCTGACCATGCTGAGCATGATCGTGGGGGCCACCTGCTACGCCATGTTCATCGGCCATGCCACCGCCCTCATCCAGTCGCTGGACTCCTCCCGGCGCCAGTACCAGGAGAAGGTAGGGGGGATGGATGGGGCCCACAGCTTTGTCCCCTCCTGGAGCCACAGCCACGTGGGGTGAGGGTACCCAGTCAGGAGCAGGAGTGGGACCAGCCCCATGGAGTGGGGATGTGTGTGGAATGGGGATGTGTCCTGACTGACACCATCTCTCCCCACAGTACAAGCAAGTGGAGCAGTACATGTCCTTCCACAAGCTGCCCGCTGACTTCCGCCAGAAGATCCATGACTACTACGAGCATCGCTACCAGGGCAAGATGTTTGATGAGGACAGCATCCTGGGGGAGCTCAACGAGCCCCTGCGTGAGGTGAGGCCTGGACAGCTGGGAGGAGGATGCTGCTGTGAGGATGGGGATTGCCCCACCTTGCCCAGGGAAGGGATTCCCTTCTCCTTGCTGTGGGTCCCACCAACTTCTGCCATGCACATGCTTGGGGTCAAACACCTCTTGCTGCAGCTTTGCAGCTCCACGTGGGAGTGTGTCCATGCACAATCTGCATGCCAGGGTGTCCATCAGACTGTCTGGGGTGGGGAACATGTCCCTGGAGATGCATGTCCTAACTTCCTGGGCTCACCCACAGGAAATTGTGAACTTCAACTGCCGCAAGCTGGTGGCCTCGATGCCGCTGTTTGCCAACGCTGACCCCAACTTCGTCACGGCCATGCTCACCAAGCTGAAGTTTGAGGTGTTCCAGCCTGGTGACTACATCATCCGAGAGGGCACCATTGGCAAGAAGATGTACTTCATCCAGCACGGGGTGGTCAGCATCCTCACCAAGGGCAACAAGGAGATGAAACTCTCCGACGGTTCCTACTTTGGGGGTGAGCATTGGCAGGACTGAGCCTGGGTTCCCTCTCGGGGTCTGTGAGAGGCACTGGGACACCTGTGCTGTCCCAGGGCACCCACTGCATGGTGGTTCTCACACCCTGCTCCTGGCCTCCCCTGGTTTGTCCTTGATAGTGGTGTTCTGATCTCGGTCCTGGTGTTTTTCCCCCAGAGATCTGCTTGCTGACCCGTGGCCGGCGCACGGCCAGTGTCCGTGCAGACACCTACTGCCGCCTCTACTCGCTCTCAGTGGACAACTTCAATGAGGTGCTGGAGGAGTACCCCATGATGAGAAGGGCCTTTGAGACTGTGGCCATCGACCGTCTCGACCGCATCGGTAGGACACAGAGGGGAGCCTGGAGGGGGACAGGGGGTGTCTTGGCAGAGGAGGCAGCTGTGGTTCCCATGGGAGCTCAGCATAGCCCCAGTACAGAGTCTCACTGTGGTTCCTCTCCCGGCCTTCTCCCTGTAGGGAAGAAGAACTCGATCCTGCTCCACAAAGTGCAGCACGACCTCAACTCAGGTGTCTTCAACAACCAGGAGAACGAGATCATCCAGGAGATCGTCAAGTACGACCGGGAGATGGTGCAGCAGGCGGAGCTGCAGCAGCACACGGCCATGTACAGCCCCGTCCAGCCCCAGGTCACCTCTGCCATCGCCACCCTCCAGCAAGCCGTGGCCATGAGCTTCTGCCCGCAGATGGCCAGCCCGCTGGTGGGCTCCATGGCGCTGGGCTCGCCCCGCATGATGCGCCGCTTGCAGTACGCCCAGGCCGTGCCCAGCCCCTTCGCCGTGTCCCCCGTCCTGCTGCAGCAGAGCCCCCCGCCGCAGCCGCAGCCCCCCGTGCCCCACGCCAACCCCTCGCCCTCGCAGGACCCGGCGCAGCCCACGGCCCTGCCCGCCTCCACCAGCGCCTTCGCCGCGGCCGCGGCCAGCCCGCCCTCCCAAAGCCCGCTGGCCAGCCGGACGTTCGCCTACGGAGGCGCCCCCGGGCCGCTGGGCTCCCAGCTGTCCCTCAGCCAGCAGCCAGCGCCCAGCTCGCCCCAGCGCCTGGCCGCCCACAAGAGCACACAGGCGCTGCACACCAGCAGCCTCAGCCAGGATTCGCGGCCCCTCTCGGCCTCGCAGCCCTCGCTGCCCCACGGGCTGGCGGCCGGCAGCACCCAGAGCCCCCCGGCCTCCGCCCGCGAGTCCAGCACCTCCATCGGCGGGGCTCCGGCCGCCGCCTCGCCGGGCCCCGGCCCTCCTGCCGGGCTGCGGGGCCAGGCACCCTCGCGGGGGACCCCGGCCCACCCGGCGCCCGCGGGCTCGGGGCTGACACCGCCGCCCGCCCTGCCGCAGGACTCGGCGGCGGCCCGCAAGGATTCGGCGTCCAGCACGCCCGACACGGACCCGGCCAAGTCCAGGCTGTCTTCCAACTTGTGACCTCCGCGCCAGGCACGGGGACACGCGCGCCGGGGGGCGGCGGCGGGGAGTCCCATCGCACCCCCCCGTGTCCGCCCCGCGCCGCCGGGTCAGGGCCGCACCACCGGCTGCTGCCCCCCGGCACAGTGCCGGCCCCGCTCCCCGGCCCCTCCTGCAGAGCGGGGCAGCTGCCGAGGGTGGGCCCGGGGCTGCCGCGCCCTCCCCCCACCGCGGGGTCACCGGGCTGGGCCCCCGGGTGTGTCGTCTCCGACCAAAGTCTGACCCTGTCGCCCGCTCCCCGCGGCGAAGCCCCGCTGCCCCCTGGCCTCCCCGGCTGCCCATAGAAGCCACAGCTGCATTCTCGCCATGACCAACTCAGTGTATGATATCTCTGACCTGAACACATCCCTGTGTGTGACCCGCAGGACTGTCGGCGCAGCCCCGGCGCCGCGCGTGTCCCTGCGCCCCTCTCACAGACCCAAGGCGAGGGGGTGATGGTCCAGGACTGGAGGTAAGTTGGGAAGGGTCTGAGGGATGGTCGCCCTGAGGCTTGTAAGCACCCACAAACACACTGTCCCCCACTCCGGGGCTGGGGGTGAGCACGGCCCCGCGTCCCCATAGGCAGCGCTAGGACGGAGGCAGGCGCTGGAGCCCGAGCCCTGGGGCTGGGGCAGGCACCTACCGAGTGTACCAGGTGCCTGTGCGTGTGTTGTGTGTGCGCGTGTGTGGGTGCGTGCAGGTGTGTGTGTGTGTGTGTGCGCCTCGCTGCCTCGCACTCTGGAGCCTTCCACATTGAATGTACCAGCCCCGGCACCCTGCGGCCGAGCAGCCGGAGGGACAGGGCCCCACTCCAAGCGTCCACCTTCCCATCCAGCCCATCCTGTGCAATAAACGTCAGCAGCTGACAGAGCTACGCACGACTCCTGCTCTGCTTCTTTGCCACCGTCCCCCTCCCTGCCGCGCCTCCCGCTCCTCGTGCCCGGCCCCGGGAGCCGGAACACCGGGCACAGCCCCAGCTCAGGCTGCGGGACACAGCTTTGTCCTTTGAAGAGCTGCTTCCCTTGCCAGGAAAGCCACAAGGTGAAAAGCCTCTGCCAGCAGCTTTCCCCTCGCTCCAGCAGCAGCCAGGAAGAAGCTGGGTGCAGGCTGAATGTGAGCCTGTGGTTATAGGGCACAGCTGAGAGCTGGGCCAAACACAGCTCCAGTTGTGAGGTGCCAACCATCTCCAGCACCAGCCCAGTGGAGAAGTCTGGGAAGCCACAGTCCAGTGAGAATAGGAGGCTCCTGGCTGGTAAAAGCTGCAGATGGCCCCTGTGAGAGTCCAGGTCCCACTGTAGCTGCACTTGGCACAATTCCATGTTTCTGCTACAAAAGCATTTTCAGAATGTGACACCCCTGTGAGCAGCCAAAGCCCAACCAGTCAGCAGAAGAGGCTGGGAGCAGCAATCCCACCTCCCTGTGCTCCTGGCAAGGTGAGGCAAGAGCCCAGGCAGCTCACAGGCTTCAGGCAAAGATTTTGAGGAGAACACAGGTCCCATCTTGTATTTCAAAAAACATTTTATTTACAATATTATACATGCTGACCCCCAAGTTAGTGGTTTTCCCTGCCTGAGCCCCAGTGAGCAGCAGCAAAACCCATCCCTGGAAATGAGAGTCAAGAGTTGTAGAGGCTGGGCTGTGGAGAGTGAGGACAGTGCCCAGAGCTGGAGCAGAGCACAGAGCAGCACCTGCCCTGTGCCCAAGAGCAGGGCTGGGGCTCCTGCTGTGGCCAGGTCAGTTGCCTGCCCCTCCAAGTCTGAGAGGGAAGGAGAGATACAGCACCCCAGGACAGGCAACAGCCAGGCAAAGGACAGTGCTCACAGCACTGGGGTGAGGGCTGAGGGGAGCCACCCTTGCTTCCTGCCACCCCTTTCTCCCCAGCCCAGAGCTGCAACCCTCTGCAGGGCTTGGTGCCCTTTCCCTGTGCTGGGACAGGCAGTGACAGCAAATAGTGCAGAGCCCCTGTCCCCCACCAGCAGCTTCCAGCAGGGTCTCAGTTTGCCCCAGCACCTCAGAATGAGGCAGGACTCTCACTGGGCTGGAAGCTGCAACTCCTTCTCCATGAGATGTGGGACAGAAGAGCATTGCAGACCAGTGCCCACCATGGCTGGAGGTGCAGAGGTATCTCAGGGCCCCGTGGGCTGCTGGGGCTCAGCTGAAGAAATATGTGGAATCCATCACTTGATTCAGGTTGAATTCACCTGAGGAGAGCAAAGGAGAGGTCAGAGGAGAGCAAGGTGGGGATGGACACGGGGAGAGAAGTGGCTTCAGTGTATGAAGGATTTGTCCCTGGTCTGTGCTGCCCATGGAGTGCTGGGGCACTCCACACAGAGGTCAGGCAGAGCCAGATGGCCTGGCAGACACAGGGCTGAGGGATTAGAAGGAGTTAAACTAATTGCCTTAATCCCATTGCATGTATATCATCTAGATCCTGGCAATTACCATGCTGAGTCCCTCACTCCCATCTCTGAGCAAATGCTCATGGTTGGAAACAGATGGGAGCAGAACAAGAGCAGGATGGGAAGAGCTGGGTCAGCCTGGGGGAAATCCCAGGGACTCAGCGAGGATGGCAGGGACCACTCACAAGAATGCTACAGGGGAATGTGGACGTGCTGGAGTGCTCTGGCCCATGGCTGTGCAGGCCAGCATAGGAGGGGAAACCTGATCCTAGGAGACAGCTCCAGTTTTTTGTCTTTTGGTGGTTTTGAGGACCATTCCATCTCATTCCCCTTGTCTCCCAAACACTCCTGTGCTCTGCATGCTCCTGTCCCATCTCCTACCTGTCCTGGGGACATTCGACAGCTGCTCCATCAGTCTCTTCTGCCAATGAGCTATGGGCTCTGTGCTGGAACTGGACGAACTAAAAGGAAGCAAATAAAACATGGGTTGTCTGGAACCAGGCACACCCTCCTCTGCTCCCTAGTGCAGCCCCTGACAATGGAATTCAGCTCTTCCAAAACAGATCACGCAGCCTAGGGTGAAAGCAGGAACCCAGGGCAGGCCATAAGGCTGCCAAACCCTCCCCAGGTTCTGCAGCAAGAGGGTGCAGAGCCTTTGGTTTTTACACAGCTACTGACGGTGATCTGGGTGTCAGGCAAGAAGGAAGGACAGCTTCCCTCCAGAGCAACCCCCAAACAGGTGACACAACCTGTGAGCATCTGGACATGACCTCCAGGAGGTGGGGGGGGGGGGAAATCAACAGGTCAGGAATACCTGCAATACTTCTCCAGCATGAACTCAGACAGATCCTGCAGAATCTTCTCGCTGTGCAGAGCCACGAACTGCTGCCGACAGACCTGACCCAGGGAGACAACAGTGAGGGGCAGCTTAGCAGGTGTTTTCCCTCCTTCCCCCAGTGACAGCTCAGAGGTGAGGGGCAGGGGAAGCAGCAGGAGTGGAAAGAGGGGGCTGCCAGACAAGGGTGAAGGGAATCAGCCTGGGGATGTGTGAAGCAGAGGTTGACCCTCATAAACACAATAGCCCTTGGGAAGGACCCAGGGCAGGGCAGTGGCACCAGCTCTGCCAGGGCTGTGTTTAGTGCCTGTTTCCATAGATTCTCCCCCACAGGCTCCCTGCAGAGTGGGAGGAGATGGGGCACCAGGAAACCAGCTGTGACCGCCAGCAAACATCCCAGGTTCACCTCACCCGGGTGAATCAATCAGCCTATGGAGCAAAGCCTAGGGGAGGCGAGGCCTGGCATGGGCCCAGAGCACAGATCAGCAAGATCCTGCTCTCAAGGGAACCAGGAGGACACTTTTACCTGGTTCATTACATCCACGGTGAGCGCGTGAGTCCAGTAGCAATCGTGGACCGAGACGAAGGTCAGGCCCTTCCTGGGAGGAGGCAAAGGTGCCATGAAGCAGCGCTGAGACCCCTCTGTGTGTTGGACCTACTCCATGTGGAACCTCTGGCTGGGACAGGAGCAGGGACCACACAAGAGGGGAAGTCCCTGCACAGCAGCTCTTCTGAGGGAGGTGGCCAATCCCAGGATCTTCCTGTTCCTGCCCTGCTGCGTCCTTTCCTTCTCTGCCAGGAACCCCAAATACCCTCCCACCAGGGACTCCTCAGTCCCATGTGGTGCCTTGCCCCATCAGTGTTCTCCCAGGAGAGTCCTGAGCCAGGGCATAGCCAGTTGAGAGCCCAGCTGGCCACTCCTACCTGAGGCAGTGCAGTGCTGTGAGCATCATGTGTGTGGAGTCCAGAGAGTGGATGAAGTTGGGGGGAAAGGCATTCTTCTGCTTCACAGTGTCAGGTTTCCTGCAGGACAAAGCAGAGCACAGAGGAGCTGGGGCATCTCTGGGCCAAAGATGACAGACAGCACTGGCACAGAGGCAGTGCCACCCCAGCCTGGGGGTGAGGGGGCTGCCCTGAAGGGCCCCAAGGCACTGCTGCTCTGTTCAGCTTTCTGCAGTTCAGCAGCAATAACAGGAGCTTTGGCACTTCTTGACAGCTTCCCTGATAGGAAGGCCTTGTTCCCAGAGCACAGGCTGGGGTCAGCAAGGGTACAGTACAGGCCGTGGTTTTGTACTTACTGGCTGTTGTTGGCATTTTTCACACTCAAGCGCTGCATGCCACAATCCAGCTGTGGGGAGAGAGAGGACCAGCTGTCACTCTGCACTCCCTGGCAGCACAGGGGGCTGGGCACTGCCCCACTCTTCTGGAGAGGGGACTGTGCCTTCCAGGCTGTCCTAGCCCCACAGCAGCTGCCACTGCCCAGTGACACCTTGCCCAGCTCCCCTCCTGAGGGTGCTGGCAGACATTTGAACCCCTTCACCCTCGCAGGGTGAATTGGGTGAGAAGGGCTGCTGGAGCCGGGCTGGGGGGCTGTGAGTCAGCACAGCAGCACGTGGGAGGTGACAGCAGTGAGACTGAGTCACACGAGCCCTGAGGAGGCTCTCGGAGCGGGGAACGGCCCGTGCCCCAGCTGCCTGAGTGGGATGGAGCTGCAGAGCTTCCTCACCAGCCCACCCACACACTCCAGGCTCTGCAGGGAGCCATGAGGCTGGAGGATGTGCCTGTACACAGGGATCCTACCTGCTCTGCAGGCTCACCCAGCAGTGATGCCAACCGGCCAGGCCCTAGCCCGGCTGTGTTTTCCCTGCTCCCACCATGGCACAGGGAGGGTGAGCCATGAGATCTCACACTGGACACTCACCACAGTGACCCTGGAGCGATAGTAGGGCTGAATGATGGGGAGCCCCAGTGGTGTGACCCACTCCACCGTCCGGCCCGACTGGGCGATGAGCTTGGCGCTCTCTGTCAGCCAGTTCTTCAGAAGAGGGGAGGAAGCAGATGGAGTCAGTGTGGAGCTGGGAGATGCCATCCCCTCCCAGTAAAAGCCACCCTCTCTCCTGCCACAGACTGTGACAGTCCAGCGTTTACTGGGGAGTTTGGCACAAACCCACACCTCTGCCCTGGGGCAGTTGCATCCTCTCTGGGCCAGGAGCCAGGAGAGCCATCTCTCCCCACTGAGCATCCCCTTGTCTGTGTATGAATGGACTAGGGAAGAAGTAAAAGTGGAGATAAGGGGCAACAGGCTCCTTACCTGGATATCTCGAGTTGCTGAGAACATCTCCTTGATGCCATTGAACACCTGCTTCACCAGATAATGAGATGCTTCCCACAAGTACTCCTGGCACAGACCAGAGGCAGAGCCATGAGTCATGCAAAGGGACAGCCAAAGACATAGAGGAAAGTGACAGGATCCAGGGAGGGGGGGACACACAGGAATGCTACCTCAGGGAACTCGTCGATCTCCTTGAGGCGTTTCTCAATCTGCAGGCGGCCGCCGTAGCGGGTGACCCCGTACACCACCGTCATCACCGTCTGCTTCACCACCTTGCGGCTGATGAAGCCCTGCAGCACCTGGGCAATCTTCACCCCCCGCTCAGCGTCCTTCTTCCGGAACTCCTCCACCTGAGGGCAGTGCCTCCGAGTCAGTGCTGGCATGACCAATGCTGCCTTGAGCCCCCTGCATTGCTTGTGGCCTGTGGGACCCTCCCAGCTGTGCACTGCCTGGCTCAGGCTCCCATCAGAATCCCTGCAGCCCATTCTCACCACCCTGGATTACAGAAGGCACCTGCTGAAGGGATCCAGCACGGATAACTGTGCCTGCAGAGCCTTCCCTGCTGCCTCAGCACTGTCCCTTATCCCAAGTGGTGCCAGCTGGGACAAGGACACAGCTTGACTGTGTCTCAGAACTTGGGTTCTCCAGCCCCACGCTGATAACTGAGCACCCCCATGAACTCTTCCTGCCCTCTGGTGTGGTGCTGCCTGGAGAAAACCTGCTGAGACCCAGAGGGGGGATGCAGGGTCCAATGCCAGCTGAGTAAGCCTCTCAGCGCTCTCCCAGTGGCAAATTTCACATCATGTCTTGCCAAAGAAACCAAAGACTTTGTAGCAGAACCAAGGCTGAATTTCTCTCTGCTCCCTCCAACACAGCTCAAGGAAAAAAATCTCATAACCCATAGGCCAGCCAGCTGTGACCAAGAGATGAAGAACACACTCTGCTCTCTTCCACCTCTCCAGCCCAGTTCTCCCAGGCTTCATTCAGGACAAGGGAGGACAGCAGAAATCCCAGGGGATTTCTCACAGCCACCTCTGTGAGGACAGATCTCCAGCCAGATCCACTCTGGGACAGAGTATCCTTGTCTCTGCCAAGCTTATGCCCCCCCAACACCCTGCACATTCATCCCCACCATTCTCCTTGGGAGCTGGAGTCACCCTGTGCACACCAAGAGGAGGCGGCAGGTCCAGAAGGACCCCATGTGTCCCCACTGTGCCTCACCTGCTGGGCCACTGCACTGTAGACATCCTGGGGGAGCCCAGAGGGCACCAGGTTGACGGAGGCAGCGCCACTGAGATCCCGGCCAAGAGCTGCATAGTGCTGCAGCCCATTGCAGGAGCCATCCTGCAGGAAGAGCATGAGGGAAACAAGGAGTTATGGTTTGGACAGAGCCCTGCTCATCCATCCCCTCCCCATGCACAGGTACCCTGGGCTCACATGGTCATTATTTCCACCCCCCACCCTTCAGAGCAGTGATCATCTCCCAGCAGTGACCATTGGCCTTCTGGCCAGATTTCCTGCCTGGGTCCATCCCTAACTACTGTGATCTGTGAAGTTTAAAAACAGAAACCTCACCATCACCACCTCTGCAGGTTTCCAAAGACATCAGAAACTCTGATGGCAACACTGAAAACCAGAAAATTGTGAAAACACCGAATACATCTGGGATGCTAAAAGCAGCCCCAAGAGGCAGCAGTCAAAACAACCTCAGCAGTGGGATCAGAGGCAGGAAAAGGCAGGCCAAGCCAAAGATCCCTCAGGAAGCCCCAGCTGGCTCTGCAGCTCCAGCCAGCTGCACTGCCAACGGATGAAAACATCCCACTGACAGAAACCAGGTCCCACTCAGATTTCCCAAAGCTGCATCAGAGGCAACGGTGAGTGTCTGCCACAGCAGCTGCCTTTGCAGCCCTCCTGGAACCAAGAGCAGCTTGGGTGAGACAGACAGGACCTGAATGATGGTGCATGAAGATCTTGGTTCTCCTCCCCAGACAGCACTGGCAGCAGTGTTTCTCACAGATGTGCTGCTGTTCCTGGACCCCTGTGCTCAGGCTCTCCCTGTTCCAGGGAGCCACAGATACCCCAGGGCTGTCAGGTTCCTCAAGCAGGACCTCCTTTCTCCTGCACCCTCTCCCCACTCCCTGCAGTGTGGAAAGGCAGTGCCAGGACCTGACGGCTCCAGTAATTGAGCACTGATGACTCAGGCTGAACAAAACTCTGGTACCCTCCAGAAGAAGTCCTTGCTGATTTTTCATTAGCTGCACCTTCCATACACCCCCAGCTGCTCTCTTGATCTTTTGTTGTCATCAAAATATCAGTCCTGACTGTCTCATGCATATTCCAGACCATCACGACTGGCAGAACAACTGCTGCCCTCCCCACTCAGTCATGGCCACTTAGTCTCCTCAAAAGAGAAAGGAGCAGCCACCTCTCACCCATGGCCATTATCAACCCTGTCCCTGTGCAGCCAGGGAGGACAGGTGCCTTCAGGGAGCTGAGCAGCACCTGAGCAGGGACAGGGCACACAGTGACAGGCCACTGAAGGTGGGGGACAACCACCTCTGTCCCTGTGCCCTTCCTCAGAGTTCCAGACCTCCCATATTGGCTCCAGCCTTGGAGCAAAGGAGTGGAGCAAAGGCCCCCAAAACACAGCTCCAAGTACTCCAGACAGCCAGGTGTTGTCCTGCTGGGCTGACTTCCAGTCCTGATCCTGTGGCTGCAGAAGGTGAGACTGGCCTGGCTCTCACCCTGTGGCAGCTGCCAGCGATCTCCCAGCTGGGCTCTGCTTGAGCCAAGGGAAGTGAGGCAGCCCTCAGCTGTACTGGCTCATGGATGGCTGCAGGCAGCAGCAAATCACCACAGTTCTACTGCCAAGATGCCCAACATTGTGCTCCCATTCCTAAGAAAACCCAGCCACGTGGAGCAGGGATTGCAGCCCTGGAGACCTGGATGCTCCTTTCCTGCCCCACTGGGCCTCACACGGGCCATGAGGATCTGCTGGGCTCCTACCTGGTGAACCGGGAAGTGAGAGATGTAGGCTGCTGGATCTGGGGACCTCGAGGCTTTGGCGATTTCCATACAGCATGCCAAGGCTTGCCAGGGCTCATCGGTGTTCATCCACCACTTCCTGCCCTGGGAATGAGAAAGCACAGGTTGGTGGGAGCAGGCAGTGCTCCTGTGCCCCTCAAATCACAGCCAGGAGCCTCTGAGCATCTGGGATATGCTGGGCACAGCACCTCCTCCCACACCTCCACTTCCCTAGTTTTTTCATCGTGTTTTCAGACAGGAACAGATATTTAAGAATTTCTGCATTGCTTTTTCCCTTTTTACCTCTCAAAAGTGTATCTTTCAAAATGTTTTTGTTTCAAAATCAATTCTGATTTCCATTTCATTTCACTTCCCAGAAGCTCCCACGTACCGTGAGCGGGTGGTCAGCCGAGTCCAGGATGTCCTCCATGATTTCATTGGCATACTCCAGCCGCTCCTGCAAGGCGTTCTTCTTCTTCAGCCCTGTCAGGTTGATGAGGTGGATCTTCAGCCAGTCCAGCCCCTTTGGTCCCAGTGGCCTCCCCTCTGCAAACAGCAGGATGGCCCGGGTGACATCGTTCCCCAGGTGGTTGAAATAAGGTGGGCATGGATAAGTCCTGCCACGGAAGTCCATGTTGTGAGGGAACCAGAACACCTTGTCCCTGACGTAGTTGGCGATGGAGAGCTTGTAGAGCGCGTCCATGCGCAGGCTGTGCATCTCTGCAGTCTTCTTCTTGCACAGGAACAGCTCGTGCTTGAGGGACTTGCTCCAGGTGGAAGAATGCCCAGGAGCAGTGGGAGGCTTGGGAGCCTCAGAGAGGGGCGGTGGGATGTCCAGCTTCTCGTCCCCTTTGTTATTGAAGATAGAGATGATAATATCCAGCACTGGCTGGTTGATCTTCCAAGCGCAGTTGCCCAGCTGGTTCAGGGCATCCAGCACGGGGTGGAGGTTCACGAGGGGACACTGCTCCAGGAGCAGCTGGTGGTAGCTGGTGTCATCCATGAAGCGCATCAGCTTGGTGTTGTTGAGGACAAAGGCACCGAAGCTGGGGGAGGTCCAGGGCACCGGGGGGCACAGCATGGGCATGGCAGAGGAGCTGAAGGTCAGCGTGGCCTCTGCAGCGTTTGACACAAGCTGGGAGAAGATGGGATGGGGCTTTATCAGCCCAACCTGGAGAGGAGGATCAGCAGCAGAGGATTAGGGCTGGTGGAGTGTGGAAGAGCCTGTGGTCAGTCAGGCATTCCATAAGGATCATGCCAAGTAAGGAGAGCACCCACACAGAATCAAGGGCTCCTCAAAGCATCCCTGAGCAGGAATGGCAGCAAGGGCAGAAAAGGGCCTTGCAAGGGTCTGATTTTGAGGAAGGGGTACCCTGCACAGCCCCAGAGCTCCCAGGATGAGGCTCACCTGCCAGTTACTGTAGAAGGAGTAGACATGGTAGAGGACAGGGATAGGCTTGGATGACAGGCGACGATTGAGGATGTTCCTGGGCACCTTGACAGACTTCACCAGGAGCTCCAGCATGTGCATGCCCAGGCGCAGGAGGTGCGCACAGGGCCAGCTGCAGTTCCTCAAGTTCAGGGAAGGCCCAAAGCCTGCTTCTGCCACCATCTTGTCCCAGTACTCCCGTGGCAAGTACTGTTCAGGCTGAGAGGTAGAAAGAGAAAATGGAGTCAGCTGGAGGGGCTTTGCTGTACGGGATCTATCTACCTGGGATGTGGCTCTGAGAAGGACTCTCTTATCTTTGTGTCCTGATGAGGTCCTCCTTCATAACGGTGTTTGGGAAAAGAGGGCTGAGGAGGCTGGGGTGAGTCCAACAGTGGGAACAGCAACAGTGGCATTACAAAGTCCTTCCTTTTGCCACATCCCTATGTTGGCACCCTGTTCCCACAATATCCTGTCCCTCCTGCCCAGATGGCAGACCTACCTGCCCCTATGAGCACTCAGCTCTGAGAACAACCTGATCCTTGTGGTGCCCAGGGCAGTGGCTTTGACCCCTTTCTCCCCTCTTGTCCTTTCCTGCCCTGCAAAGCCCAGAGCTTTCCTGCATGGGACACCTGGCTCCAAGGGCTCCTACCTGGCTGTCCTTTGCCAGCAGCTGGATGTAGTTCTCATAGACCTTCTGCACCTTCTCCAGCTGGCCACTGTGCAGCTTCCTCTGGATGATGTACCTGTCATAGACTTTGGAGCCCAACTCCCTGGCCAAGACTGCCAGGGATTCACCTTGTGGAGACAGATCATTGAGGATCTGGGAAAGGGGAAGGCAAAAAGGGTCTTAGGAAGGAGGAACGGAGAGACACGGCAGAGAGACAGAGCAGGGGTTAAAGCTGCTGTGCAGGGAGCACAAGAAGATGCTGATTTCCATGGCACTGAGCAGATGGTGAGGAAGGAAAAACAACCAGGACAGAGCATGGATTTCTCTGGCTGCTCTGCAGAGGGAGCAGTCAGCCTGAACTTAATAACCTGGTAAAACTCTCAGGAAATTCCAATTCTGCTGGCTCAAGTGGGATATTAGTACCTTATGACAGCCCCATGGCTGATAGTCCAGCCCCACTGCTGTGAGGGCAGGGCAGGCTCCTACCTGCATCATGATGTCCACATACTCCTCATCTGGCAGCAGACACAGGTAGGGGTAGAGGACGCTGTACTTGGACATCCTCTTGAGCCTGGCCATGCTGCGCTTGGAATTCTGCAGGGACTGGAGGATGGCGTCGTGCCACTGGGAGCGGAGGGTGCCCAGCAGCTCACGCTGCATGGAAAAGGAAGGAAGGGAGCTGCTCAGCACGAGCTGCCCCCTCTTTAGCTCATGGACCCACAGGTCCTGAGGGCTGCCCCCAGAGCCCTGAGTTTACCGCTTTGACAGCCTGTGGGGTCAGGGGCTTGGCTGCCTCCACTGACTCAATGGTTATGGTGGTCTTCAGCTCCATCTCCAGCTGCTGCTGGAAGCGCTCCTGCAGCTCCTTCGTGGAGAAATCCAGCTTGGGGTATGACACCATTGTCTCCTGCAATGGGAGAGAGGCAGTTAGTGCCAAAAGTGGCAGGAAGAGAAGCTGTGCTCATTGTCCCAGCTTTCCTGCAAGAGGCTTATGGTACAATTCTGAGCTGAAAGCATCTTGCTGGGACCTCTGGGTCCAGATATCTCTGGCAGACAAACCCCAGAGGCTGCTCTTCTCCTGTGTTACAGCCAAGCACATCCCCAAGCACTCCCTCCTGTGTATGGAAGCCATCTCCAGCCCCCTGCAAGCTCTCTGCTTTGCTGTTCCCCTGTAAGGCTGTTGGCAATGTCATTCATTTGACGATTTGTGTGGGCTATTCAGCAAAGATCAGGTTAAAAAGTTCTTCCTTTTTAGCCCTCCCCTGGGCTGTATCTAAGAACACCTGTGAACACCACCTGGCCAGCTTCAACACCTCCCTGAGCGCTGTGGCTTACTCTGGAATAGAAGTCCTGGAGCAGAGAAGACTTGCAGATCTCGGGGCTGGGTGGAGGAGGCAGCCGGTAGTTGGGCTGGACAGTCCTGATGGCCCACAGCACCATCTCCTTCCCATCTTCCTCAAACAGGCACTTTTGGAAGAGCTCATCCACATGGAAGCCATTGCTGTTCAGCTGCTGCAGGTATCTGAGGAGGGGCAGACAGGACAGGCTCAATCTTCCCCAAGGGCCTGAGCATGTTGTACAGAAGCTGCCAGGGCAGGAGCTGCCTCAGCACAGCCTGTCCCACAAGGTCACCCGCCTCAGCTTACAGGGATCAGGTGTCCATCCCTCAGCCTGCACCACTGCAGAGCTTCCTGGGCAGGGAGGCCGAGCTCCGGCCACTGCGGGACCGAGCTGCCCACAGGCAGCCCCACAGCCTGTGCTGCACTGCCACAGCTCCCACACCGTCCAGCACAGTCACTGCCAGCCCCCTCAGTCAGCTGACTGAAGACATTCCCTTGAAGGCATCTAGAACTTGTCAGCAGCCAAAGGACAGAGAGGCCAGTGATCCATCCCTGAGGTTCAGCACTAGCACATCAGAAGCTTTCTCCATCCTCTGGAGAGGAGCTGGCTGTGCCTCCAGTCCCAGGCACTGCCCCTAGGCCCAGCTCGTGGGATCTTCCAGGGCCCTTTCAGCTGCTCACTTTAGCACTGACACTTTCCTGTCCATTATGCTCCATGAAATCTACCTGAATCTCCTGACCAAGCTCTTCTGGAGAGCCCTGCAGGAACTAGCTGTGTGATTGAACCTGCCAAAAAGGACAAACTCCACAGAAGTGCCATAAAAACAGCCAAGCCATTTCACCAGGCAGCCATGGAGGGGCCAGAAAGAGCGAAATGCCCGGGATGGTTGTGAAAGTAAGGAGTCCTTGACTGGGACCTCCCCCAGCCCAGCTCTGGGGGGAACAGTGCCTGTTCCCTCCACATCTCCTTCTCTGTGCACAACCTCCCAGCAGCAGCTGGGGGTGGCAGGAAGGGTGCTCTGCTCATCCCAAAATCTGGCCACAAGAAGTGTGTCAGAGCATCCAGGTGGGCACGCAGAAGGGGCAGCCCTTCCTGACCCCAACCCACTGCATCTCCCAGTTCTCCAAGCACGGGATGTGGAAAACTGCTGCCCCCGAGGCTCAGCAGCACCTGAGGCAGGTGTTACCTCAAGATGGCTTTGGGAGACGACTGGTTCCTGCCCATACACTCCAGGGCCACTGCAAAGGACTCCAAGTTGGGCTTGAGGCCGTAGGACTCCAGAATGGAAAACAATCGGTCGATGCGATTCAAGCAGCCCTGCAGGTGAGAAGGGAAGGAGCTGTAGACACTGAGAAGGGAAGGAGGCTGTGGACACTGAGAAGGGAAGGAGACTGTGGACACTGACACCAGCAGCCCCAAAGTCACATGCTCCTCTGCTCTTGTTCAGATTTGTCATGTCTACCCCACCCCTTCCCCTCTCCCTTCTTCCTCTCAAAGCCACCTCACACAGATCTGTGGCCTCATGCCAGCCCAGTCCCCCTTGCCAGAAGCACTGCTTGAGCACTTGCTGAAGTGACAGCCACAGGTAAAACCAGCTGGAGGCTCTTCCTCATGAGCCAGCCCCTCTCCCACCCGGAGCCCCCACAGTTCCGTACCTTCCTGGCCCAGCTGCGCATCACAATGTTGTAGGCACCAACATCTATCACCTTCTTCCTCACCGGAGAGCTGTGGCACAGCAGGAGGTACCTCTCGGCCTCCTCCGACTGCTGCAGGTACACAAAGCACTCCAGGTTGGACTGAACGGTCTGCTGCAAGACCTGTTGGTTATTCCTGTCCCTTGCCATGCTCTGAGGCCTCTTGAGCTCCACAGCTTCCTTCATTCCCACTACCGTGGGCTTGATGTGGGGGCTGCCAGAGCTCTGGTTCCAAGCAGTGGCTGCTTTCTTCTCTGGGATTTTTGGGCTCTTCATGCTTTTTGCTTTGGGTTTGGCTTTGGTCTCTGTGCTGACCTCTAGCTTGGCCTGGCTCTCCAGAGCCAGCTGGGAGGCAGCACTGGGCAATTCCTGCTTCATCTTCAGCTGCTCCACGTACATCTCCTTCTGCAACTTTTTGGCCCAACTGCTGGACTGGGTCAGGCCATCACCCTGTGCCCTGGGAATGGGCTGCTTCTCCCTGGGGCCAGGGGCCACAGCCTCCTGGTACTTGTCATTGTCCAGTGCAGTCAGTTCCACTTTGTTGACAGTCACCTCTGGGACATTACTGCCTTGGAGCTGCTTTGCTCGAGCTTTGAGCACTAGTGGGAAACAGAGAGAGGTGATGGGAGACAAGGCACAGCAGAAGGCTCTGTCCTGCCCTCACTCTGGAAGTACCAGGATCATACTCAGAAAAAACAGTTCATGCAAGAACTTCCTCCCTCCTTGGCCAGTCCCACTCCCAGACAGAGATACCAACCACAGTTTCTCTGAGATCTACCTGCAAGCTGAGGCCCACTCCAGCATCCCATGAACTCAGCAGTGTCACTGCCAGGGAAAAAGCCACAGCTCAGGCTGGTCTGACTGCTGTCTGCTCACTGCAGCTCTCCCAGCACTCACCTTCCAGCAGCTCTGTCCTCTCACAGGTGCCATTTCTGTTTGCCTTCTCCTTGGTGCTGGCAGACGAATAACTCCTGAAGATTCTCCACGGAATCCCTGCCACGCAGGCAGAACGCAAAGATGTGGGGGTCAGAGGAAGCTTCACTCCCTCAAGCACTCCCTGTTCCCCACTCTGCCCCACGGCCCCAGCTGGACACTGAGCCAGGGACGTTTCTCAGCTCTGCTGCTTCAGCAGCAGCAGCATAGGGGGGCAGAAGGGACAGGGACACCCCTCACCCCCTGGAACCACAGGCTCAGAAGGAACATGACCCCAGGGACAACACAAACCCCAGCGTTGTGAACGGGGTGGCAGCACCCCAAGACCCCCAGGGCAGGCGGGCACGATCCCACAGCTGCGACAGGACCCAGAGCCCCCGTATCAGTCCTTTGGACAGTAACAAAACCTCAGCACTTCCACAGCCCCGACTCTACCCCCGGGGCGCTCACGAAGCAAAAAGACCCTTCCATCTTCCAGGTGTATCCCACAGAACGCACAGATTATGGGACGTCCTGGCCCTGCTCCGTCTGCACACTCGGGCCGTGTCCCGGTCTCCTCCTGTCCCCGCCAGTCCCTCCATGCTCCCCTGGTGCCTCTGTGCCCCGCCGGTCCCTCCGCGCCCGCCCCCGGCCCCCGTTCCCGCTCACCGGGCCCCCTCAGCCCGCCCGGGCCCCTCAGCACCGCCCGCAGCCTCAGCAGCGACATCCCCGGGCCACGCGCGCCGCGCGCCACCGCGCGTGCGCCACCCCACCGCCCCGGAGCACGGCATGCCGGGAGTGCGAGTCCCGCCGCGCCGGACTACAGCTCCCACAGTGCAGCGCGGCCGCGCCCCGCGCCCCCTGGCGGCCGTGGCGGCCCCGACGGGGTGGGTCGGGACGAGCGCGGATCCCGGGACACGGCGGAGGGCCCGGGAGGCGGCGGAGCCCGCGGAACACGGTGGAGCCCGGGTGGCCCGCGCCTCTCTGGGCCGAGCTCGGCGCGTCTCGGGTCGGCCCGCAGATGGACACCACCGCCCGCAGGTCCTGGGCCACAGCAGCCCCGCGCCGTCCACCTCTCCCCACACTGTGCCCGCGGCGCTCGTCCCTTGCCCGCCCATCGCGGCTGAGGGCGGATACCGGAGTGTGCGGTCTCCAACCGGACACCCCGCCGTCGTAGGCGAGTGGCTGCGGCCGGTGACCTGGGACGGCCGTCGGGGCGCGGATTTATGAATGGGAGGCGCCGCCCCAGCTCCCGCTCCGCCCATTCGCCGCCGCCGCCCCGCCCCGGGCCGCCCATCCCTGGCCGCTCGCGCCGTCGGGGCCGGTCGCCGGTCGCCGCCGTGGCCATGGCCCTTCGCCCGCCGCCCGCCGCTCGCCCTCCGCCCGCCGCCATGAGGCGCGGGGGCCCCGCCGCCATCGCCGCCTGCCTGGCCGGGGCACTGGCCGTGCTGGCGGGGCCGGGGCCGGGGCCAGGCAGCGCCACCGGGACCGGCCGGCGGCCCCCCCGCAGCTACGGGCACCTGGAGGGCGACGTGCGCTGGCGGCGGCTCTTCTCCGCCACCCGCTTCTTCCTGCGCATCGACGGCGGCGGCGGCGTGGAGGGGACGCGCTGGAGGGAGCGGCCGGGCAGTGAGTAGGGACGGGACCGGCACGGGGCCGGGGGAGAGCCGGGATGTGGGGCCGCCCACGGCGGGCGAGAGGCCGATCCTGCCGGGGCCGCGGCACAGACGGGCGCTGCCGGCGCTGGAGCGGGGCGGGGGCTGGACGGAGGCGCCTCAGGTCGGCGACAGGACCCCTCCGTGCCCGGCCCGGAGAGCCTGCAGCTTTTCCCTCTGGGAAATCTCAGCCAAAGTGCCCAGTCCTCCGGGGGTGCGGGAGCGGCGGGTCCCCGCAGTTCTCGCCGGTCGGGGCACGCCGCTCCTCCAGCACAACCGGCACCGGCTGCCCTCGCCCCCGTCACTGCATTGTGGGAGCCGTGAGAGGGGCGCGGACACGGGGGGCACTGCCCGGGGACCCGGTGCTGCTTTCCCAGTGGCTGAGGTGTCCTAGAGGGTCTCTCGGGGGTCCTTTGTCCCATTTCGTCCTGCCAGTTCACGATGTCCCCCTGCCCTGCCTTCCCCATGGACTGGGAGGATGTGATCGTTCCCCCACTAACACTCTGTGGGAGGAAAAGGCTGAGGAAAGGGGATGTAGGAAGCTTTGCGGTAATGCTGGTCCCAGAATGGGGCATCTGTCAGATGTGGGACAGCAGAACATCCCCGTCGGAGGGGAGCATGGAGCAGCCACTGCCTGCAGAGCGGGTTGGAACTCGACACAGGGACAGCTGGGTGGGCAGAGGGACAGAGTCCCCAAGGACCTGGCAGTCACTGTATGACTTCAGCAAGAGCCAAGGCTGCCAGTGCCCGGGTATCACCCGTCCATTGGGGTGCATCAGGGTCCCAGCCCCTGGGACAGGCGTGGGAGCACCAGGCTGGCAGGACAGTAGCAGGACAAGGAGGAGGATACTGGGGAAGGGGGATGCCTGAGCATCCCCCAGGTGCCCTGACAGGGTGTTGGGGTTTGGGGCAGGGGGGCTGCAGCACCCCCAGCCCATGTCCTGGTCCAGCAGGGGCTGTCCTGTCTCCCAGCCAGCACAGGACGTCTCCCAGCAGCCACAGGACATGGAGCCAAGCCCAGCCCAGGGAACCCTCCTGTGCTGTCAGAGGCTGTCGGGAGTCCCGACCAGGCACAGTGCCAGCACAAAGCACCCCAACACGTTCCCTCCATGGTGTGGCCATGGGGCCTGGCAGGCGGAGCAGCTCCGGGCTGTACATGGGGCTCACTCTGCTTATCTGTGTGCGCCTGGGCTGGGCGCGGGCTCTGCTCCACAGCCCTCGCAGAAGCTGCTGGACCAGCCCCACTGGCAGCTCTAGGATGGCAGGGGATCTTCCAGGGACTCCCCCACCTCCAGCCCTGCATCTGCCCCAGCCTCCTCGGGACCCCTCTGGGGCTGAGTGTGAGACCAGGAGCACTGGGAGCTGCTCTGACCAGGTACTGGCCAGGCACCTGCAAACAGAGGGCGGCAGAGCCGGCCGGAGCACTGGGAACAGAAGGGGGTTATTTTTAGAAAAGTGCAAAATTAATTTATAAATAGCAGCAGCTTCAGACAGTGATCAAGTGGGACGGATTCACAGGCATTCACTCAGCCCTTCCCCTCGTCAGTAGCTTCCCTGGGCCGGGCTCTGAGGGTCCCGGTGGCAGCACAGAAGCAGCTGGTTTGAAAATCCCCGAGGAGCCGAACGCTCGGCAGCTCTCACGCTGCCCCAGTGCTGGATGCAGCCCGTCTGCTCCCAGCCTCCCGCAGGCAGGTGATGCCCGGGGAATGCCAGCAACGCCGGGAGATTGATAAAACCCTTGCCCAGGGGCTGCAGCCCCCACGATGTGTGTGCTCCCACCCTCTCCAGCCGGGGCAGCCCCTGCAGTGGTGCCCATAGGTAGATCCTGCTGTGGCTCCGGCCCTTCCTGCTGCCCTGCCCACATTGCTCTCACTGGACATTCTTCTCCCCTTCCCACTTTGCCGTGTGCCTGGCGGGGCGGCAGCGGCACTCCGGGCTGGTCGGCGTGAGGCAGTGCAGGAATCCAGGGGCCCTGATGATGCTCTGGGTGTTTCCCGTGCCAGAGCCGCTGGTCTGACCACATGCCTTTCCCATTAGCGGCCGGGCCGGAGCTCGGCGGTCGGGGCACACACACACGCCAGCCCAGCTGTGGCTTCACAGCCCGGCTGCAGCCGCCCCTCGGGCCCATCCTCACGTCCTGCAGTGCTCCTCCACCCGCCAGCCCGTAGTGCAGGGCACGGGGCCGCTTGTCCTCGCTTGTGCACCTGGGCAATCGGGCATCCACAGACGGCACTGCTGCCCCTGCAGACCTCTGCCCGTGTGCCTTCATCCACCATAACGCGATGTGTGCTGCCGCTGCCACCCCACTTTGGCGCTCCAGGAGCCATGCCAGCCTCGGTGCCCTGTGTGTGCCAGGGCTGGGCGCTGCGGGAGGCGGGTCAGGTCCCCGGGGCACTGTTGGGGATGGATGCACGGGCAGAGCTGCCAATGAAGGGAGGACACACATGAGGTTGTGCTTGGCATCGCTCCCGCACAGCCTGGCTCCTGGGAAGTGGCCGGACCCTGGGGAGGAGAGGAGTAAAGATCAAACCTTCCTTGGATCAGAGGTTCCCCCTCCCACTCCCAGCTTGGGCAGCAGCCCTTGTTCCTCTGGCTGCTCTGGCTCTGGTTGAGGATCAGCAACTCCCTCCGTCTGGAGGGACACTGTGGCCACAGACCCAGCGTTGGGGCAGGGGCCCCTCAGGGAAGTTGCCCATCCCTCCCTGGCTCATGCCATGCTTCCCTGTCCCGCAGGCATCGTAGAGATCCGGTCGGTGCGTGTCGGCGTCGTGGCCATCCGGGCGGTGCACACCGGCTTCTACCTGGCCATGAACAAGCGGGGGAGGCTCTACGGGTCGGTAGGTCGGACGCTGCCTCCTGGGAGGGACTGCACCAGGGTCAGAGGCTCAGGGCAGAGTTGGAACAGGGTCCAGGTTTCCCATGCCCTGACCTGCTCCCCAGCAGGGGACTGCACCCACCAAGCCCCTCTGCCCCCTGGGGACCAGGGAAGAGCCAGGGTCTTGCCCTGCCCCACTTTTGGGGTCCTAGGGCCCCCAATTGAGCATAGCCACCCCTCACCCCCTTCCCTTTCCTGCCAGAAGGAGTTCAGCCCCAACTGCAAGTTCACGGAGCGCATCGAAGAGAACGGCTACAACACCTACGCGTCGCTGCACTGGCGGCACCGCGGCCGCCCCATGTTCCTCTCGCTCAATAGCAAGGGCAGGCCACAGCGAGGGGGCAAGACACGCCGGCAGCACCTCTCCACACACTTCCTCCCCATGCTTGTCAGCTGAACACCGTGGGCAGCTCCAGGATGGTCCTGTAGGAAACAAAAACCAAACAAAAAGATGTTATTTTATTTATGTACATATCTATTTTTTGCTATTTATTGCTTTATTTTTAATGCACGGCAGAGGATGGATGTGGGAGGCAAATGCTCCAGACAGCTGTGTGGGGCTGTGGCTCTCCCACTGTTCCCCTGGCGCAGAACAGGCGTGGTGCAGCCGGGGAGCGCGACTGGAGCAGGGGCCAGGATCTGCTAATGGCATCTCTGCAGGGCTGGGATGTACCAGCAGGTTGTCTGTGTCCGAGCACCAATTAAAGCTGTGTTCATGGTATGGAACAGGAGCAGGTCTTGGAGCTTTGATGGTGAACTTGGCTTGGGATGAGAGGGATTGGCTCCCGCGTGGTTGTGGCTGCAGCCACCAGTGTCATCGCTGCTGCCATTGGCAGGGAGCCCAGTTGGTCCTTTGCCACATCCAGCTTTTCATCGACCCCCACCCACCCTGCAGGAAAACAGCAGTGGCGGTTCAGTGGCACAAAGGAGGAAGCAGGAGGAGCAGAAGTCAGCCCAGATCCTTAGGCAAACACAGCTCTGGGGCTGCCCCTGGCCACAGCCATTGCCAGTCAGTTCTGTAGCCCAGCTCCATGCCCTCATCCCCAGCAGAAACAGGGGTGGGACAGTGGACAGTGGTGAGGACCAGCTCCTCACCTGGAGGGCACCATGGCCAGGAATAGCACCTGCACCTCAGCCTCTGGTCAGGGTACATCCTTGTGCCACCTCACATCTGCTGTGGCCAGGCCCAGCATCCCGGTCACTGTCACGTCAGACAGAGCAATGGCCCCAGCAAAAACCACCAAACTCGTTCCATTTCTGACCCAACCAGCTCCAGACGAGTGTGAGAGGGAACAGCCACTGTATTAACCATGTGGTGACTGTGGTGAGCCCCTGCCAGGTGGGCAGCAGCTGCTATGCACCCACCCAGGACTTCGCTCGATCCACTTGAAACACATCCGAGCACTGCTCACACATGAGAAATCATCCCCAAGCACCTGGGGGAGCTAGGAACCCCCTTTCACAGCTGAAACAGTGAGAGAGGGAAGGTTTTTCCAGGTCTCTTGTTTTGGCAACTTAACAGCAAAGCTTTCCCTTGGTGTCGAGTCAGCCGATGGACACGTGCATGTTCAGCTGGGACCTTCTGGCTGCCACCCACCTCACCAGCCCAGGCTTCTGGCTCAACCCTTGGCAGAGGATGAGCCATTAACCCCGACACACCAGTCCCGAGATAAACCCTTCTGTGAGATGAAAGGCGCTGCCACGCTGCCCGGCCAAGCCAAGGAAGAAAAACAGTCCAGGCAAGTTGTTCCCTGCCACCCCCTGGCCCTGGCACCGCTGGTGACACTTTCTCCAACAAACCAACTTCTTGTGTTCTGAAATGGCTCAAGAAAGGCCAAACCATCCTTCCCCCCAACTATAGGAGGTTCATCTCTTCTCAGAGATGGAAGGGCCAGGTCCTGGGGTGATGCTGCTTTAAAAGAGACACCCAAGCTCTGCCGGAGCCACCCCCAGCCCACTCCAAGGGCCCCAAAAGCCAAGGGAGAGGCAGGGAAACCCCCAAACCGCCAAGCCCTGCACCCACTTCCCTGTCAGATCCCACAGGGGCAGGTTCTCCCTTGTCTGCTCTGGCCTCTGTCACAGAGCAGTCCCAACATGTGGCATCATCACAGACCCCCAAGCCCTTTAGGAGACCTTCTGACCACCCCAGGTCCCTGTGACGGGAAGGGGGTCCCAGTGAGAGTGATGGATGGTGAGAGCTCCTCCTCCTCTCATGCCCCAGGGCCCAGGAAGCAGGGACATGGCAGGGAGTCACTGCCTGCTCCAGTGACATTCTTGTCATTCTCTGAGCTCCAGCTCGGTCACAGAAACTGAGTCACAAACATACCTGGATATTTGTCCCTCTCTCCTTGCTTTAATCAGCTCTATTTTAAGTAGCTTTGCAATACATTTTTTTTTTCTCCAAAATGTTGTTTTCCTGGTAATTACTCGGTCACAATGAGATTTGCTGGTCCTCATTCTGCTGCACACCCAGTCCTGTGTTGGCCCAGCAGAACAGCCTGCCCTGGCTGCGAGGGGGGCAGGACCATAAGGGGAAGAAGGTGTAAAAAATAGAAAACACCAGGCGACGATGCTTCCAGCTATGATCCTTGGGTACCTGTGCAGTGATCCACAGGCTGGCAGTGGCTCCCACTGGAACTCCGAGCACGCAGGAGGGTTCAGAGAGGCCCAGTCTGCCCAGGGAAGGCAGGACAGCTTGGTGGCCTCAGAGCTTACCCTGTAGCTTTCCTCAAATCATGCATAACGGCTCGCAGAGCTAAAATGTCCATTTATTGACAACAGTAATAATTTAAGATTATAAAAACCCCTTTCAGTGTTGAGTATCAGCGGGCGAGGTTATAAAGAGAAATAAATGGGACATGAGATAGGACAGGGAAGGATCCCAGGGTCTACTTGAGAGTTCCTGTTTCAGTGACAGCTATTGGTCCTCCCCAGATGGCGATCCTGGGGGGAGGCAGTATCCTTATGCTTCCATTTTAGACTTCAATCTCCAAAGCAGAAAAGATAGTATCCAAGGGGAGGAGGAGCAAAAGAAATAAAAGAAAGGGATCTCAAATTCAAACCCATACAAACAACCTTTCCATTCGGGATTCAACCACTCGCTCAGCACCTCGGGGTTCCCAGCCGGGGAGCGCAGCAGCCTCGCACTGCAATGGGTAAAGTCCACGCAAAGAGGATGTTTTTATTGACAGACAGAGCTCTTTCCCCCCTTTTTCATCACAGAACTTGAGGCTTCTCATCTCTGAAGGACCTAGAGTCTCCGTGTCTTCAGAAATCAAAAGGAAATTCTGGGGGCACTGCTCCTGCCTCGTCCCCTCCCCTCACTCTGCTCTGGAAGCCCCTTTGGCTGCTCACGGTGGCCAGGGAGGGAAGGGGAACAGTGGAAGGGCCCCGGGGACAGAGGGTGCGTTAAGATTCATGAGTTGTTCGATGAGTTTTCATTACTTGGTGAGCTGGAGGAAGAGGAGGAGGAGGAGGATGACGAGAAGTTCATCCCTGTGAGTCCTGGGGGGTTTGTGGCAGTGTTTTGTCCACTTAAACTTTTCCGGCAGACGGGACACGTGTCATGCTTTGGGGAGCAGACAAAAAACAAAACAAGAAATACGGGAAATGGGATTAGAAACACAATAGGGGAGCAGCACTTGAGGAATGGGCTGGGGTGAAACTCCATCCTCTGACCACAGGCTGCTCGTGCTCAGGCCTCATCATGGAGGTAGGAAAATATTTACAGAGGGGAGCAGGACCAGACAAATTCCCCAGTGCTGCACGCCCCAGGCACCAGCCCACACTCACCTGCTCCAGCCACGGGACGATGCAGCCGTCGTGGAACAGGTGATTGCACGGTAACTGCCGCACGTTCTCCCCGACTGTGTAATCTTCCTTACACACAGGGCACTCCAACCCGGAATCTGCACCGCACAGGGAAAGCCAAGCCCAGCTGAGCAAAGGAGGAGAGAACGACGCGCAAAGCCCCCGACTCAGGACTCATCATCCTTCTCCCCTTCCCCACCACTGCTCCAGCCCTGTCAGGAGGAAAGCCTGGTGCTCTGCAGTCCCCACACTGTCACCCCACCTCCCCCTGCCCTGGGTATGCCTCATCCTCCCCTTCTGCTTTTCCATTTCTATCCACACTGAACTTCTCACAACCTCCCCAGGGCAAATCCATCCAGCCTACACTGCTCTTTTTTTGTGTGAATGTAACAGAGCCCCTTCAGCTCTCTGCCCACTTTGAAATGTTTTATGCCTCAAACGTACAAACAGACAAAATTCAAGTCCCAAGAAAACATTACACAGAGCTTTCAGGGAGCACTCTGTGCAGGACACCATGGAGCAGATACATACCTACGTGCTCCTGTGTGATCTGTATGGTGGGGAGGGCCTGGATCTTTTCTTTGTCTGCTGGCGGCGGTCCAGTGTTTTCAAACTGATTCAGTAACTGGAAAAACAACCGGCCGGGCAGGCAGAAGAGAGAGGTGAGCCCAGCAGCATGAAGAATCCACTCGTTTCCTGAGCCAGGGCACTTGGACCCCACACTGTGGACCCTGTCCCATTCCTGACCCCCCAGCCCCTCATTCCCTGCACCACCACAGGTGCTGCCCCTCCTGCAGCACCACACAGGAGGATGAAGAATGCAGTGAATCCCAGTTTTACCTGTGTGATAATTGCATCCAGGCCATTGGCACCCCAGGCATAGTCCATCGGATTTGAGTGCAGGACTCCCCTGAAGAGCAAGGACAGCAAGTGAGTTCATCCTGGAGCACCAACGAGACACTGTCAGAGAGAGCAGCACATCCTCCAACTCACCAAGGGCCCAGGCCTAGGTTTGGAATTGTGGTCGGTGCAATAATTCCATTGACCAGCTGCTGGATAATTCTGAAAGACAAGAAAACCAGGATTGTGTAAGAATTAAAGTTTGCTGGCTCCCAGCCCAGCACCCCAGCGTGGAGGGAGAGGCTGAATAAGCTGAACACTGTCACATTGTTGGAGGCAATTAAAAATACCCTACAGCAATTGCAATGACAGCTTATGGAGTGATCAGTGACTGATAAAGTTTCAGTATTGGATTCATAAGGGGACAATTCCTGACATGATGGTAAGTGGTTCCCAGGATGCACTTACACAAACACTGTCTGGTGTTCTCTTCTGTTTCCCCTCACAGCAAGTACAGCATTTTTGCAAGACCTGGCAACAACCAGGGAATATTTTCCCACTACAGGACAAACTCCCAGCCACAGTCCATGTCACCATTCAGCTGAAACGGCCCCAAACAGACCCCAAGCAGGAGCTGCCAACAGGCTCAGGTGGGACACAGACGGCACCCACGGCAGTGCTGGAGAGCCTCGGGACGCTGTTCCCATAAACCAGGAGAAAAGGTGAGGAGCAATGGGGCTCCCTCCCCACATCACAGAGCAGTTCTCACCCTTCCAGTGTGGGGACACCCTCGTGCCTGCCCGAGGCTCGGCGCGTGGCCAGGCGGGCGCGGGGCTGCCGGGCGCCGTAGCGGTGCCGGGACTGGTGCTCGCGCTCCCGCCGGTTCTCCGAGTCCCGGTTGTCTTCCGGCTGCACGTTGGGTGCGAAGGGAAATTCGAAGCTGTCGTCAAAGAACCCGAAAGCAAACTGGCCATAGCTCTGGGGCAAGGTGAACAAGTGCTGATCCACATTCTGGGAGAGAGAGAGAGGAAGGGAGGGAATGCAGAGAACAGATTGTGATAAAAGGAGGAACAGCCCTTGGCTCCCACGGCCTCCCAGCAGCTGCCCACAGCAAACCCCAGGCCTGGGGTGACACTGGGACCAGTGCCCTCAATGAGGAACAGACACTGGAACTGCACATGAAGACAGAAATAATCGCAGTTCCCTGGTTTCTCTTTGGTGTGTCACTGCTGCTTCCGAGCTGAGGCTACTGCATAGCAACACACCCAAATCCTGCTTTCCAAATCCTGCTGAGCCCCCTCACGACAGGAATCGGCTACAAGTGATGGTCCTACATAACACACGCAGTAAAAATATGGTATGCAGAGATTTCAGGAGCAGCATGTGGAGGATATTAATTCCTCCTTTCCAAATTCTGTCATGATCTGGGGAACGTTTAAACAACGCACCATTGGAAAAATACTCAACAAAAATCCAACAGCAAAGCTTCAGGAGGTGTTGGAAGAGAAAAAGGATTTGCTTACCTCAAAAGGATGCCTGCTCTGATCAGGGGCTGACGTAGAGGAGCTGGTCTCATTGTCAGCATTCCTATGGGGAATGAAGAGCACTGGTAATCTTCTCATAGCAGCTTCCAAGGCTTTTCTGCCCCCCTCCCATCCCACGGCAGAGGCAGCTCAACAGAACCTGGTCCTCCCTCAGCTGCTGATTTTCTGATTGCCTGCATCAACATTCCCTTCCCGAACCTTTCATTTTCCCACATGCTCACCCATTTCTCCCTACCCTATTAGATCTCATGAGGCTGCAGACAAGTGCTTGAACTATGATGTTCAAGCAAGGATTTCCCCCACAATCCATCTCAAACACACCAGCTAATCCTCCAGAGCACCAGGAAGACTTAAGGCACAAATGCTGATCGCTGTGACCCCAAGACATGTAAGTCTAATCTTGACTCAAAGAAACTTCTCTACTGCAGAGGCACGTAACCTCAGGCTCAGGATATTGAGAAAACTCTAAATGTTGTCAGACTTCTGCTTTCAGAGCTGCAGGAACATTTCCTGCTCAGAACCAGGCTTTGCATTCATGGTACCGAAACCACTGAGGTTCAGCAACTCTGTGACTCTCCCAAGGTCACAGGGAATCACCAAAACAGGCAGGATGGATTTCCAGGCTCCAGGGCTGTCGTGGTCAAACCAAACATCACCTGCTCAGTGCAGAAGCCCCAGGCCATGCAGACTACTGCAATCATCAGGCAGCAACACCCATTGCCCCTGGCCCCTGCACTGCCCACAGCTTGTCCTGGAGCTGGTCACAACTGGGGCCCTACAAACACAACTGAAACATTTTAAGACATTTCTGCTGCTTCTGCCACCAGCGGCAGCGGCAGCAGAGCGGCACAGAAACGCAAACCTCACTGCCCCAGGGCAGAGTCCAAAGTCTCAGCCACAACATTTTGCTATTCATCCCCAACACAGTCACTACTTACACGAGGTGTCCATGCGCTCACCATTCCCAGATCCCTCTCTCTGGGGTTCTCTCTGCCCTAATGACTCAGATCAGGTCAGAGCTACCACAAAGCACCTGGAAAGCCTCTCTACTACTTCTTTATGTTTGTTTGAAATCAAACCATTCCTGCCCTGCCCCTCAGCATTTCCGTGGCAGATTGGCCTGTGGATGCTAACTTTGCCAACAAAGCACTACATTCCAAAAGTGAGGAAAGGTGAGCCAAAGCTGGGGCAGAATCAATAGAAATGGTGCATTTTATATCAAACATTGCCTTTGAACTAGGAAGAGAGCAAAGCAACCTGGGCTCACTGGAGCACCAGCCCCTGGGGCAGCACATTACCTTGGCTCCTCGGGAAGCTCTTCGATAAAACCAGACTCACACCGTGGGCAGATGTAGTCCTGCAGGAGAACACACACTGGGTGAGAGAAGGATGTGGTACCTCAGAGCTGCAGGGTGTGAAAAGGTGGGAGGGTCTTGCAGTCTGCCATCCCCAGCACATGCCATGGTCCCAGAGCAACCCCAAACTCCAACTTTTGCCTTCCTGAGCCAGTGAGGCCAGAGCTCAGCCTGAGCCTGTGGGAGCTCAGCTTAAGAATTATGAGGGTTATGCTGATTAATCTCCAGGACAGACACAGCATTAGCCACCAGCTGATGCAGTTCCAGTGAAGCGAAAGTGAAACCCCCAACGGTCCCTGTGCAGCAGCCCTCAGACTCTGACGCAGCTGCATGTTTTGAGGAGCAGGAAACAGTCTGGGAATGGCAGCAGGGATTTGGCAAGGTCGTGGTGCACAGGGAGGATGACTGGTCCCTGTCACTAACACAGCCTCGGTTTCACAGCACACAGGGACACTCCAGGTCATTCTGCAGCCAGGACCTCACACTCCCACACCCAGAGCTCACTAGAGAGACCTGTTGCCACCCCAGTCCCCTGGGCACTGAGCATGCCAGGACAGACAGGCTCAGTGTGCAGTGCCTGTGACAGCCACTTCCTCACAATTCCTGGGGTTAGTGAGGAATTCATCCTCTACAACCATCCTGTTCTGAGCAGAGCAGAACACTGGAGACCCTGAAGGGGAACTGTTCCACTTTCCAGTGCTCAAGAAGCAGCACTGAGCCAACCCCACCCCCTGCCCCAAGCAGGCACACACCACCCCAAATCTCTATGCTGGCAGAGCTGGGCTCAGCACAGAAGGCATTTAAGAGCTTCTAAAAATAATGCCACTTCCTTTTGCTGCTGTGTTGGAATTGGCACAGCCTTTAGCCAGACTGAGGGATTCCCCCAAGGAGTTGAGGCTGTTGATAAAGCCCTTGGGGTCCCTTCTCTGTCCCCTGCAGCCGACCCTGATAAAGCCCCAGGGAAGGAGCACAGCTCAGAGCCACTGCATGTGCCCCATCTGCCCAGGGAGATACAGGAGCTCTGAGGCTCAGGAACAGACTGGGAGAGGTGGCTGCTCCTTCTTCCCCACCTGCCACTCTGGAACAACCATCTCTGCACCACCAACACGAGGTCTGAGCTCAGGAACTCCTGTGTGAGCACAGGGAACCACAGCCCATGAAACCTCCTGCCCATTAAACCCCTTAAGTTGCTTCCCACCAGCACAAACTGGTGGGGACACACGTGGCGTGGACATGAATGACTGGCCTGAGCACTGTGCTCCAGGGAGCTGCTGTGTGTTGTGTGTGTGTCTGTGTGCTCACAGCCAGCTCCCAGCACAGGGATCAGCACATTCCTCTGCAGCTGGAACAGCACAAATGTCAAAGTTTGTTGTTTCTGTTTGAGTCCCTCCTTTGGCAGCTCTGGTTACTGCGCCTGCAGATGGTGAGTGAAACCCGAGTGGACCTGGATCCCCAAAACAAGTTCATGAACTCACAGACCTGAGCCCCCAAACACAGGACCTGCTCCCTGCCTGGCCCAGAGTGCCCAGCTGGTACAGCCAGGGGTACCCAGGCAAGTGCACACAACCAGATGTGAGCACAGCCCAGCACGGGCTGTTTGAACAGAAACAAATGAGATTTTTCTGGGTTATCTCCTGGCTCCTGCCCACAGCCCGTGTGTGCTCAGCAGGAGCACAGTCAGGGGCTTGTCCTCACTCTTACACACAAGCAGGGAGCCCCCAGCATGGCCCACCCTGGCCCAAACAGGAGGGCAAAAGGACAAATCATGCACCACAAACCAACCACCCCCGCCAGGGACAGCTCTGCTTGTCCTCAGAATCTTTTCAAGTTGAGTGCCAGCAACCAGCAATGACTTTTGGGACAAGGTGCTGTGAAAAGTGTCAGGATGAAGAGACCAGCAAAACTCTCCAAATCACATTTAACACCTCAGGAAGCCGAGCAGGGAAGCAAGTCATCCACCAGATCCTCCCCAACAGCCCACACTCCTTTTCCACCCACACCAGGACGAGCTCCACACACGCCGGATTTTGGTGTGTGATGAAAGCACCTGCCCAGGTGCCTACACAGCACTTCTATCTCCCTATTACCGTGCACCTCCCTGCGCCCCAGCCGCCACCACCGCGGGGCTCTTCTCGTGTTCATCAAACCCATCGGAAAGAGAATGGAGAAACCCCTCAGAGCCCGCGGCGCCGCACGTGGCCCCGGCCGGGATCAGCCTGCTCGGCCCGGCCCGGGGGTGTCAAAGCGGGGCCCCGGGGCCGCTGCCGGACGGACTCCCGCCCCAGCCCGGCTCTGCGGCGGGGCCCAGCCGGGGCCGTTCCCGCGGGGCGGCCGGACCGCTCGAACCGCCGCGGGCCCTCCCGGCCGGGCCGAACGGGGCCGAAGGGCCCTCCCGCCGCGCCGCCCCCGCCCAGCCGCTGCCCCTCGGCCAGGCTGGCCCGTTCCCTCCGCAGATGCTCTGCCCTCGTCGCCTCAGCCCCATTCCCTCGGTACGGACAGCTCGCCCAGCCCCTCCCAACGCCCCCGAGCCCCGGTGCCCCGGGGGGAGCCCCACGGAACACCCCCCCGCCTCCCCGCCGCTCAGGCCCCCTGGGCCCCTCAGGCCTCGCCCCCACGTGCCCGCCCCCTCGGGGCCGCCGCTCGGCCCTGCCCGCGCTCCCGGCCCTCCCCGCCGCCCCTCCTCGGTCCCCCGCTCACAGGCAGGCGCGGGGCGATCTCGGCCGAGCAGCAGTGGCAGAAGAACCGGCCCGGCTGCGGCGACGCCTCCGCCATCTTCCCTACCCGCCGGCCCCGCCCCCCGCGCGCGCCGCGGCGCCGACGGCGGCCGAGGGGGGACAGGGGACATCGCGCGGCGCAAACACGGAGGGGCGCGAGGGCTGACGGGGCGGGGCTAATCGGGGGCGTGGTTTTGTCATACAATATGAGTGGGCGGGGCTTTGACCAAATCAGGAGATGGGGCGTGGCCGGGAAAGCGGCGGGACTGGATCCCCAATTCCGGGAACCGCTCCTCGTTCTGGGAACCCCCCATCCCGGGAACCCCCCCATCCTTCCTTCTCCCCTCCACCCACAGCCTTCTGATCCCTCCCTCAGCCCCAACCGACCCTCGAGCTTTAAAATATCGGCTCAAAAGCTGACTTACTTATTTAATTTTTAAAAGAAGAGGAAAAAATTATGTGGGGAGAGGTTGAGTCCCTCGAAACGAGGAAATAGGGGTATTCCCAGTTAAAATCCCGGGAGATGCTTCAAGTTGCAATAATCCCAAAGGAACTGGAATGTTCCATTTTGGCAGAACACTCTCAGGTTGGGTGTTTCTCCCAGACCTTGCCGCTTGGATGCTGGGGAGTGCTGGGGAGGTTTTTGGGGTTTAGAAGATTTTTGGGACCTGGGGATCCCATCCGCGGTTCGGTTCAGGTCCAGCGTTTTGGCCAGGCTCCGGCTTTTGAGAGAGCAGAGGATCTGCCTGGCCCTCACTGGGGTCCCAAGCCCCAGGAACTGTTTTGTGGCACTGCCGAGCCGGGGTTTTAGGGTGGTTTGACTGGGGAGAATATGGGGTATCCACGCAGTGCGGTTGTGAGGTTTTGGGGGAGGCTGCGGGGCGCGATTGGAGTGGCAGAACTGTGGGATTTTTAAAAGTTCTGCATAGCGGGGCTTGTGGGGTCTTGGGGTTCGACTCAGCCACAGCAGCCCCGCTCCCAGCAGGTGGCATCTGCAGCCCAGGATTTGCTGCTGCAGCTTTGCCGGGTGATGGAGCCGGGGAGGGATTTGTGGAGCAGCTCAGGAGCCGTGGAGAGCTCGGCAGAGCTCTGCTCCCCGCGCTCGGGGGGACAGGGACAGGCTGAGATGTGGGTTGGACACCGGTGGGACACAGCGCTGGGTCACCGCTCAGCAGCCGGGAGGGCTCGGTGGGAATTGCAGCAGCGGGACCCACTGGCAGAGTTCAGCGGCTGATCGATGATCCCGGCCGCTGATAAGGCACGTTGGTATTTATTTACAGGTGATGAGGAAACTGCTGCTCCCGTAACCCTTTTATTCAGGGGGTGGGTCCAGACGGTGCGTCGTGGCCCAGCCGGGAGCCAGACAGAGCCCGGAGCCTCAGTGCAGAGCCCGCGGCTCCGGATGGGGCATTTCACACCCCAAGGGAAGCTCCTTCCCTGCGGTTCTCCAGTGCTCTGTTTCACGGCTGGAGGACAAGTTGCCACTTGATCAAATGGGTGCCGAGTGCCTGTGGGGTGTGGGGGGGAAGGATCCTGCTCCACTGACTTTGTCCCTCTGGAATTCCCTGACGCAGGAGCTGTGGAAGCTGAACGTGGCAACACTCGTTGGGATGCAAATGGCAGCGGATGTGAATGCACATGGAGATAAGGGCAGCGTGCTGCGGGCACACAGCAGTGGGAAAGGTCCCCCAAAAGCCTCTCACTCATCTCTTGGGGTTTGCCTCCACGTCAGGACTGCAGCCTCTGCCCATGACCTACAGCCAAAGTCCCCTGCCCATTCCCCATTGCTGGTGCTGACCATGGAAAAGGGATTGCCCTTCTCCCCAGACAGCCCCATGGCCTGACTTTGGCCCCAGCCACGATTCCTCCTCACAGAAGGCATGAGCATCCCATGGACACCCCAACTCTGATGCTGCTCGGGCACCCCAAGACTGGGGGTTCTGTGTTTGGCTGCCCCTCTTCCTTCTGCTGCCTCTTCGTCTGCTCACGAGCAAATTTGAGTCATCCAGGGAATGATTTTCCCACGGTGCTGCAGAAAGGCAAACTGCACCCTCACCCGAGAGGGCTGACGAGGAGGTGACACCTCCCCAGGTAGAATCGAGTCATTGTTAGGCAGAGCCCGCTCCCAAATCAGCCACCCCGCTTGGGAAGGGCAGTGGAAAATATTCAAGGGCTCCCATTGTCTGAGGAGATGGGACAGGGTGGGAGGTTCTTCCAATGGCTCAGAGTCACCATCCCACCTGGGCTGAGCAGTGCAGGGGATATGAGCCCCAGACAGGGGGTCCAGGGGTTCCTCCTGGCCTGTGGATCCTGTGTTCCTAAAGAAAGTGGTGAGTGGAGCTGAAGCCCCCACACTGCCCAGGTGTTGGAGGCACAGGGGCAGCTCTGGGCATGGGCTCATCCCAGGCTCTGCCTTGAGCCCTGGGAAGCACAAGCACCTCCTGCAGCCAGAGCAACTTCCAGAGCAATTCCTGCCAAGTGAGAATAACTGGTGCAGCTGGTCTCCCTGCTCCCCTCCACCCCACATCATATATAATTGCCTATTTTAATTAATAAATTGGAGGCCACTCAAAGGAAAGCGGCGAGATTCCTTACAGACACTGCAGGGATTGTCTACCCGCCCCGAGCCAGTCGTGTCACGGCGGATTTGAATCGGCCTCCTTTGAATTTGCTCAGACAGATCGGGAGATTTACATCCCCCACCTCATCTCCTGGAGCCTCACACCTCCAGGCTGTGGGTCCGGATCCCATCTGGCAGTGATCCAGCAGCTCATGGTGACCCTGGAGCAGCGGCACAGGCTGAGCCCCGTCCCCTCACCAGGCTGTGGTGGCGGGTGGTCCCCAGCCTTACATGGCTCTGATCCCTGGACCAGAAAGGCTGGTGGCATCTTGGTGGTCCTTCCTGGCCTAGCTGTGCTGTTTCATTGGCCCACCTTCCCCTGGGAGTAGCCAGGGCAGGGGAGCTCAGGGGAAGTTCAAGGTCCCAGGGGGCTGCTTTTGGGCTCCACCAAAAATTTTCCCTTCTCTTTTTTTTTCTCTTTTTGGATTCTTTCCTTTTTTATGCTTGGTTTAAACCATTGTTCTTCAAGGGAAATTTTAATGTGAAAAACATGCTTTTCTAACAACTGCCAGCCTGGGCCAAGCAATGAGGCTCTTTGGCTGACAGGGGCTGTGTGGCAGATGTGGGTTCTGGGGAGGATGTGACCTGTGGTGGTTCTGCTCTTTAGCGGCCCATGGGATGGGGATCATCCGGGGCCACCAGGCTGGCAAGGCTGGGATTGCAGTGCCAATGGGATCCATGTCCTCCCCGTGGCTGGTACGGGAGCAGGGCAGCCACCAGCCCATCTGTCCCACCCCAATAACCAGCACCTTGCTCTGGGAGCGAAGATCAGCGGAGCAGCCGCTGCCCTTCCCGGTGCAGCTCTGCTTCCTTCTGCAGCGCCTCCCCCCAGCCTCACCGAGGAGCCAGGAGACTTTAATGACCCGGGAGGTTTTCCCGACTCCCGGCTCTGCTGGACCCAGTTCAGCCCCACACGGCTGCCCCACGGCGCTGCCAGCTCTCCCCTCCAGGCTCGCTTTGCTCCTGCCCCTCTCCGCGGTGGAGGCAGCGTTTGTGCTGGGAGCCCGCACGGCAGCCGGCGCTGACTCACAGCTTGTTTACACTCACACTCACTCACTCACACACACACACACAGAGCCTGTGTCACGCGTGGCTGAGCCCGGCCAGACCAACCCCACCAGGCTCAGCCATGTGGCCAACGGGATTGTTCTGCAGGGAGCTCGCTAAGGCGCCTGGAAATCGTCGTGCGTGGACAGGAGAGGTGGAACTGGAGCCAAGGGACAGCTGAGCCTTGCTCAGGGAGACACATGTTGCCAGAGGTGGCTTCTCCAGGCTGGGCAGCAGGGTGGGATGGGATGACCTTGCTGGTTCTGACTGCTGCTTTCCCACATCCCCAGTCCCCACTCCATGCTTCTTGCACCTCCTGGCTCCAAGCACTGGCATTTCCCCAGCATGGACAGAGCCCAGAGCCCTCCTATCAGCTCAGGGCAGAGCTGGTGGCACTGAGACCAAAGATTCAAAAAGAAGAGGCGTTGGGCAAGTGCGGCTCTTGCTGGGGGCACCCAAAGCACTGCAGAGGAGGAGGACATTTCTGAGGAGAGAGGGAGTGAATCCCCCAGGGTGATGCTTCCTGTGGTGCTGGGGCCTGCAGGCTGCTGGAGATGCTGGTGCCAGCAGCAGGGAGGGGGTCTGGGCATCAGCAGGAGGGACCAGAATTTGATCAGGAATCAAACAGAATGGATGATCAGATTTGAAGGGGCAGGTCTTGGGAATGTATGTGAGCCTCCTGGCCCTCCCTGAATGCTGGCACTCCCGCCCTGCCTTCCTTCATCCACAGAAGTGGAAGTGTCCCAGGAACATGAAACGATTACTTGGCGAGGAGAATCCAGCTCAGCACTTCTTGGCATTTGTTCACGGCTTTTCATCTTCAAAGCTCCTTGCAAACATTAGCAAACTAATCCCTGCAACCTTCCTGGGAGATAGCGCAGGATCAAGCAGAGAGGAACATTATCTCACCTCAGCAGATGGGGAAACTGAGGCACGGAGCGGTGACGCTGCCGCCCCGGGGCTCAGGGCGAAGCTCCGTGTCAGCGCTGGGGGTGGAGTGCGCCCATCAAGGTGCCGTCCTGACACTCTCTCCCCAAACAAGCACGGAGTTAATTCACTGGGCTGGAGCCGTGAGGATACGGGAGAAAAATCCCGCCCCAGGGTCAGGACTGCCGGCGGGGCCGTGCCCTGGACTCACACCTTGCTCTGGCCACTCGCCACGTGCTCCAAAGGATGTGACCAGGGCTCAATCCCGTCCCCCTGTGCTGGGTGCCCTAGTGCTGGCCCTGCTGTGCTGACCCTGTCCCCAAGGGCTCATGGATAAACCTGAGCTGGGGCTGTGGAGCCCCCACCAGCAGCTCCCCTCCCCACTGCAGTGTTTGGCAGCATCTCTGCTTGCATGAGAGAAACTGGGGCATCCCACTGCGGTGAGGAGAGGAATGGGGCCAGGATCACCTCGCTCCAACAGGGAAATGGCAGCATTTAGGGCCCTGGCCAACACCTGCCCACAGATCCATGCCGGCGGTATGAAACCTCTGCCCTGACCCTGGGCTCTTCTTCTCAATAGAACGTCTTGTTGCAAATTGCAGCTCTAATTGGTTTAGCAGAGTTTAATTAGCCTGAACTGATGAGAGAGGCGAGATTCCCTCCTTAAAGGAGCCCAGCAGCAGCATGCAGCAGCTGCGTTTTGGGGGGAGAGTGGTTGGGTCTGAACCTTGTCCCAAAATCCTGCTGTAGCCCTGACCCAGTGTGGCACCAGTGCCCAGAAGAAAGGTCAGATGTGAAGCCACTATTCACTGTGCTCCAAAGGGCTCCTTTGTCCCTGCTCCAGTGCCTCCAGCCGCCTCAGCCTCTGTCTCCCCTTGGGTGCTACAGGGCTGTTTTCCTGCAGATCCCAGGCCAGCTCCTCTCCCCACTCACTCTGTGGGTGCTGCTGGGGCTCAGTCCCACCCTGGGGTGTCCATGGGGTTCAGGGAGGCGGCATCACCCTTTGTATGAGACTGGCCAGTGGAATTTTGCTCACAGCTTTACTTGGGAACCAGCCTTGGCCCCTGCCTGTAGTTTCACCACAGGCAAGTTGCTTTAGCCACAGCCAGGACAGTGGCAAGCAGAGCCCCCAGCATGATTTTCCTCGGAGCTGGGCAGCCTCATCAGGACTCTGAGCACCCTTTGGCTCAGGATCCACTTCCCTCCTGGCCACCAGAGGAGCCTGGCTGCTCCCACACAGATGCAGCAGCGCCTGCTGCTCCGAGCGAGGTCTGACCCCTTCCCTGCCAGACACAGCGGTTGTGCAACCCCACTCGCAGCCAAGGAAAATCCCTTCCTGGCCTCTGCGAGCTCCTCTCGCATCGTGGAGCATGTGAGTGAGTGAGTGCATCACCACCCACTTGCTCACGGACATCCCGCTTGGAAGTTTGGCTCCCCAGCCCTCTGCCCTTACATGGGCAACCACTCCAAGGCGGCCGAGCGAGCCTGGGTCACGCCAGCCAGGACAGGGCTGGGAGCAGTGCCAGGGACAGGGACAGCAGCACACTGGGAGCCTGGTGGCCAGGGGCTGCTGGCTCTGTCCTCCCCCCCAGAACCTTCCATTGTCCCATGGTCAGTGCTCCTGTCCCCACCACACCCTGTCTGGAGGTGCCAGGTGCTGCAGGGCTCCGGTACCTGCGGATGGCACCGATGCCACCTGGGGTAAACCCAGCCCTCTCCATTCCCAACCTCTCCCTGGGGGTGCAAAGGGCTGTAAGTGGAGAAGGGAAGGAAGATCTGCTTTGGTGAGAGGCTGGAGGGATGGAGGGAGGGATGGAGATTGTGGCAGTGCCAGTGACACTGCTCTCTGTCCGTGCTGGCACATGGCATTGCACTCCTGTTATGGGACCCAGGCTGCTCCATGTCCCACTGGACCAAAGCTGTGTCCAGCCCCATCCCACGCCAAACCAAGCTGCTCGTGCTGTGCTGGCACTACTCAGAGCCAGGAGGCTGCTGCTGGGCCAGAGGGGTGGTGCAGGGTCCCGTGGGCCTTGTGGCCGGGGCCCCTCTCCTGAAGGGCCCGGCTCAGCCCTGCCGAAAACATGACCTCAGCTGGGGCCAGTGCACGGGGTGAAACGTTCCTCAGCTGTGCAGCCAGGAGCTGGACAAGGCGCCTGGGGCTGGAGAGGGCCCTGGGCCATGGCAGGGAGCCCTGTGTCCCCAACACTCTGCCTGGGGAGCAGAGTGACAGTCCCTGGTACATCCTGAGTGCCCTTCAGACGGGTGGGTGATCTCTTTGTGGTGGCACCAAGCAAGGAGCAAGGCCAAACCTGACCTACCTTGCCCTGGGTTCTCTGCTGCCCTCCCCTGTCCTGTAGGAGCCCCACAAAGCCTGGGAGCCCCTGAAAGCCTGGCAGAGCTGCAGTTCCCCAGCCCAGGGGAACTGTTCAGCAGCCAGATGAAGCAGTCCTCGTGGTGATGGGGACATCTGTGGAGGACAGGGGCAGCATGTGCCATGGGGGTACGGCCCCACAGTTCTTCTCCATCCCCTCCTTGCCTGGGAGGGCTCAGGGTGGTGCCTCAGTTTCCCTCTGTGTGTTGGGGGTGGTGTTGGGTACCAGCCGAGCTGTGGGAGTGTTTGGGGAGCAGAGATGAAAGGAGACACCGATGAGACAGCCCACACGGTACCCCTGCTGCCAGCCGGGGCTGCTTCGGGAGGAGGCAGGTTCGGGTTCATGCGAGGATGGCTGGGGAAGGCACAGGGACGGGCAGGGGAGCGCTCTGGGGTCCCCCACGCCTCAGGCTCTGCCCAGACCCTGCTCTGCTCTGCTCCGCTCCACCCCGACCACGGAGGGCACCTCCAAACCTTCCCCGACCCATCTCATTGCCGGGGTGCCGGTCCCCGCCCTCTCCGGGGGACACACGGACACGACCCCCCCCCCCCGTCCCCCCCGCCCACTCGGTGACGCTCAGACCCTCATTGCCTCCCGCCCCCCCCCCCCCGCGCTCATCCCCCTCGCTGCCCCCCGACTCCACGGCGGCTGCCCCCGCCCCGGCCCCCCCGCGCCGCCCCGCCCGGTGATTCACGCCGCCCCGCCGCTTTATAGCTCCGTCGGCCTCGCCGCCGCCTCACAGCAACAGGTCACCGGAGCGCCCCGGCCCGTCCCGGCCCGTCCCCGCCCGGCCCGGCCATGCCGCTGCGGCTGGCGCTCTGCCTGCTGGCGCTCTGCAGCTCCGCCGCCGCGCACGGTAAGAGCCGCGGGGGTCTCCGGTCCCGCCGGGGGTCCCGCTGCAGTCTGTCCGCCCGCTCCGCCCCGCGGTGCCGCCGGTAACGCCGGTGCCCCGGCAGGTGTTCGGGGTCGCGGCGCCGTTATGGGGCGGCAGCCCCGGGCACCGCTGTCCCGTCCAGCAGGGCGGGCGCCGGGCTCTCGGCGGCGCAAACCGCTTTAGCGGGCGGAGCGGCGGTTACCGGGTGCCCGGCCGTGCCGCTCGGCTGTCCCGGTCCCCGCCGTCCCTCCATCGGGCGGGTCCCGAGGCTGCGCGGCGGGAGAGACCGCCCGGGTCCCGCCCGGTGCCGCTGCCCGGCCCCGGCATCCCGCACCCGCCGTGTCCCGGGGGATCCGTTCCCGGGCTGCGGGCGGCACACTCCGCTCGGTGGGACGGGCCGGGAGCGGGGCCGGTCCATGATCCGGGTGTGGAGTTCGGAGCTTGGACCCTCCCGGTTCCGCCGCCGGTGTTAGCGGCTTTCACGGGACAGTGGGAGAGGCCGCCCCGAGCCCCCGGAGCGGGGCTTTACCGGCTCTTCCCGGCGCCTCGGGGCCGTGCGGGGCCGCCGGTGCCGCCTCTCCCGCAGCGCTGCGGGAGTTTCCACCTTCCCCTCGCACGGTGCTGAATGTTCCATGGGGAGTGGGGCCCGCGCGGTGTTGTAACGGGAAATTGAGCTTGGAAGAGCGACTGGACAAATCCGTGGAGGATAAACCCGCGTGCTGGAGCGGCTGGTGCTGCCCGAGGTGTCCAGGCGCTGTTCCCGCAGCCCCAGGGTTTGCTCCATCCACAGATGCCTCGTGTACTTGTGACCGAACCAGAATCGTGTGCGTGAGGAAAGAGAGGGGCACAGGGGGTGTAAGGAGGGGATGGGATCCGCTCTGGAGCAGAGTGAATCCTGCCTAGGAGGGGAGCGACTCCCGCCTGGCAGCGCAAGACCCGTCCCTGCCCCCATCCCTCCCTTCCATCTTTCGCCGTTTAGCAAACCTCAAGCACAGCTAATGAGAGCACGAACCCAAATAAGCGTCACAAGAGGCTGGTTTGCAGAGGCGGAAATTGCAAAGAAATCACTCACAAAAAAAAAAAAAATCATCTAACTGATTCGCTGGTGGGTCACGGAACAAACAAGCTTTTGAGTCAGAGGGATCCAGTGCTGTGGGTCTGGCCCAGACCCAAGGGCTGGGGCAAGTGCCCTGTTCTCCAGCCAGTGGCTCAGATGCTCCTTGCAGAGGCCGTGGGTGTCGGGCTCCCGTGTCAGGGAACAATTCCATCCCTCTCTGGGGCCACTGGCACATGCCAGGAGATCCAGCCCTCACAGCAGCCACCCACCGGCCCTGCTCTATCTGCTGCCCTGGGCTGGGACCCCCTCTCTGTGAGGCCAGGCAGGAACTGGGCAGAGATGCAGGCAGGCAGGGAGAGGGAAGCTTCAAGCCTGGCTGGCAGGCTGGGCATCTCCCAGAGCATCACGGGGAGTGCATGGATAACTGGTCCATCCCTGTGGTTCAAGGGCTGGATTTGGAGCCTGTTGGTGGAAGAGAGCTGGCAGCAGTGTTGGGGTGACCATGGGGACACTGAGTTGCCATGCCAGGGACCCTTGGAGACGCCTGCTCTGGGACAGCTCTTGTACCACAGAAACCAGCACAGGGCATCTCTAGGTTCCCCAACTTGGGACTGCAGTCCCAGGCACTGGAGTGATCCCTGTGCCTCTGTCCCAAGGTGGTCCAGCCACAGCTGGGATCTCACTGCCCCTCACAAGGGTCCTGGCACAGCAGGGATCCCTCACCCTCTGCCCTCTCCACAGGTGGAATCTGCTGGCTGCAACAGGGGAAGGAGGCCAAGTGCACCATGATCCTGAAGACAGGCGTGACGTGGGAGGAATGCTGTGCCAACGGCAACGTGGACGTGGCCTGGTCTAACTACACCTACCCAGGCAACAAGATCAGCCTGCTGGGCTTCCTGGGGCTGGTGACCTGCCACCCCTGCAAAGGTGAGGAGGTTGGAGGGTGAGAGGCTGCTGTGGGGCTGAGCTCTGCCCGTGGGGAATGTGTGGAGTCCTGCAGCCAATACTCAGGAGTCTGCAGCTCCGGGTGATGCAGCAGCACAGAGCTGGGCTGCCCCTCACCAGACAGGGCTCCCCTTGATGGTCTGGGACAGCACAGGGACCCCAGGGACTGCTGACCCCATGCTCCTGCTGCTGCAGCTCCTGGCTGGATGCTGCTGTGGATCAGGGCTGGCGGGACAGCCTGTGTCCCCCGGCTGCTCTCGTTTTGAGTGTATTTTAGTTGCACTCCCAGAGGAGAGGGATGCATGACCCGGGTCTTGGCTGGTCAGCCAAGTGCAGGGAGAGGATCTGGAGCTGGCTGTTCCTGAGTTAACCCCTCTGTGCTGGGACCTCCCTCCCCTGCCCTCGCCACGGCTGCTCAGTTTCAGAAGGAAACTTCGTCAGGTTTTTCTAAGGAAAAAAAGATCAATTTCTTCCCCTCCGTTGCCCCTCGCTCCTCCCAGCGCGTGTGTGAAATGGCTTTATGTAACGGGCAGTTCCAGAAGTGGAAACTCTCCAGCTGTGAGTTCCAGCCCCGCCAGATGTTTTGGCGTGTGCCGGAGCTGCAGATCCTCCAGCACTTGCGTGGCTGTGTGAGAACACTCTCAAGGACCTGCTGCCCGCAGGAGGCAGGAGCAGGGCTTTGGAAGGTCATGTTGTTATTTGCTTAAAGGGGAAAAGGTTTTACACAAAACCACTTCCCCCAGCGCCCTGCACCCCTCAGCACTGCTCCAATGGCAGCTCCTCAGGCCTATCCTGCTGCAGCTTGGGGCTGCACACTGTGCCAGCCAAAAAACTGAGTGAGATCCTGGCTCTGGCCCCTGCTCAGAGGGAGCTGGGAGCACTGGGACCCTCTCCAGGGGCTCCCCTGTGCTGGAGGCAAAGTGCAGTGGGGACAGGCAGCTCTCAATCGGGAGTCTCACCTCACTTATCCCTGTCAGGAGGCTGGGGGACACAGGAGGGGCTCTAGTGGCCACAGACCGTGGTGGGGGCTGTGGTTGCTGGGGTTTATTGGTGTCTGGCAGCAGGATCTTTGAGGAAACCGCTGGAAAGCCTGGCCAGCACGTGCACCACAACCCCCCACCCTCAGCCAGCCCCTGCCTGTCCCATCCAGATGGAGCTGGTGCTGCTCCTCACCAGGCTCCAGAGGCCTTGGAAGAGGGCGGATAAGAGGAGCTGTGCTCCCACTCCCCGGGCTTGCGAGGCTGGGAGAGGTTACTCCAGGATAAAGTGGGTTGCAGCCGGGGCGGCCAGGGATGGTGCTGGCCAGGCCCTGGGGGCTCTGGAAATGGGTCTCTGGGGGGAGGTGAAATTCCTGGCTCCAGCTGCTGGGGACACGGTGTCCCCCCAAAGGACCCAGTGCAGGGGGAAGCCAGGCTACAGGGTTGGGGTCACGGGTGGATTGTCCAACTGCTCCAACTATCCCTTAACTGGGATAGTCTGGTTGATTGGACTCTGCTCTGCTGGCAACATCTCAGATCGGAGGGTGATGAGGGTCTTGTTTGCTTAGGCAGCCTTGGGACACAGAGCTGTCCCCCTCTGTCCTGGAGTCCCCCGCTCTCAGCCTTCTTTTCCCTGGGACAGGCCCAGCTATGGAAATCAGGGAGCAAAATGGGAAAGTGTTTCCCAGCAGGGAATTTCCCCCAGGGACAGCTGGGCCAAGCAGACAGGGAATTTCCCTTTCTTCCTTCTCCTTGTCCTCCTCTTTCTCTTTCTCCTCCTCCTCCTCCTCCGTGACTCCTAAGGTGGCCCATCTCCCACAGGGAAATCCCCCTCTGTGCCTCCCAGAGCTCCAGCACACACCCTGTCTGCCGGGATCCTTCCTGCTGGGGGTGAATCCCCATCTTGGGAAGCCTTTTGGTCCTCCCCTTCGTTCCTCTTAGTGAGTGCTGCTGGGTCCCTGCAGTGCTTGTGTCTTGGGAGCTATGGGGGTGTTTTTGGGGTGAGAGATATGTGAGAGCCAAAGGGGAGTCCAGATGCCCCAACCAGAGCCCCCCATCCCTGCTGCTGCCCCCTTTGCCTGTCCTTGCAGAGGCAGCAGTGTCTGGGGCCCTGGACACCAGGGTGGGCCCCTGCTTGGAGCTGGTGGCCCCTCTCCATCCCCGCCGGCGTGGGCACAGTCCTGGGGCACTGGCGGGACCCCCTGAACCTGGCCCCCGCGCTGGCCGGGAGGTGACCCGGGGGGACAAAGCATCTGCCTGTCTGGGGACCGGCGCTGGCTGCTGCCTCCCGCTCTTGTGTTCCAGTCACGGAGCGAGACAGGGCCGGGCATTGTCTGCTGGGAGCGGCATTCCCCATCGCCCGGACAACTTGCGAAGCCCGGCTCCTTCTGGAGGGACTGGGGCCTTGTAGAGATAGATTTTTTCCATTGCACAAGAAAAAGAAACGTCTCCTTCCAAAGAATAAATAGATGGGAAGGAGTGAGCTGGTGCTGAGCGGAGCCGGGGCTCCGGCTGGGGTGAGCACTGGAGGATTGTGTGGAGTCGCAGCCAACGACCTGCTCTTTGGCGGAGCTGAGCAGATCCAGATGCTGCTGGGACAGCTTGGCTTTGTCAGCACATGTGCTGTGACCTGGGGGATGTTTGGGACAAGGGTGATACTGTCCCTGTCCCACTTGGTGTCACATTGTGGAGCCAGGCAGGACAGACCCTTTCCTGGTGGGTGACAGCCAGTGCTGTGTCCTCATGTGTTGCTGTCCCTCTGTCCCCAGAGAGCTGTGAGGGGGTGGTGTGTGGCCCAGACAAGGTCTGCAAGATGAAGCACGGGCGTCCCCAGTGTGCCTGTGCCCCCGACTGCTCCAGCCTGCCCCGAAAGCTGCAGGTCTGCGGCTCCGATGGCTACACCTACCGGGACGAGTGTGACCTGCTGACAGCCAAGTGCAGAGACCACCCCGACCTCGAAGTGATGTACCAGGGCAAATGCAAAAGTAGGTGCAGTTGTGCCCCTACCCCACTGCTTCCCATCCCCATCCTGTCCCTGTCCTGTCCCCATTCCCTGTGGTACAAGGAGGGTCTGTCCTGGTAGAGGGCCCTGCAGGACGTGGGTCTCATTGCCTCTTGAGGGGATATTGCAGCTTGTTGGTGCAATGGGGTTTGGCCTTGCCGCAGGCTGAGCAGTAACAGTCCCTAAAATGTCATTTACCAACGTCAAGCCCCTTTTTTTCCTCTTTTGTAAAGAGTGTAGTGATCCTCCCAGCCCTGCCAAGAGCTGTCAGAAGGATTATGGTTATTTTTCCAGCCCTCCTTTCTGGAAGGCTTTGCCTGTCAAGCACTGGGCCGCGCAGGGAAACGTGGGGCAAGAAATGGGAGTTGGGAGCTGCAGATGCCAAATCTTCCAATCCATCAGGGAAAGAGATGAGGGTGGAGGGACAATGGGGGTGCACGAGCCTCCACCCACCCCAGCAGAGCCCTGTGCGGGGACTGATCCTGCTGCACAGGCTCCCTCCACCCCCGTGCGCCCTCATTCCAGTGCTGGGGCTGCTCCAGGGTGACCCTGCCCTTCCCTCTCGCCGGGGCCAGCACGGCAGCTGCCAGCCTGGCCGCAGTGGCTGCTGCTTCCCTGCCAAGGCACCTGCGTGCGGCCGCTGGCCCAGCAGGTCCCACTGCGCCAAGTGGGCTCAGCCCCGCGCTCCACTGCTGCAGCTGGACCTCGGCTCCTCCCGCGTGCCAAAGCTCTGGCCAGGGCCGAGCCTGGGGACGCAAGGTCATGAGCTCCCTTGTGCTCAGGATGCCGGCCCCTGCCAGCCCCTGCCCTTGGGAGCAGCACTGATGGGGAAGATCAGGAGCCTCTGGCTCTGCTCTGTCCCCTGGTAGCAAAAGGAGGGAGGGGAATGGGTTTTCTTGGGATGATGCCCAAAGCCTGCCTGGGGTGAAGTAGCTGTGGGAAAGGGGGTGGCCATCCCTGGGGTCACTCCAACCCTGTGCTTCCCTGCAGAGTCCTGCTCCAGCGTGGTGTGTCCTGGCACCCACACCTGTGTGGTGGACCAGACAGGCAGCGCCCACTGCGTGATGTGCCGGACGGCCCCGTGCCCTGAGCCCACCAGCCTGGACCATGCCCTGTGTGGCAACAACAACATCACCTACCCCTCGGCATGTCACCTGCGGCGAGCCACCTGCCATCGCGGCCGCTCCATCGGCGTGCGCCACTACGGGAGCTGCTCAGGTGAGCAGGGTGGGGCAGAGGCCAGCCAGAGGGTGGGGCAGAGGCCAGCATGGACCCCCAGAGCCTGCTCACCCCTCACAACCCCCCTCACCACTTCTCTCTGTTTCCAGCTGCGGCCAAATTCTCCGCGGAGACGGACAGCGTGGAGGAGAACTATGTGTGAATCGTCCCTCGGCCGAGGCGGAGCTGGGAGACAGGGGCATTATGTGTATATTGTACAAACCATATACCTGATATTTATTAAGATAAAAAAAAAAAAAGATCCTTATTTATCCCTGTGTATGTTAAGCAGTCGCAGGGGGCTCGATTCCCATCCTGCCGGCCAGGGAGCAGGGGAGAGGGGGCTCATGGCCAGAGCAAGGCCGAGGTGCCCTGGGATGCTCCGGTGCCCAGCAGAGTGGCCAGTGCCCTTCCCTGCTCCAGTGGGGTGTGGAGGGGTGTCCGTGGGCCCCCCCACATGTCCTTGGCCAGCAGCCCTGGGCCTATTTATTTTTGGATTAATTCTTGGTACTCTGCTGACGTTTCTGGCCAGGACCTCGAGGTCTAGAGGGAATCTGCGCTTCCCTGAGGGGCTCAGCCCCAGCTGCCAGTGGCAGGAAAGGCAGCGCACGCTGCATCAGATTGGAGAGAGATAGATATATATTTTTATATATATATATAAAAAAATGTATGTTATTGTCTCCTAAAGTTTCAGCATGTGTGTGTTCAAATGGATTTCAGTTTAGGTTTTCCTAGGCCCATTCAGACCAGGCTCCCACCATCCTTGGAGGTGACGCCAGTGCCCGGAGGGCAGCAGTGGCAGCCCTGGCTGGGGGGCACAACCATCCCCCTACCCAGAGCCCATCACCAGGGACAGCTGCCCCCAGCCCTCCTAATCCCTGCCTGCCAGAACAGCTTTGGGCACAGCCCGGGCTGCGGGGGGAGCTGGGCCTGCCCACCCCCCCAGGACCCCTCACCGTGGCTGCGTGGCCCCACACCCCCTGCTCTGCCCACACCTGTATTTATTTTTACTCCTTCTCTCATTTCTTCCGTTGTCACCTGTGTAAATACCAGCTCAGCTCTGACACCAAAAAGCTCTTGACTTTATATAAATATCATATATATATATTATATATATAAAAATACCTTATTTTCTATTTTTGTATGATTGGGTTCTGACCCCCGAGGTAGACACTTTGGGAACATCCACATTCCCTATTCCATATTGTTGGGGCATTTTACGGCTGTGTTATGATTTGGATTACAATTAAAAACCAGAATAAACAATGGTGCGTGTCCGGTTTTGTTGGCAGGTTCTGGGGTGGCAGGAAACGCTGTTTTTCCTTGGGGCTGTACATCCACACCAGGGCCTGGGGATTGTGAGGAGCCGCATCCCATCTGCTCCAGCTCCGTGCTGGGGTTTTCCAGCCCAGCCGCGGCCGCTGTGTGCGGCGGGAGGGAAGGGGAGAGCGGGGAAGAGCAACCCACGACGCAGATAAATCTGTTCCCAATCTCGGGCCGTGCCATGAGGGTTTGGTATTTCACAAAACAATTCCTGCCGGTAATTGGGTCCCGATGTGGGATGTTTCCCGGGCAGCAGCCTGCGGCTTGGCGTGCTCAGCTCCACGGGAACTGCAGCCGGATCCCCCCAGCCGCATCCCCTGTGCCGGGGGCCGGCAATGGCACAGCCCCTGACCCCTGGCCAATCCCCTCAGAGCCCGGGAGCACATCACAGAGAATCATAGAACCATTTAGGTTAGAAAAGACATTTCAGATAAGCCAGGGTGGGCATGGGGGCTTCTCCTACTGCCCCTCTCTGCTCGCCCAGCTCAGCAGTGTCCCCCTGCTTTTGGGGGGTGGGTGTCCAGGAGTTCTCAAAACACTGCCCAGGCCTTCCTAGGTGCCACCACAGGCGGTGGTGTGTGGCCTGGGCTCCTCCAGGGCCGCCCGCAGCGCTTCCTGCCCCCGGCAGCTCCCGGCCCTGCCCGGCCCGCCGCAGGGTCCGGTCCCCGAGCGGCTGCGGTGGCTCCGTGCCGAGCCCGCGGGCACGGGCTGCGGCGGCAACGGCAGCTCCTGTGATGAGCGGGAGATTTCAGCTTCCAAAACACGGCTGTGAGTCAGGCGCCGCCTTCCCACCGGTTTTTGGGTGGTCTGGGACAAGCCGGGACAGGCGCCGGCTCTCCAGGCTCGCTGCCATCGCGGATGCCCCGGGGCTGCCAGTCCTGTCCCGCCATTGCAGGGGGTCTGTGCCCCACGCTGTCACTGCCAGCACCCCACTGCGATTTGGGGCTTCTTTGGAGGCTGGCAGGGATCTGGATGTCCCCAAGGCCGCCGGTGCCTGCGGCTCGCATCTCCTGACCCGCTGCAAGGCCCACGGCGTGCCAGCAATTTGCAGATAAAACAAACAGCCAGGAGCAGGGAATGTCTGGGTCTGTCCCCGGAGACACCGGGCAGAGCCACGCGTGTCTCAGCTGAGAGCCGGCAGCAGCTCGGCACACGTCCGCCCTGCCGGCCACTGCGGGCACCCAGCTCCCCGTCTGAGCGCGGGGGAGGCGGGTGAGGCTCCCCATGGGATCCCTGTGGGCTCCGCCGGCGCAGCTGGGAGCCCGCCTGCCCCCGGGGGGTGTCTGTGGTTCCCCTCCTTGGGGGGGTCACGTCGCGCGGTGGGGAGGGTGCGGTATGGGACGGGATGGAACAGGATGAGGCGGGATGGGATGAGACGGGGTGGGACGGGATGGGGAGACACACCTCGGCGGGAAGGCAGCTGGGGATGCTGCTGGGGTGGCAGCAGATGAGTGCAGATCCTGGCTCCTCTGGGGCAGGGCCTGCACTCCCCTGCCTCCTGCACCCCCTGCTCCATCCACACATGCCCAGGACAAGTCAGGGGGACCAAAACACAGAGGGGGAGCAGTGGGATGGGGACTGAGGGTTTATTGAGGAAGGTAAATGTTGCCGCTGAGAGAGGATGTACGAGGGGTTTCTGGTGTAGCCTAGGGGGTACATAACACCCCTTGCCATTGAGCAGAGAGGGGTTTCTGCCCTGACCTGGGTTGAGGAGCCCTGAGCACCAGCTCCCAACTCCCCAGAGCTGGAGGATGTGGACATTCTGGCCCTCTTCTCCCCTCCCATAAGACATCTCATCCCCTCTTCCCACAGCCTGCCTGCCCCCAGGACTGCCAGCCACACTAGGGCTTCGGCCCCCCCTTCTGATGGCGGAACCCTCGCACAGTGTGGTGCACCCAGTCAATGTAGTTGGAGATCTTGGTGTAGATGTCGGGGAACCGGCGGTCCCCACACCTCTCCCCAGAGAAGGAGACGATGCCATAAACCTTGTTCTTGAAGACCAGGGGTCCCCCGGAGTCACCCTGCAAGATGAGGGGGTGGGAGGGAGATCTGAGGGTCTCCCAGCTGGGGGACAGTGTGGGGCAGGGGGTCAGGGGCGCACTCACAGCACAGACACCCTGCAGCGTGGCGTTGCGGCTGGCCCCGCACAGCATGTTGGCCGAGACCTTGCCCCTCCACAGCGTCCGGCAGAGGCTCCTCTTGACGATGGTGGTGTTGGTCTCCATCAGCTCGGTGGGCTGGTCTCCAAAGTTGGAGGTGTCCCCCCAGCCCGCCACGTAGCAGACGGTGCCGGGCTTCAGGTCGATGCGCGGTGAGGGCAGGCGGATCCGCTTCACGTACTTGTTCAGAGTGGCCGGCCTGTTCAGCTGGGTGGGCAGTGAGGGCAGGGGTGGCTTTGCTGTCCCCCAGCTGCTCCTGTCTGGTTCTCCCTCTCACCCCAGCTCAGCGCTCCTGCTGACCTCCCCCCTCAGCCCTGCCCTTCCCTCTTCAGAGGCTGGGCCCCTCCCTGTCAGCCCCTCTGATCTGGTCCCAGTCTGCTGTAGAGACTGCCTGCCCGGGAGGGACAGGGTCGGTGTGTCCGCAGTGCCTCCATCACACCCCACGGCGCGGTCCTGCTTCTCCGGAGAAGCACTGACATCTAGTGTCGGCTCGGCCCCTCGTGGGGCACCCAACCTCCCACCTGGTGCCCTGGGGCCGTGGGGTACCCAACCTCCCTCCCGGTGCCCTGGGGCCGTGGACACCCCAGCTCCCTCCCAGTGCCCCAGGGCTGTGGGACACCCCATCTCCTCCTGCACCCCAGGGCTGTGGGGCACCCCATCTCCCTGTCGCACCCCAGGGCTGTGGGATACCCCACTGCCTGGCCGCTGGGTGCCCGGTGCAGACTCACCTGGAGCAGGCGGATGTCGTTGTCCGTGGCACGGGGATTATAGAGTGGGTGGGCGATGGACTCGGCCACGCTGAAGATCTGCTGGGACTCCTCGGGCTCCTGCAGCCGGTGGGCTCCCAGCACCACCCGCACTGAGGGGCTGCGCCTGCGGCCGAGGCGGGGCTCAGAGGGCGCTGCTGTGGCTGGTGGCCATCGGGGAGGGGGGAATGGCCAGGGGGACTCAAGGGGGGCACAGGTGGGAGGAGGCAGCTTAACCCCTTGGGATAGAAGGGGCCACACACCCTGTCCAGGGGGCAAGCGTCCCTCGTGGGGACGAGGCTCACCTGGGAATGAAGCAGTGGGCAGCTGTCATCACCCACTTGGGCCACACCAGGAAGCCCCCGCAGACGTGCTCCCCGTCCATCTGGATGGAGGCGATGAAGGGCCGGGAATGGGGTACTGCAGCCCTTCCCCCGATGATCTGGCTCCCCTGGGTGCCTGGTGGGTGTGAGTGATTGTTGGCCTCCCCTGTGCCACAGGGGAGTCCAGGGTCCCTACCCCGCCCCCGGGGATCTTGCCCTGGCACCCCAGTTCTCTCATTACCTGCCGGGGCCAGAGCTGGGAGCAGGATGGAGCCTCCCAGGCTGAGGATGAAGAGCCGAGCTGTGACCATGGTGGCACAGAATGGGCCACTGCCACCACCGCTGGGGTGCTGGGGGTGGGGGGGGCTTAAATCCCTCCGGGGGCTGAGCCTTGGGATGGGGGCGGGGTGTTTCCCTCCTGCTTCCTCCTCTCCGGGTGTTGCTGCTTTGTGCAATTCAGGGGGTCAGGGGCCCTGGCAGCTCCGTGCAGCTTCCCCCGGAGTGGGAGATGGGGAGCCTCTGAGCTTCTCAGCCCTGACTCCTCCTGTGCCTTGAGCTAACTGGGATGAAACCCCTCTCCGCAGGGAGGTGGCAGCAGCGGGGCCCCAGGACATCTCTCAGACTCGACAGTGTCCCCGGCACTGCTGTGGGTGACACAGGGACTGTGCTGTGCTCCCATCCGACCCCTCTTTCAGCCTCTCCGGAGCCCCAGCAGCTCTGGGCCGATGCTGTGGGCAGAGGGGCAGTTTCCTCCCTGTGTTCTGCATCAGCCTGGAATGCAAAAAGGGGTGCAGGGGGTGGGAACCCATGGGGGTGGGGGATATGTGGACCCTCACTGCAGAGCCAGGCTTGCTTTGGGGCCCAGTGCAGAGCTCTTGCCCGGCAGTGGGCAGATTTCCCAACGGAGGGTGGCTCAGGGCTTCCTGTGGCAGTTTGCCCATTCTGGCCGTTGGGTTGGGAAATGGGGGAGCGGAAAGGGGTTCCTGGAGCGGGGCAGGACGGAGTGGCTGCGTTCACAGGAGGGGGTTACACACTGACAGCGGCTTCTTTCACGGACTGGCTGTGAATGCAGCCCCTCCAACCCGCCCAGCACCGGGCACTGCACAGCCAGGACCCGCTTCGGGACCCCCAGCACCTGTCACAGCTCCGGGGACCCCCGAGGCCGGGTGATGGTGGGGGCGGTGGCGGGCCGGGACCACCCGGGACCCCCGGGAGCAGATGAAAGCCCGGCGCGCCCCGAGGCCGATGATGGGCGGCGGCAGTGGCGGGGCGCGCCCGGCAGACGGAGCTGTGCGGGAGGGAGGCGGGAGCACCGGCGCGGTCCCGACATCCCTGCGCATCCCGCAGCCCCGCCGGGGATGCCGCCGCCCGCCGGGCCCTGAGCGCCGGGACGCCGGCGGCCGCCGGCCCCGCTCCGCCGTTCCCCCGCCCCCGCCGGAGCCGCCGCCGGGACCATGGAGTGAGTACCGGAGCCGCGCCGGGACCCCGGCACCGGGCCGCAGCCCCCACCGGCCCCGCCGGCTGAGACCGCAGTACCGGGGAGGGGGGAGCGGGGAGCGGGGGCCGGGGCTCGGGACCCCGCACCGGGGCTGCGGGAAGCGCGTTCCGCCGGCTCACGGAGCTCGTACCGGGGGGCTCGCACACCCCCGATGCCGGGGCTGGGGAGTCTGAACCTGGGGTCTCACATCCCCCTGCTCCCGGGCACTCAGCACCCCAAAACCGGAGGCTCGCATCCCCCTCCTTCTGGGGCTTCAGGACTCCAATACTAGAGGTTTGTATCGCCCTATGCTGAGGCTTGGGACCCCAAAACCGGGGGTGGGGCTCGCATCCCCCCGTTCCTGGGCTTGTGACCCCAAAACTGGGGACTCTCATCCCTCCGGATACTGGAGCTCAGGACCCCAATCCCGGGGGCTCCCATCCCCTCGGTTCGGGGGCTCGGGACCCAAATTCCGGGGCCTCCTTCCCCCCAGTGCCGCTCAGCAGGTGCGGCCCCTCCCCGGTCCCTGCCCGGCCGTGGGGGCTGGAGGGCCGGCTCGGGGGGCAGGCGGAGGCCCTGCTGGGGGTGCGGGGGGTGCGGGGGGTGCGGGGGGTGTCGGGGCTGGCAGCGGTGCAGGAAGCGGGGGGTGGGGAGGGCGTTTATTTTTGTGTTTTGAACCTGTTGTTGCCGCTGCGTGTGGTGGGGTGAGTGGGTGGAAAGAGCTGCGGACCCCTCCCTGCACTGCACCCCCAGCCCCTGCCCGGGGAACCGCCTGTGCCCGGGGGATCCTCATGAACCGGGTCCCACCGGGGAAGTCTGGACAGACAGACACGCTCCGACCCCGGCCCCATCCTTTGTGTGCTGCGGCGGGGCCCTGACCGGTGGCTGGGAGCTGGGCGGGTGGGGGAAGGACGGAGCAGGCAGAGGCCACTAGGGGCTTGTGGCCACGGGCTGTCCTACCCGTGTGCCGGTTTAGCCCCTTTAGGGACACCAGCAGCTGGGGCCAGGAGGGTACAGGGCTGGGGGGCTGCTCGAGGTGCTGGAAGCAGTGCTGGCACTGGCTCACCCAGGCCTTTCCTTCCCTCCCGTGGCTCTGGTCCCCAGCATGGTGAACACCCCAGCAGCTGCCTGGGTTTGGCACTGGGTGTTCCTGGGGCTCAGGGTCAGCCACCCTCTGCTCCTTGTGGGCACCTCACCTTGCACTGATCCACTCACCACCGGTACTGAGACAACGGGTGCTCAACAGGTCCCTCTCTGTCCCCCACTGCCTGTCCCCAGCCTGGGAGCCCCCAGAGGCCATGGGGAACTGGTGAGGGGTGGGGTGGGGGTGTCCTGGGGCCAGGGTGGGCTCTGGCTGATTTGGGGCTGGAACTGAGCTGGGAGCACCTGTGGGGATGTTTTGGAGATTGGGGTGCAGTAGTTGCAGGACTGGGGAGGCAGAGTAGCTCCCCGTGCTGCTGGAGGGGCCAGAGGCAGGGCCAAGGCTTTGGGCAGCTCCACAGTCCCTGCAGGAAAGAGCCTCTTTGGGGAGGAAAACGTGTGTGATCTGCCAAAAGGCAGCAGCGAGGGGAAGGGCAGAGCTGAGGGGTGTGACAGGCCCTGGGGAGGGGGTGAGGACCTGCAGGGCTGGACTTGGGCCCTCCTGGGGTGGAGGCATCTGGGACTGGGGCTGAGGTGGGGCATGGTGCTGGACAGGATGGTGGCTCTGGTGGTTCTCATTCACCCTGCTCTGGACCAACCCTCCCAGCAAGGGCCAAAGAGCCCAGGGAGGCCCAAAGTGTTTCCCAGGCCAGCTCCACACACTGGGCCTGCCAATGTCTCTTTATTTTGAGTGGAACTCTGTGAGTGACCCCGAGTGGAGGGCACAGCCATAAAGCAAAACAACACAACCCCTCCAGCCACACAGCTCCAGAGCCTGGCTGGAGGATTAGGAGGGTCCCAGGGCAGCTGGGGACATGGCAGGGTGCTGTTGGCCTGGCTCTGTGGCAGCCAACGGGTGTTGGGGCGGGCACTGCTGCCTTTGCCCTGGCTCCCGCTTTGCCTTGGCACCGGCAGTGGCTGGAGGAGGGTCTTGGCTGCCACTATCCACTGGTGCCCAGGGAGGTTTGGCAGAAACTTTCCAACTCTGGTAAAGGCTGTGCTGGTCCCACTGGAGCTGCTCTTTTGCCCTCTGCTCCTGCTGCTGTCAGTGCTTGTGAGCAGCTGGAGATCCTGAATCTCACATCTGGCTGCTCTGGTGGTTTGTCTCTGTTGCTGCTCTCCCCTTGGCTCTGAAGGTCTCCTTGGAGCGAGGACTCCCCTGGTCCTGCCTTCCCAACCCTGATCTGAATCTGACAGTTGCACCCAGGGGAAGGAGGAGATTTCTGACCAAGAAATAACCCACGAGTCCTTTGGGACTCAAGACCTTGCTCTCTGCTGGGATCCAGGGAAGAGTAAAACCCAGGCCAGACCCCGCTGCCTCCTGGCCACGTGCAAGGAACCAGAGGGGGTCAGGTCTGTCCTGTCCCTGTGTGCAGCTGGGGGAGCAGCACTGTCACCCTTCCCAGCTCTCCCAGAGGAGGCCATAAAGCCCCAGCACAAATGACCCCACAACAGCACCCAGCCCTGCTTGGGGCTGGCAGACCATGGGGCTCAGAGCTCAGCTGCACGACGGGGCCTCTCGGCTGGACCTGCCTTGCAGGGAGGAACTGGAGCAGGTTTCCTGGGAAGCCACTGGTGTTGGCTTTCCTGCTTCCTGGCCAGAAACAGCCACTTTCCCCAGGGGGGTGGGGGTTCATGTGGCTGTAGCTGTGCCAGGAGCTGTGCTGGGAGCCGAGCTGGGGCTCCAGGAGCAGAGGTGCAGCAGGAAAGCTGGGGAGGTGCCGTGCCCTGGGACAGGGCTCAGCAGAGGCGCCAGGGCTGGAGGCACAGCCCAGATTCCTGAGTCTCTTCACTCCATCCAGAGACAAGCAGCCCCCAGGTCCCAGACAGGAGCCACTGTCAGGGGCAAGGATGAGCCTGGAGGAGGAAGAGGAGCCGGGTGGATCCTGCCTCAGACAGGTGTTTCCTGACAGAGCACGGCTGGACGTGGGTTGGGCCCAGCCCCTGGGCTTGGCGCCGAGGACTGAGCTCCCTGTGGGTGTCAGGGCTCACAGGGGTGCCCTGGATCCACGTCCCTGTTTGCTCCTTGGAACATCATGTGTGCCTGTGTTCATGGCATTGCTGTGGGAAAGCCACGCCGCCACACAAGAACAGGAACCCGGGGCTGGCTGGTGACAGGGGACAGGTGCCACATCCTGGCCAGCAGCAGGACTGCCTGTCCTGGCCAGCCAGTGCTCCTGGGGGTGGGGAGAGGCCGGCTCCACTCTCATTCATGAATCATGGGGGGAGTTTCCTGGTGGAGCCTTGCTCCTCTAACTGGAAGGGAGCTGGAAACCCAAGTGTTTGGAGGGCACTTGAACCATTGTTTGAAAGATCTGTAATTTTCCAATCAAACTCCCTCCTCAAGCCTGCGTTCATCAAATATTCATGGGATCCATTTTCTCCTGGCACTCCCAGCCCACGTCTCAGCCCGAAGAATCAATCAGGCAGCTCGGCTTGCTCTAATGCATCTGCGTTTTCGGGAGCCTGGGGCTGCCATCTCCTCCCCCCGCCTCCCTCTGTCCCTGTCCCCTCCCCGGGCAGCGGTGATGGCTGGGGCTGCGCAGGCCGTGGGAGCTCGGGGAAGGCAGCTGGAAGGAGTGGGATGGGCGCTGGGGTGATGCAGCAGCAGCAGGAGGATGCAGCCACACTGTGGGGCAGGGCAGGAGCAGCCCCCCTGTAACAGGACCTCAGCAGGGTCCCGACCCTGTGCTGGGCACGGGGCTCGTTCTGGCCACCGTGGCCCGAGCCGCTGATGGATTTGCCTTCATGGTCGATGCACGGTGGCCCCCGGGCGGCTGCAGCCCCCTCCCCTCCCCTCCCGCGCCTGCCATCGGGGGCGTTCGATCCCGGCCCCGCTGTTAATGGCTTTGTGACAGAGCTCTGCAGCCTCCCCACGGCCGCCTCACTCCGGGCCCGGCCAAGGGGCCCGGCTCCTGGCATGGGAATGGGGCTGCAAATCGGTGCTGATCCCTCGATTGCTGCCTTTACCACAGACCCTGGCCCTGTACAGGAGTGGTGCCCATGCTGGGCGCTCTCCTGCATTCCCCCGGCTTGGAGCTGAGTGGGTGGGGAGGGAGGGGAGGTCAGGGGAGCAGAGGAGCAGCTTGAAATGGCTCTTCACACATTTGGATGAGCTAATGGGAAAAAACGGAGGAAGGCAAATAAACATTATTGTTTCATGTCAGGCGGGAGGAGACAAAAGGTCACGGGCTTCCCTTGTGATGGTGGGAAATGGCAGCATCAGCAGGGCTGGAAAGAGCTGGAGAGCCAAAGCAAAGCACGGGCGTGTGCGTGCTCACACGTGTGTGTGGGTCCAGCTTGGGCCTGGGGACTGCTGCTGGGAGCTCCCAGGGCATCACTCCCCATGTCCCTGCTCCTTCTCCCTGCTCTTTGTCTGGGCTGGTGGTTCCTGAGGAGCTCCATGGCCCCGGGATCACCTTCCCACCCTTCCTGGCACCCAGGATGGATCGGGAGCACCAGAACCCCTAAGGAAGCCCCAGTGATGGCACAGCTTTGGCCCATCAGTGCTGTTGGGGGGCCAGGCCTGGGGAGGGAGTCCCAGCCCCGGGGGGTCCTGTGGTCCCTCTGCCTCCACGAGGATCCCCACACATCCCCTTGAGGATCCCCCCACATCCCCCTGGCACTCTCCCGTTGCCATAGTGCCGTTGCCATGGCACCGTTGCCAGGGAACCATTGCCAGGGAACCGCCTTCATCAGTCACCAGGGCCGGCGGCAGCGGGGCCCCATCACACCGACCCCGGAGACAGGTCATGGCAGGCAGGATGGGGCTTTTGGGCAGCGTGGGACCCCCCTGCCTCCACCTCAGTGCCTGGTGCCTGCAGGTAGGGACTGGGGGTGGGGGGTGGTCCCTGCTCAGCCGCCCTCGATGGATCAGAGCCCCCAGGGCAGGGTCTGAGCAGGCTGAGATTGCAGCGAGGGGCACCCAGCCTGTTTTGTGTCTCTCCCCGGGCCAGGAAGATTCCTGGCGTCTGACCTGGGAATGTGGAGACTGTAGCAAATAATGGAAAATAAAGAGGATGGAGGAGGGAGGAAAAGCAGAACAGAATGTTTCAGGAATGCTGTAAAAGTTTGGATCCTTCGAACAGGGCAAGATCCAGGAGAGAAACAGGGCCCAGATCAACGCCCTGTGAGCGTGGGGTGCCAAGGGCTGGACTGAGGGGACCTGTGGCTCCAGAGCAGGAGGGAGCCTGTGATGATGGGCAGCCCCGGATGTGTGGGGCTGGTGAGGGACACATGGGACACACGGGGGTGACAGTGGCAGTGCCGTGCGCCTGCGCTGGTGGAACAGTCACAGCGTCGCTGCAAACAGCACGAAAATAACCACCACAAAAGCGACACCTTCCCCATTTGTTTTCCTGGCCTGGATTTTGTGCATCGCAGGGATCCCCAGGGTGTGGGGTGAGGGGAGGACGGCGGCTCTGAGCAGCTCCCAGTTAATCGCTGGCTTCGAGGAGGGAGCAGGCGGAGGCAGGGGCTCCTCTCACCCTGCAGAGCCCGTTTGAGTTGTGGCACTGCCTGTGGGGAGTAAATCCATGGCTGGCGTGTGAGGTCAGAGCCCAGGGTGCCATGTGTGGGCCTCAGCACCCCGAGCCCACCCTGTGTGTAAAACCACCTTCGGCAAACTCCCTTCCTGGGAGCACGGAGTCCACCTCTCTGTCTCTTGCTCTAGGAAGCAAGTGGAGATGATCCATCGCCTGACAATACCTCAGTGCCTCCCACCCCAATTACCGCCACAGCTCAGCACTTCGTTAGCACCGTCTGGCCAGCAGCCAGCGGCTCCTGTGGCGCTGGAGCATCCTGGTCCCAGCCGGCCCCACCAGCCGTCCCAGCCCCACTGCGGCTCCCGGCACTGAACCTGCACCTGGTGCTCCGTGTTGTGGGGGCTCCTGCCAGGCCCTGGGGACGGCGCTGCTGGTTGGACTGGCCCGGGTCACCACGCCATGGGGACACAGGAAGGCGGGTGTGTGGGCAGGTGGCTGTGGGGATGGGGATAACCCCTCCTGGCAGCACTCCAGTGCTGGGTGCACCTGGGAGAGCTGTGCCAGGACAGAGAGGCGGCTGCCACCAGCAGCTGTGGCAGCCCGTGGTGCAGAGGCAGGTGCTGGGCCTGGAACACGGATGGCATTGGGAGAAGAGCCTGCTGTCATGTGTGTGTATGTGTGTCTGAGTGTGTCTGTGCACATGTGCAGGCCTGTGCCTGTGTGCACAGCCCGGAAAGGTCACTGTCTGGGAAAGGTGTCAGCAGCCAACCTCATTCCAAGAGCTTGGAATGGAAAGCGTGAGCCAGATCAGAATGCAGGGACGGCCAGAAGTGTCCTGCTCCAGCCCCTCCGTGGTCACAGTTTCCATCTGCACCAAAGCAGGAGTGGATCTGCATGAGATGAGTCCTCCAGGTGCTGGGCAAGGCTCCTGTCCCGGGGCATTTGGGCAGGACAAGGGCCAAGGGGTGCCTGGAGGAGCCATGCAGTGAGGGGTGCTTGGCTCCAGGGAAGCGAGGAGGAAACAGTGGGTAGAAGGGAAGGGCTCAGCTTTTGTCCGTGTACCACAGTGTCTGGTCTGCTGGCTGCACACTGTCCCAGTCACCTGCCGCTGGTGTCACTCCTCACAGCTGCTCTCTGCTCTCTGCAGGGTCGTGGAGGCCAGCACCCTTCAGCAGGAGAGGCTGCAGGCCATCGCGGTGAGTGTCCCCACGTCCCCCGGGCGTCACCTGCAGCACACGGGGCAGACACCAGCGGGGAGGAGGGTGCAGGTGCAGGTGCTCAGCCACAGACCAGGGGTCTCCAGAAGCTTAATGAGGACTCAGAATGGCCCGTGTCAGTGTGTCCCTGTGGGGGCTCCTCCTGGGGTGTCAGAGCCGGCATGGCTCGGCTGCACGCTTGAAACAGGGACAGAGCAAGCAACAGGCAGCTGGGAGGTTTAATTAACGAAGCAGCGCCTTGACGAGCCCCAAGCGAGGGAAATGAGTGATGATTCCCTCTCCACTCCCCCCTTCCCCAGGAAGGGCTGAGGATGGTGCTCTCCAGCCGTGCCCGTCATGGGCACTAGTAATTACATTAATTAGTGAGCAGTTGGGGGCCCCGCTGAGCAAACCCCTCCCAGCACAGAGCAGGGCACGGGGCTGGTTGAACCCACTGCTGCCCCACGGCAGCCCCACTGCCCTGCCCAGCCGGCAAACAGCCGATCTCTGCCACACAAAGGGCAAATTGTTCTGGACCAGAGGAGAAAGCGCCGGGTGACGCATCCCGGCTGGGTCTGACTCTGCTGAAATGATCTGGAGCAGCCCCAGGACGGGTGGCGGTGAGGGGGGAACGAGGTAGAGGCAGCGGGGGCTGTTTCCCCCGCGCTGGCAGCTCGCTCAGTGGGGCCGGCCCAGGGGAAGGTGACATTTGGAGATGGTGAACAGAGCCCAGGCTCTGCCCCAATTTCCCTACACCCTCAATGCCTCAGTTTGTCCCAGAGAGGGCAGGGACGCGATACCAGGCTTGCTGTGGGGTGTTCCCAAGGCTGGTCCCGCACACCCCTGTCCCCGGGGGCAGCCCCTTGGCCCCGCTCCTCCCTGCCCGGCCATGCCCGGCGCCCACCCCCTCCCTGCACCGACCCCGCTCCCGTCCCTGCAGGAGAAGCGGAAGCGTCAGACGGAGATCGAGAACAAAAGGCGGCAGCTCGAGGATGACAGGCGGCAGCTGCAGCATCTCAAGGTGAGGATCCCCCGGGACCCCCAGGCTGCCTCTGTGCCGAGGAGCCCCCGGCTGGGGAGGGCAGGACCGTGACCCCCTTGTGCTCCCCAGTCCAAGGCTCTGCGGGAGAGATGGCTCCTGGAGGGGGCCCCAGCTTCTGCCTCCGAGGAGGAAGAGGCCATGAAGAAACAGATGCAGGAGGATGAGGTGAAGACCAAGGAGCTGGAGGAAACCATCCAGAGGTAACGGGGCCAGTGTGGGGTTAGATGCTGGGGTGCAGTTAGAGAGCACCCACGTCCCTCCAGAGACCCCTGGGCCGGTGGGTGCTGAGATTCAGCTCAATCCCATGTGCTGGGCATAAGGCAGGGTACACTGAGCTTGGAGCTGCTGGGAGAGGAGGTGCCCCCACGGTGCTGCTGGGGCTCACCCTGAACCCTGGCTGGGCTCATTCCAGCTTTTGTCCAGGGGCTGCAGCCAGACCAGAGCCTGTCTAGCCTCTGAGCATGGACATCCCCAGCTGGGCTCTGCCTCTGTGTCGGGTATCAGTGAGAGGCACAGGGTGGGGGTCCTCGGGCTGGGATCCCCGGGGGGCTGCTCGGTGCCCAGCACCCTCAATGGAAGGGTGCTGGCTCCCACAGACTTCTGTCCTCACCGTGGTAGCCCAGTCCTTGCGAAGGGGCCGGAGGAGGTTGAGAAGGGAGATGGCTCAGCCCCTGCCCAGCCCCCTTGTCCCTGGGCAGCCGCAGGCGGGGGCCCGGAGCCCCGGCTCGGAGGTGTCCCGGCAGCGCAGCAGGAATGCAATCAGTCACGGTGGTGCCGCTAATTACCGAGCATCGGTGCACAGAGGGGTCAGGCACGAAGGGGCCTTTGTGTCCGGCTAATGGCGCGGTGCATTCCTCCGGCGGCGCCGTGCGAGGAGCCCGGGGAGCTCTGCCGGGGGCAGCTGCCGCCGCGCCAGTCCATGGGGACTCCCCGAACCTCTGCCGCATCCCAGTGGGGCTGTGCCGCCAGGCTGGTGGCTGAGAACAGGAGGTTGCCCTCATGGAAAGCTCAACCAGGTTTCGAGGGACACATGCAGGAGCAGAACGATGATGGAGCAGCCTCGCTCTGGCCACCAAGTGAGGGACCACGAGTATACAGGGATTGGTCCCCCTGCCCAATGCCCAGGGCAGGGTCTCTGCCATCCACTTGGTGCTGAACCCATTGGCTTTTCCCCTGCAAAGAGGCAGTGACAGCCATGCCAGAGTCTGTCCCTGCACCTTGTGAGCCCAGGGGACAATTTGTGTCTCTCCTCTCCCCTGCACTGTGTTGCTGGCCTGTGTTCTCAGGTCTGCTGTGGCTGCCTGCACCACAGTTACCTGTCCCACACTCCCCTCAGCCTCTCGGCCCTGACTTTTCCTGCAGGTTGGAGAAGGAGCTGGAGACGCTGGAGAACAGCAGTTCTGTGGCTTCAACCAAGGAGAACCTGGCAGAGGCAGCAGCCAAGGAGGAGAAGGCTGAAGCTGTCCCCAATGCGCAGAAGGTGGGCACAGCTGCTGGCCATGGGCAGGGCTGCCGGCAGTGGGGTGGGGGTCCCTGGCCCTGCTGGGGATGGGTGGGTGTGTGGGTGGTGGGTGTGCAGGCAGTGGGTCTGTGGTGGGTCCTGGAAGCTCCTATAACCTCTCCCTTCTGTTTTGCAGAGTCCCCTGGGCACAGTAAAGGGTAGGTGAATCCTGATCCCCCTCAGCCGTGGTTCAGCACCAACCATCCCCTCCTGCTGCCCTGAGGCTGGGGCCAGATGGGTGGGGAGAGGCAGACAAGAGCCCTGTCCCCATGTCCCCTCCCGGGCAGTGGTGCCCTGTGGCGGGGGAGCCTGTCCCAGGTGCCAGCCATGGTGGGGGGGACACACTGCCCTCCCTGGGGCCTGACCCATGGGCACACCAGGCATCGTTTGGGCTCAGGCAGTCATCTCTCCATCTCCAGCTGACAAGAGGGTCTCCAGCAGCCCCATGAAGGCAATGGAAGGCAGTGACATGATGAAGGCGGGTAGGTGCCCACTGCCCTGGGAGGAGTGCTCCTTCCAGGCTGCTTCCCCCTCCCCTGCGCACCGCCCTCGGCTCGCTGCCGCCGCAGCCGCTCCCCGCCGTGCCGCTCGATGCCTTTCCAAGCCCAGGGCAGAGAACATCCGTCATTGCAATCACAGGGTTTGGTTTTGCTTCCTTCCCACGGTTGGTTCGTGGCTCAGGGCCCCTCCACCTCAGCCCCGTTCCATGTCTCTGCTCCAGTTGCATCCTTCCCGCTCTGTTTGCAGCTTCTCTGCGCAGGGGGGAGGCAGCAGAGTGCCAGCCAGGGAGCTATGGGGCACACGGGGCCAGGCTGCCTGAGCTGCTGGAGGGATTCGCTCTGGTTTGGGGCAGCAGCTCAGACCAGACCATGGCACCAGCATGGGGCAGAGCCATCTTGGGATCCTCGGAGCTAAGCACCATGCACAGGGCTGAGGGGACTCCGCTGCTGGCAGAGACTGGCTGGGAGTGGAAGGAGAGATGCCAAGAATCACCCATCTCATGGGGGCAGAGGGGCTGTCCCAGCACCCTTAGTGGGGGTTGCACCTCCTTGAGCATGAACCTGGCTCCCAGTCCAGGCCCACGGCCAGCACTATTCACTGGCTGGACAAATGGACATGGCTCAGCCCAAAAACCACAGCAGCCGTGGAGGTAAGGTGATGCCAGCAGCACCAGGATGGACATAGGTCCCGGGAGGAGGGATGTGCCAGGGATGTCACACCCACCTCTGCCATTCTCTGCTCCTCGCTGCTGCCTTGCTAACACCGCTGAGCCCTGCTGAGCACCACTGAGTCCTGCTGAGCACCACTGAGCCCTGCTGAGCTCTGCTGAACACCACAGCGCTACCGCCACGCTCTGTCCCGCCACCAGCTGCAGAGCAAGGGACAGGGAGGGCCTGGGCCACCGTAACACACGCTGTCCTCTTTGTGTCCCAGCCATGTACTCGGTGGAGATCACAGTGGAGAAAGACAGAGTGACTGGGGAGACCAAGGTCCTGTCCAGCACCACCATGCTCCCCCAGAACCACTGTGTGCAGGGGGTCAAAGTGTACGAGGATGAGCTGAAAGGTACGGGCCAGCCCATGCCGCAGGAGCCGAGGGCAGGGGACAAGGGAGTGGCCACCTGAACATCCCAGCAGGCACCCAGCAGGGTGAGGAAGTGTGGGTGCTGCTCCTGACAGCTTTGCCAGCTCTGTGTGGGCAATCCCTCACCAGCCCCAGTCCAGTGGATCGCAGGATTGTCGTGGCAGCATAGTGTGGATGGTCCAGACAGGCCAGCCCTGGTTTGCACATCGTGACCCTGCACTGCTGGAGAGCAGAGAAGAGGATCTGTTGTGTCAAGACTCAGGAGCCTGTCCCATGGGCAGGGAATATGCACTAGCACCACATTGTCCTGTCCCACAGGCTGGCAGCGGGGAGCGTGGCTGATGGGCATGGTAGAAGTGCAGCACTAGGGATTGGTCCCTGTCTGCAGCTCCTGCTTTTGGGAACATCTGGGAACCTGCTTCAGAGGGCCTCGTGAAACCCAAGGGACTGTCGTGGTGGCAAGGACCAGCCATGGAAGGGGGCTGTCTTACTGGGAACTGTGGTGCTGAGTGGACTGACCGCCTCTTCAAGGAAAACACAGAACAGAGCTCCCATCCATCCCCCTCTGTGTGGCCATGGCTGTGCTGGCCCTGCCAGGCTGGTCACTGTCCCTCACTCACCAGCTGCCCACTGAGGCAGTTGCACTGACCATCACATCATGCCCCAGGTCAAGTGGAAAATGCAACAAGCCTTTGGCTGCTCTGGTCATGACGCACATCCCTGTCTCCAATGCCACAAGCAGCCGGCTCAGCACACCAGGGTGGGAGAGCCCCATCTCCTCCGGGCACGGGGCCACCAGCTGCAATGGTCCTGAGGATGTGGTGGGAATGCAGTGGGGCAGCAACTGCTCAGCATCACTGGGGTCTCAGAGGTGGCAGTGGTGACCTGCTGCAAAGTGTCACGTCAGCCCCGGCCGAGCTGAGCGCCAGCAGACGCCATCCCGCCACGGGCAGCTTGGCCGGCTCTCAGTGGCCTGGCAAACAGCCGTGGCTCCTGCAGGGCTCGCTGAGCCTGAGGCTTCGGGAACAGCTCCTTCCATTGGGATTTTATTTCGGTCTCCCTGGCTGCTGTCGGGCAGGAGCCAGGTGATGAGAGAGGGTCTGGCAGCAGCTCTGCTGAGGGGAGGGTTGGGATGCTGTAGGAGTCCCAGCCTCAGTGGCAGGATCTTCGGAGAGAGGAATAGGCTGCTCCCTGACCACACAGGAGCCGGGGCTGAGTGGGTCATGCCAGCAGGAGCTTTCCCAGGTCATCTTGCACCCCCACCCCGAGCCCCAAATCACTCTCCCTTCTCTTGTCCCCACAGTGGTGCACGCGGTGACTGCCGAGGACGGGGCCCTGCAGAACGGGGCCCACCCCCTCAGCTCCTCCGAGGTCGATGAGCTCCTGCACAAGGCAGACGAGGCCACCCTGAGTGAAGCTGCCGGGCGCCAGACCCCAGCCAAGGCTGGCAAGGGGGGTGGCAGTGCCCCGGGCAGCCAGAAGCCGACGCCACGCCGGGAGATCACGGGGCTGCAAGCGAAGGTGCCACCGGGCGAGGGGACAGAGCCCAGCCAAGAGCAACCCGTCACCATGATCTTCATGGGCTACCAGAACGTGGAGGATGAGAACGAGACCAAGAAGGTGCTGGGGCTGGAGGGCACCATCAAGGCAGAGCTGGTGGTGATCGAGGATGCCGAGAACAAGCCGGAGTCGGCACACAAGGACCACACGCCGCCCAACGGCACCGCACTGGAGCCGGCGGCCGCGCAGCCGCTGGGCGAAGAGGGTGCGGGCGGGCAGAAGCCGGGTGCCAACGCCACAGATGCCAAGGAGGCCGAGCAGGAGACAGACGTGAAGAAGCAGCGCTGCAAGTGCTGCACGGTGATGTGAGCCCCCGCCGAGCCCCCTCTCCGCCCCGGCCCCTGCTCGCCAGGCCCGGCACACCGGGCCTCCCCCCCACCGGACACAGACCCTCTTTCTGCAGAACCGGGGAGATCCAACATGGTGCCAATGGGGCCGCAGCGGGCAGCAGCGAGTGGTGGCCGTGGCAACGCTCGCCCCATCTGCCCGATGCCAGCCCCGTGCTGCCCCCCACCAGCGCTGCCTGTGGTATTTATTAGTGACTCCCCTCACCCTACAGTGTGCCCACCCCACCACGGCCCGGCCTCATCCCCACCTGCCACCGGCACCGGGGCCTTTCCCTCTGTCACCAACATTGTCCCACCCGCCCTCGGAGGATGGAGCCGGCGGGCAGGGGATCGGAGGACGACACTGTGTCCGTAGATGACTCCCCGGGAGCCACCACCAGCGGGACCCACTCTTGGAGCAGCCCACGGTGGGCATCGGACCCAGCCATGTGCCAGCCCCTCCTTCTGTGCCTCCATCATCCACTTCTCCAGCGGGGAAAGGCCTGGGTCTGTTCCCTGCTGGCTGCCCGTGGACATCTCTGCTCCATCTCATGTCCTCATCCCTGCGGTCCCGGGCTCCCCAGGCCCTGAAGAACAGAGTGTGTCCAGGCAAGGGAAGGGCATCGAGGGCAGTGTCCCCTCCCTCATACTTGGCTGTGGTAATGGCCAGGGCCACACGGGGCTCCTGCAGAGTCAACCCAGCCTGTCCCCAGGCCTGCTGTGTTCCTCCTGGGCTCAGCTCCATATGTTGGAGCCCCTCACTCTGGTGCTGGCAGTGACAGCCATTCCTCTGTCTCAGCTGCTGGCCAGTGCCACTGGGCTCTGCCAGCCGAGGGGGCTGAACTGTGCTGTGGCCAGTGCTTGTGTCCTCCTGGGGCAATGCCAGCGAGAGAAGGGGAACTTGGGGGGGGGGGCAGCCTTGTGGGGAAGGAATGGGGTGGGGGTCCCATGTTTCCTCATGGCAGCAGGAGTATGGCCCAGCATCGTGCCCCCTTCCCACCTCTGCCACTCGGCAGTAGCAGCTTTGCAGAGCCACGTTTTGGGGTCCCCAGGCTGAAGCATTGGGTCCTCCAGGGGAGTGGGGCAGCCCAGTTCACCCCAGTACTGGCACTGGGAGCTGCCAGGGGTCTGGTGTCCCACAGAGAGCAGCCTCCCTGCTGCCCCACCCTGCACCCCAGCCCTTCAGTGGGGATTTCACCACCAGCACCAGCGTTTTCTCCCCACTGAGACCAGCTGGGGTAGGCGGGGTAGAGGGTCTGTGGTTTTTGGTCCCCAGTGCCCACATCAGCTGCCCCTGAGCTGCAGCAGCTGGGCTGGCAGTGCCCAGATACTTGTCCAGGAGTTTTGGGCAGGGTACAGCCACCAGCAAGGGATCCTTGTTCAAGTGTGAGAGGGTTCTTTCTGCTGTGAGGCTGGGCAAGTCCCTAGGGATCCCCCAAAATGTGTGGAGCAGCATCCACGCTGCCCAGCCCACCAGGACACCGGTGGTTGAGCAGCCAGGGATGGGGCTCAGCTCCTCCAAGGATGGCACTTCCTTCCCCCACATTCCCATTGTGTGAACAGTGACACCCCCCTGTCCCCATGACATCCCAGTTGTCCCCCAGGTACCACCCAGGCTGCAGTTTTCCCCCCCAGTAGGGTCATTGCAGGGCTGAGGTGGGGAGGGCTCATGGTGCCACCCCTGTCCTGAGCCCCAGCCAGGCACTCGCAGCCTCTGGGGAAGGGGGGCTTTGGGAGGGCACTGCCAAAGGGAGGGCTCTCCTGCCCCATCCACTGTTGGGCATTGCTGGAGGCCCATTGCTGCAGAGCAGGGCACGGGCTGGGTGCCACAGGGCATCTGCCCCCATAGTCCTGGGGGAGTGTCACCTCTTGCCACCCCCCCATCAGGGGCCACCCACCCCATCCCACCCTGGGCCCTGCAATCCCCAAGCTGGAGCTCCCTCCTGCCCTTGGCACCCCCTGCCCCTCGGTTGGCTTTGACCCCCAGCCCAGTCTGGCCCTTGGTGTGTCGGGGAGCAGGACCAGGCCCCCGGGCCGGGGCTGGGGTGTGAGAGGAGTGGGCAGTGGGCCCGGCATCGTCCCCACCCCATCCCACAGCCCTCCTGTCCCTCACCCGGCTCTGCTGAAGTGCACTTCCCGTGCCCCTGAGCTTTTCACTTGTGCCGAAGCCGTTTGAATTCCCTTCCCCACCCCATCCCCACCCCACCCCGTTGTTTGTAAAACACCCAAACCGAGCAAATAAACTGTGTGAACAACCAACCTGGAGCCACCGATGGGTGGGAGGAGGCTGGGCTGGGGATGCTGGGAGGATGGGGTGGAAGGTTCGGGATGGGGATGTTAGGGGTGGGCTCTGCTGTTTCCTCATTGTATGGGCAGAAGGTGTGGGGAGAAAGGGGTGTGTGGTACCCAGGATGCTGGGAGGAAAGTGATGAGGGGTGATGTTACCCAGGTAAAGGAGTCATGGCAGCTCAGTTTTCTGGATGCCTCCAGCTGGCATCACCACATGGCCATGGGTCTCTGTCCATCCCCAGGCTGGTGCAGGTCCTGTTTCTGCCCAGGGCCAGGATTCCAGGGCTCTCTCCTGGGGCAGTGGGCCTCAACCCTTCCCAGTGCCAGCCTAGGTGCCAGCACACACCCTAGGGCGGGCGTGGAGTGCTCCTGGCTCCTTGGCATCACCTGTGGACTTTGGCTCAGCCCCAGGGTAAAACAGGCTCCGCTCACCTGCCCGGAAACGCAGAAGAGCCTGGCAGCCACAGCACACCTGCGTCCCCAGGCCAGACAGGGCCAGCCAGAGCGGGAACAGGGACACCAAGGGGCTCACAGGGGTAAGTGGGACCCCCAGCACCCACAGCTGGGGCAAGCCGGGGTCTGTCTGACACCAGTGCTGTGCTTGGGCAGCAGCGGGGCCGGGAGGGGCTTCCTGGCAGGAGTGGGCTCCAGTGGGAGGGGAGAGGACGAGGACAGGGATGTCCCGCCCCAGCCACCGGCACAGCACAGGGCTGAGTGTCCTGGCACAGCATCGCCCACTCGGCTGTGACACCCCGTGCCAGGAGGGAGGGCAGTTCTGGGCACAGGCAATGTCACCCACTCCACTGGGATCCAGCCAGATCCAGGCACCAAGGGCAGCAAGGACACTGTGCCACAGTCCTGCCTTTATCCTGGCGGGTGCCAGAGGTGTTCAGACCAGGCACAGGGCCGTGTGCCCCAGGGAAGGAGGGAGCTGCCCTGCTGTGAGGAGCTGCGACTGGCAGTGCCAGCCAGGGCTGCTGTGGCAGTGAGGGCACCCGCCAGTGCAAACACGAGGTTATCAGTGGGGAGGCCCCGTGGTGAGACAGGAGAGCCTGGGCTGCTCCTGGAACATTCACTCAGGGCTCTTCTGTCGTGCCCCTCCTCTGGGGCTAACAGGCTGGGGAGAGAGCCAGAAATCCAGGTTCTCACTGAAGTACCGTAGCTGCATTCACGGGGAGGCAGAATGTGCCCGGGGCAAGGTCTGTGGCTGCATGGCCACACCACCGTGCTGGTGTATTGAGGCACGGGCACGTTGGTGCATTGGCACATGGGTGTGTTGGCACATTGGTGCATCAGTGAGTCCCAAGGGTCGGGGCCAAGGGCAGCCCCCCTGGGCATGGGACCAGCTGCAGAAAGGTGACGACAGCACAGGAATTTGGGGACAGGGCACTGAGCCCAACGTGGTTCTTGGAATTCTCCACAGCTCCCTGGTGCTGAGCTTATCAGGGCTCTGCAGCCGCCCTCCCGCACCCCCCACACCCCACCGCTGCCACCCTGGCCCCGCCCCGGCAGACACAGATCAGCTGGGTGTCCCGTGTGACCTCCCCGGAGCATGGGGACCCCTGCCCTGACAGCTCCCTGGACAGTAAGTGCAGCGTGGTCGGGGGCGAGGGCAGCACCAGGCACTGGGGGGATGCTGTGACCCCCTGGCCTTGGATGGACCGGTGCCCACGCAGGGATGGTGGCACTGAGGGTGTGCAGTGAAGGTGTGCAGTGGGGGCTGGAGCTGTCTGGGGTGGGCAGCAGAGGGACACTGGACACATGCTGGGATGTTTGTGTGGATCAGCCGGTCTGGGGGCAGCCCTGAGCTCAGGGTGGGCACAGGGTGGGTGCACTGCAGCTCTGTAGCCCTCTGCAGAACCCCCAGGATTGGGGGGGACCCTGAAAGTGCCCCAGATGTCTCCTTATGGTGGGGGTCCCAGGCCAGACTGGTGACAATGTCATCTGCTCTGCCCAGCAGCTCCCACGGTGCTTGGCTGGGCCACAGGCAGCCCAGCATAGGGGAGGCAGGCCCAGGACTCCCGAGCCCCTGCAGTCCCACAGCAGCACCAGACGGAGCTGAGGGAGGTAGAATGTTTTGGGTGCAGCTCTGGGAGGGGCCGTTCCGCTTGCGTGGAGCCGGCCGGGAGCTCTGATAACAGCCCAGCTGGTTTCTCCGTCCCTGCTCCCCTCCTGTGCCGGCCGCCAGCGCTCCCTGGTGAGGGGGTCCCCTTCGAGCCGGGACTTGGTCCCCCCCAAACATGGTAAGAGGCGTGGGCAGATGGTTTTCATTATCCAGGCCATTAGGGGCAATAAAAGAGCAAGACTGAATCACAGCAGGGGAATTAACAGGTAAATTCAGCCGGGTACAGCTTCAGGCAGAGAGGCTGAGCCACCAGGGCTGGGCACAGGGCTGGGCAGCAGTTCCAGCAGAGAGGCATCGCCTGGGGCTGGCCGGGATGTCCCAGCTAATGAGACCCACGAGCTCCTGCCCCAGGAAAGGTTTAAAAGCTCCTGGCTGGGCCCAGCCCCGCTTGCTTTGTGGGAGGATGGAGCATCCTGGGAGGGCTGGAGGTGGGCAGGGTGAGCTCAGTCACCGGAATTGCTGCAGGAACGAGGCACGCACAGAGTGCTCTCATCCTGAGGATGAGTCAAGATGCTCCGGATGCAGGGAAGACAGGGCACCCGGGCGAGCCTCATCCTCAGCTATGCTTGCCACTACCGCGGCCCCCAGGCTCTGGGCTGCCCTTGCTATCACCGTGGCCTTGCTCCAGTTTTGCTGCACACTCCCAGGAGGCCGTGAGTGCCCGGGAGTGGTGACACACCCTGACCTGCTCACAGGAGTCCAGCTAGGAGCAGTGACAAGTGAAGGCAAAGCCATGGCTAAGCCTCGGTAAATAGTGGCACAGGATGTGGTGCTGGCTCCAGGCACACCCAGCTTGTCTGCAGGTGACATGTGTGTCACCAGTTCTGGAGTGAGGGATGGCATCTGCGATGGGGTGGCAGCCCCAGAGGGGACCCACCTGTGCTGCCCCTCCCTGTCTGGCACCCGCTGTTCCAGCCAGCTCTGGCCCAGCCAGCACTGCAGGATTGACCCCAAGGCTGGGGCCGCTCACTCCTGCCCTGTGTGCCAGGGTTAAAGTCCCCTCGTTTTATGAGCCATGAAACCCATTTTTATGACCATGCTGTTTCTAGAGCTGGGTTATTTGGAGGCTCCTTTCGGTAAATGGCACAAGAAGATATTCCAGGCAGGGATGGCCCAAGGGCTGGCACCGCCTCTCCCTGTCAGTGCTGCCCGGAACTGGAGGTCTCTCCCTGCCCTCTGCACGTGGAGAGGCCCAAGGCCATCCATGCCCTGAGCTGTGCCCAGCTGGATGTGGTGTCACCAGGAGCTTGTCTGAGGTCTCGCTGCCTTTGGTGGTGCAGGCAGCACTGACTGCATGTGGCAGGTTTGGCTGTGCTCCCTCAGAACCCGGCCAGGCTGGGGGACAGAGGTGGGGTGGGCTTCTGGGCTCTGTGGCAGATCCTATTGAGAATGGTGTTTTGTGCTGTGGCTGCTCCTGCCCCACACTGGGCAGGCTGGTGTGACAATTTCTGTCCCACACCAAGGACAGTGGTACCAGGCTGGGAGAGGGGCTGCATCTCAATCTCTGCTCCTTCTGCTGCTCTTAATGGCTACTCTCCCCTCCTGCTTGCAGGGCCAGCCAGGTCAAGACCCTTGGCCTCTGCAGAACTGGGACTCTGAGGGTGACCTCGAAGCTGAGCAGTGGCTCCTGTCCAGGACAAGATTGTCACAGGGGTGACTCTTCCCAGGAGATGGACAGAGTCACCAGGCACCTTGTGTTCCAGCTCCCACAGGCCTCACACAGGCACGACTCACTGACAGACCTGAGAGCCAACAGTGATGATGATGTTTTTGGCTCTGCTCAGCACAGCACCCAGAGGATAGAAAATGGCTACAGCTGGAAGAGGAGGTCCCAGTCACCCTCATATTTCCTGGAGGGTGGAAGAGATGTCTGGACCCCGCCCCCAGACAGGGAGTCCAAGCTAGAGGTGGTGAGATCAGGAAGCCTGTATGACCTCCGGGCTTACAAGGGCGAGAAGAAACCCTCAAAGCTCTATGATGACGAGGAGCAAGACCTGTACAGGGTTCCTCCACCCAACATTTCACCTGAGAAAGCTAGGGAGCTTGAAGATGAGAGGAAAGAGGTCATCCGGAGCCAGGTGATGAAGAAGAGCTCCACCATCGCAGAGAGGTGGAGCTCCCTGGATGAGCTGAGCTCCATCAACACCAGTGTGGGCAGCCAAGGTGAAGGCAGGCACACAGGCAGTGTCCCCACCAGCTTTGCCATCTGCTTTGACAAACCTTCCCCAGGCAGGACTGCAACACCTGTTGACCCTGAGAATATTGACACGGAGCAGATCAACTTCTCTGCGGCTCGGCAGCAGTTCCTGATGCTGGAGAAGACCAACCCAGGCTCATTTTTCAGCCCAGAGCAGCAGACCATGTCCCCAAGGCCAGAGTCAGTGACAAGAGTCTCCAGGGAAGAGTGGTACAGCCCTGAGATGGCCACAAAGTCTACAAGAGGCTATGGCAGTGCTGGTGCATCAAGCCAGAGCAAGACAGACAAGAGCGTTTACCAGGTTTATGGTGTGTCCTCACACAAGGCACCAGAGAAAGAGGAGGTTTATGCTTCCAGAAAAGCTCGCATGGAAAGGTCATATCCCATTGGGAAGACGTCCATCCTGACCAAGACATGGTCCAGAGAAGACCTGGACTCTGGTTTGGGTGAGATGTATAATGAAGCCACTGCGGGCTATGCCAGTGATGGAAGCACATCTAACGAGACCTTCAATGTGGATCTGAGGGCCGGCAGCAATGGGCTGGGCAAGGAGACCAGGGTCAGCAACGAGACACCCATCGAGCGGGAGATCCGCATGGCGTTGGAAAGGGAGGAGAACCTCTGGAAGGAAAGGGGGATCCAGCGGCTGACCTCCAGCAGTGAGATTGTGGAGATCCAGACCAAACCTGTCCTCAACATTCACACGTCTCCTGGCCCAGGCAGGAAAGGGAAGGACAGGGGCCGCGCTTCCCTTTACGTCCAGAGGGAAATTGAACAGGAAACGAAGCGTGAGGAAGATCTGAAGAGGCAGGGGAGGCTGCTGGGGGCGTATGACAGGGGGACACAGCAGGAGCTGGAGGAGCGCAGGAAGGTGTTTGAGCAGGAGGAAGCCCCCCCAGAGAAGCCCACTCCCCTGAAGCGGGCAGAAGAGAGGAGGAGCTGGGTTAAAGAGTTTGTGGTGGAGCAGCCCTCGAGCCCCAGCCCTGCAGAAGACACCAGGACTGGAAGAAGCATTCCCGGCTACACAGCCAGCATCGCCCACTTCCAGCTGTCCCAGCCACGCTTCTCTGCCAGCGAGAGGAGCCGGGAGCAGCCCTTGGTGTCCCAGCTCGCTTCCGCCAGCGCCAGCAAATGGGGGAGCGAGGATTCCTGGGGAGGAAAGCTTCCCGGCTCCACCCCGAGCCCCGCCAGCACTGCTGTCCTGCCCAGAGAGTACTTCTCCCTCTCCTTCTGGAAGCCCAAGGTGTCCTTCGTGGAGGACATGGGGACACAGAGCCCACTGAGGAGGGAGGACGGCCGGGAAGAGCAGTACCGGCTGCGGACATGGAAGCCCCAGACATCGGCGCTGATCGAGGAGGAGATCCGGAGTGACTTGAAGAGGGAAGAGGAGCTCCAGGAGCAGCGGCGGAGGCTGATGGACATCTACAGTGATGGTGCTCCCCAGGAGGGCTCCCGCTCTCGGCACAGCTCTGGTAAGGGAGCAGAGGGACAGGGTGGCAGAGAAATTATTTGGTGGGATGCCTGAAGGACGCCTGTGTGCTGGTAGCAAATTGTCCTGTGAGAACTTGATACCGGCACACTGGTGTCAGCAGAATTGCTGTTGAGGAAGGATAGGCTCTGCAGGATTCCAGACCTGCTCAGGTCTCGATGAGTTTGTGTCATGTTACAGCAGCAAACAGGGCTGGAGGGGCTCGGCAGGGCCCAGCTAATGCATTTTACCCCTTTGTTCCTGCAGTCCCTGGCTGGGGCCTAGGCATGGGGTCACAGCTATGACCAAACCTGCTAGACCTGCTATGGAGGCAGGTTTGGGGCAGGGGCCTGACACTCCTGTGGGTCTCCACCCCCTTGGAGTGGAACTGAGGTCTCTCATCCCCTGATGGTCTTTCTCTCAAAGCTGCCTCAGGTGCCAGTGGCAACTACTCAGTGTCTGGGTCTCCTGCCTCCTCTCCTGCCTCACACCAGCCGGGGATCCTGGGGCTGATCTCATCCTTCACCCCGCTCAGAGTGACCAGTTCCTCCCAGGGCAGCACAGAGACCCTCACCCCTGACTCATCACGTTCCAGCCCCTTTGAGGAGCGAAGGAGGAGAGTGAAGGAGGATGGAAAGGTGAACATGCCCACCCTGCTCATGCCAAGTGGTTGGGGGGCCTGAGCCTGGGGGAAGACTCATGACTCTGGGGCTGGAGGTGGCTGTTCCTGACTCCCATCTGGAGATTGAGATCCAGCTGCTCAGCTCAGGGGGAGACCTGGTGGTGGTGGCACCATCAAGGGGCCACGTGAGCCCCACAGACAGCGCTTGCTGTTCAGAGCTGCCAGCACTGGGTGGGACTGGAGAGGAGCAGCAGCTTCCTCCTGTGGGGGATCCTGGCCTGGACTGTTCCCCCTACCCCAGGGATGGCTTGGCTACATGTGCTACCTTCCCTTGACTCTCCTGTGCCCCTGCTGAGAGCCAGATCCGGCTCTGGATATTCCTCTGCCAGGCTGCCATTATCTAATCGTGTTTTCCTCTTTCCACAGTACGCAGGCATTGAACCCGTTGACAAGGTCAACACAGAGGTAAAGCTCTTGATGAAGGCGGGGGTTCTGCTCACACAGCCCTGACACCTCCTGCATTCCCCATCTCCGCTCACTCCTGGAGGCCTGTGGGATGGACAGGGATGGACAGGATTGCCCTGGCTCCCATGGGGCCATGGGCATCACTTGGGTGGACACTGAGTTGGGCAGAGCAGGCTGGGGAGTAGGCAGGGGGAGCAGGGACAGTTCTGCAAAACAGATAATTATGAAAGTCTCTTTTTTGTAAAGATGCTGCATGTTCTGGTTTCCGCAGGTGGTGGAAAGCACCCGAGTGTTTCGCCACAAGAACCTCATGGCCCAGCGCTGGGAGGCCGGACAGTACGTGCGGGATGAGGACTGAGGGACCACTGGGGCAGAGGCTGGCCCTGTTCACAATCAGCTGATGCATGACCTAAATACTCAATCAGTTCCACCCTTGGCCATTGCGACAATCAGAGACATGAACCCTGAAAATCCATCTGGTTTATTGTTAAACTGATAATCCTTCCATGCAATAGATCTGCTTCTTCCTCCTCCTCCCTGTGGGGTGGAGGAACACTTCTTTTTCTTAAGAGGGAAAAAATTGGATCAGTATCTATTTAATCACTTCTGCCTGGAGCCAGCCAGGTGAAATCACCCAGTAATTCACTTTGCCCCTCGGGAGCTGTGTCTCAGGCTTACGAAAAAGCTGTTTTATTTCTCAGTGGTTTTAAGTTTTTAAGTACTGTGAGGCTGAGCATTGCCTTGGGGGTACCTGAACTGAGGCCTCTGGATCAGTGTTGCCGTGGGACTTGGGAATCAACATTGGTTTAACCCCTGTGATCCATGGAGATGCAGCAATGGAATATAAAAATATATATAAATGCTGTTTATTTTGCTAATTTATTAAAGAGTTGTTATACTCTGTTGGTCTTCCAGGCCAGTTCTGTCCAACTGCTCCACTGGTTTTGCTCTGCTGCTTCATCCCCGCGGTTGGGATGTGGGGCTGGGACCTTTTGGGGCTGCGGCTGAGGGGTCCCAAAGGCTGCTGGGCTGGGGGAGCGCCGGGGTCCCACCGGGCGGGCCTGGGAGCACCCGGGGCCGGCGGGAGGAGCCCCTGCGCGGGGCGGGGTCGGCACTGGATGGTAGAACCGACGGATGGCACCGGGTGAGCTTTAAAGTCCCGTTCGAGCCCAACCGCGCTGCGGTCCCTGCCGGTCCGCCCGCCCCCGCTAGGGGGCTCCCAGGCAGCGCCCGCGGGCTCCGGTACGGACCGGCCGGGACCCGGTACCGACCCCTCCGCAATGCTGACCGGGCTCCCGGTACCGACCCGCCGGGACCCGGTACCGACCCCTCCGCAATGCTGACCGGGCTCCCGGTACCGACCCGCCGGGACCCGGTACCGACCCCTCCGCAATGCTGACCGGGCTCCCGGTATGGACCCGCCGGGACCCGGTACCGACCCCTCCGCAATGCTGACCGGGCTCCCGGTATGGACCCGCCGGGACCCGGTACCGACCCCTCCGCAATGCTGACCGGGCTCCCGGTATGGACCCGCCGGGACCCGGTACCGACCCCTCCGCAATGCTGACCGGGCTCCCGGTACGGACCCGCCGGGGTCACGGTACCGACCCCCCCCACAAGCGCTGACGGCGGGCCCAGTACCCCCCAGAGACCCGGACCCTGCTCCGCCAGCGCTGACGGGGGTCCCGGTGCGGAGCCGGGCCCCGCTCGGCGGGCGCTGACCGGGAGTTTCCCCGGTGGAGCCCCAGGGAGCCGGGAGGTGCCCAGGGACTGTGACAGGTCAGAGAGGGCGGATGGTGCAACCTGCTCTTCCCGTCAGCAGCCGCTCGTTCCCCAGCCTTGGGCGGGGGCTGAACCGACCAGAGATGGGGAGGAAAGAGCCCGAGCCGGGGTGGTCTGGGGGCTGAGGGAAGCGGGGACCAGAGGTGTCACCCAGGACCGGGACCCGGGACCGGCGGGACCCCCGGCACAGCTGCTCAGTCCTGGTGTCATGGTGATGCCACCGGGGCTCCAAAGCACAAGAGGAGCCGGCAGACGCCCTCCAGCATCTGGGGAGTTTGTCTGTTTTTATGTCTCTTCAAACGTCCTTAAGTTACTTCTTGAAGTTCAGCTGGTTGAATGGGACCAATTCTGGCAAGAGCTTGACCCCCCGCAAGGCTTTGTTTGGCTCCATGGGGATGGCTCATAGGGCCCAAAGCGCTGTGCCACTGCGCTGGGAGCAGGGGAGACTGAGCACAACAGGGAACACACCAGTGTTCCAGGAAAGCATCACCTGCTGTTAAAACACAGACAGGACTGAATTAAAGGTTCTTTTATTTGGCTTTGTTAACAGTGCAACCAAAAACCTGACTGAGCTGTAACAGGCACTAAACAGTGCTGGGGCAGCTGAGCAGAGCTGAACACACCTCCCAGTGCCTTTGTGGAGCTGTTTGCATTCCAGGGAAACCACTTACCATAAAACCTTTCAACATTGTCAGACTTTTAAAATAACATCTTTAAACAGCCACAACTTCTTCAATCTATGAATCTTTCCCTAAGGGAAGTGACCTGAACCTTGTCAGAAGCGCTCCTGCAAGGTTGGGATTGGCAGCGTCATTGCTCTCCTCATGTTGCTCATCCTTCCCTGCGGGTCTGTGTCCCAGGCTGAGCTGTGTGGGATGTCACCCTCAAAATGTGTGTGCAGCTGATGCTCCTGGCCAGGCTCTGCCACCCCTAAGCCCTCTTTGTATCAGCACTGCTCATTTCTAACAGCACTGACCGTGCAGTAGAACATTAACTTGTTTAGCAAATGTGAAACTGAAGATCCTCATTAACTCACTGAATTATCAATTCCAGTAATAGAAACAACAACAAAAGAACTTCCCTGAAAGCCAAGGCGCTGCAGATCTGTATAGGTACCTTCAGTGCCAAGGTGAAGCCCAGCAGAAGGATGTTTGTTCTCAACCTACACCAAATAATGCGACAGATTTCTCTTTCAGAACAGCCTTGAAGTGGCTGAAGGTGCAAAGCTGAAGGGACAGCCCTATTTCCTGGTGTTCCTTATGGCTCCTTTGATGTCCTGGGTAATAACTTTCATAATTTTGTCAATTTTGGCTCTTGGCAGTGCCTTCCTGCTGTACCACACTTTGTCCCAGACAGAGCACAGTGACTTGGGAGACAGGTAAAGAGGGTGGTTGTCATTCAGCATGTCTGGCGGCCTCTTACTGGCATACTGCTTGTAACTGGCGACTGGGCAGTTATCTGGATCCTCAGGCTTGGCAAAGAGACATGGGTTTAGCCCTTCGTTTTCCCCAGGGCTCAGATCATCCTTCCACTCCAAGTACTCCACCTCTTCTTTGGTCTTCCTTAGGACCACCTGTCCCCAGTGCAGCTGGTGGGCCTGGTGGTGGGTGCGTACCCCAAACCCTCTAATTAGGTTGGTGAGCATGAGGTGCAGCAAGCCCTGAGGGTGTGTCTTGGTTAAAATTCCCTTCTTAACAAGGTTTTCCACATCCTTATCTGTCAGGTTCTCCACAAGACTCCACTCTTTCTCCTCCTTTTCCTCCTTCTTTTGGAGCAGGTACCAATGCTTTACTTTGTAGGCTTCCTGAGAGGCCCTGAACTGTGGCCCTTTCAATATATTGTACTGGTAGTTGTGGTCCTTGAGGTATCGGTTGATGTTGTGCCGGAAGAAGTTTAAGGTATTGGCAGAAAAGTCCATGCCATTCTGTCTCTTGGCAGAGATGAAGAATGAGACCTGGTAATGGTCAAGGTCTTCAGGAGGCAGCGCGTGGATCTTGCGTGTCTTGGAGGGGTGGTGCAACTTCAGCCACTCTTTGAACACTTTTATCACTCCAGCAGCATACCTTACCCTTTTCTCCTTCTTCTTTGGCAGATCTAAAAGACAAGACACAGCTTTGTGGACAGCAAGAATCAATAAAGACCAGTAAAACAAGGAGATACAGGATAATGTCTACCTGCCTTCTGGAAGCTATTCAGAGAGTACAGGACTCTTCCAACTGCCTTCCCCCAGAACTGTGGGTCACATTTGTGTTCTCCACAAGCCAGCACAACCCAACAGTGCCCAGCTCTCCAGGGAAAGTCAGGGTCCTTCCTGCTCCCTCTCCCTTGGCAGCTGGCCCTGCTTACTGCCATTCAGGGAAATTTCCCTCTCACTGTGAAATAACACCATGAACCATGGATGGTGAGGGAGAACAAACAGGTGAGTAAAAAGTGTACTATGATTTTGTTTAAAGGATTGCCAGGATTCCAGTTGGGCTCTCTCTCAAGTTGCCATGGCAATACCACATCTACCTAGTTCGATGTAGCATGAGAAATGAATTCTTTGGATTGCTGGAAAGCTCCATCTGCTCGCCTGTGACTCGTCCAGGGTGATGGAAAAGGGCTCATGAGCCAACATCTAGAGATTCCCCTTTTTGCACCAGGTTCTTTTTTACAGGCTTAATTGTCATCCTGAAAGATTGATGGTTGTCCCACTGGTTTGGGGTTTTGGCCTGGTTTGTACTCACTGCTCCAGGTGCAGAGAGGAACAGCTCATGAATCAGTAACGCTGAGGCCTCCTCTGAGCCATGAGCCAGTTACCTTGGCAGAAACAGCTACTGCACAGACATTCCCAGAAGAATTCCCAGTCCCTTCAGATGACACATGATGTCAGTTATGAAAACAGTAAAATACTGCTCCCAATCCCCAGTTGTGGCAGTTGGTGTCCTTATGGCTCTACAAAGAACAACCCCTAAGCCTTTTTGAGACCAGCACTGGTGCTTTAAGTACATCCCAGGCAAACCCCAAATGCTGCCTCAACAACTTCTGCCCTTTGCAAGGACATGCCCAGGCCCCTGTGTTGCAGGACAGCACATATGAAAACCTTCATTCTTGAAAGCAATGTGTGGAGTCCTGCATTTCCTATGCAGGACTGACACTCTGTCAGTGACACACTGCCAGCACTGGGAAGTTTTGCCACTGGCTTTCGTGCAGCCAAAATTTCTCTGTGTTACTTCCTCGTTTCCTTCTCTTGAGACCTGAGTTCCCTGCTCTGGCTCCAGTTTCCCACAGGGACTCTCTCAAGTATGGCCAACATACTGTGTGGGAATGTTGGGTAAAATGGAAGACCAAAGTATTCAAACTGGGATGTTGGGGCTGGGGCACAGCCAATAACACCTTTAGGTACCCAAGAGAAGGGCATTCCTTATAGAAGTACCAATTCCTTTATGCAGGAAGCTTTATAGTGCCCTTGAGCAGAAACAGAAGTGCCCCAAATCCAAGAGATTTACTTAGATGCTGCAGTACAGACCTTGGCAGTGATGTGAACTCGCCCTCCTTGGATATTTTGGGAAAGTGATTAATAGAACACCCCCACACCCCTGCAGAACTCCAGGCTGTCTTACCTCCATTTGAGGCTGCAGGTGGATGGCTCTCTGGACTCTGCAAGGGTGAAGAACAAGGTGTCTGCTCGGATCCTGATGTGTTGCTGTCCTCACCCATGTTCTCAGCACCATCCCCACTGGAGCCCATTCCCAGTGTGCCATGCTCTGGAGAGCTCAGCTGGAGATGTTGCTGAACATCAGAAGTGGTTTGGAATTCAAAGAATGTCTCCGAGGGCTGTGATTCAAGCTGGGCCTTGGCTTCAGTTCTGGGAACAGAAAGGGGTTTGAAACATACCTTTGGTGCTGCTGGCCCTGGGGGGGTCCTTGCTCTGGAAGTTTCAGCCATGGGCCCTGCAGCACTGAAAGGACCCAGCCTCAGGATGTTCCTGCTTGAGTCCTCTGACTCACTGACAGAAGCCTGCAGAATGTAGGCAGGGGGTACGGGTGGCCTTGCTCCGGGGGCAAAGGCAGCTCTTTGGGAGGCTGTTGGCTGGTGCAATGCCATATTCTGGCAGTGGAGCATCTGCAGCTCCTCAGAAGATGGCTCTGACACATTATCCTGGCTGATTATGTCTCCTTGGTTGTCTTCATCTACCTCACAGTGCTCTTCACAACAGATGATGTGTAAGTCTTTGTAATTTGCAGACTTCACGTCCTGTTCACCAGTTTGGACTCTACTACCAGACATTGAGACGTGCTGCTCTGTTACAAAGAATGATGTTATGGGTTTCCTGGTATCTTGATTCCCCTCAAGCTTGTTATTCCTTGTGTAGGCACTGTAAGCCTTCTGCTCAGTGACCCCTTGGGATCCACCAGATGACCCTGTGCTCCCAGAATCTGCTTGACCCATCTCAAAAAATGATGGGCTCAGCTTGAGCCTCTTTTCATCAAAGCTGGATTCCCTTGCCAAGGACTCAGAAGACAGGCTCCTCTTGATCTTTCCTACAGCCTTAGTATCTTCTTCACCTCTGTAGTTTAATTTCCCACAAGGCCAGTAATAGGTATGTCCTAATTCACACATCCACATCCCAGCATTGTTGCTGCTCAGGAAATCCATGTCCTGAATAAATTCCAGGGTTGGGATCTGGTTGCATATGGTCCCATGAGCGTGTGCCCAGTACACAAGTTTGGAGAGATCCAAAAGAAGGGAACTGCCCCCTCCATCTCTGGCACTTTCACTCTGTAAAGATGTTGGAGAGAACGTGAGTGAGAGACGATGTGCAGACAAGAGCAGTCCTGGGGCTGTTTCCATCCCTCCCCAACAGTGCAGCAATTGTAGACGGGCTACAGTTTCATCTCAGGACTCCTTTTAAAAATCAGTTTGTGCATTCTTTCCTGTCTGTGCTATCATTTATGCCATAACAGAATACTCACCATGCTGCTGCTTTCTGTCTCACTGAGCCTTCTCTCAGGTGGGGATCAGTAAGTGACTCTTTGAATGGCCTTTCTCACTCAGAACCTGAAATGATCATCACACGTGTGTGCTATATACATGGATATGTGTATATGTAGATATATAAAACCCTGACCAGAAGATGCAACTGAATTTTTCCATGCTGTGCCCACTGCAGGCCTGTGACTTCCCTGGGCTGAGCTCCCATTGCACTTCCAGGAACTCTACACACAAAACCTGACTGGGGTAAATATTTGTAGGATCAGCCTCTGCAACACCAACGAAACGGAAACTGAATATAAACACTGAAAATAGAATTTTACAAACTGAACTCTGCAAGCCATTCCTTCAGTGCTCTGGGGTTGGCAAGCTCTGTGTCTCCAAGTGCTGAACTGCAGAGAGAGAAACAGGAACAGTGAGGCTGGTTCAGCCTGACATTCTCTGACTTTGCAAACAGTAACAAGAGGCAGTTTCCCAACTGAAGGACTTGCACATGCAACTTGTATTTATATTACAGACTAAATCTGAAATTCTCCCATCTGTTCAGAAGGCTCCATGCAACAGCCTGGAAGTGAACCCTGTTTCTGTGTCACAGGGAACACATGAACATGCCCTCAGCACCAGGAGCCTGTGCAGCCATTGCTGACACCATACACATCTCAGTCCATGATTAATTAAAAGCTTTGCAATCAGTGGTGGTAAAAGAGGCAAGGCTGAAAATGCTGGGCACGGGAGCCTTGTCTAAAGTGGTTCTTTGAGCAGTTCTTTTGAGCAGTTCTGCCCTACATAGAACACAGCTCTCGGGGAGAACAGGCCCTGGCTGGTGTGTTGCTGAAAGCACACCTGAGCACGCCCTGAGCAGGCCCTGAGCTCCAGCCCAGGACTCCTGCTCTCCCAGAGAGCTGGGGAACACGGGAGAAGCCCACCCCAACTGACAGCTCTAGGGCTGCTCTGTAATCCATGAACACGGTGCCTGCCACAGGGATTTATCTCAGGAATCTGGTAGTTAGACTGAGGGTGAAGCCAGCAGAGCAGGGGCAGGGATGGCTGTGCCACAGGAGTGCTGGCCCCAGGGCAGTGCTGTGCCCAGTGCCCTCAGTGCCCAATGCCCTGCATGTCCAGTGCCCTCAGTGCCCATCCTGCACCAGCCCAACACACCAGCTCTCCTGCCCAAAGAGAGATGACACCTCCCACAAGTGCCAGCTGACCAGGGGGCAGAGGAACTGCTCCTTTCAGCAGCACAGCTCCCTTCTGCACTTAGGCTCCATCAATCCATATGTTCCTTCCTAATGATAGCACAGATAATTTTAGCCCGAATGCTTGGCTGTTGCATGTGCCAGGGTGTGGAATGTGCAAAGGCGGGATTTACTGAGAATTTTTTACTGAAATCTGCTGCTGCTTTGACAAAAAAATCAGACAATAAAAGCCTTTTTGGAAGCAGCAAATGCAATCTGAGCTCGTGATGTTAATCAAGGCCTTGTATGGGATCTACTGCTCCTGTGAGCTCACTCCTGACGAATCCCAGCAAAGAGGGCAGGGAGTCACCTCCAAAGGCCATTTCAGCTGCCCTGACCCCTTACAGAAAACAGGCTCTGCTCAAGCTTCTCCCCAGAGGTGTTTGACCTGTTCTCACTCCCCCAGGCCAGGGAGCTCACAGCCTGTTCCCACTGAGCCCCTACAAGCTGAACATAAATTTGGGGAAGAACCATTTTCCCTCCTGAAGTAAAAGTGAGTTTTATCTTCGAGTTCAGCCTGTGCAATTCCCCGAAAGGGCTGAGCCACTCAGACAGACTCAAAGGAACTTCCATACCAACAATCTGGTGCCTTCACTCAGTGTGGGAAAAGGTAACACGAACGGAAGCTCCACATGGTCATATGGCCACAAAATTACTGACTTGGCAGATGAACATCTTGATCCCTATCACAAACCTCTGCAAATGGAATGCTTTTATCTTTCCTTATCTCCAGGCACATGTCTTCCTCTTCCTGATCTCTTGGAAAGAAAAGCCTTTTTTTTCTCTTGCTATTTAGTTCCCAGCACAGGCTCTGGTGCTCAGCTACAGACCCCTAAGGCTGCTGTGGCCCTCAGACATCCAGCAGCTGAGATTCCCTCAAAGGAATGGTAAATGGAATCAGTCTGGATTTGCAGTCACAGTTGAGTGAGAAAAATGACCACTGTCCTTCCCCCAAAGGCTGAACTGGCATATGTGCCTTCCCTTTGAATAATAAAAACCCATCTTGATTGTTGCCACAGTTTTTACCTGCTCCCAGCAACTCTGGGATCCCAGTGGGAAAGGGTCTGGGCTTAGAGTTTGGGGCTGAGGTTTGTTTTGGAGCCTTGTGCCTGATTCAGTGTCTATGTGGCTGGGAGTGATGTTGTGGGTTAATCCTCTTTCAAGGAGAGGCTCCCATCTGATAATGGACACTGTGTACAGGACCCACACCTTTCTGCAGGAAAACAGGACATTCCAGAGCTGTACAGTAAAGGATTTTAATTTTTTCTACATCCACAGGGAATTCAGTCTACTGCTAAAACCTGCAGTTAGGTGAACTCAGGCTCACTCGTGGAAAAAAAAAGTGTTTGTTTCTTTTTTTTTTTTTTTTTTTTTTTTTTTTTTTTTTTTTTTTTTTTTATCTACAAGGTTTGGCCTTCTCTGCACAGCTTTCCAAGCCTCAGTGCTGTGGGTGCTGATTTTACCTCTGTATTCCAGAAAATGTGGCCAGCTAATTTCACAGGAGTCTCCAGCCCTTCAGGGGAGACTGAACTTTGGGCTGACTGAAACACAGAAATGCTTTTTTTGGTTTTAAGACTTTATGTGTGTCATTTGAGTCCTTGGTGTGGGGGAAAGAAAAATCAGCAGTTTCTGAGATTTATCCTCCTATAAGGTCAGACACAGTCACTTGAGAATGTCACCACTGGGATCTTCCTCTCTCTCCCTCCCAGGTGTGCTGAAGGTCTGAACCCGTAAAACAGACACAGCCTTGTGCAAACAGGAACACTACATAAAGACACTAATTTCGAGGCACTAAAAGCCCTTTGCTCCCTCTGTCCTTGTCCCATTGCCCTGTGACAGCCCTGGCTGGTTCCTCTCACGGGCTCCAACGCCTGTTTTGCAGATTAGAACCTGGCACACACACGGAGCCAGAGAATTGGAGAGCACTGGCTTCCCTGCTCCAGATAAGACAGTGCAGGAAACTGCAACAATCCTGGCAGAAAACAACAGGATACAGACCAGCAGTGCTTAAACTTGACTCCTGCCCCCTTCCCTTCTCCCTTGGGAAACCCTCTCTGGAGGTGAGGGGACCTGGGATAGCCCCCAAACACACGTGGGGGCATTGCCAGAGCATGGGGGCACTGCCAGGGCTGTGTCAGGGCAGGAAGGGCTGAAGCTGCACTCAAACATATCTGGCTGCAGGACGGGAGCTGAGTGGAGCAGCTGCAGCTCATGGATGCCAGAAATCATGGAGCTTGTCCCATCCTCCTTAGCAGGAGCCCGGGGGGTGGGTCCATAATTTCCTAGCACATTGCTTTTCCTGTTCTCCGCATTGTTTGTTTCCCTCCTCATCTGCTCTGTACAAGAAACTTCTGAGCACCTCTTCAGCTCCCTTCCTGCTTCCCCACATCCTTCCACCAACCCCTCCTGCCCTGCTTGCAAAAATACAACTCCCAGGATACATCCCGTACTTGCTACAGGGCACCATGCCTCCATTTTGAGAGATGCTCCCAGAAAATCCCACCCGGAGTGTCTGCAGAGGGCAGGATCTGACTGCAGGCATTGGCTCCAAGCAGGAGACAGACTCTGCTGGCAAACGCTGGCCTCCAGCACCACATTCCTTAAACAAGACCTTTTTTGTTCAAAGACCCGGACATCACTTTTTCCCTGAGCTCTAATTATCTCTGCTCCTGAGGGGCTGCGTTCCGGAGCCACTGGCCTGGGATGTAACTCTAAGCACTAAATCAAGGCCTCTGAAAAGTGCTAATAAAAGCCACGGGCAGCTGGCACAGCACTGCCTGGGCCACCAAACAGGGATCAGCCACCAAACCAGCCTGAGTGAAGGAAAAAATGAATTGGAAACCGTGAACTTCTATTATTAGGAGCTTGTGTTGTATTTCCCAGGAGGAAGTTGGAAAGCTGAAATCAGCAACGGCCAAATCAGCGACTTGAGCAGGAAATGCTGCAGTACCACTGACACAGTGTCAAGGTGGAGTCTGGGGGCACCTCACACCTGTGCCAGTGCCCTGGGGACAGCTGGGGGGACCGGCCCCACGATTCCATGTGCAAGCTGGGACAGAAATGCACAGAGACATTACCAGCACAGCCCAGCCGTGGCCACTGACCGTGTCCCCCACCGCTGTTGGTGTGACAATGATCTGTCCCCTCGCCCCGGGCCCGGAAGGCCCCTGCAGGAGCATCGCTGCTTCACTCGCTGCTCTCGGGGCTTGTCGCCAAGCGCCGGGCACCGGGTGGCTCCGGTACCTCCCTCTGCACGAGCACCTTTGGCCCTCCCGGTTCTGCCCGTTTGAGCGCGCCGGGCTGGCGAATCACCCGGGAACGACGGGGAACGGGAACCCTTTTGTTCCTGCTCCCCGCGGCCGGAGCCGCCCGGTACCGGCAGGGGGAGCTCGGCTCCGGGACCGGCAGAGGGCGCTCGGCGCCGGGACCGGCAGGGGGAGCTCGGCCCCCGGGGCTCGCCCCAACCCGGGTCCCGCAGCACCGCAGGGGAGCCGAGAGAAGGGAGTCTCCGGGCCGGGCTCGGTCCGTGCTGCTCCACCGGTACCAAAGAGCCAAAGCGAACAGCTGGGGCCGGCGAGGGGAGGGCGCAATCCTGGTTCATTTAATTGTCAAGGCGTTTATTGTGGTTTTTTTAACGTTTCTGAGCAGCCTTTTAAAGTTTAACTAAAATCGTCGTGTGACACGAGGTGTTTCGTCAACCATCTGCTAAACTGAACCGAACCAATCCGATCCAACCCAAACCCACACACCACTGAGGGAACAGGACACAGCACTCAGCGTTTCAGCCCAGTTTTGGGGCCTGGCACTGCCCCTCCCTGAGCTGAGCCAGACCCTCTCCCCTCTTGTCCCACTGCCCACAGACCAGAGCTCACCTGTTCCCCCAGCACATCCTGGCTGGAGTGTGGCAGCAATTTGTTATTAAATAGTATTTATGGTGGATCTGTGACTTGTAATTAGATGTAATTGTTCACCATGGGACATGGTAACCTACTTCTTTTACAATACAGACCATCTTTAGTGACTGATACCTCAGCTCCTTCCCATCTCTGTCTAACGCCCTGAAACTGAGGTGACTCGGCCTGGGGTGCAGGACTCAGTCTCCCTAGCACCAGGCAAATGCTCACGTTCACTTCTGCACCCCAGGTATTTACAGAGGTTTGCTGGGACGTGATGGGAAATGGCTCCTGGGGGCAGGAAAAAACACTGTTGGTAACAAAATATCTTGCAGGGGCAGGGAAGTTCCCTGGCTGTGGGGTGGCTTGTTCCAGTCCCTGCTGGATCTCTGGCGTGGGGAGCACAAAAGGAGGCCCAAGTTCTTGTCCCTCACAAAACATCCACCTAAGCGGCACCCCAGGATTTTGGCCACAGGCAAATGCATTGGTTTATGCTCCCTGGTGATGCCATCTGTGAGACTTGCAGGCTCCCACCTTTGGCTCCTGATCAATTTTCTACCCTGTCCTTGTTTTGATGTGCCACTGTCTCCCTTACCTGCTCCAAGGTCAGGCAGGCAGCCTTCCACAGAGCACGGCACTGCCCAAGGACAGGATCTCATCCAGGGCACAGGGCAGCCTAGGAGAGAGGGGAGACAGGTGTTTGTCAGGAAAGGGAACTCAAAGCAACCTGCCAATCCCTGCCTGGGGTGGGATGGAAGCCATGAGCAAAGCTCTCTGCCCTGGGAGCTCAGAGCCCTCAGCTTTGTGGGGCTCTGAGTGGCAGCCTGGGACGGCAGCCTGGGACAGCAGCCAGGACCAGCAGGATCTGGAGAGTGGCTCCCCATTGCTGTCCCCCACTCCTTGACACCAGAGCTGAGAGCCTTAGGGATGAAAACTCCACAGCTGGATGATCCTTTGGACAAGAAACACACACTTGGCCTTGGATCCAGGAGAGCTGCAGCTGTAACACCCTGCACAGAGTATGAGGAGGAGCAAACCAGGCAACTCCACTCAAGAGATTCCAGAGAAACCAGAGCCAATGGGTGGTTTGGATTTGGAGTTCTCAGCTGAAAATGTCCCTGAGGGAAGGATTCTGAGAACTGACTTCCACCTGCTGCAGAAGCAACTTGTCATCTTGCAGCATGGAATGAAGTACTTTCTCAATAAATAAAGTATTGTCATGCATTTTTGAGCCCTGACCTTCAAGTAAGAAAATGAAGCTGAACTGCCCCTCTGGAGGGAATTTAGTTCCACAGGGAGAGTGAGTAAACTCATGGAAATGCTCCTCTGGCTGAAGGTGCAGGCAGTACCTGCACAGGAGGGAGCCAGGAGTGATATATCCCCAACTTCCAGACCTGCTGCCAGGCAGTGGGAGTCTCTTTTAGGCCGTGGTGATGCTGGTTTTACCCAAAACCAGGAATCCAATGCTGTGGTGCAGAGCAGGGAGCTGCACACAGCACTGATGGTTCTGCACACTAAGAGCCCCTGTGCCTGTGTTTTGGGGATGCTGGGGCCCCATGAGACACCCCTTGCATGGGCTCCTGTCATCATCTGCCACACTCACTGCCCTGGTATCAGAGAGCTCACCAATTAAATATTTAAACTTCTGAAGGATATTGAGTTTCTTTTGTTCCTTTGACATCGCCAGTGTTCTCAGTTCTCCTTGACTTCACATGCTGCATGTTCCTGCCTTCATGTTCTTTTAATGCTTAATTTCATACTCCAAAGGGCTTCCTTCACCTCCTGTCTGTCACAGGGAGCATCTGCTGTACCAGGAGATGGCATTTATGGAGCAGGTTCCTCATCCAGATCCCAAACTACAATCAAACCCCCAATTCCATGGTTCTGCACACATAGGCCATTGTGTGTCCTCACACACTTCCACCCAGTTTGATCCAGAGTGCTTTGGCTTTGGGTCTGAAATCAGAATGTGAGATTCCTGAACACTTTCACCATCTGAAGCATGAGCAAACCTTCACACCACGAAAGCAAAAGCCCCTTATCCATAGAGCAAGGCTTCCCTGAACTGTTCCACTGCACAGCATCCTTCAGGAACATACGGGCCAGCAACCACGAGATGCCCACAACATAACTACACCACTGACAAACCAATTGAGCCTCAGCAGCTGCCTCTGGGAAGGTCTCATTCATCCCCAGCACTGCCTTTTAAACTTAAGTGCCACTGGAACAAACACATCTTTGATCCAAGTAGGAAATAATTTGGAGCTTTGTGTTTAATAGAGCTGCAGCCCTGGGGAAATGATGTCGTTCTTGGCCGGGATGACAATGGGGCTCACGGCGGGCACAGAGCATGGCTGTCCCTGTCCTCTCTGAGCCGTCTGTGTTTGGGCATCTTTGTTCTTGACTCCGTGTGGAAACAAGCTGCAGGCTCTAGCTGCCATGTGTGGCACCAAAACACAGGATTTGGGGAGGGGGTGGAGCAGGATTTGGGCAATCCCTCCTGTCCTCTTGCTCCTTCTGCCTTTGGAGTGTCTCGTGTCCCCCTCAGCTCCAGGGGAAACACAGCACGGATTAGGGGCTGCAGACACAAACATGGAGGAACACATGGGCAGGACTGGGCTGTACACACCAGTGTGATCCGTGTGCCTGAGGTGGGGGCACCATGCCTGTGTGATCTGTGTGCCCTGGGGACACACACACCTCCCCTTATACTGTGGACACTTCTTCAAATATTGCTGCAATTTCTACCTGTAAAATCCCATGTTCAGAGCAAGGAGCAAGCAGCAAGCAGGCTCCACACACAAGAGAGCATCTCTAGATGGTCTGCAGGTGCCTGTCTCTGTCAGGGCCCTTTTTCATTTAAATGACCTGTGCTCAGACTGTGACATTCTCCTGTCTGGAATCGTCTGGCATCTGTGCCATATCCATTCAAATGGCAGATGCAACAGGAGACACCTGTGGACAGAGGGGCAGAGCTAAGGTTTCAGGGACAATCACAGAGCCTGGCAGGTGAGAGATGGAGACCTGCAGCAATAATACATGAGCTGCACCTGCCTCCCCTCAGCCCTGGGGCACTGCTCGTCTGGGAGCTGCTGTTCCAGCCCCCTCTGAGCTCCACCACGGTGCCACCAGCACCACTGGGAGAACCAGAACAGCACAGTGGCTCAGTAACAGACTGGGAACACCAGGTTATGGTGTGCTGGGAGAGAAGCAGATCTGGGGGGCTGAGTATTCTCAAAGGCCTGCAGAGCCCCGCAGGCTCCAGCTCTGGAAATTGTTGCTGAGCCGGCGAGCACCCTCGAGAGGCTGATCAGGAAATTGGCATTATCCTTAAGAGAGTCACAAAATCAAATCATTTTAAGGAAGTGAAGGAGCTTCCCAGGCCATTGCTGGGCACAGGGAGGGAACAGAATGGCACACAGCCCTCCCTGCAAACAAGCCCCTGACTAAAGCAAGAAGGAAATGCAGAGCTTGAGCTATGGACAGACAAGAAATGGTGTTTACTTCCCTGCCCTGGGATAGCAGGAGATGTGCTTGGAAGGAGGGTTGTTTGTATAAATAAATGTTCATTCTTGGCAGTGGAATGCAAACTATGCTGAGGGGCTGGAACCAAGCACTCAGAAAGCTGAGGCCAGAGCAAGGGAGAGACTGAGTGAGGCTGCAGGGAGGAAATTCACATTCATTTTTAGCAACTTGGAGAGGTTCTCAAGCCTCTTTGACATTTTTAATTATGCTGATGCAGAGCCTGTTTCAAGGACAAAAAAAAGTCAGGATTGCAGGTTAAACAATTAGGAAATTTCACACCAGCCAGTGAGGAGCAGTGCTGCCTGGGGGTCTGGAGACTCTCTGAAACACGGGATCATCTTTCAGCCTTTCTAGACAGACGGAATTTGAATGTCTTGCAGAATCCTCACCCAGGTCAGGAACTCAGAGCCTGGCCCTGTAAACCTCTCCTGATGGTATTTTCTGAGAGCACACAGGAGGCAGGAAAGATGAGCCTGAGCTACTGCTCTCTTTGTCCAGGCTTTCCTGCAAGGTTTCTGGAAGGGCAGAAAAGCATCCTGCAATGTGGCATCAACTGTGTCAGAATCTGTAACTTCTGGTGGAGAGCGAGCTCAGCTCGATGGTGTCACATCACCAAGTCAAGGCCTGTTTTCCATGCTCAGAAAGTGACCTTTTGTCATGCAACCATCATGACCTCGGTCTCACTTTCCCTGTGTATCCCTGAGAAAGAGCTCTATCTGCTTGCTTACCCACTGTCCTTTCTGAAAAATGTGTAAGGACCTGTCCCTACATTTCAGTTTGGGTGTCAGAGGCCACGGCTGTGGCACTGAAGGGCAGGAGTTGCCTGTTTGTGTTGAGCAGAGATATTGGCTCCCCTGCTCTGAGTCCAGCACAGGAGCTGGCGGGGCTGGGGACAGGGGAATGGAATTGGAACCCGCCTTCTCTTTGAGATAATGGAAAGTCAGGGGAGGTATCCAGCTTTGGGCATGAATAAATCATTACAGGTATGAATTATTCAGGGCTCAGCCCTCCACATGTGCTCCATTCAGACTCCAGAGGAAGCATCCCTACTGTGTGGGGGTTTCTTCCCCAACATTCCAGGTCTATGGCAGGCTGATGAGTCCAAGTGTTCAAGTAAGATTGAAAGAATAATTAAAAATCCAGCAGTAAAAAGCTGCTCGAAAGTTCTGTCACACCTCAGGCTGGCATTCCAATGGCCAGGCAATGTCTGAGCTCCAAGAGCTGTCTGCAAGTTAGTCACAGCATGGGATAGGAATAAAAAGTGTCTCAGGAAATTGGGAGCACAGGTTGGAAGGAAGAACTGGAATGCTGATAACATAATCAATACAGGAACCAACTCAGCCTTCTGATAGCTTGTGTCTAAAGCAGAGGTATTATCTGGATTTCTCAAATGACAGTAAGCAACTTTGCCAGCACTTTTAGAGGATAAATGAAAAGTTCTGGCTTTGATCTGTGCTGTGAGATCAGTGGCTTTGGCTTGTGGTGCTTTCTAAAAATCTTGTTTATTATGAGCTGAAATTGGTTGACTAAAGAGAAGATCTGGTTTGCAGCGACTGGAAGGATGGCACTGTTAGAGCTGGTTAGAGTGATCAATGTTAGAGTGATTAATTTAATGTCAGAGTCCAAAACAAGGACCCTGGGGCCCAGAAGAGCAGGGGCAGCCATGAGCCTCAGATGCTGAAAGGTGATTTCTGAGGAAGAGCAGCGGCTCTGCAACAAGTTGCAGGGGATATAATCAGACTACAGACTAATCAAACCACAGATTCGTCAAACCATAGCTTAATCTTCACCACTCCAACCCTGACTAGGAGGGGAAAAAAGTCCCGTGTTGAACAGCCAGGAAATGGCTGGTTCGTCCCACACAGGAAATGAGTCACCCCAGAGCATCGGGAGGAGCCGTGGGGACAGGGAAGTGCTGAAACAACATGGACGGGGAACTGCAGAAATACAGAGAAGTCTCTTGTGTCGTAGATTAAAAAAAAGGGAAATATGTAAAATGTGAGCTCTTGTGATTCTACCTTAAAACTGAAGTTCATAGAGATGCTTGCAGCATGAAATACACTCAGCTGTCAAAGGGGGAACTCAGGGTGTGCAATGGCAACACAAACCATGCTCAGGTGCAGCTCTCCTGCCTTGCACAGTGTTTCTCACCTGCTCAGCTCTGGCCCTGCACAGGAGGCCTCACGTTGCTGTGCTGGCAGAGCTGTTACAGACAATGCACTCAGGGAGCCCATACACAGGTTAGAAATCACAGAAATCATGGAGTCATTCCCCCTTGTAAAAACCAGTCTCCAAGAACACTTCTTTTTATTACTGACAGCACATTGAGCTCAATTCCAAACCCATTTATTTATCAACTACCAGTCAGAACACTCTTTGATAGTACTCCACACTGCCAAACTCTCGTGGATCAATGGAAGAAACACTCCCCTCACTCCTGTTGTGTCCTGCTCTGAAAGCCACATGTGTGCAGGTACGAGCTGCACCTCTCCCAAATCCTGGAACTATCACAACCAGCTCCTCCACCCCTCCTCCTCCAACCACCCCAGCTGCAGAGGCACTTTGGGTCCCTCTCCTGGTCCCTTCTCTCAGGCCCGAGGAGGGGAGGCCGTGGGTCAAGGCCAGATGTGTCTGCTGGACTGACAAACCCTGCAGGGATTGTGCTCCTGCTCGGATTCCTCGCCCGCCCCGCACTAACCATTCCCAGAGCGGTGATGTGGCATCCTGAACGACGCACAGAAGAATGTTCTGGCACCGTGAGATGCTGCTGAAGCTGCCAATAAGGCTTTGAAAATAAAACCGCCGTGTTCGCTGAGAGGGGTTGAAAATAAATAAAAGCCACAGAGAAAAGCAGAAGGATTGGAGACACCTCCTGCCCCCTGGGGTTTTTTTTTTTTTTTGGGATTAGGTGGCAGCAAGTTATCCATGAGAGTTCCTTAGTTTAGGGCCTTGCTGGGAATAACGGGGCAGGAGAGGAACTTCCAGGAAAACAACTGTCACTGTCAGCAGTATCCAGCATGCACCACTGTGCCCAGGGGTTTGGGTTCATGAACTGGGCCCCTGTTTAGGAGGGTTCTGGTTTTCTAACTGCTGTCAGAAACGCTGGGTGGAAGAGGAAGGAGAAGGGGAAGAGTTTTGCCAGTTTGTGAAGGACACGGTTGTGAAGAGAAGCGTCCGTGACCCCACACAGGCTGTGGAGCTGTGTAACAATACAAAAGGAACAGGCAGGAAAGGGTCAGTTTTGTTTCAGATAGTTTTTCTTCCCTGCTGGCGAATTAAATGCCAAGAGATAACAGACGCAGGAAGGGCTCAAAAAGGGAATAAAATGGGTGTGCCCCAGAGTCTTTCCCGGCCAGAGGAACCAGAGCAAGGACCAGGGTGGGCCGTGGGACGCTGCTGTAGGATCATACAAAAGAAGCTGATTCATTTTTTTCCCTTTGCCCTCCTCTTTTTTTTTTTTTTTTTTTTTTTTTTTTTTTAAATTTCATATGGTCATTTTCATCTGGGTTTGTTTTTCAAAACAAACACAAGGACACACAGGGGCTGGTCCTGCTCCCTGCTGTGTTTTCCTATCAAGTGCAATCTTGTTCTTAAAAGCATTTTCCCCTTTGGCCCAGAGAAAACCACAATAGGGTTACTGGTCAATTGCAGTCCCATAGTACCTGAGCAGATGCTGTCTAAAAAATTCTGTTCCTGCTGCAGGAAAATGGCTGATAAAATGTTGCACAATCATCGTTTCTGCAAGAACTGTGGAATATCAGGGTGAGATTGCACAAACCTTAAAGAGCCTTTAAAGTCAGACCACACCTGCAAAGGAAAGGCCGTTGGAAATCAGGAATCCTGTGGTGGCATTTACCTGTTTGCTCTGCCAAAGATGCCTGAAAAGCACCTGGAATACCTGCACACACTATAAACTCAGCAGCTACTAGAAAATCAGACCCTGTCCTGGCCAGTTTCAATCTTTCTGGGGTGTTCAGGGTATTCTTCCTTAGGGTACAGAAATACCCCATATTGGGAAAAAAAAAAAATTAAAAAAAAACTGGAGGGGGGGGAGGATTCTGTCTCCACAACACCCTCTACCATCAAGGAATTCCTTATTTATGAAAGAAACACCTTCATAGGAATTACACCTTAAACCAGGCACAATTCAAGGGAGTGCAGGGAGCTCCTGTTGGCAGCTAAATTCCTGCTCTCTTTGATCACATCACTTTATCTCTCTGGCCCTCAGCTACAGTGGATCGGTAATCCCATCATTTTCCCATTCTTTGCCTCACTGAAGTTGTAAATCTGAGGCAGCAGTTGAGCCTTTCATATGCAGGAGCCAGTAAATTACGTGGTATCAGATGAGTTTAGTTGCCTTCAGCAATAGGTCCGAACAGGCTTTTCTGCTTTTCCTCGGTTTTAAATTCCACAGGGGCCTAACTGGAAGCCCAGTAACCCAAAGATTCAGGATTCAGAGTTCCCAGCTCCTGGAAAGATGTAAGGCCAAGGGAAGCTCCTGCATTTCCCAGAGGGTGACAAGAGTGAGGCAGGCAGCTGATGTCTGATCCTGGCCACTGAAACCCCTGAGCACTGCCCCAGTGAGAAATTAGAGCTCTGACAAGAGAACCTGGCACAGCAACACGGGTTTGGGAGAAAACAGACCACTTCCCTTTTAACTTTTTCTCCTCCCTACTCACACGTCAAGTGTGCACTTGAGAGAGACACGAGAAGGCAAAATGCATGTTTGTACCTGCCAGAGTTACCTGACATGAAGCAGAAAACACTGCCTAGGGAGAACACTCCAAGTTTCATTTGCACTCTTATTTTTAAATTTATTTTCTGAGCCCTGACATACACGGCCTGGGTGTTGGTGTTTTACAAGTAGAAGTACTTTGGCAGAACTGCCAAATATATTCACAGAAATGCCGTGGGTGGGAAATCTGGCAGGGGAGAGGAGCCTGTCTGAAGGCAGAACTTACCTAAAAACTGGCCAATTAATCCCTGTGGCGTATGGCAAGTGAGGCTCAGAAAACGGGCAACTGCCCGTTCACTGGAATTCACTGGAACTCCCAGTGAGCAAATACTGCATTTAAACAGAGTGTTTCATCCACGGCAGCAGTGGCTCTCCATGGAGCGGTGGTGGGGAGGATCCAGCTGTGCCCGAGGGTCGGGGATGGGGACAGACCCCACACCGGCCCTGGTCACCCTGCGGGAGCCACAGGAGGATCTCACAAAAAGCCACCGCAGTCGGGTGAAATTCATCCGAGTTGGCCCAGCACATGAAAAGTAAATGTTCCAGAGGCTTGACAAGCCCCAAATCCCTGGAATATAAATGAATCCCTGCAGAAGTGGGACCTACAGGCAATGACCGGCTTTAAGAGTGAGACAAGCCGATCTAATTTCGCACTGAAGCGGCCCTTGAGCTGGGCTGGGGCGGCAACATGTCACAACGGTACCTGAGCCACAGACGGGCAGGTACGTTTAACGCCTTACCTCACAAGATCTCCCTCTCTCACTCTCTGGTAATCTTTCTCCTTAAGACATTAACTGCGATTACACACACTCCGTCCTGTACCTCAATCAAGCCCCTGGGCCCTGCGCGGCCCCCGGAGCGCAGCGCGGGCGGACGGCCCTGGCCCGGGATGGCGGCGGCGCGCGCCCTCCCTGCCCGCCCCCAACATGGCCGCCCCTCGGCCCGGGCCGTGCAACGTGCACGCGGGGGACCCCCTTGCCCGTACCCAAGATGGCGCCCAACGCCGTGCCTCCCATGCCCTGCCCCCAATCAAGATGGCGGCTCTGGGCATCATCCCGGCCTCCTTCCCGCTCTGAAGATGGCTCCTCCCCACCGCCTCCCTCCGCCTACCGAATGGCGCCGCGCAGCGCCGACTCGCCCCGCCCCCTATCCGGCCCGCGGCCAATCGGCTTCGCGCGGGGCGCCAGGGCGCCAACCCCGGGAGGCGGGTGGTCCCAGCCCCCATCAGGGTGACAGCTCCGCCGGCCAATGGAGTGCCGGCGCGGGCGAGGCGGGCCGGGCGGCGCCGCCATTTTGTGAGTCTATAACACGGAGCGGTCTCGCTCGTCCCGCTATTGCGGCGCCTCCACTCCGCTCCCGACGGGTCGTCTCCGTGTGCAATGGACGGGTGAGTCCCGCCCGGCGCCGCTCCGGGGCCGCGGGCAGTGCCGCCGGGCCCTTCCTGTGGTGCGGGAGCTCCCGGGTTGAGGACCCGCGCCGGGGCTGGAGCGATACCTGTGGGGGGCCCGCGGGCGCGGGCGGGGGGGTCTCATGTGGGGTCGCCCCCCGCCCTTTCCCGGAGCTCTCCCCGCGGGCGGCGGGGGAAGCGGGGCGGGCCCAGCGCGCCGCCTCGTGCGAACCGGCCCCGCGTGCGCTCCGCACCGCCGGTCCCGGCTGGGAGAGCCCGGGGGTCCCGGCCGAGGAGAGCTCCGGGGCTCCCGGTCTGGGGGGCTCACGGGGACACGGCGGGGGGCGGCGGTCCCGGAGCGCCGCGGGGGAGGGCGGGGGGCGCGGGCGCGGCCCCGCGGGGGCGGAGCGGGCGGGGCGGGCGCACCTGGCGGGGTGGCGGGCGGTGATTCACGGCCGCGCTCCCTCCCATTGTCTGGCGCTTCCGCGGGCGGGGGCGGGGGGGGCTCTCGCTGGATTCCTTTTGTGACCAGTTTTTGCTCGCCCAAGTTTCGCAGGCGGGAGGAGGGCGGGTAGGGCTTTATCGCCGCCTCACCTGAGCGCCGCAGGTACGGCTGTGGGCCCGGCCCCGCTCCCGTTTGTCCCGCGCAACTCTGGAAAATAAAACTTCCCTCCGCACGCTGGGACTCGGGGAGTTTCCAGAGCGCAACTTTTATCTTGAGCAGCGTCGATTCCTCTTTAACCACCGCCCGGCGGGGCCTCTCTGCGGCAGAGTTCGCTCTAAAGCGGGTGTTTTATCAGAGGATCTCTCTCGAAAACGAGTTCTCTGTGCTTCTTTTCTCCTGCCTGCCGTGGGGCTTTTTTTTTAGTGATGTGGTTTTTTGTTTCTTCTAGCGCGCAGTAGTTAAAATATTTCTAAAGGCCTCCGAGTAAGCAGTTTGTTTTCCCAGAGTCGTAAGTACGGGAAGCCCAAATTAGTGCCTTCTCGCTTTCTGCCTCAGAACACTGGTCTGGGCGTAGTCACATGTCTGGGCTTTTTTACACGCTGAAAAGGTGGCGTCTCAGTGTTGTTTTCATCTTCAAACCCATAAAAATCCTTTATCTTACACTTTTTGCAGTCCGGGATTGCTCTGCTGCTTTTAACCAGTTGCTCGTCGTGTTGAATGATACTATTAAAAAAAAAAAAAAAAAAAAAAAAAGCGAAACCAAATAAATTCTCAGCACATGAGATCACACGTTCTAGAGGCAAAAATCAGTTTGTTATCAGCTGTAGTTCCAGAGAAGGCGGATGTTCTGGGCATGTTAAAGTAGTTGCTGTTTGAATATAGAAGTTGTAGTGTAACACATGAGACTCGGTTACCCCTCGTCTCTTGGAGATCCCGGTGCAGGATCTGTTTGCCCCGTGAAAGTGTCTCCTGCTGAAACTTCAAAAGCTGCTTCGGAAAATGGTTTTAGGTTCTTGCCGAGTTGGCAGCAAGTGGCCCCTGGCTGAAGGCTGCTCCCATCTCCTTCTCCAAAAAATGATCCTGAGCTGTGCCCGAATGATCCCCTTTGAATAAGTTGCTTTGTTAAAACATGTGAGGAGTCTGTATGAGCAATCCTGCTTTGGAAAATGACCTGGAGGTTTTACTGGTGCTGCTTAATTTTTCCCCTTATTGCATAGGAATTATCCCATTTTTCCACGGGAAAAATAATTTTTTGAAGGGCTTTTTTGTCACTTATTTCGGAACTGGGAAAAGTTTTAATCTCCTCCCGAAGGCTGATGTGCAGGACAGGAGAAGGAAGCTTGGGATAATTTACCAAGGGAGTGTGTGAACTGGAAATACATTGCACGTTTCTTGAATAAAAATTCTGAAATAGTGTTGAAGCTTGTTTCCTGTGAAATGTGTTATCAAGTGGGCTACAACAATATCCCAGGAATCGATAGTTCTTGGCAAATAAAATGTCTCTTCCTGTTGGATACTTCTAAATGCCATCCCCTGCTAAGGCACTTTATGTAAAACATTTCCTGTGTGAGAGGCCCACAGGAGGAACAGGAAGTGGGAGAAACTGCTCTGGGGTAAGTTGGAGAGTTTGGGAAATGTGGGGCATTCCCTGTTCTTATTGTGCTTTGTTGGCAGTAGCTTTTTTTTTTTTTTTTTAAGGTTCTGGAAATGCCTGGATTAGTGTTTATGTGTTAGCTGTGGAATGCGCGCTGTGTTTAGGGATGCTGGTTCCTTGAAGTGCTCCGTGCAGATGGGTTTCATTAGTTCATTAGAGCTGACCCTCGAGTGCAGCCAACCCATCTGCCCGGCGGGTGAGCAGCGCCGGGCCCGCGGAGTGTGTCAGACACGGCCCTTCTCCCAGGACTTCCCTGGAAAACACGGAGCTATCGCGTGGCTTCCCGCAGCAGCCCTTGGACCAGGCTGTGGCTCCAGCTGCAGAGCGCTGGGTTATGATGACACGGCAGGTTGGGGGGAAGAGGAAGTGCGAGGAGCTGAGCTGGCTCCTGCTGGGGCTGTGGTTGGTTTGTGGAGCTGGGGACACTCGAGCGGCCTGACAAGATCGGACAAGAGTTCGGTGCAAGTTATGAATTGTTGTAGGAGGGGAGGCAAGCAAGAGCTAGTAAATGCAAGTTTCTTCGTATTAAATCACTGTGTAGAGTTGTTCTTGAAGACTTCAGGTTTCTTACTGCTGATTCTAGAAGGGCTGCCCTACGTGCTGTGTGTCCTGCTCTGTGGAGCTGCTGCAGGTCAGTCAGCTGGCCACTGCTGTGTCCTGTGCTCTGGAATTATGGGCAGCTCTTGGAGGGGCGTTGAACCAGGCAGGGCAGTGTCCATGGCAGTCTGAAGGAGTTATTTCTGCTCTCCGTTTCGTGTTTCTGCTTTACAGGGGGTTGGAATTTATTACAAAAAAAAAAAAAAAAAAAAAAATGCAATTACCAGTGCAAGGGTCTAACTGAATTCTTAAGCTGTCTGGAGCACTCCCATGAAACAGTAACATGGAGGTGCTCTAAGGCTCTGGAAGATCACCTGGATCCAACATGCCAGGCTGTGGGCAAGCCATTCTGACTGCATGGATGGGTATTGCTGTAAGGAGGTGTGTGTTGTGGTGTAGAGAGCTCAGTGCTGACGGGATGTGGTGTGTATCACTTAAGAGTACAACTGGTGCTATTTTTCATCTTAGCTAATCAAAAAGTCTTCATTTTAGGAGGTTTAAGTGTCTAAGGTAGAGTTTAATAACTGCTTTTTTGTAGAGTTGATAGAGAAATCCTGTGTAGGGTGTACCCCAGGCTGGGATTGCCTGGACCTCTGGGCTGTCTGTTAGTCTGGCCCTGCTCTGGCAGAGCTGGCGTGGCGTGAGGGCTGCTGTGAGCCCTGGCTCTGTTTTGCTGGGACACAGCAGGGCTCTGCTCCTTGGTCCACTGGAGCTCTGGTTTTGGTCTCTTCAGCCATGCTAGAGCCTGGCAGGGGCTCTGTGGGTGTCGGGGACAGGAACCTCAGAAGGGGATGTTGGTGACAGAGCTGACTCGTGATGCTTTTCCTCTTGGTGTGGTCAGAGTCGAGGTCACATTGCTGGGCTCGGGGGGGTTCACCCTCACCCCGTGCCCTTGCAGGAGGAGCAGGTGCTGCCATAGGGAGTGGGAGAGCTGCAGTTTTCTGGCACTGCTGGGTCTTGGGTCTCTACCATCACCATCTAATATTTTTTCTTTGTATAAACTGTCCTTGGCTCACCTGCAAAGACAACTGTGCACTTTGACTTGCTTTTTTCTTACTACTGTAAACTATGCTGGATTTTTGTGGCAAACCTATCTAACTTTTTTAATCCTTTTCTTTCTTTTTTCTACAGCATTGTCCAAGATATAACAGTTGGTACAAAGGTAGGCACTTCTCACTTTTTCTCTCTTTTTACACTGCTCAGCATCTGACCTAGTTTTAGCCTCACCAAATGTAGATCTTCAGCTGTAAAGGGTTATTTCTGGTACCATGTAAATTGGTTTTAACCAGAAGGTAATTCAGTTTTATGTGCATTTAAAACTTACAATATGGCTCAGCATTTAGCTCTTGTCATTTAGGCTTTGATGATCAGCTTTATTGCATTTAGAAACAGCCCTTTCCCCTGCTAAAATGTCAAGCCATGCTTGTTACCCGTGTGCTAGACAATGCTTCTCCATGAAGAAATTGGTCCTTTTCCTTTGGAGAACTCCATTTCCTTTGTTTGTGTGAATTCCTGCTCAGTTATATGTCAAAAATCCTTCTGCCACAAAAGGGAGGGTTTAGCAGCTGATTTTTATCTCTTGTGAGTACAGTAAATATGACCTTTGCCCTTGTAGTCTCAGGTTTGGAAAGTGCAGCCTTAGCCCTAATCTCAAAGTGCTGACAGGAGGCTCCGTGTCGGCCACGGGCGGCAACAGGCGGCACGTTCACGGGATCAGCGCCGCTGCCGGGAAATGCCCACCTGGAACGTGTGGGACAGAGTGAGCTGAAGGGAAGGGGTAGGGTTTGACTGGGTCACTGCTGTAACTCCGGGGTCAGGATTGCAGTGAACTCAACCCTGTGTTTGTGTGTTGGCCGCTGATGATGTGGCCAGTGGCACGTGGGGAGGCAGTGGCCCAGAGCCACGAGTGGCCGCTCGGAAGGTCCAGGGAGGTGTTGCTGTGGGATGGGGCTGATGTGGAGCGGAGCTGGTGCACTACAAACCCTACAGAATGGGGTAGGAGCATCAAACAGAGTGCTGTTGGCCATCAGAGCTTTGTGTTGGAGGTACAAAATGAACTGTGTTAAGCACAGACAGCCTGGCAGTGCTTTAGGGGTCTAAAGGGGTTCTTACAGCTGTGGGGCAAAGGTCACTCCTACTTATGATCCTGTGGGAATCTCAAATTTGAATTAATGATAGTGTCTGGTTCAGGTAGAAATGCTGCCTGCTGCAAGGAGCTCAGTTTACCATTGGATGCGAGGAGAGGTTTGAGCCTGGACAGTAAGGTTGGTCAATAGTTCATAGCCATTTTGAAAGGTGGACCAAGGCATCCCTAGAGCAGTTTGATACGACGTCTGCTGGGAAGCTGGTTAATGTCGGTTAAGGTTCCCTGGTTTTTAACAATGTGTAATTTGTAACTTTTAGAAGTGGTTTTACATAACTAAACTGAACCAGGAAGCTTCTGAAACTGTAGTTGTAGACCTCAGTGAAGCTTGGAGTTTTCAGCTGTGGGATTGCCTGCCTCATTGCTCCCAGCTGGGAGGATTCCAGACCTTGGTTCCAGTCAGATGAGATCTGGGAACAATCTCCTCTGAATGCCTTTACCTTTGGCTGGGACAGCATTGTACCCACGGCTGTGTTGGTGGGACAGCAGTTAGGGAGTAGTGAAAATAAATTGTGCATGGAACGTGAGGTTTCTTGTCAAGTCAAATGGGGCAGGTTTAAAGAAAGTTGAGTCTAAATTTAAAGAGTGGCAGAAGCAAGCAGGAAAGCTGAATCATCTTGGTAAAGGTAAGCTTTCAACTGATTTTTGCTGTAGCCATGTTATCTGATTGTGTTTAAGTAAGTCATTGAATATGCAGGTGTAGCTCTTGTAATAGAATTCCCTTCGTTAGTGCTTGGATGTAGTGTCGTGTCGTGGGTTTCTGTAGGTATAAAGGAGTCTGTGCATATCTGAGAGCAAAGTGAAGCTTCTCCTGCACTCCCATCCTCTGCCTGGGTCAGCCATGACAGACATCTTCCCCTGCTCCTGGGATCCCGCACAGACTGAGGTGTCCATTCTGTCACCTGTGCTCATGGGAGCTTCCTGTCTGGACTACCAAATCACACTTGGAGATCTGAGCTAGGAAACTGTTTTTAATCTGAGGTGTAAATTCATTCATTCCTGATACGTATATGCACAGAAGGTAGGAGTTTGTTAGGGTGTTGGAACATGACAGTCCCCAAACTCTGTCAGCTCTTGCCATGCTCAGTGACATACTACTGAGTCCCCAGTAACCTTGTCCATGATCTGATACTGTGTCTGGAATGTCCCAAAGCTGGCTCAGACAAGTAGGAAGAGTGCCTTTGACTCAAACCACTGCTGAGCAACGTGTCACAGCAAACTCCCAGTGGCCTCTTGGTGTCTTTGTGCTGTGAGTGCTGAGCTTAACTTGGAAGTTGAGGACTTGATGAAAGTCAGTTTTTCAGTTTGCTCACCGTTATTGCTTTAAAAAGCAGGCTGCTGCCATTTCTTTTTTATTTTCTTGCATCCTTAATTTAAATAGCAAGAGTGTTTACACCCACTTATTAATTTTCCTGATGTCTTAATTAAAATTAGTTTCTTTAAGTTCAGAAGCCCCCAGGTGTTCTAGTGGCTTACTCTTCTGAGCACTGTACTGCCCAATGGTCTTGTTTTTAATCAGGTGTAATTGTAGTAGCCATTCCAGGCTCCTCAGTTTAAAGTGTGTGAATTTGTTTAGGAAGCTCATTGCCATGCTGGTGTGGGGGTTCCTGATGCACAGCCTTTTGGAATGTCCTGCAGATCAAAAATACATGATCTAAAACTGACTTGTTCCCATAATTTCACTGCTGTGTGAAAAGGAAGAAGGTATGGCCCTAAGATGGAGGCACAGTGTTTGAGCTCCGAGGTGCTCTTTGACCCTGCAGCTACCTCCTGCTAGTAGTCTGATCAAGGTCTCACTCTGCTGTGTCTCCTTGCCCTTTGTTTCATTTCCCAACATATCACTATTCCTTCACACTCCGAGCGGGACTAGAGAGAGGATGAACTGTGACACGTTGCTGTTCTTTAAGTGAAATTGCATTTCGGTGGTTGGAAAAGTCTCAGAATAGTTTAGGTGCTGAATAATCCCATAGTTTCTTGGCTAAGTCAAGCCCTGCTTGAAAGATTTCCCTTCCAGAAACCAAAAGTGCAGTTGTGTGGCGTTTGAGAAGTTAATTTTTAAAACAGGCTTTGCTGGAGTGTGATACAGGCTGACTGCATAGAAGTGATTTGTGGTGAAGCCAGGATCTTTGCCATGGGAACAGTAATTATGGCTTCAGGCAGTGGGCCAAGAATGTTGTGAGGAAATTCCAGTCCCCTCCTATGGCTTTAGTTAGAGGCTGCAACAAGCTGGCTCTTGTGGCCTCCCTGTCAGGCGTGAGCACACATGGGAACCACATGTTGGTGGCAGGGGACAGGCATGGCAGTGGCTGTTGGGCAGCATCGGGTCACCTGGGTGTGCCAAACAGCTCCATCTCACCTGAGAGTGCTGCATGCTGCTTTATGCACCTGAGTCTTCAAGTCATACATCTGTTAATAAAATGATTTCAGAAAATACTGGATTTAAACCTCAGGCCTGCTTTGACTTCAATCTGTGATATTAAAAAAAAAAAAAAAAAAAAAAAAAGGAGAATAGTTAATACAAGTGAACTCACTCAACTGCACATTTTTGAGCTGTAGGGATGGACTCTGGTCTCTAAAATCTGCTCCAGGTACTGTCAGACTGGAAAATGCAGGTGTGCTGGTGCCGCATTTGTTGTCCTCTCACACCAGCAAGAAGAGGAACTGTTATTTAATTACACATTCCCCATGGCTCTGGTACAACTCTTTGAAGCTTCCTGTGATAACACATTAAATGCTGTGCTTTGCTGGGCCAGTGTTTGAGCCGCCCCATTTGTGGTGCTGCCTCTGCACGGCTGCAGTTCAGGTGCAGTTGTGCTGCCTGGAGGGTTCCTGCTAAAGCTGTGTGTTCCACTGGCCCCCTGACAGATGGGGCAGAAATGTCCTTCCATGAGTTCTGTGTTCCTGGGGTGACTCATCCAGTGCTATTTCTCCCTGATAGGATTTCTGTTGAGCTTTGCCAAGGCCTCTCTGCTCCATGGCAATGACTTGAAAACTCAAGGTTGACGAGTAGTTAAGTTTCAGCTTGGGAGCGGTGGATCATAAAGCCTGGGCGTGTGCTGCCCTACCGAGCCAGCATGACTGCATTACTGCAGCACTTGGAGTTTAGGAATTTTGGGCTATTTAAACTGGCCACACCTTTTATTTGCTCAAAGGGCAGGTTTGTTTCGAAAGGGTGTCTCCATAGTAGCAAAGACCGAGAAAGAAAGTTAGGAGGGGCTGATGGATGAGTGGGTTCAGGATCTGGCTTTGCTGGGAGGCTGGTGTGTGCCTGGGCTCTGATACAGCTCATTGCCAAAGCACACAGGGTGAGCAGGTGCAGCACAAGAGGGTCTGGCAGCTTTTGGGAACTCCAGGGTCTGTCTACAGCCTCTAGAAATGGTGCTGGCACTTGCAGCAGTACCATGGAGGAAACTGCTGTGCTCTGACCATCTCACCCAGCTTCAAAGGGGCCAGGAGTGTGTGTGTGCCCAGTGTGCCACTGGGGATCCCAGTGGGGAGCTTCCCATTGGCTGCTTTGTCGAGATATCGGCCTCAATCTTGTCCAGGCAAGAGGGAGGCTGTAACAGTTTTAAAAGCCTGAAGTGGCAGGGACTGGTGTTGGCTGAGCAGAGTGTGGGTTGAAAATAAGTGTCCCCTGTGCCTGCCAGATAGGCTGATGGCTCTGCCACAGATCTACTGTGCCCATGGAATATGCTGACTGATGGGTTGGACTTAATTTGATAATTGCTGTATGTGTTCTTTTGTTTCAATTGGTACATCAGCCATGAGCAATTTGGTGAACTATATTGATCCCAACTGCTTTGGTTCTGATCATATGAAAAGTTGTGTGTCCAGTGCGTGGGTGACACCAAAGTGGGAGCAGCATCACACTGTGGAATCTTGAACTTGCTTTGTGTTGGCCTTAACTTCCCAGCTTCCTGGAGACTGTTGGGGATGCAGGTGTGTGTGTGTTCTTCAGAAGTGTTTCACAAAAAAAGTTGACTCATGGTTTGTTTGTGACCCAAATTGGAATGTTTTTCACACTATAAGTGACTAAAGAGTGCTGGAGGCAGGAGAGGGGAATAGAGGGGAAACATAAGTGAGCTGTGCTGCACATGAGTCTGGTGGAAGGCAAGGAAAACTGGCATCCTTCCTAGTAGTTTAAATTTAGTTCCATTCTTGAATCTTGAATCTCTCAGCAAAAAATTTTGGAATGTAACATGAGTGTGATGGTGATGTCATCAGACTGGATTTCTCTTAATAGTTTCTTCACAGAGATTTGAGCTGTGAACTGAAGGATCAGAGCATTCCTGCGTCCCTCTGGGACTGACCTTGGACAGCCCCTGATGAGCCACTTGCTCCTCCTGTGCTCAGAGGCATTTTCTTCCCTCTTTGATCAGAGCAGAGGGTTTTTGTGAGCTCAATGGTCTGAGTAATTTTTTTTGAAAATAATTACAGTGGTCTTTTATTGGCTCTACAATATTATTCCTAATGTAGGGAAAGTGAAGAGCAACTATGCCCACGTGCTCTGGCTTCTTGCAGGACAAATTTCCTTTGATTTCTTTACAGGGAGGGTTTTCAGGTGCTGCTGTTCCCTGCTTTGCTTTCTCTAAGTGCCTGTTAGCTTATGGCCTGCTTGCCTCCAAAATCCACCTTTTCCCTCTCAAAGTTCTGCTATCCCAAGTCTGTCATAGCAGTGTGAGATGCTCCACACCCAGAGGCAGTCCTGCTGTTCCATAGGGTTTCTTCAGTGAGCCACGGAGACAAACAGCTTTTTGTAGATCTTGAGCTTGACCAGCCTGTGGTTTCTGGCCTTTTCAGTCGTTGTCCCCTTCCTTCCTATGTGCTCTTTTTCCTTTTGCTTTAATTTTTATTTCTACCTGAAAGTTGATTAATACCATGTTTGATTAGAAATGAATTTTTTTTATAGTGGCTTAGTTTGTGTTTGTTTCTAGCCTTTTGCACAGGCAGGATGCAGTTGTCTTACTGTAATCCATTTAAAATAAGTGCTGGATCTTAAGTAGATGAAGGATTATATAGGGCAGCTGGGAATTTCTGCAGCACTTCTAGGTGTGCTGATAGAAGCTGAGACAATCTCTGGCCTCATTCCAATGTATTGTAAGCCAGGTAAAATCTTACTGGCAGTGAGGCAGTATGCAGTGTATGTGAATGAACTGTTGCTTTTTAAGCTGTGAAAGCCTGGACAGACTAAAAATTCTTAGGCTTTACTTTTTAAAACTTTAAGGCAAGGCTTAGAGTTTGGGGCATGGTCAAAAATACAATTAGGGGAGATATAAAATGTTAAGCTGTACCTTGCAGCAGCCTGCCTCTCCCTGAGTCTGAAAAGAGAATGAGAGAATTGTTGGCAGCAGGGCTGCCTGGAGCACGGTGTGTGATTAAATTAGTGCAGCTTGGGCAAGGGGCCTTCTGTAGCCAGGAGCATCAGGCCAGAGGAGGCTGCTGGCATGGAAACCCATCCCAGCGGGGTTTCCCTGGTGCCAGTGTGCTGCTGACTGGGGATTTGGGTGGTGGAAACAGCCCTACCCTGCTCTAGGTAGGATCTGGCCGTGTAACTCCAGAAGTGGTGGTTGTTTTCAGTCAACAGGAAGAGGAGATTTGTTAGTTCAAATGAGGAATTTGATGTGCTGCGAGTGCACTGTGGCTTCTGTTAATCTCGTCATAAAAATACCAGCTGTGAAAGAATGGCTGAACAGAAATGTCAGTGTAATTAATGCCTCTCTGAGCAGGGATGGGAACTGGGGGTTGGAGAATTGTGTCTTGAAGTGCAGCTGGGCCTCCCGGAACGACTCAGAGAATGCAACAGGGAGAGAAGCAGTGCTGTGAGTGGATATGGGTGAGCATCAGGCACCCCCACAGCCCTTGGCTGGGTTTGTTCCATTTTGAACCTAAATTAAATTATATACAACTTCAGTATCAGTAGCTTTTCTACTGTCTTTCCCAGTATAATTCAAAATACCCTGTGGGTGCATTGTTGGTGAGAAACTCTTCTAAACCTGTTCAACCGACCAGGCTCGCTTTGGTTCCTCTGCCTCTGCTGAATTGGGTATTTCATATGAAACATTTGAATTTATACCATGGTTTTAAAGAAACTCTTCAGTGTTTCTAACATGTACAGAAAGAAAAAACAGAAAAGAGTCTGAAAAGAGGCTGGTGATCCCTGCAGTGTAAGAGCAGAGAGCTGATGGAGGCTTCTCAATGCTCATTACTGTGGGCATGGTCTTAGAAAACTGGGTTTCAATTTGCCTCGAGTTTGGCCGTTCCAAAAAAGCAACTATTTCCTGTGGTTATCTGATACCAGCACCAACACAACGGAGGAAGAACACCCGCAGATGAAAAGCCGTGGTTTGTGCAGCCTCCTTGTGCTGGGTGTTGGAGTCCTAGAAACGTAGAATTTCCCCTAGGAACTGGGGACTGGCCTGTGCAGCATGGGCATGGCAGCAGAGGGTGACCACTGGGGCTCCTTGGGGCACTGGGGCTGCTTCTTTCACACTTCAGCAGCCACTCCTGCACTGGGCGACGTGGGGAATGACTTTGGTGTGACTGTACTACGTGTACTGTCTGTAAACATCCTTGTGTAGAGAAAAGACTTAGGAATAACTGCCCTTTTCCAACCATGGCAGTCTTTCCTCCTTGTTTGCATGCACTCCCAGCTGGGAAGCTTACAAATTGACTGCTGCTGCTTTTGATGTTGAACAATCATCCCCCCTCTGCCTCCCGGCTCTGGTCGCAGTGGGCAGCACAGGCTGTCTCCAAGATAAGAGGCGAGTGGATTGGAAATTACTCTCCTTAAAGAAACATGGATGTGTGGAGCCTGGCTGCAGCGACATCCCTGTCATCCCTGCCTGCAAGGAAGTTTTCAAATATGCAAGAAATGATTATTTTAAACAAGCCATTAGGAAAGCTAAATTCCTTCCATAGTGGTATAAATGCTTGTTTTTCCAATTTATAATTTCCTAGTGTTGCCTCCATGAGAGCCAAATTCTCCCAGCATTTCCGTGATGGATTGGAGGAGCTGCCCACTGTGGTGGCACAGACACACCAATATGTACTGGAAGAGCTGAAGTTCTGGATATATGCAGAATTTTGCAAGTTGATATTTAAGAAGATATTTTAAAACATTCAAGTCCCGTTAAAGCCTGATGCAAAGGCTTTCATAAAGCCAGGAATGCCTGATTATGTGGGTAGGGCTGTGCTTTGGTGAGTGATTCTTGTCAGTAGCTGCCAGGTGTATCTCAGGCCATGGCACAGAAAGCCATACCTGGAGTGGCAGCAGCAGTGCAGGCACAGGAGTGTTCCAACAACAAACTGGAGGATTTTTTTTCTAGCCTTGGAATTATGCCTTAATTTGAGTCATCAAAGGATGGGATCACAGTCTAATAGCCTCCCAGCCCAGCTTGCCTCTTACTGCACTCAGGAATCGAAGTGCTAATTAGAACAGCTGTTAAAAGGCCCAATCCTAATGACTGTGCCCTGTGAGGAGGAGGAGGCCGAGGCCAGAGCCTCGGTGGGAGCTGGTCAGCGCTTGCAGGTGACCAACAGCAACTCCTGAACCGTGGTTTGGAACCTGGCCTAATTCTCATCTTCGGGACATCAAAGTCCTTGAAGCCTCTTTGAAGAGCTGGCAGTGAGTAGTCAAACGAGAAATTCAAGATTTGAGGGGTAAAGAAAGAAACCCAAACCATGTGTCTGTAGCTGGGTGTTCTGGGGCTCTCAGTGACCTACTTTCCCAGTCTGTCTGCTGGGGGAGTGCACAAAGCTTTTGTTGTTGCACGGCTCCTGTTTCTGCAGGTGCCACCAGATACAGGGCGTGTGGAAGATAAGGGTTTCTGGTGCCATGGTGTGGAGCGGGGTATGTTTCCACTGAGGTGGGTGGGAGCTGCCAGGGCAGGGATGAGCTCGGAGCTTTTTTTCTATTGATAAAAGCCTTTTTTAGTGCGGTGTCTCTGCAGAAGAGTAGTGTAAAAAACTATGAGAAAGTGCTCTTGTGTGGCAGATCTGTGGGTATCATGTTTGCTCACAGTTTACAATGGAATTTGAAGTCTTCCGTGTAATTTACTTGAAATTAAGCTATGCTGATTGTAAGATGTGTACACAAGTATAGATTGTGCTAAGAAGTCATTCATAGGCATGTTTGCTTTTGTCTTAGTTGTGTTTTTTTGTACCTACTACTTGGGTTATACTGGTCCTGGTCAGTTGAGGTGATTTAGGTGACTTTAGAGGGAATGCTGTAACAGAAAATAACCTTCTACCAGATCAAGGTGCTCCAAGCCCTGTCCATCCTGGGCATGAGCACTTCCAGGAATGGGGCACAAAATACACAGCTTTGATTCATAACTGCCAAGTCATTCCCAGCAGTTTGGGCAGCTTCAGAGTGAAAATTGTGTGGGATGGGAGTAGTCAGAAACCTGTTTTGCCACATGTGACAGGAGAAGGTCCTTGTTGGTGCACACTGCTGCATATAGTGACTTCACACAACTCAGCAACACTCCATCCCTGAGATCCCTAATGCTGAGCTGAAAAGAGATACTGGATACTGCTGCTCCATTACCAAACTGGATCTGGCTGATATTTAATTCATGGAGGTGAGCTTCACTGCCCACTGTCAGTATGTTTTCACTTACACTTGTGTTCAAGTTTACACTTGTTCCTCTCCAGCTTTCTCAGTTGTTCTGCTTTAGGAGTGCCTGGATAGAATTGAGTAAAATGCTGTCTATTTACCTGTCGTCTCTTCTCTTCCAGCGGGCAGCTGAGGAGCTTTTCTCTCCTTGCGTTACTACTAACGGACCCTTTATCATGAGCAGCAACTCTCCTTCTGCAGGTAATATTGCATGGAAGCAAGCACAGCAATTTATAAGTACTGCAAGGAGGACTGGATTTTCCTTCTTAGTCATAATTTTAAAATCTCTTCATTTTTAGTACTTACTAGGCCTTTAGTGGGATGGTGCTGAATAATCATAATAAACGTCTGCCAACAACACTAGGCCAGGTGGAAAGGAATAAAGCACCAATCTGGGGTTAGTGGCTCAGACCTGCACTAAAAATATGGGTCTGTAGGTGTGTGCTTCACACTAACTAGGAAATGGCCACTGGAGGATTGATTCCATTGCAGTGGCATTTGGCTGTGTCACTCCCATCATGTAATTTGGGGAAAAAAAGAGTAAAACCATGTGTCTTCAGTCTCAAGTTAGCTTAGACTATGGAATTTCTCTGTAATAGTGCAGTAACTGGCTGGGGTGCAGAGTTGGTTTGTCAGCAGTAGGAAATGTGTGCTTCTTCTTCCAGACCCTTTTCATCAGCAGTAACTTTTGCTTCTTACAGCTAATGGAAACGACAGCAAAAAGTTCAAAGGTGATAACAGAAGTGCTGGGATCCCATCCCGAGTAATCCACGTCCGCAAGCTCCCCAGTGACGTCACAGAGGCAGAGGTCATTTCTTTGGGCTTACCTTTTGGCAAGGTCACCAATCTTCTGATGTTGAAAGGAAAAAACCAGGTATTTTCTCCATAACTGAAAGCATGGATTGTGTTAAAGGCTCGATAAGTTTGTCATCAGGAAACCAGCTCCAAGTTGTTTAAACAACTGCCATGTGTTACGAGTCAATAACTTCTGCATATTCTTATTTTACTTTTCTGTGATTATCCCATGAGCTGTAGAAAATACCATTTTCAGGCTGCAGAAGGAGCTGAGTCCATAATTACAGGTTGTCACTTATAATTAGCGTTAGGCCTGGTTTGGAAATTGCAGGCCAGGGATTATTTGAACAGCAGTGCCATGAGTTGGCCTTTTTCACTCAGACTTGCTTGACAGCTGAGTTACCACTGTGTAACGTGGCATATTGAGGACACCTTTACAGTTCTAGTAAATGAGCTAGGTATGGCTGAAATACTCTTGGGTAATGCAGGAGGTGTGCACTAATTTGGTAACTAAAATTGTCTTGCAAATTAAGGAGTAAAAAAGCAAGCCAACTTTAATCATTGCTTAAAATAATGTCTTTAATCTTAATTATGAAAAGGTGCCTCTGATATATTGCGTGGTGTGATTATATGCAAGTGCTTACTGCAGTGACTTGCTACAATCCCTTATGTTTCTCTTCTGAGGAAGAGAAGCCCCTAAGGGTGTGGAGCAGTGAGGGGGCTTCCTGCCCTGGAAAGAAATGAAGAGTCTGGATTGCTGCTCTATTTTTCTGTTCTTGCAGGCACATCTAAGTACACATAGCATGGAGATCTTAGGGTGAGATTGAAGCATTGCATTAAATCACTCAGGGAAGATCCTGATTTGTTCTACTTATAGTATATATGTCCTATATATTTTTGATTTTTAAACAGTTCTGTGTACAAAAACACATGTGTAAATGCAGTTGTGAAAACCCAATCCCAAACCTCTGCTGGAGGTTCGGGGTGACCTGGTGCTGTCCTGGTGTGACGTGTCCGTGTTGGGTTTCACTTCCCAGGCTTTCATAGAGATGAACACAGAGGAGACAGCCAACACCATGGTGAACTACTACACCACAGTCACTCCGGTGCTCCGGAGCCAGCCCATCTACATCCAGTTCTCCAACCACAAGGAGCTGAAGACAGACAACTCTCCAAACCAAGCAGTCAGTTTGTTCTCTGCATTTTTATTCCAGGGAGGGGGGACACACAGCTAGAGCTCTGCTGCTGGCTTGAGATCCATGGACTTGAGTAACACCTAGTGCTTTAGGATGTTTGTTTCTAATGCTTAAAAGATTTCTAACAAGTGCAGCCCTAATGGGGCTGAACTCAGCTGTGGTAAAGCACAGCCTGGTGCTGGGTAGGTGCAGCTTTGAGGTTGCAGCACCTGAACCCAGCAGGTCTCAAGGCTCTTTAGCCCTCAAGGGTCTCTGCACAACATGTTCTGCAGGGGGGAAAAGTTTTAGCTCAGCCCTTTTTGGCAACCTTTTATGACAGGAACACTGGAAAGAAATTCAAGTGTTGTGGCTCTTTGTCAGGGGTGGTTGCTAGTACATCCGCTTTGTCTGGTCTCACTTTTCAAGCTGACTCTGATCAGTGCTGTGCAGATAGAATGCTGCTGTTGGGTGCCTCCTCACAGGTGGATCACGAGTGTTCTCTGTGTTAGGGGGATCTGCAGAACCCCCAGGCACTTCTCAACTTATGTGAGAAGTTGGCAAATGTGCATCAATCTTTCAGTCTTGTCAGCTTGTCTAGGATTCTGGGGATGGATTCAGAAGAGCCTTCTTTTTCCCTTTTTCTAAACAATGGGATAATTTTACTGCATCAGTTTATGCTGAGCAAGGTTCTGCCATAGCATAGTTACTGCATGGTTGATTTATTTTTGCCTTGCCCTTACTGGTTAGGGTGGTCTTTATTGACCCTGTCTCAAACGTGCCCCAGCCCTTGGAGCAGCACGTTGCTGTTCTGCTCACTGCTGAGTCCAGCAGGCCGTTTGCAGAGAGGGAACTCAGGGAGAGCTGACTGTGTGTGTTTTTTGGAAGCAGAAGTGTGGGTCTAACAGCTGGTTTTTTGGTCCTGCAGCGTGCCCAAGCAGCTCTGCAAGCCGTGACCCAGGTGCAGGCCGGGGCTGTGGCGCTGGCCGCCACGGCTGCGGCCGTCGATGCAGGGATGGCGATGGCTGGCCAGAGCCCTGTCCTGAGGATCATTGTGGAGAATCTCTTCTACCCTGTCACTCTAGATGTTCTGCACCAGGTAAAATGCTTTGCTGCAACTGCTTGAAGATTGTCCTGAAGGAAGTGATGTGTTGCTGTAGTTGCAAAGTCTGTGATTTGTGTTTGTACAATGCAAGTTCTGAACAGAACTGTCAGGCTTCTCTGGAGACCATACACCTGCAGGAGATGCTGCTGGTTTTGGTCTCCCAGTCTTGCATGATTTTAATTTCTAGATATTTGAGTCCTGATCCACTTTATTGGATCAGTTACAGTTCTTCAGATTATCTTTAGATTTTAGGAAAAGTAGCTGCTGCTCATCCTTGTGCTGAGGCCTGGGAAACAAATACAGTGTCCAGGAGCTATTTAGACAGTGGCCATTTTGGAAAGTTCCCTCTGTCTGCTGTGATTGCTTAATGTTATCTTCGTGTTTAAAATGCAAGCTTGGCTGCATTTAAGAATTCCTGAAATTCCTGGAAGAGGTCAAGTTCATGAAGGTGTTTGTGAATCTTCCTGTTTAATAACCCAGAATAAACAAACTGTGCTTAGGGAGCAGTTCAGTCACTGATGTGTTCTAAACTGATGCCATGATGCCAGTCAAGCAGTGCCCACAGTGTGGTTTAAAACCTTCAGTTGGAAGCTGACAGGCTGAAGGGATGATTTTGTTTCTCCTTGTAATAAGAGATAAATATGAAATTATCTTACTGGAAATGTGATAACGAGATACACATAAATTATCTTGCAGATCTTTTCCAAATTTGGTACAGTTTTGAAAATCATCACATTCACGAAGAATCACCAGTTTCAGGCCCTGTTGCAATATGCTGACCCCATGAGTTCTCAGCATGCCAAACTGGTGAGTGCTGCATACCTGGATTACTCTGACTTCAGTTTGTGTTGTTTAATCCAAGCTCAGGGTGGGTATCTGGGTGGGCTGACACCAGCATTAACCCAAGGACAGTATGAGTGGGAGGGAATTGCTCCCATATGTGACTTGGAGGCTGCCAGAGGGGCTGAACGAAGCAGAGGTGTCTCTACATGACGTATCTGTTCTCAGGTGGGGCCATGAGCTGTCCTAACACCTTGTCTCTCCAGAGAGCAATTGCTATGAGCTTGATCTGAATGCATTTGGGTGAGGACTGGTTTTGTTTCCTCACAGTCTCTGGATGGACAGAACATCTACAACGCCTGCTGCACGCTGCGCATCGACTTCTCCAAGCTCACAAGTCTCAATGTAAAATACAATAATGAGAAGAGCAGAGACTACACCCGCCCAGACCTGCCCTCTGGGGACGGCCAGCCCACTCTGGACCAGACCGTGGCAGCTGCTTTTGGTGAGCGTTCAGGAAGTGGGAACAGGACAAAGCCAACTGGTGTGTGTGTGTGTGTGATGCTGAACCTCTCCTACCTGCACCCCTCTGCTTCTTCTCATTCTGCACTGTGCTCTGAGAAGTGCTTATTGGGCCTTGTCCTTGCAAACACCACCTGGGCTCAGCTCTTTCTGAGGGATATTTTTCCAAAGGTGCCTTATCTTGCACTGACTGTTTCTGTCTGCGTGCACACCCTTTGCATATGTTTTATAGCATATCTGGAAGTTAGGTCAAGTTATAGTTATAATTTAGGCCAAATGCTGCTAAGTGTTATTTCTCTGTTAGATTGTTAAGGTTAACTCTAAATTTAGGTATAAGTCAAGTTAAAGTGCTGTTAAGTTTAAGTTGAGGCCACATTCCTTTCATCATTGTTTATACTGTTTTTACACACACACATACCTAGATAGACTTAATTTAATTTCTGTTTTGATTTTGCCTAGATTTTGTTTGGTTTTGTTGTTGCTTGCTTTCCCTTGTTGTGCCTTAGTTGTTCTTTGTAATCTTGCCAACAAATCTTGCCAATTGTTGTGCTTTGTAGCTTAATATTAAATATGACTTTTGCTTTTACCCTTGATTTTTTTGGCAATCTCAAGCATGGTTGCTCAGGACAGTGAGTCAGGAGAAGGGAGGGGATTGTCATCCTGGTGTATTTGGTCAAAATTTTGGAATAGAGTGTAACTAAGGCCAAGCATTTGAGGATCAGGTTAATGCAAAATCCCGTGTCAGTCCCAGTGGTCACTGCCTCTGGTGCCACCTGGTGTTTGCCCAGAAATTGTTTTGGTGGTCTCTGGAAGTCCATTGTTACACGAGAGGCATTTTTGAATTGCTGTTTGTATTTTGAGGTTTAGCTTTCAACTAAATGCTTCTGGTGAAGGACAGATCAAGACATTTTGCAAAGTTTAAGGGAGGCTAAGGTTAGATATTAGGAAAAAGTTCTTCACCCAGAGGGTGGCTGGGCACTGAACAGGCTTCCCGGGGCAGTGGTCACAACACCAAGCCTGACAGAGTTGGAGAAGCATTTGAACAACCCTCCAAGGCACATGGTGGGATTGTTGGGTCTGTCCTCTGTAGGGCCAGGATCTGGACTTGATAATGCTTATTGGTCTCTTCCAATTCAGAATATGATGTAATTCTGTGAAGTTTAGAGTTCCCCTGTTGTTGACCATCTTTTTATGATGTGTGTCTTTCCCAGGTGCCCCAGGAATAATCTCTCCTCCATATGCTGGAGCTGGCTTTCCTCCTACTTTTGCCATTCCTCAGGCTACAGGTACTGTATTTCGTAAGTTGGAATTCTATGTAGGTTTTCAGTTGCTGAAACATCTTCATGTTTTAAAGCAAAGTACTGATATTTTTGTTTGGGTTAGCTGTGTAAATTCTAAATGCTGGGATTTGGACATAGAAGGGACTGGTGATCAAGTACACCACCTCAGCTAGGAATGCTGGGCAGCTGCAGCACCTCTGGGCAATATCCTGGTGAAGGGAAGAAAATACGTTAAAGCAAGATGGGAGAGACAATAAAGGCAGACTTTGAAATAATATGGGGAGATTGTGAGGAGATATAAGTTCTTGTACTTTGAATTTCATCTTGTCATTGCAGAGGTTGGGACCTCTATTTGACAGCTGTAAATGTGGTCAGAAGCAACAAATCTGTCAATTTTTTTCTTAAATATTTTGAGAAAGCTGGTATTTAATCATAACACTGATTCCATCTGCTGGGACAGTTGCACTTCAAAGTTCACAGCTCATGCTGTAGGTAACAGATCGTTGCTGCTTGCAGAAGCAGCCGAGTCTGAAAACTGGAGGTGCTGAACATGCTTGCAGAAGTGCCAGCCTAAACAAGCCTTGCTGGGGTTCTCAGCATTCCAAGCCGTGTTGACTTTCTGGGAACATGATGGAATTTCCCTGCTTATGACAAACAAGCACAGAGTGGGCTGTTGGTGCGTTGCTGTTTTGGTAGCATCCAGCCCTGCTGAGGATACAAGCTGCTTTGGGGAGTAATCCATAGAATTGACCACTAGCAGTTGTTTCTTGAGCTCTAAAGCTCGTGCCCTGGAAGGGCCAGTACAGGAGGTGCCAGCTGGTACAGGGAGCTGTCTAGGCATGCCTGTAAATCCAGCTGCAGTGGTTCCCAGTCAGGAGAGCTGGATGATGGTGGCACAGGGGGTTACCTGGTGGTTGCATGCGTGGTGAGAGCACATTGTGCATGCCCTGGTTGGACGGACCCTCCCCACGCCCTGTGTGTGACACCTGCCCTGCACAGCAGAGCTGAGGCTTTGTGCTCATCCGCTGCTTGCCAAACACGCACCAGAGTGCTGAGGTACCTGCTCAGCACCAGGCACTGCAAGAGCAAATCCTGTTAGAAACCAGAACATTTCCTGCAGCACCAGAAGTGGAGGCTCCTGTTGCCCTTAGGATTACATGGGCACTGTTGGGAATGATGACTTGCATGGTTCAGAAAGTGTGCTGTTCTCCCTTCTGGTGCAGCAAATACACTAGAGTACATGCTGTTAATTCTTTACTGGTTAATATTCTTTAATTTCCAGGCCTGACAGTTCCAAGTGTTCCTGGAGCTCTAGCTCCTTTGGCTATTCCAGCAGCAGCTGCGGCGGCTGCAGCAGGACGGATTGCCATTCCCGGCCTGTCTGGGACAGGGCACTCCGTGCTGCTGGTTAGCAATCTGATCCCAGAGGTTAGTGCAGTCCTAACTTTACTTTTTTTTTCTCCTTCCTCTTATCTCTGCTTTCACTTTCTGAGCACAGATTGGGCTGAAATTCATTGAAAGTGAAATCCTGCTGTATCCAAAGGAAGCGGCACTGCTAGAGCAGCCGCTGCCGTGCTCTGACAGCCCCAGGTGCAGGGCAGAGCAGTACTCTAGTTGCTGAAGGGAAATGAGAAAGTCCATCTCAGATTGAAATTGCTCTTCCTTGGTTCAAAGCCAAGGATGCTGCCTGCCTGCTCTTGTCCCCAGAGACTACATTGCCTGTCCCTTCATCCCTCTTCTGTGTGGAGTCTCCCCACCATTCCCATGGAATAGTGTCATTTGGGTCACAGAATAGCCATGTCCATTCCTTTTCCTTGGCATGTTGTAGTTTTTATTGCATTAATTCAGAACTACAGAGAGGCTTTATGCTGACCTTTGCTCTTTCTATGTAGTGTCTGGATCCCTGCTAGCTTTACCTTGTACCTGTGCAGTATTTCCTCTGCCATGTGCTTGCACATTTCCCCCTTCCAGAATTCCTGGAAGTTTTTCCTTAGCTATAAACCCCTTAACAGCTCACAGTTTACATTTTCAATTCTACTTAACTGAGTGAATTGAAATATTTGGGTTTCTCTAAAAATAAATAATAGGTAATATTTGAACAAAAACCTTGTTTAATGAAAGACAGCACCATAAGGGAATTGGATATGGGGGGCTTGGATTTTCCTTCAGTCAGCCCCTGGATCTGGTTGGATTGAAAGTGTAGAACCTCTGGTGTTCAGCAGAGTGATGGGGCTCTGCTGAGGAGCTGTAACTGGTGGGACTGTGCACACACGTTAATATCACTTTGCAAAGCTGTAAAACTTACCAGTGATGGCAGAGTCACCACAAAACCTCTTTGGATCAAAGGGGAAGCCTGGATGTTGATGAATTATCAAAATGTTTAACTCTTAATGAGATCAACCAATTGGATCATATTTCAGACTGCTCTTACCTGTCATTGCTGTTCTCTCCAGGGCATGAAATAACAGCAGGGGCTGTGGAACAGTTTTGGGATTTGCTGCTCGTGCTGCCTGGAAACTGCTCTGCCATTCCAGGGTCTCTCATCTCTGGCTTGTTCCACCATAAGTCCTGATAATTGCAGGCATCATTATTCCTGACCAGTGTGATGTTTCCAAGTGTGTACTCCCAGGATGCTGTTGAGTGCCTGGATGGCAGTGACAGGACAAGGGGCTGTGCTGCACCTCTCAGATTTCTCACAGCTCTGTTTAGGCAGGAGCAAGCAGTTATTTCATGTCCTGTGGTTTTTTTGAGGAGCTCTTCACTCTCCATCCAGCTTGTCTTTGGGCTAGAGAGACTTTGGGTCTTGGACTGAAGCTGTGAACTAACAGACGTGAAACTTTTTCCACTGCCTGTATAATCAGTGTTGTAGAAACTTACCTGTGCCACAACCAGTTAGTAAAGAGACAGTATTGCCTGGATTGACTGCTCTGCTATGGGGTTTTCCTGAGGGGGCATCATGGGAGCTGAAATGAATCCATTTTTACTTCCACAAGAGTGGGGGCAGTCCACACATCTCAGTATGTGGTGACCCAGTATTTTGGGTTTCTGCACGGTGAGGTCAGGCCATGGAGCAGGAAGGGAACAGTCCTCTACAAACCAGGTACCAGCTCCTTTATCTGGGTGCTTCCAGCAGACCTTGGAGTAGAATTTGTGACAGTAAAGCTGCCCATCCATATGATCTGTTCATTTAAAGCAGTGATTGGTATCCAAGGTGGATGTTTCTTGTTTCTTTCTAGCCAAGTATTATGGCATGGATTGCTTCCTGCAGTTCCTGACCCCAAAGCAGCAAATGAAGCTGTTTGTGACTTGGTCTATGAAGTCATTAATTGTAGAAAGAGAAAATATTTTTAGTCAAATTTTAGGGAATGCCATTGCAATTGAATTGGTTATTGCACCCTGGGAAAGTCACTCCGGGGGGATACTGTCTCTTACTCCTTTGTATATCTGAAGTAAAAGTGCCTTTTCTTTATCATTGTGTTCCACTAGGTAAAACCTATTAACTGTTTCTGTAAGCAAGTTATTGTATGTAGAATTCTATAAATCTGACTGATGGAACACTACATATTCCTTATGTATTTACTGACCTGTGTTTTTTGCTACTTTTTTCTTTTCTCCCCATCCCTGAATTTTTTTTCTTCCCCCGATCCGGAATTTCTTTGCCAACTGACTGCACGGTACTTCTGCTTCCTGTTGTTGCTTGAAACAAAAAATAAAAAACATTCCCCTTCCAAAAAAAAAAATAAAACAAAAAAAATAAAACAAACCCTGCTCTTCGGAAACCAACCTGCCCTTCAATATTAACCATCTTGAAAACTTCATCATCCATCAACCAATTTCGCCATTTCCTGCGGGGACTCTGCCCTTCCTCGTTGTGGACGATTTGTGCAACCTCGCTCTCCCCTTCGATTCCTTACCTCTTCCCTGTCCCTCCGCTGCCTTGCTCTGCTGTTCTCTAAAGAGAGTTACACCCCAATGCCTCTTTATTCTTTTCGGTATGTTATTATTCACACTTTTTATTACCTTGTTTTTCATTTATTTGAGATTACTTTTTGATACTTCAGAAATGTACAGTTTGCAGTTTGCCTTTTTTTTTTTTTTTTTCTTTTTTTTAAATTTTTTTTTTTGGATGCATAATTTTGGTTTTACATTGTTTACTTAGTTTGCTGTTTAATTTAGTTTGCCTTTGGTTTTGGTTCAGTTCTGCATGGGTTATTGCTTTGCATGTCTTTGATAAGAGTTTTAAATTGTGAGAGCATGCGAAATTGTCCAGTCTTCTGGCAGTAAGATTTTTGGCTTTTTGCTGAAACCCAATGTCTTTTCTTTAATGTATTGTTCCATTATTATTCTGCTATATAAGAATTCTGTTAATTAGAGCAGAATATGTAGCCATGGTTGGAATGAGATCAGTTCTGGTTGGGAATGGATGTTTTTGCTGTTGGATTGATTAGCTGATGTTAAGTTGAATTAGATTTTTTGTTTCCTTACCTAAGACTGTTCTTGTTTCCTCCCTCTTTGAAGGAGTCTATGGCGATGTGCAGAGGGTGAAGATTTTATTTAAAAAGAAAGATAATGCCCTGGTTCAGATGGCCGATGGGAATCAGGCCCAGCTTGGTAAGCTTGGCAGGGTCAGACTCTGGGCAGTTAGGGACAAAACAGGTAGTTAAAACTTTAATATTGGCACTTTATTCTCTTCCAGCAGAAGACCCAAATGTATCCATGCCTTGTGGGGTGTGGCTGTGGGGCAGCTCTGGGGCTGGGGTGGCTCGTGGATGAGACAGGGAAAGTAGGCAAAGAACACAGTGAGGCAGAGGGACCCCACAGGGTGTGGTGCCTGCGAGGGCAGTGAAATTCTGGCCTTGAATTCATGTCTGGACAAAACTGAAGGACCCTGCAGTCAGGCCTGTCCTCCCCTTGCAGCCATGAGCCACTTGAATGGGCAGAAGCTCCACGGGAAGCCGATCCGTATCACGCTGTCCAAGCACCAGACAGTGCAGATGCCCCGTGAGAATCAGGAGGACCACGGCCTGACCAAGGACTTTGGGACTTCTCCTCTACATCGTTTCAAGAAACCAGGCTCCAAAAATTTCCAAAATATCTTTCCCCCTTCTGCCACTCTTCATCTGTCCAATATTCCGTAAGTATCTGCTGGGAGAGTTCCTGTTTGGCTGTGTATTGAAGTGTTTGCAGCCTCGGTGTGAGGGCAGTTCTGCATTGCTGTCAGGAGAGCTCACCCAGCTCCCTGTTCCAATTGTCTTGTCATGTCAAGAGGCTACTGGTAGGGAATTCAGAAAAGTCTCTGATGGGAATTAGTTTTTTGAGATTACCTTGGTCTATCAATGTCTGTTTGACTGGGAAAACTTTTTGTTTCAGGCCTTCAGTAACTGAAGAAGACCTTAAGTTGTTATTTTCAAGCAATGGTGGGATGGTCAAAGGATTCAAATTCTTCCAGTAAGTGTTTTGTGTTATGTCCTCTCCTTACTCTGGGCTTTTTGTATGGGAAGGGTGGAAGTAGTTGGTTCCAGTCAAAGGCTCAAAGGTAAGCAGAATCCTTACTAACAGTGTTTGACTCTGGAATAAAGAATTCTTGGGTTGAGCACTGAGTGAGCAGTAGGGCTGCGTGTGCCTGGCACAGAGATACTCCTCTAAAGAGTGAGTGTGCTGCAGGTACCTGGGGGGTTAATTCTCTGCTGCATGGGAGAATTTGGATCAAGTTGCAGAAAGTCCTGCAATGGAACTGAACATGCCTGAAACTTGTGTCTTGTCAGGAAGGACCGTAAAATGGCTCTGATCCAGATGGGCTCTGTGGAAGAAGCCATTCAGTCCCTCATTGACCTCCACAATCATGACCTGGGGGAGAACCATCACCTGCGTGTGTCCTTCTCCAAGTCCACCATTTAGAGCTTGGGAAGGCCTGAGTAAAAATGGACTTGACTTAAAACCTCTGGGGTTCAGCCTTGACCTTGAAAGGCTGGACACCAGGGTTTCAACTTCCATCATTCCAGAAAAAAAAAAAAGCCACTTTAAGAATGCAGCTGAAGTGACCTTAAAAGACCAGAGATTTTATTTTTTTAAAGAGAAATCAGTTTACCGGTTTTTAAAAAAAAAAAAAAGAAAATTAATTCCTCTTGCTAACCTTGCGGTGATGGGTAACAATCTTGACTGTTCCAATAAAAATCACAAGTTCACGTTTACACTGTGGAACCTGCTCTGGGAAATTCCCCTCCCCTCCTGCTCCTCCTCCCCCAAAAAGCAGATCCCAACAAGTTTTATCAGGTTTCACATTGATGCCTTTTTTAAGTTCTTTACCCATTCATGCCTTGAAAGACCTAAAACCACTGTGTGAATTCACTGTAGCGCCTTGGAGTCAGGATTGTGGTGACCAGGAGCTCCCAACCTGCCCAGCACAACACTCGGTTGCGTTGATCCCACCTTACCTGTGCACCTGCTGTCCTGTGCCTTAAACCTTCTACTTCTTTGGGGAAAACATCTGAGCTGCAGGGAGGGGATGGGCAGAGCTGAGGGGGGGAGCGGCTCTGGCTGACGATCAGTCGGGGGAGCTGGCAGAGTGGATAAAGGAAATTTTGGGCTGTGACTCGGGGCAGTCGTTCCCCGCTGCCCCGTGTGTGTCCCAAATCTCCACATGTGCCCTGTGCCGCTTCCCAGTCTGCTCGTGGGTCATTGCCACCTGCAAACTCAGGTGGGAGTTACCTGAGAGCCTTTGTGGCTGAGCAAAGGTCTGGGTGGGGGAGCGTTCCCAAGGCCAAATCACATTCCAGTGTCAGGAGCGAGCCCGCAGGCTCTGCCCTTGCAGAGCATTGGCGAGGGACAAAAGAGCCGCTGTGGGACACTTGTGAAAATGAATCAGAGTCTGTCAAAATTGTGTGTGTATATACCTAAATGCTTGGCTAGGATTTGGAGAATCCTTGGATACCCCACAATTAGAAAGGTGCCTGCAAGAGGTACCTTTGTGCCCCTAATTGGAGATTAACGAGGCTGCTGTAGCTCCGCCATCGTTCTTAGAGCATGTCTTCAGCATTTGAGCTTTTGTTTGAATCCTTGTATTATACTTTGATGCTGTTGCTGTCCTCTGTGCCTAGCAATATTTCCAGTTGACCAAATATTCTAATCTCTTTATATGCAAAAGAAATAGTTTTAAGTACCTTTTATAGAATGATAAGATGGTATAAACGTAATCTAAATTTACTCCTTTGTGGTATTACCCGTGTATACTGTACTTTATTTTCTTTGTTTTGTAATTGAAGCTGTAGGGCAGGAGTAGTTTCCAGGCTGAGGTCGTGGCTGAGGATGAGCAGAGCCGAGGGTGAGAGAGAATGAGCACAAACAGCTCGGGAATGGAAGGAAAAGGACCCAGGCTAAAGATTTTTTTACCTTTTGAACCTATAAGCCCAGATGTTGTTCTAGGAAGGGAATTTATTAAAAGTAGAATGCAGCAGATCAGTTTTTCCCAATGATACAACCATTTTTATTATTTTTTCTGGCTTACAACTCTTTCCCGGGCCATTCTGCCTTCTATTCCGTGTGATCCGATGTTGCCTTACATTTCCCTCTAACCTGCAACCTGTTCGGATGCAAAATAACAAGAATCTTGTACTTTTTTTCAGGGTTTTTCTGCAAATTGTGGACCAAAGTTTGTTTTTTAATTGTCTTAGTGTTGCAAGTTCTGATTTCCTTGCTTGGTGTGGGAGCTCTTGACTTGCCTAGCACTGAGTGTTCGGAAAAGTCTTAACTTTCTGTAGTTCCTCCCTGGACTCTCAAGGATATGAATTATGCTGGAGAAGTGTGTGAGGTCCGAGTGAGGCTCCAGCTGGGGCTGTGGTGTGCTGGGTACCCCCGAGGAGGGCAAGACCCCTGGTGACAGCATCACCCCAGCTGCTTTTGGGTACCTCTAAATCTGGGTGAGCTGTGCTGGAGCCAGGGATCTGCCCCTGCAAAGCTCCTAGAAGCCCTTCCAGCATCCTGCAGGAGGGCACAGCTGGGGGGGTCTCTGTGGCTGTTGGTTTGTCCCCCTCCCTCCTAAAACACCCCCTCCTCCCACAGGGGACCCAGCCCACCCAGCCCCGTAGCACTGGGGTAACTGGTCAGTGCCCCCCATCACCCTCCCCAGCTCTGGGGAGGCTCCCGGGGCCGTGCCCTGGCCAGGACATTCTGGGTGTCCTGTGCAAATTGCAGATGGATTTGGGGTGACCAGGCCCCCAGCACAGCGGGTGCTCCCTTCGGATCCTGTGTTTGCATGTAAAGAATGTGAGTAACTAAGGGTGTACATATTTATAATTTTTTTATACCTGTTGTAAGACATGAGGGGCAGCAAAACCCAGTTTTTTATGGTGACCAGATGTATTGTATATTTTGATAACAGCAATTCCAGGTTCAGTATTGTGGAAGGTGGGTGGGGAGGGGAAGCGTACATACCATCAGAATTCCATTGCCTCTTTCAAAGAATGTTTGTAATGCAAAAAGAAATGAAATTAAAACTATTTTATAACAACCTTTGTACCTTTCTGTAGCTCCATTATTTCCTGTTGAGATTGTAGAAGCAGTTGGTGCCCAGTCTGTACTTGTGCTTTCAATAAATTCTTCTGTATCCTTCACTCCTGATCTTCCTCCTCTTTATTGTGCCTGTTTTGCTTCTGATTTTTCCTTCTCATGTAATTCCAGCTGCCTCATTTTATTTAACTTTGACTTTTCCCACACTCTGGGCTGGCAGTACGTGTCCCTGTCTCCGTGGAGCCGTGGGATGGGTCTGGCCCTGCAGCCCCTCGGTGCCAGGCTGGAGCCCCAAGGCCCGAGGCTGTCAGGCCCTCACTGATGCCCTGCCTGTGTCACACTCCAGCACTTTGTTACTTCATGTTCCTAAACTTTTCATACGTTCTGGCTAATATCCATGAAAAATAACCCACTTTGAGTCAAACCCTCCTCTCTGTAGTCCTGTGCTGTAGCTGTGGGGCTGGATGTGACATTCTCCATCCTGTGGGAGGAGATGCAATTCCCATCTCCATGAGCTGCCTGAGGAGCAGCTTCGTGCTTCTTTAGGGGTCTAGTTCTTACCTGTATGTTCAGTTCTGCTCAAACTCCTGTCCACGAGTGTGTGGAGACAATCCCCACCTTGAGCTGCTCTGGTGGCTGTGCTGGCCCCGTCCCTGTGGGCTGAGCTGGCATTAGGCTCCAGCATTATTCCACAGGCGTTTGCACAGCCCTCCGGCTCCAGGGTTACCGAGGGGGTCCTGCCGGAGGCGGGGATGCTGAAAGGGACCACTGTTGTTCCTTGAAAGGCTAATGGGATTTATAACAGCTGTCTCTGCCCGTGCCTGTGAACGCTGGGCCGAGGGGGTTGCGTGGCTGCCCCTCAGGAGTGAGCAGGAGCATCGCTTCGAGTTTAGTTCTGAGTTCTCTGGTGCCCAGCCCAGGCTTTGCATCCATGGCGGGCATCCCTGTGCCCTTCCCTGGCCCCTCGGACACCATCGGCTCCTGGCGCGGGTGAAAGATCCGACCGGGGTGGCTTCGCGGGGGTCTGGTCCTGCCCCGGCTCTGCTCTCCCATCCCACCCTTCCCAGCCTGGCCCCGGGACGGGCCGTGCCCCAGACACAGCAGAGCCCGTGTCGGGGGCTGCCTCCAGCACCCCGGGCCGCCTCTGACCGGGCGTCGTGTCCGGGCGCGGAGAGAACTGCCCGAAGCTGCCTTTAACGCTGACATGGGGAAAGTGGGGGCTCCGCACAAAAGGGCACTTCCAGCCCCTGCCCAGAGCCGGGGGAAGACGCTGCCTGCGGAGTGAGCACCCTAAAGCCTGGCCTTCCGCACGCCCTCAAACACCGCTGGGTGCAGAAAGGGAATGAGCTGCCAGCGGGAACTCCAAAGCAGGAACCCCAAATCGCAACGCGAGCCCCGGGGCGGGGCCGGGATCGAGGCTGAGCCCTTTGTGTGTCACAAAGCCGGGCCCTGCCCCTGGGGCTCACCGGGGAGACACGGGGACGTGCCGGGGGCTCCTGGCAGAGTGTCCCCAGCAGAAAAGGCGGGGACACCGGACACGTGTGGTGTCGAGGCAAAGTCCACACCGGAGCTGAGCTGGGGGCTGGCAGCCCTGCGCGGGGCCGGGGGGAGGATGAGGATGAGGATGAGGATGAGGGTGCTCCCTCCCGACCCCCCGGGTTCCCAAGTCCGGGGCTGCGGGAGCGGGTGCGGGGCTGGGGGATGCCCGAGCCTGCGAGAGCGATGCGGGGCTGTCAGTTGCCATGGAAACCGCTGGGTCAGAGGCGGCGGGAAGCGGCGTGTGACGCCATCGGCACCGCAATGAGCCGTGAGGGCGGGGGCGACGTGAGGCTGGTGGGCTGGGAGAGCCCTCATATCGCCCCGACCCCCAGCAAGGACCGCCCGAGCGCGGCGGCGATCCCGGTGACCTTCGCCAGCGGCTCCGGGTCACCTCCCCGGGTCACCTCTCCACGGCTGGATGGAGCAGCCCCACGGCCCTCGGGCTGGTTGGCATTGGACCCCTCGTCTCCCACCCCCCAGGGCCCCCCACTACCCCCAACACCGCGAGCTGCTGCCACAATCCTCCCGCTAATCCCGGGTGGCTTTTCCAGCACCGAGTCAGGGTTATGTGGATAATCCATATGTTTGCAAGGCAAAGGCTTTGGGATATCCACTGTTAATCCAATTGGCAGTGGCAGTTTGGTGCCATCGGCACAGTGTCCTGTAGGGGTGGGGGGATGTGGCTGCCCCAGTCACTGCTCCCTGGAGCTGGGAACTCCCACAGAGCCCTGATCCTATTACCCCCCCAGCCGTGGGACCCTGCTGCCCCCCACCCTGCCAAAGGAACCCAGCCAGGGAACATCCACTCGTTTATTTGCTTTTCAAACCACAGCAGCTCCAGCTGTTGCCCGACATATTCGCAGCCTGGAGACCCCCTCCCTGCTCCCCCTAAACCTTGGCTGCAGCCCAGGGCTGCTCCTCCTGGGGCAGAGCTCAGCCCCCACTGCACCCCCACCCCAACACCCCCCTGTCCTCCAGTCCCTGCAGTATTTACAGCCTCAGCACGCCCAGAGCCACAGCGCTGGGCAGACCCCCCCTCTCAGTGTGTCCACCACCAGGCTCACCCACAGACTGGTGGTGCAGGATGGGGGGGTGTCACAGGACCCCCAACACCCACAAACCCCACATGAGCCAGGGCTTGCTGCCCCACAGCAGCCTCTTCCCCTTGTTAAACCCCTTAATCTAGTCCCCCCCCAAAGCCCTTCAGCACCACTTGTCCCTCCCCACTCCCCTACAGCCATCCACTTCCAGAGCCGGAATAAAATAACCCCTCGGAAATGTCAGCACCAGTGTTAGAGAGAAAAAGAAAGTCAAAAGTGCTTGGAGCTGCCCAGCCACACAGCCCGTGTGGAGGCAGACCCCGCCAGCTGCCTGAGCAGGAGCAGGGTCCCATGCTGGGGGTCCCACAGATGTCTCAGCTGGTTCAGGACCAGCGTGGCCGTGCTGCTCGAGAGCAAAGCCAACCCTGTCCTGCCATCCCCCACAGAGCCCTGGAATCACAGAGCCCCCCCAAATCAGGGCAGGGGCGTGGGGCCCTGACAAGGCACCGGGGGTCAGTCCTTAAACCTGCGGCCTGCCTGCATCTTCTTGTAGTACAGGTCCACCTCGCTGTCCGCCGCCCCGTCCCGCTCGGCCGGCTTCCTCCGCAGCGTGGAGTCACGGCTGGCTGTGGCCAGCAGCCCCTCAGGGGGGGCCTCCACCCGCTCCCCACCACCCCCCACTGCCCCCGGGATGGCGGCCAGGCTGCCGTAGCGTGGCTCATCCTGCTCCATGTCGCTGACAGAGGAGCCAGGGGAGACACCGGCGCTCTTGGCTGGGCGGAAGCCGTGGAAATCCTTCCCCACCTCACCCAGCTCGTAGGTGTCTGGCCCCTCTGGCCCCTTCGGCCCCGACTTCCACTCCCAGGGCCCATTGCCAGCTGAGAGGTGGACAACAGGGTGGTGAGGGGCGTGAGCGTCGATGGTGATGATGCTGGAGCTGTCCCGCTCCGAGGGCGAGCGGTACTGAGAGGAGTCAGAGCTGGTGGAGGACGAGGACGTCTCCGAGTGCTTGGGGGTGACAGAGACAAGGCTCTGCTGCTTGGACATGGCGATGACCTGCATCAGGCGCGGGGGGTTGGCCACCCGCTGCGCTCCTCCCTTCTCTGCCACCATGACCCACTTGGCCCGCACGGCTGCCCCGCTGCTGGCCGTGGCCCCAGCGCCTGCCTGGCTCTCCTCGGGGATGTGCACCAGCTGCGAGGCTCCCGGCCGGGGCTGGATGAGCACACGGGGCCCCATGGCCGCCCGCTCGGCCGTGCGTGCCTGCACCGTGGGGTACAGGGAGGGGGGCACCTCCTCACCGGGTTCCCCCACACCCCGGCCCTGCGCCGCCTCCTCTGCCAGGGTCATGCTCCGGCCCTCCAGCGACTTCTGCTTCCACTCCGTGATGAGCTGCTTAGAGCGGGAGGCGTCCACGGGGACGTGGATGGTCATGTGGCGCCGCGCGGGGTCATCCATGGAGGGCGTGTTGACGCGGGGCAGGGTGTTGCTGAAGGTCACCATGTTCTCCTTGCCCATAGGGCTGCGGGGGGCCAGCAGGTCCACGTCCACACTGGCCCGCTTCAGGCTGCCCAGAGAGTTCTTCTCCCGCGGCACCGGCCGTGCCGCCTCCTCCAGCCGTGCCTGTGGGTTCAGCTCGTCGGTGCTCACCGACTTGTTCTGGTGGTAGACAGAATCGTGGCCCCGCTGTGTCAGTGCCCGCAGTGCGTCCTTGGCTGGTGCTTGTGCCGGGACCCGCTCCGTTGGGGCACGGAAGTTGCCAACAGCATGGAAAGCCTGTGGAAAGGGGAAGCAGAGAATCCTAGAATGCTTTGTGTTGGAAAGGACTTTTAAAGGTCATCTAGTCCGATATCCCTGCCACAGGCAGGGACAACTTCCACTAGACTGGGTTGCTCCAAGCCCTGTCCAGCCTGGCCTTGAACACTTCCAGGGATGGTGTAGCCACAGCTGCTCTGGAGAGTGTGGAGTCAAAGGGCCCCACCAGCCCCCCCAGCCCCCTCCCTGGGCCAAGGGCAGGACCAGCACCCACTAGGTAGGCGGCAATGCCAGAGCCGATCAGGAAGCCCACGTAGACATCAGCAGGGTGGCTGCGGTACTGGGTGATCTGGGTCAGGCCACAGATGCCAGCAGCAATGGCAAAGGCAAAGACCAGGATGGGCTTGAGGAGTTTGGTGCTGTCCGAGATGATGGAGTTGAAATACATCTGGGGAAGGAACAGGCTGTTAGTCATGGCCCGGCCATGCATAGAGCTGTTGGGTGCATGTGGGACTGCAGGTGCCTGCACACACACCCACCACAGGCACAGGAATATTGGGCAGAGCTTGTCTGTGCCCACAGGAGAGGGACACAGCTGCCCATGGCATGGGACTTGTGCTGCCCCAAGCCTGCGTGTGCCAGGCAGTGCTGGGAACTCACCGACACATAGACAGCAGCGAAAGCTGAGAGTGTCGCATGCTGGGATGGGAAGGTCTTCCTGCAGGGAGAAGGGACAGGGTTGGGATGGAGCAGGAGGGCTGGCAGTGTGGCACAGAGCTCTCTTGGCACATACCTGGCAGAGAGGATGGCGTGCTTGTCGGTGCCTGAGCAGATGTCCTGGGTGATGTAGGGGTTGGCGTCGCAGGGGGTGCCCAGAAGGGTGTAGTTGGGCTTGCAGACAGTCAGAAAGAAGGGAGCGTGGTAGCCTGTGGCCAGCTGGATGACGTCTGTCACCAGGGCTGTGGCACAGAGCCCGAACACGTGGACACCTGGGGGTGGCAGGAATGGAACAGTGGGTAACCCCCATCCCATGTGGGGCAGCCAGGACTCACCCAGCCCTGGGGCACCCACTGGAATGAGTCCAGTGCAGGGTCCAGAGTATGGGTAGGGTCATGCTCCAGCTATCACAGCCAGGGTGGCCCCACTTCCCCTCCAGCCCCCAGGTCCTGTTCAGGCTGTGGCACAACGTACCCACAAACCTGACGGTGCGGCGCAGGAAGGAGTTGAAGTTGCAGCCACCGGCGTTGATGCTGCCCTCGGCACCGGCGCGGCCCTTCAGCCGGGACTGCAGGCAGTACACCATGCCCTCCCCGACCATGATCTGGGGAGGAACCGCTGGCTCAGGTGGGACTGGGGGAGGCTGGGTTGTTGGCAGAGCCACCTGATGGGTGCTGGACACCACCAGGACCCCAATCCCTGGCTCTGTCCCGACCCCCACAGCGGGACAAGCCCGGACGCACCGAGGCAGCGGGGGCAGCAAAGGCCAGGCTGAGCAGCATCAGCAGCGGGATGAGCTCCTCGTTGGTCTCCACGTAGGGCATGGACAGCGCCCGGTCGTGGCACTGGAAGCCCACCTTGGCCGGCTTGAAGAGGTCTGTCAGCTCCAGGAAATAGAGTGTGACGACAGAGGAGGCCACGATGGGCAGCTGTGGGGGAGAGAGTGGGGACCAACGCACCCCCGGAGTGATGGCACCGCACAGCCCCACCAGAACGGGACACAGAACCCGACCTGCCGTGCCAGGGCCTGGGACAGAGCCCCCTGCACAGCCCCCACCCGAGCCCACCCACCCCACACCCACCTCCACGAAGTAGAAGCAGGGCAGGAGAGTCATGCTGTCCTTGGGGACACGGGCTTTCTCCTTAGGGGGGATCATGGTCCTGGGCAGGCTCAGGGGTCCCACCGGGCTGTGCCTCCACCCTGTGGGGGCACAAGTGTCACCACATGGCAGGGGGATGGGTAGCCACTGTCACCCCTGGTCACCCCTCCAGTCCCTGACCCTGGAGAGGGACAAGCACCCCCGAGCCACCACCCGGCCCTGCAGGGGTAGGGACACCCCATGTCACTCCCGGTCACCCCCAGGTCACACCATTGCCCCTGCTCACCGAGAGACACAGCCAGAGCTGGGGGTGCCAGCGCCCCCGGGGTGACCCCCAGCGCCCCGAGGGGTGCCCAGCCTGTGACAACAGGTGGGGCGGAGGCTCGTCTATCGCGACAGGCGATCACTACCGCGACAGGCGGCGCGGCTGCTGCGGAGGGCGTGCAGAGGGGGTGTGCCGCCCGCAGAGCCGGCCCGGGGATGGGGTTCCCCGAGCTCCCCCGGCCCAGCCCCACGAGATTGCACCGAGCCCGTGCTGCGAAATGAGGGGGGGAGGATAACGGGGATGGAGGGACGAGGGGCAATGGAAGGGGGGCAAATAACGGGGGATTAACCGGGGGTATAACCGGGGGGGCGGGGGGCGCAGCGGGGAACCTCCCCTTCGCAGGGACCGTGCCGCAGCCGCGGGCGGGGGTCTGGGCCGAGGGATGGGAGGGGGTGTCGGGGGAGGGAGGAGCGGCCCTTTGTGCCGGTCTGTGCCCCCCACTCACCTCAGCGGCGGCCCCGGGGCGCTGCGGGGCGGGGGGCGGCGGTAGCGGCGGCGAGGGGGGGATGTCCCCGGAATCCGGGATGCTCCTGCCTCGGCGGTGCGCGGGGAGCGGCGGCTTCCTCCGCCCCCGCCGCCTCCTCCTCCTCCTCCTTCTCCTCCTCCCTCGCCCGCCGCCCCCCGCTCCGCCCCACGGCCCCTCCCGGGGCGCCGAGCCCCCGCCGAGCCCCCATCGAGCCCCCGCCGCTCCAGGGATGGGGGTCTGGGGGGGTCGGGGGAGGTGCGGGAGGTCGGGGGAGGACGAGGCGAGACAAAGAGCCGGGCGGGGCCGGGGACAGCCGTGGGACCGACCTCTCTCCGCACGGCTCCGCACCCCGGACCGTGCCCAGGCACCGGGGAGGGGTCCCGGGGGGTCCCGGGGCCGCCCCCAACCCGGGCTGCCTCCACCACCAGCCCCCCGATCATCCTTGTCCCCCCGTGCTGCGGGGGGGAGGATGCCCCCTGCTCCTAGACCCCTCCTGCCCTGCAGAGCCCCCTCCCTTGCCCTGGGCCCGCGGGGACCTGAGGGGTGCCCAAGAGGGGGTCCCACATCACGGGGGTGCAGCACCCCCAAACTCACCGCCCCAGAGCTCTGCCAGCCCCGCCTGGGCTCTGGGGCCGGGGGGAACCTGCCCTGCCCGTGGCACTGAGGGCTTAGGGGAGGATCAGGGGGAGCCCTGCACCCACAATCACGAGCAGCCCCAGGGACAGTGCCGGGGTCACCCTCAGCAGGAGCCTTGAGTCTCCCAAATTCGGGCCTGGGGAGGTGACTGCAGCTCCCTTTACCTTCTGGAGGCTCCCAGCACCACCTGGCAGAGGCAGCAGCACCTCAGCCCCATCTGACCGTGCCCTCCCTCTGCAGAGGATCTGGCTGTGCCCTCCCCAATATCCCACCCTGTGCCCCACTCCCTGCACCCCACACTCACTTGTTCCCCCCAGCTGCCCGCCCTCTCACGGTCCTGTCCGGGGTCTGAGCAGCCCGGGCTCCACATGCTGCCCTTGTTCCATTTTTGGCCCTAAGTGGGCAAAAATCTCCCGGCGTATTTAACATCTAAATCCCGAATCCCTGGAAGCTGCAATTAAGCCGCTCTCCCTGCGGAAAATCCCTGGTTTGAGCCGGACTCGGCCGCCTCCCGCAACGCCCCTGCCCACCCTGTGCCCCCTGCACTTGGGGACAGCAGGGAGGGGAAGCCACCGCTGCAGGGGGACACCCGAGTCCCCAGGGACCTCCAGGACGCGTCTCCCCCCTCGGGGATGTGTCCGGCCACCCGCTGACCACGAGTCCATTGCCTTGGGGTGGTCGGAGGGTCAGAGGTCGGGGCAATGGGGCGTCTGCACAGCCGGACAAAGGGAATGCGGCAGCTCGGAGCTGTAAAAGCTGGTGGAGCAGGAAAAGGAGAGGGAGGGTGGGCTCCAGCCCCTTGCGGGGTGTCCCCCGAGCCCTGCGCTGTCCGGACCCAGCTGTGGCCCAGTGACCATCCCCGCAAGGGGCGAGGGCAGCGAGATCTCGAGGCGCGGGAGAGGCTCCGGGAACGAGCCCGGGAGGGGGATCCGGGCGGCGGCTCCGGGGCTCGGGAACGCGCCGGGACCGGGCGGGAGCCGAGGCGGTGGCTCCGCTTAGCGGCACCGGGGAGAAAGGCAGAGGGGAGCGAGGCTGCCGCCCCCTCCGGCATCCCGGACACCGCCCCTGCCGCTGCCATCACCCCTCCCATCACCGCCCCCCGGCCCTGCAGGAACCCCCCGGGCCAGGGGTGATGGGATGGTTTGTGTCCCTGGGCACCCACCGAGCCGGCACCCAGCACCCGCCAGGGACCGGCCCCCCAGCCCGGGCCGGGCTCCTGCTCCTGGTGGGGCGGGGATAGAATTTGCCGGAGCCTTCTTTTGCCAAGAGCCTGAACTTTTTCGGCATTAAAAACCCCGGCGCCGAAATCCCCGGCGGCGAGTGCCAGGGCCGGCAGCTGGGCCGGGCTGTTTCCTCCTCCCGCGCTGTTTGTGCTGGGAACTCTTGACCCCTTTTATAAGCTGAATATTTCAAAACATTCAGCCCACGCTGCGGAAACCCCCCCGCTCCCCCCGCCCCCCCTTCCCCCTTTCCTGGCCCCCCCCAGCCCCAAACTGGACATAAAAACGAGTCCCAGTCCCAGCCCCGGGTGAGCAGCGTCCACCCCGCAGTCCCCGCTCCCCCCCAGCCCCTGTGCACCCCAAACACCCCCAAACACCCCCCAGCCGGGCAGAGGCATCACCGGGCTCTGCAGCCATGGGACCGAGTCCTGCTCCCATCCTTGTCCTCGCTCTGCTGCTGCTGCTCTGGGCCCCAGTGGATGGTGAGTGCACCCCCCTCACCCCAGGGCAGTGACACAGCACAGGGGTGTCTGCCCAGCTCCCCAATTCCTGCCTCCACCTGCAGCCAGGTGCTGGTGCAGCCCATGAGGAGGGGTCCAGGGATCCTGGGAAGAGACCACGGGAGTGACAGTGCCCGTGCCCCTCAGCTGACCCGGCCTCTTTCCTGCAGGGCAGCCCCGGGGACGGATCCTGAGGGGCTCCGTGGCCAGGCCCCACCTGAAGCCGTACATGGCCTCGCTGCAGCTGGACGGGCAGCACATCTGTGGGGGCTTCCTCATCGCTGAGCAGTGGGTGCTGAGCGCTGCCCACTGCACCGAGGAGACGTGAGTGTGTCTGGGGCTCAGTGCATGGCTGGGGGGCTGCTGGGCTCAGGCCAAATCCCACTCCACAGCCTCGAGCTCGGCTCAGAGCGTGGGACTCAGGTCCCGTCTGCAGCAAGGACTGGGCAGGGGCTGCAGGACATCTCGGGGCTCCCTCACGGGCTCTGCCCCCCCACAGCACCCCATTTCCATGGCTGGGTGCAGTGACATCCCCAGCTGTTTGTCCCACACTCTGACTCTCTTCCAGGGATGGGAAACTCTTCCAGGTGCTGCTGGGTGCTCACTCTCTGACAGAACCGGAGCCCCACAAACGCCTCTACCAAGTGCGCGCCCAGTTCCCCCACCCTGGCAGCAACATCCACAACAACAAGGATGACCTTCTCCTCCTCCAGGTGGGCTGGCGGCTGATGGGACCCTCCTCCCCACCGGGCACAGCCTGTAAATCCCCTGTCCCTTGGGGGGATTTGCAGGGTCACTGACTGGCCGGAGGAAATCCTCATGGCCAGGCTGGGCCTGGTTCCCCTGTCCATCCCTCCCTGTCCCATGGGACCATCCCTGCTTCCCCCACCAAAGACCTTTGAGCTGTGTCCAAATGCCTCCACCTTCCTCATAGCTCCAGCTCTGGTCTCTGGCTGCATCCTGGGGCTCCAATGAGGAGGCAAAGCCCTGAGTGCAGCTGAGGCCAGGGTGGTCCCAGCATCAGGGCTGGGCTCACTGTGCCCTGCTGGCTCCTGGGCACAGCCGCCCCTGTGACCGGGGTCCCCTCTGGCTTTGTGGCAGCTGGAGGAGAAGGCGGAGCTGAACGCGGACGTGCGGGTGCTGCCCTTCCAGCGGGAGGACAGGGACGTGGCGGCCGACACGGTGTGCGAGGTGGCGGGATGGGGCACCATCGACCACAGCGGCACCAGGCCCGACAAGCTGCACCAGGTGGAGCGGCCGGTGATCAGCCGCGACGTCTGCAACCACCGCACCCGGCACGACGGCACCATCACCCGCAACATGATGTGCACTGACTCCCGCAGGAAGGACACCTGCAAGGTACCCCACACAGACCCCCGGAGGGCTGGGAGGGGGCCAAAGGGCACAATGCCCAGAGTCTTGGAGAGGTGAGGGGCTGCAAAGCAGGAGGGAACAACACCTCCAGGGTGAGTGGCCCCTGTGCTGGCCGCTGCAGAGCAGCTCACAGGAGCCTGGAGGCAGGAATGAGGGGTGGGAGATGGGCTGGGGTGTCCTAGCAAACCCTTGGCCATACTGATGAGGTCTGTCCTGCAGGGAGACTCCGGTGGCCCCCTGGTCTGTGGCGGGGTGGCCGAGGGGGTGGTCACGGCCGGCTCCCGTGTCTGTGGCAACTACAAGAAGCCGGCCATCTACACCCGCATCGCCCCCTACGCGGCCTGGATCGACAGTGTCATGGCCTCTGCGGATGGGGAGGGGGACACTCGCTGAGGGCTCTGCAGGGACCTGCTCCATGCCACGGCTTGCTGCTGCCAGCACGGCCAGAGCACCCACAGTGCTGCCCCACTGCCTGCCATGGGCTCCCACTGCTGCCCACCCCGCTGCCAGAGCGTCCCCACAAGCCAGGAGGAAGGCTGGGCCAGGGGACTGGCGAGGAACCAAGGAAGGGGGTCCCTGGCCCCCCACTGACAATGCACAGGGCCCAGGTGGGGGAGAACTGGGGGTCACAGCCCTCAACAGGCTTTGCTGAAGGTGCCCAGAATGCTGCCCGCGACCGCTGCAATAAAGTGATGATGATTCCTGCAGAGCTGTTGGGCTGGAGGAGTGGGGGGAAGGAGGGAGCTGGGGGGGTCTGCACAAGGAGCCCCTGCCCAGGAGGAGCTGGACATGGGGTGGGAGATGCTGAGGTGGAGCCATTGGGGATGGTGTGGCCTCAGGTGGGAGCAGGGGACACATCCTGCAGTGTGCCCACAATGTGACCAAGAACTGGCACCTCCTGCAGGGTCATTCCCAACACTTGGGAAAGCAGAATCTGCTTGTTGCTGTTAGGGCAGTGGCAGCTCTGGCTCCCACAGTGGGATCTGTGCTGGAACCCAGCAGGATTCTAACTGGGACCCTCTTGTCCCAGGAGCTGAGGGCAGGGCAGAGCAGAGCCCCCATCTTCCCACCACAACAGTGGTCACCCCCAGACCCCTGCTCTCCCACTGCCCTATCTTTGGAGGGAGCAGGGCCAAGGCACAAGAGATGGGAGCAGGGCAGCTGCACAGCCCAGGGCACTGCCAGACCCTTCCAGTCCCATCCCAGGAGCTCCGTGGCCAGCAGGGAGCTAAGGGGGACACAAATGTGTCTCCATTCCCCTGCTGTGCTGCTGTTCCCTGTTACCAATAAAACATTAAATAACCCCAAACCTGTTCTATAAGGAGCTCACAGAGGGCCCAGTTTGAGTTTTACTTACAGGGGAAAAGAGCCTTAATAAGGTGCAGTTTCCTAATTAGCCATTTGATTGTCCCTAATTACCAGCAGAGCAGAGGGGGACAGGTCTGTGCAGCTCTTACAGCTCTGTGCAGTGAAACATTCACTGGAGTCAAGGGATGAACTCTGTCACCAGCTCCAGTTTTCAAGAATAATGAAATCATGGTTCCAAAGGGAAAGGAATGTACTAAGACTGGCTCACTCCCTCTCTTAAACGGTCTGTGGGGACCTGGAATTGCTGGCTGGGATGCAGCAGCAGAAGGCTCCAGGCTTTTCTCCCCAAGAGCTGAAGGACTCCTGGGAGAGGAGCAGGCCCAGATCACCCCCAAAGGGCTGGGGCTCCACAGGCACAGCCACACTGGCTCCAGGAGGTTGGGATGTGATTTCCTGCCCAGGGCAGCAGCAGCTGAGGATAAGGGAGGGCAAAAGTCTGAAAGGATTTTTGGCTGCTTCTCCTCTGGCACGCTCAAGTGTCCAGCCTTGCTGAAGCTGGAGGCTTACACAACCCCAAGGATCTGATGTTTTTTCCTTGAGTGTCCATAAGGTGAACCTTGAAAACGTCCATTTCCCCTTCCCCTTTTTCCAACGATGGTGGTTCTTTTCCTGACAGATGCTCTGGCAGCCCTCCTGTGGCTCCACTGCTGGGCAGCCACGTCACACCATGGAAACAAACCACATGGTTCTGTACAAAATTAGGAGAATTTTTATTTACAACAGCAAGAGGCAAAGGGAGGGTTCACTCCAAGCAGCAGCACTCATATTCCTGCTCCCACTCAACACCAATGGGCACACAGGAGCCAAATTCTGTCTCAGGGACAAGACTGCTGAGGGGTCAGGACTGCCCAGCCTGTGTGGCACTTCCCAAGCAGCCGGAGGCACAGGATGGATGTGAGGTACCAGCTGTGCTCCCCTCAGCTGGGACTTTGTCCCTCACCAGCTGCCCCATCACCACTCTGCCCAGGCCAGGGTAGCTGCCAGGATGTTGCTGCTCTGCTGGCACAGCCCCAAAACACAGCCAGGCCCCCCCTTCCTGGGCCCCAAATTATGGGGAAACCGCTGGCATTCCTTTCCAGCTCTTCCCTGGTAAAAGAGGCAGAGCTCCCTCAGCTCTGTTTTCCAGCACAGCTCAACCAAGGGTAACCAGCAGCAGCTTTTCCAGCATGAGGGAGAGGAGCTGCCATTCTCTTGTCTCAAGATCTCTGTGAAGGGAGCCCTGTGCAGCTCCTGGCCCTCACTCCACCCCAGGAAGGGCTCAGGAGTAGCTGAGGGGCATCTTCCTCCACAGCCCCCCACACAGGCAGTTCTTGATCCAGCGCTGCTCCCACTGCTTCACTGCTGTCACCTTGTTGGGTGACTTCAGCATGGTGACACAGCCACACCTGGGGGGACATGGAAGGTGCAGCCAGCCCAGGGGACAGGGCAGAGGCAGCACTGCTGGGGTGCTGCATGGATCACACAGAGATCTGGATATCCGTGGGGGAAATCAGCTCCTGTCATCTGCAGGTGACACTTATGAGCACCAAAACCAGCTGAATCCAGCGAGCAACAATCCCGCTGAGGGCTCTGCTGGAGCTGGAGCCTGGCAAGGAACAGCCCCAGCTGCTGTTTATACATGAAACAACTGACAGTCATCTCACAAAAATGATCTGCTACAGAGGCTTTCTATTAAAACCAGTAATTAAAGCTAATTCAATCACATGACTTAGATGGATGTTTGTTCCCTGAGCCATTATCCTGAAATCCAGGCTCTCCCATGAGGGTGGATGAGTAGAGCAGCACAAAATGCAAGCCTGGTGGAAAGATGACCCCAAAACTGGAGCAGGGGCATTGGGGTGATTCCTCCCTCCAGCCCTGCTATGACCACACAGGTGCTTTAATGACCAGACCCACAAAAGTGGGCATCACATAAAGGAGTTGCTGCAGGGTCTCCTCCAGACCAGATTACTTTAAGAGCTTTATCTGATTGATCTGTTTGATTTTTAGCCCAAGGGCCAGGCTGCAACAATGCCACTCTGACAATGATGTGGGCATCCCAGGTTGGGGACACCTTAAGCACAGCCCCAACTGGTCTCAGAGAGCTCCTGAAGGACACAGCACAGTCCAAGTCCTGCCCAAGCTCCACTGCAAGGGTCACTTACCTGGTACAGGACTTGCATTCCTCTGTTGGATAGGCACCCAGGTGCAGCCGCCTCAGGTGGTCAATTTTGGGCTGTCCAGGGGCTCTGGGAAGGGAGAACAGGACTTTCCTAGAGTTTCACTTTCCAGGAGCTGCTCCCAGAACAGGGAGCTGCATCCCACTGGCCAACATGGCAGAGGCTCTGCCCACTTGCCCACCCAGTGCCACAAGATTCGTTGTCACAATGACACAATTAATCACATTAATTAATGGCCGTTTCCTCCCCATTTGCTATCACTTTTCAGTACTTAAAATTCCCAGCCCATCACAAGCTGAGAAATGGATTTGAGCAGAGAGGACAAATTGCTCTTGGGTCACAGCAGCAAGAACACAAGCCAAACCTCAGAGCTGCCAAGACTCCTTCTCACCACGGGATTGACTCATTCCAGGGGTTTGTACCTGACAAAGGCATCGAACTGGGAAGAGACAGTGTGGCCAACGAGCCCGGGAGCCTTCCCAAACTGCAGGCGGACCAGCTGCTTGTTCTGCAGCTTGCTGATGATGCCATCGTTGATGGGCAGCCAGTCAATGTTAGGAATGAGCAGCTGGCTGGGCAGGAGGCAGCACTCATCAATCAGGGCATCATCGGGCTCTGTGATGTGATTTTCCTCACGACCTGCGTGGGAAATGAAGGAAAGAACCCCGTGACCTTTACATTTCTCCCTCAGAGCTCCAGAGAGCTGCGTGCAGCCTTCTCCTGCACTGCCAACTCAGCCTGGAGAACAATAACCTTGGCAGCTGCACTTGCCCTTTCTCAACGTGCCAAGACCCTCTCAGAGTCATGTCCCACCCCGCTGTTACAGGAATTACGGTTCAGGGAACTGGCCACACTCACAGCACAGCCAGAGCTTGGTCAGGAGCCGGAAGAGCAGGGACATGCTGTCCTGGGTGTCTGAGGTTGCTGTGTACACGGGGAGGCAGCTGGGCTTCAGCAGCCCCCAGATGCGGATGACCACCATGAGCTCCCGGAACATGCCAAGGGACGCGCCGTCGCGCAGGAAGCTGTGCCCAGGGCGCACCGGGGAGCCCTGAGGGGAGACAGGGGTGTGGGTGGGGGTCACAGCAGCCTGGGTGGGGGTCACAGCAGCCTGGGTGGGGGTCACACCAGCCCCAGCCACCCCACTGCAGCCAGAGAGCTCCTGCTTCCAGCAGCACACACCTATGGAACCCGCTGCTGGGGATGGTGGAGGGTCACCTAAGGTGACATCTCTGCAGAGTTGCAAGAGGAGTGTCCCCAATTCCCCCTGGTACTGTGCTGGTCACCAGACACAGATGGGCATTGGAAGGGCCATTCTCTAAATCTGCTGTTCCTTACTCCTCCCCAGTGCCAGTGCTGACAGGGACATGTGGCCCTGTGTGCCCTGGCTAAAGCTCCCCAGCACTGCCCATGGGTGTTCACATCATCTTGGCATTTTCCCAGCACTTGAGGTCTCACCTGGTTGGGAAGGCTGGCCAGCAGGTAGAGCACAAAATCCCCCACCCACTGGATGAGCTGCTGCAGGGACTGCAATGTCGTCATCTCCAGGACAAACTCTTCTGTCTTCAGGTTAATCATCACCTTGTCAATGTCTGGAAGAGAAGCAAGACATCACCTGCCTCAGGAAGGTGGATCCAAACCTCACACTCTCTCTGTGGAGGTCACCCTTGTCCTCCTCCTCAAACCCAGGAGCTACAATGAGACCATGACACCGTAAGGAACAGTCCAATCCCAAACCCTGGGATGCTGTGAGCAGTCAGTACCTACATCCGTGATCTTGGAGCAGATCTCAGTGAGCCTGTCCCCGGGGCTCTTGTCAGGGGTGTTGAGGAAGTGTGGACGCAGCAGCGACTTCAGGGTGCAGCTGATGGCGATGAGGAAGAGCTTGGCGTGGTAGTCACACACACGGGCAATGGTGCTGGAGGAGAGCTTGCACAGTGATGCCTTCATGGCAACAATGCGTGTGGAGAGCACCTGAGCCACAGGGAAACACAGCAAAACGCACAAGGAAAGGCAGGAATTAGCATAAGCTCATTAAAGCTGCTGCTGCTGCTGCTGCTTTATTCTCTCCTCTCACATTCTGCCGCAGGAGTGACAGGAACGGTGAAGGCTGTGCACGTGAGGGCTGTGCTGGGCACGTGCTGCTGTTCCCAGAAGCTGCCAAAAATAGACTTCACCACCTCAACCCAAGTTTCCAACAGGTAAAGACCCCACTGATCTCAGTGTTAACATGGAAGCTCTTCCCAGCTCTTTCACTGCCTGAGCCAGGCACTCAGAGAGCACAGCCAGGCACAGCCACCAATGTCCCGAGCACTGGCACTGGCTGCTCCCCACTCCAAGTCCCTCAGCGCCCCCCATGCCCACCCTGGGAGTGAGCCCAGAGCTCCCACCTGCTGCAGGGCTGCATTCTGACGCATGTACTCCTCGTGCAGCTTCTCCACCAGGTTCTGCACCATGCTGGGCTGGACGTGGAGCAGGATGTCCCACCAGTCGTAGCCGGTCACCATGCAGTACTCCAGCAGGAACAGTAAGTGCCGCAGGGACATGTTCATGTCCAGCACGTGGCCCATGGAGGGGGAGATGCGGAGCATGCTCAGCTTGAAGGGAGAACCAAAGGGAAACTGACTTCAAGGAGCAGGCTTGAAATTGTCCCACAAAGCCACAACACAACACAGGGCCCAATGAAGCTCAGTCCAGAACTAATGAATTTCTGCACTGATGAGATACATCCTTTTCCAATACAGACCTCACAGCTGGAACTCCCAGTGTTTTCTGAGCAACCCATCACCCCTCAGAGAGCCTGGCTGAGAAATAACCCCACCATAATTAAGCATCAACCTTTCCATGACTGTCCACACCAGCCAGGGCCAGCGATGTCCAGGAGAGCTGCATGGCCTTGAAGTGCACCAGGGGCCCCGCGGTGCGCGGGCGCTTCAGGGCCGGCTCATCCACGGGGCGCTGCGAGGAGGAGCCGTAGAACACGGCCATCATCTGCAGGGACAGCCTGTGCACGATGTGGACACTGCCATCGTGGAAAGCCAAGGCCAGGCCTGGGGACAGAAGACAAGCAGGGCTGAGCAAGCAGCTCCTCCCAGTGTGGCAGAGCCCTCACCCAAAGTCATGGAGAAGCCAAAGGGCTGGGGGCTCACAGCCCCACCATCAGCATTTCACAGCCTCTTCCCACAACAGGAAACACAACGGGATGGTTGGGAAGATGTCCCATTTGAAAGTTTTCCTTCAGCATTCCACGTGCTTTACTTCAGCTACAGCTCAGGTGGTGAAGTTTTCAGGCAAAAGCCACATGTTTAGGACGAAGACAACACAACAGGAACTCCTTACCCAGTCCAGGGAAGAACTTGGTGTCGTTTGCCACCTTCAGATCAGTGTTGGTCAGGGAGATTGGCAGCTTTGGCAGCGCCACGGCTGACACCCGGTCCAGGTCGTTGGTGGCAGACAGGATCCGCCACTTCAGGATCATGGGCTGCTTGTCTCCCACTTGGGAAAAGAGCAAATGAGTGAGAATTTTGTGCCAGAGAGATCCACTCCCCATTTCTGCCCACACTCCCCAGCCAAGTAGGATCACAAATCAGGCGTCAGGCAATATATTCCCATATATTCCAGTATGTTTCCCTCATATTTCCCTATTTTTTTCCTGAATTATACAAACAACATGTTTTGCTAAATCTCACTCAATGGGAAGCTCTGCTGTGAGTGATTAAGATCTTTATACACAATAATCCTTTATATTTCACCAAACAAACTGCCCTGATTATTTCTGTTCTATCTGAGATCAGGTGGAGCCCAGGCAGCCAGGGCAGGGGATTAATCCAGCTCTGCTGCTTGATCCTGGTCCTTTGGGAGCCTTTGCTCCACTGGCGGCAGGAAGGGCGGCTGTGCAGCAAAACACAGCAAATGTCTTTTATGAAGTGAAAGCAACAACCAAACCCTTTCCTGGAAACAGCAAGTTGCTGCCTATAATGCAAACAGACAGAATAGACTGAGAACACCTGAAAATGAACACGATACGGGATAATGGATGTGAGAAACTGGGCTGCTTTTTCCCTCAGACCAAGCTCCTGCTCTTGAGAGTCCCCAGTGCAGACACTTACCCACAGGAGAGATTTGCTGGAAGATGTTGTTGACAGGCAGGCCCTCCTTCCTAAGGGACCAGCACTCCACAATGCTGTTGTTTTGGTTGGAAGCACAAAGTAGCACCTGAGGAACAGAGCCCCCCACCACAAGCATCAAAAACACAGAGGACACTGCCCTGGTCATTCCCACCCTCCATCTCCAGAGTCCTGCTCCCACTCAAGTCATGCTCCACCAGCAAAAAGCAGAGAATCAAATCAGTGGGAGGTGATAGTGAGGTCCCTAATTCCAGCTGCACCAGCAGCACTTCCCAGAAGGGTAACTAGGAATACCAAGGTATTGGAGGACTGTCACCCTGATTTTTCAGCCTTCTGATGTTTTACATTTCTGTACTGGAGTTTTCTCATGCGTTGTAACATAAACAAAGAATGACGTTTCGTAAATCATGCATTCCCTCCTGGGGGAAGGACAAATTGATGGACTTCTGATTTGACCAGTGGGGTCAGAGAAGTGTCAACCTCGTCCCCCAATCGCTGGTCAAAGTCCAAACCCTATTTAAACCCAAAACCCAAAATAAACTTCCTTCTTTCTCGTCTCACAACCTGATGGTACGAGTGCCCTTCTTTCAGGCCCATCTGGTGACAGAGGAAACGCTGATCACCTCCAGACCCTCTGAGGAAGACCAGATGGAGCAAAGAGCAGCTGCCCACCTGCTCTGACATGTCCCGAGCCAGGAATTTCAGGTGGGTGATGGCCGGGTACTTGTCCTTGCGCGCGGGGTCCGTGGTGCAGCGCATGAAGAGGGACGGCAGGATCTCGGTGTCGATCTTGCACTTCTCGTTCACCACGCTGACACAGACCTTGTAGAACTGCACGGGGGACGCGCTGCTGCCGTCGGACGTGGCCACCACGATGTTGCCCCCGCCCGTGAAGGCGACGTCGGCCAAGGCCACGCGGCAGCGGAGGCGGCACAGGCTCTCGGTGGCCGTCAGCACCTGCCCGTTGGGCTTGAGGAGGGACACGGTGACCAGCCCGCTGATGGTCACGGCAATCCAGCCCTCCATGGGCTTCCCGCCGAACAGCGTCAGCGACGGAGAGAATTTCACCCGGGAAAACTTCTCACCGAAGTTCGAGGCTCCGGACTGTAACAAAGGTCAGCAAAACCCAGGCGTTTGTGCCCCAAAATTTGTGCCTGCAGAGATCTCCTTGTGACAGAGGGGTAGGATTTATGTGGGACATGCCAGGAGTTAAAAAAACACAATCAGGGAATTTGTGCTTGGCAGATTTGGGCTTTCAGAGTCTGCAGAATCACATATGTTTCTAAACAAGGAGCTCATCTCTGTGTCCAAATCCCCTGATCAAACCTCGGCACCCCGACTGCATTTCCTCTGAATTACCACTGGTAAGGAAAGAACTTCTCTATCTCCATGTTCCTGCCTAAAACTGAGGTACCAGACTAAGGGAGACACATCTGAAACACCAAGACAAACAAGGCTCCAACCCCCCTTGGAATTTAGCAGGAATCATGAATCTGACTTTTCTTTGACTGGAAAATCTCCCCAGGGCCACAAGAGAGCACAGAGCACAGAACACAGGCAGGATCCTGAGTTCTTTGCCAAGACCTGAGCCAGAGTTCCAGGCCAGATCCCTCACGAAGCTGAGACAAACCTTCTCCACGTGCAGTGCCAGTTTGACACCGTTGTGCAGCCAGGACAGAGCCACCACCGGGTCCCCCTCCACCACGCTGCCCACCGTGTTCTCCCAGCTGTTGGCCAGGTGATCTGTCATGCTCCAGCACTTGATGTGGCCATCAGCATCTGCCGAGAGCAGCCTGGAGCCTGTGGCAATGACACTGCATGAGAACAGGGGGAACAGCCAAAGCCCCACAAGGAATCCCATCCCATGGCTTTGGGACATGCACAGCATGGGGGGGACACGGTGACAATGAGGAGGGATCTCAGCCCACCTGACTGATCCCACTCCAAACACGTGATGACTTCAGTGTGGCCCGAGTTGACAGAGTAGACATCCCAGGGGTGCTCGGTGTCAATGATATGGACCATGTGGGTGAGATCTGCATGAACAGAGAAGTGACTCCTTGGCCCTTGTCACTGTTTCTGAGCCTCAAAGCCTCAGCTGATGCAAGGAAAACATAAAATATTTTATAGAAATTATATGGGGTAGCATAGAAACTGTGCTGGGAACTCAGTGAAGGGCCAGACACCGATGCTGGCCTGGTCCTGGGTTAGGGAAGTCAGTCCTGGTTTACAGGAAACAAACCAAATCCCAAGGAACAAACGTGTGTTAGACACTGCCAGAGGCTGAGGGGTGGAAGGAAAAGGAGGAGCAGCAGCCAGGAGCTGTCAGGGGCAGGGCAGAGCTCCGGCCCTTCGCATCCTGGAGTTTCCCAAGAGCACCGGGAGCTCCCAGGAGAGATTCCCAAGGGGCACGCGGTACCTTTCTCCTCCTCATTGCGGAGGTCGGTGGTGAAGGCGATGAGGTTGCGGCAGGACCAGGCGCACACCAGGGGGATGGAGGGGCAGTGGTTGCTCTTGGGTTTCTTCTCCCACTCGCACACGTAGGCCAGGTCCATCCCGCCGGCCCGGCCCGGCCCCGGCGGGGACACGGGACAGCCTCGCTCCTGCCTGGGGGCGACACAACCCCGGTCACACCGGGAACGGAACGCACGGCCCTCAGAGACCCCGGCCCCAGCGGCCTTGGGGAGGGCACAGCCCCGGGGGACAGCCCAGCACCGAGGGGGAGGGAGCGCTCCGCCGGTACCGACCCTACGGCGGGCGGGAGGGTCCCGGGGACTGATTCGGGGTGAACACGGGGAGGTGCCGGAGGTTCCCGGGGCTGGCGGGAAGGCCACGGGAGGTTCCCCGGGCTCCCGGTCCGGCCGCACTCACCGGCGCCTCCCGCCGCTCCCAGGCCCCCGGCGCCTCCGCGGGCTGCCCGTCCTGCGCCTGCGCCGCGCGTTCAGGCACCGCCGCGGACACCCTCCGAGAGCCAGCCAGGGGCTTAATTAGCATAACAAACTACCCAGAACACACCGGGGAGAAGTAGCGAACAAAATCAGCGGATTTCGGACTTTTTCTGGAAAATTAAGGAAAATAAGAGGGCGAAACACTAAGGAAAACTTGGAGGAGCTCATTCTATAATCATCTCCAAGCCAGCTTATAATCACCCTGTCCTAAGAATACTGTATTTCCAAGCCTTTAAATACTGCTCCGGGTACAGCTCGACTCGTGCTCGCTTCGGCAGCACATATACTAAAATTGGAACGATACAGAGAAGATTAGCATGGCCCCTGCGCAAGGATGACACGCAAATTCGTGAAGCGTTCCATATTTTTCGCACCTCCCCGCACCTACTTTTTGCAGCCCGGGTCGAACCGGCTGCCCCGCGACCCCTCCCCGTCCCGCGCCCCCTCCCCATCCCCATCGTCCCCAAGGAGAGACAGAGTCGAGGCAGGGGAGCACCGTCTTTATTGTTCCTGAAAGCGCCCGTACCAGAGTCACACCAGCAAAGGGGGCGCAGGGGGCACCCCTGGGGCTGGGGGACACCCCTGGGGCTGGGGGTCCCCGCGGTTAATGGCAGTCGGTGTCATCATGGGACAGAGCAATCAGCAAAGACCCCCAGGGCACAACCCTTGGCACATACCAGGGACACGGGGGGGGGCACACAGAGGGACCCCCAAAATGCCCCATCTGCCCCCATGGCAGCTGTGGTGGACAAAGCAGAGAGATCCCCCCAAAGCGGGCTGCACCCCTCCAGCACACACACGCACACACACATACACACACACACGTAAATATACACAGACGTGATAAAAAACACCAGCTATATTACACTTAAAAACAGCCCCGTCGTGCGGGCAGGGGCACAGGGTGTGAGGCAAAAAGTACCCGGAGCTGCCCACAGCCCGCCCTGCCCGAGGGGCCCGAGCCCCGCCGGACACTCCGCTGGACACTCCGCTGGACACATTGGGGGGCAGCGGAGGCCGGAGAACGCGGCAGCCCCTGGGCTCTTCTGCCGGCTCAGCGATTGCTCAGCAGCCGCCGGGAGCTGTTTCACCGCAGAAAAATCTGGACCAAAATCACCCCACAAGCGTCAGCGCCAGAGGGGGGGGAAGCTGGCCCCGCCTGATTATTTTTAAAAACACCTGGGTTATAAATAGACACGCAGAACAGTTCCAGGAGGGCTGTGCGGGGAGCGGGGCAGGCAGGAGGGAGGCACCTGCTCCGCACCCGCAGCGATGTCGGGCAAGGCCCAGCGCACCCAAGGGACACAGCCACAAGCCCTCGGCTCTGCCCCGCCAGTCACCGGCTGCTGGAGCAGGGGAAGGGCCGAGGGTCCAAGGGCTGCAGGGCCGGGAGAGGCTGCACAGACACAGGAGGGGCAGGGCAGCTGTCGGGGGGCATCAGCTCATCTGCTCCAGGTAGTCTGAGAGCAGCAGCTCGGGGGGCAGGAACACGCGGTGTTTGTTGCTCACTTTCATCTGACGTTTCCCTTCGATGTCCGAACCTGGGGGTGGAAGGGAGCTGTGAGCACACACCACTGTTCCTCCCCTCGGGGGTCTCCAACACGGTGCTCCCAGCCCAGCCACCGCCCTCCCCTCCTCCCTGGGGCTCAGCAGGCTCCCCCGAGCTCTGTCCCCTCCGTCTGTCCCCAACCCAGCCCCTGCCGGCACCTCGGGCTGGCTCCCCATCATTAGCGCTCTCAGGCTGTTTGCCACAAGCGGCTCCTAATGAAACGTTCGGCAGCACAGGGAGCCTCCTCTGGAGGGATGGAGCCTGATGCCTTCCCTGCCTTGGCAACAAAACCTTCTGGGGACACCCAGGGCAGTACCAGAGCACGGCTGCTCCTTGGGAGGAGGAAGCAGCTGCAGCAGAGGGAACCCTGCGAGCATTTTCTCGCTTTGGACCACCCAAATTTCCTGTCAGAGCTGGGTCTGGCCGACCCCCGGGTGTGCGGCTGTGTGACCACGGCCGGGGCTGCCGAGGGAGCTCCGGGCAGAGGTGGGGAGGAAGCGGGAGGGGGTGGGGACCGCGGGGTTATCTGTGAACCCCAGGGAGAGGTGGGGCCGGGGGGAGGAAAAGACTCAGCTGGAGAGGAGAGATAGTGATGGAGGGAAGGGGAAAAACAAAAACAAAATCAAAATCAAAACTAAAAACAAGCAGGCACAGGGCTCTTACTGGCAGAGACGAGATCCATGTACTGGCAGAGGGCGTGGAGCAGGAGCCGCTCAAAGCTGGAGGAGAGGGGACAGAGTTAGAGCCAATGTGTCTCTGACCAGTGTGTCCCATGGGGTGCTCTGCCCTCCATCCTCCTGGGGACCCACAGAGCAGATGGGAAGCACCAAGTGCCACATGCCCCTGTGTAGGGATCTCCAGGTGCATCCCTCCCCCAGGGGCTCCATAAGGACCAGGCCAGGTTGGTGTACCCAGGTGGAGACCCAGGCCCAGCTGAGGGGAGGCCAAGGGCTTGCTCCCCAAGCCCCTCTGCAGCCTGGGGCAGCCCTGGGGCACAGGGAACCCCAGAGCCCAGGACCCTGAGATGGGGAAATACCTGTTGTCCATCAGTGCCGTGTAGACGGAGTGGGGGGTGACAGAGAAGAAGGCCAGCAGTTCTTCCTCCAGCCCCTCCAGCGTCCCCTGTGAGGAGAGGCAGGGGCTCAGCGAGGAAGGGGCAGTGAGGACACAGCCCTAGCACCACTGCCTGCCCAGGATTTTCTGCCAGCAGCTCCTGGGCAAGTTCTCTGGATGGGAGTCAGCAGCGAGAGGAGACATCTCCCATCTCCAGCCCCTGAGGCAGGGAAGGATCCAGCTCCTGCCAACTCCCCACTGTGTGTGCCAAGGGCTGGCACCATCCCTCGTGTTCACAGCAGCCAGGGGAGCCTCGTGCCTCCCGACAGCCAAAGCTCAGTGCTCTGCTGGTCTCCAAAGCACTGTGACCCCAGAGACGAGCAGCACACGCGTCTCATTTGAAGACAAACAAGCCAGTGGGCAGGAGGAGCCCAGGCTGCATTTAGAGGCTCTAATTAGCACCAGGAAAACAAACAGAGCTACACAGAGCAGAGGGAGCAGAGAGCCAGCACCCCCCAGGGCTGGTAGAGCAAGTGTCTGGGCAGGCAGTGCAGGGCTGCACTCACCTCTCTCCTTCCTGATCAGCAGTTGGTGCACTTTTACCCCTCTTTAAAAATACATTGGAATTTCCCTAAATAGCCTTGTGTGGGCCACTGTGAAGACCCCAAAGGCTCCACTGCTCCACCCCAAAGGTCCCCATGCAGAAACATGCCCAGTTTCACCTGTCACCTGCTGCTCATTGCACAGAGACTGGGAAACAACCACTAAAAAAAGCCCTGTAACTACCAGAAAAATCTGAACTGAGCCAGGAAAACCCATCTGCTGGGAGCCACCATCTGTCTGAGTGCAACCACCCACCACTGTGGGGTCACACAAGCACTGGGGCACGTTCCCAGGAGCTCCTCTGAAATTTGCCACTGCCCTGCACAAGGTCAGGGCACAGCTCTGGGGACACGGCTGTGGAGGGACCCCTGCCAGCCCCAGCCCTGCTGTCCCAGGTCCCAGCTCACCATGGGGATCCGGCCCCGCTTCAGGGTGGCACGCAGGCGGCGGCTGATGCGCTGGAAGCACTCCTGGGGTGTGTAGGCTGGGAGCTCTGGAGAAGGGACAAGGGATTCAGATACAGCTCACAGCTCCAGAGCCCACAGTGTCACCTTTTGGGAGGAACCAGTGTTCCCCCAGGGCCCCCTGGCCACCCCATTCACAGTCACCCCTAAAACAGCAATGCCCTCCCCAGCACAGGAGGTTTGGGGGTGCAGAGATTTGGGGGTGTTACATTGGGGGATGGCTGCTGTGGCCATAACCCCAGTCACTTCTGGCTCTCACAAGCCCTCCCTGGTCCATGCACAGGTCCAGGCATAACCCCCCCACTGCCACACCCAGGGGGTGGGCTCAGGCATCCCCTGGCCCCACCATTAACAGGGAGTGGGTGCAGCCCTCAGGGAAGGTCACCCTTCCCAGAATGTACACAAGGAAGGAAAGGGTGAGGCTGTCCCCACCCTGCGTCCCCTCCCAGCACCTTTCCACTTGTCTTCATTCTTGACAGGCAGCTTCCTCCTGTGCTTCTTCCTGGCCTCCTCCTCCAGGTAGAGCAGGACCCGCTCCTGCTCTTCTCCAGACCGGTTCATGAAGTCGTTCCAGATCTGACAACAGAAGCCACCAAGCTCCACTACAGAGGTCTGTGGGGAGCACCTGGCAGTGCACGGCCACCCAGGGATCCTTCCCCCACCCCATGAGCCCCCTCCTCACCCACTTGTCCCCAGAGATGGCCCTGAGCACCACACCAAGGAGAAGCTGCATTTCAAAACACCCAGTTACAGGGCCAGCATGAGGCAACAGGGGTTTGGCAAGGGGCTTGTGCCACAGGAAGTGCTGCAGCTCACCAGGCACCCACTGCTCTGCAGGGACAGCTCTCCATGAGAGGATCTGCCTGGAGATTCCTCAACACCATGGACCAGGAGCCCCAGGACCTCATCACCCCCTGGCACACATGGCAGCAGCAGATCCCACAGATCCCAGCCTGACACCAGACCAGGCAGAAGCTGGGGCGCAGCAGCTCAGGCCAGGGAGGCAGAGGGATGGAGGAGTGAAGTACAAGCATGACATGCCATGCCAGGGCCCCCACAGCGAGCCCCAAGCCAGAGGCTGTACCCACCTCCACATAGGTCTCGTTGTTACAGGCCTCAGTAAAGATGCTAGGGGTGGCCGAGTGTGTGAGTTCTCCCTCATCACTCCCACAGTCATCCTGCTCCAGAAGCGTCATCAGGTAGCGAGCTAAGGGGAAGAGCAAAGCCTGAGAGGGGAGGAAGCACCTCCAGAGAGGCACCTTGCCCCCAGTACATCCCTGCTTGCCATGCAGTTCAGGGGAGGCTGTCCTTGCCCTGGGGAAGGGACCCTGCCCCAGTCCTTACTGTTCTCCAGCCTCTGGAGGCTCTTGCGGCCCTTGGCCCTCGGGATGAGGTCGGAGTTGCGGATGGCCTTGTTGATGTAATACTGCTTCCTCTTGGACGGGGAGAACCGCTTGGACGGGGAGTCCTCCAGCAGGGGCAGGCAGTCCTCGATCCTCCTGTGGGGACACAGAGGGAGGGTGAGCCCACCTGAGGGGCCTGGGGAAGCTACAGCAGCGTGAGGACGGGGGGAGATGGGGCATCAGAGCATCAGCCCCATTGTTACTGCAACTGGTACCACATCCTCCCATGGGGCCTGTCCCCCTCGGGCCACTGCCACCTCCGAGGGCTGGCTCTGCTCAAAGCAGCTGTGTGTCAGCACTGGAAGGGCCAGGTGATTAACCTGGGTAATTAACTTGGGTAATTAATCATGCCACACATGAAGCAAAACAATGGATCCATTCCTGCTGTGCCTCTGCTGCATCTCACGCTGACCATCACCCTGATCAGACTGGCAGAGACCCTGCCACTTCTTATTGAGGGCAGCAGGAACACTGCCCCAGCCACGGCACTGCCAGCTCCTGGGGGCACCCAAAGGTGCTCGGCCTCTGTTCATAACATGGTCAGGGCGTTGCTTAGTCACAGGCACAACTTAGGAATGACCATAAAACTGAGGCACTTTACGGGAGAATGACGCCACAGGATAAGCGAGCAGCTCGCCGGGTGCTGAACGCAACTGCTTGGGTTTGAAAGTTTACTAAACACCAAAGACAGGAAGCTCTACTGCCTTTACTTGCCAAGGAGCTTCCTCTCAAGGTTGTGGGGGTTTCCTCTAGTGCAGCAGAAGGTGGGGAGAGAAAATCAACACCCCAAAACAACCCCCAGGACTGTCCATCCAGAATGAGGAGCTGCCCAGAGCGACCACTGCTTCCACTGACACAGCAGCACCCTCGCCTTGTTCCATCCACAGGGCCATATCCCACTGTGTCCCCTCCTTTCCAGCATCCTGGGGCTCACAGGAGCCCCAGTCCTGCAATCAGGTCCTGACAGAGCTGATCTGGGCACAGGGCAGAGCAGGTTGTGCTGTCCGATTGCAGCCTGGGCCAACAGCCAGCTGCTCGCCCTTACCAAAACCTTGATTTTCTTTTCCCCTTTGCCTGCATGGGGGCAGTGATACAGTCTTGACTGCTGGGGGGGGTTAAAAAAACAACCACCCCCTTCCAAGCTGGAGAGAAAACTGAGGCAAAGGTGGGCTTGGAAAGAATAAAAGAGGCTCAGGTATCAAGGCAATGCCCAGAGGATGGGTGGGGAGCAGTAACCCAACCTGCCACAGGGAGCAACCAGGGCTGGTGGATCAAGTTGTGATACAAAGACGGTTACAAAAACCTGAATAAACAGAAGGAGTCACCTTACACTGCCCCCAGGTCGGGGGTTTGAGTACACAGCTGCTGGCCTGGCACGGCTCACCAGCACGGCCCAGGAAAGAGATGTCAAAAGCCACTGTCACCAGGGTGGGAGCACCCCCAGGCAGCTGGGACCCCCAGAGTTCCATGGCTGGGAAGGGAACAGGCTGAGCCACACTGGACTCTGTTCCTGAAGCCTTCAGGGCTGTTTGTGGCTACTCTGGCACCCAGCACTGCCACGTCTGCCCTGGCATTGCCACCTCCACCCAGTGCCAAGCTGGAGGTTCACAGGGGACAGTGACCTTGGGCCAGTGCCCGGTGTCAGACAAGGGTCCTGTCCCAGGCAGCTGAGCCAGGCTGAGACCCCAGGAGAGATCATTCCTGGGGGACCACAGCAAACCATAACCCCAGGGCAATGGGCCGGGCAGCTCCGGGGACACAGAGTACAGACACATTCGTGCCTTCTCCTCCACGAACCATTTCCAGGCAGGGAACGCGCCTGGAAGAGGAACTTGTTCTCTACCGGGGGATTTCTGACCTATTCCTGTCATTTACCCTTTGGCAGCAGAAGGCGGCAGGGACCTGCAGGAGCAAAGTCAGGGACAGCTCTGTCCCGCAGGGTCCCCAGTCCCCGGTACACCGGGCAGCCCCGGGGCTCCAGCCCAGCCCCGGCACCACCGGCCCGGATCGCCCGCCCCGGTGACCGGGAACGCCGTGACCTCGACGGGATAAACACTAATTACAAGGCTCATTATCCCGGTCCCGGGCTCGGCTCTGCCATCGCCCCCGGGGCGGGGAGCTGGGGACGGGCCGTCCCGGGAGGCGCCGCCGCCGCTCCCGCCCGCACTGACAGCCCGGGGGGCTCCTGCCCGGCCCTGCCCGCCCCACGGCCCGCCCGGCCCGGCCCCGGGCCCGCACTCACGGGAACGGCTCCTCGGGGCCCGCGCCGCCCCGCAGCACCACCATGGCCCGCCGGGATCGGGACCGGGACCGGGACGGTGACCAGAACCGGGACCGGGACCTCCCTCCGCCTCCGCCTCCTCCACCCCCGGCCCGCACCGGCGGCACCGGGCCCGGTACCGCCCGCGGGAAGTGACGTCACGGGGGCGGGAGCACGAGAGCCCCGCCCCGGGCGCCGCGGGAGGTGGGGCACGGGGGATGCTTCGGGGAGCCCCCGGAACCGGGGCTGGATGGCTGCCGGACCCCATTAACCCCGCGTGAATCCCCGTTGTCCCCCGTTACCTCCCCCATTAATCCCCGTGAACCTCCAGTTAACCCCTGTTAGAGCCCCGTTAACCTCTGTTAACCTCCTCGTTAAACCCCCTGTTGCCCCCCGTTAACCGCCCCCCACTCGCTGCTCCACCGGGCCCCGCGCCCTGCCCGGCGCCGTTCCCCCGCCCGTCCGCCAGGCGGCGCTGCGCCCGCACCCCCGCCCGGCCCCGCGGCCCCGCCGCGCGTAACATTTGCATGCCGACCAATGGCGGCGGGGGGCGGGGCGGCCCGGGAGCGGCGGGCCAATGAGAATGCGGGGCGGGGAGGGGCGGGGCGCTCCGGGCGCGGCGGGCCAATGGCGGCGCGGGGCGGGGCCGCGCAGGGCGGGGCCGGGTCCCGCCGCCCGCCCGCGGGGAGAGCAGCGCCGCGGGCCCCGCGCGCACCGGCCCCGCCGAGCCCGACCCGGGCGGCCGCGGCTGCTATGCGGCTTCGCGGCGCACGGCCTGCACCGGGTAAGGGAGACGCGCCGCCACACCGCTCCTGCGGATGAGATCGGCACCGAGAACGGGACCCCCGCCGCGGCCGGGACCGGGACCGGGAGTCGGGGGCTGGGCGGGACTGGGGCCGGGGACCGGAGCCCAGGACCGGCCGCCTCTCCGAGGTGGGCTGGGCCCTCCGCTGCCGGTGCTAGGCGGGAGCGCGGCGCCCCCTCCCCCCGCGGCCGGTTACCGGCCGCCTCCCCGACGCGGGGCTCGGTTCCTCCCCCGCCGCCGTTCCCGGCCTGGACTCTCCGTTCTCCCCGGGCGCCGCTGTCCAGGCCGGGCAGAGCCCCGTGGCCCCGCCCTGCACTCCCCCTAGGCCCGCATTCTCCCGGGGTCCGGTCGGCGGAGGGGCCGGGCCGGGCCGGGCTCCCCTCTCCGTGCCGGGGGCGGCCGTTTCCCCCGTTGGTGGGACCGGGGCCCATTCGGGCCACGCCGCTTCGTGCCCGGTCCTTCTGAGCTCCGCCGGAGCCACGTGCCGCCGGCAGCGGGGCCGGGCTCGGGTTCGGGGACGGGACTCCTGTCCGCCCGGGGATCCCTGCCGTGTGTCCCGAGCCCCGTCCGTCCCCGGGGACGGCACCCACCGGGCCCGGCCTCCCTGTCCCTGTCCTCCTCCTCCTCCTCACTCAGCCCCCACGGCACCCCGGAGCCCCGGGGGTGTCCGGCCAGCCCAGCCCAGCCCAGCCCCGGTGTCGGTGGCACAAAGGCCCGTCCGTCACACCCCCGCTGCCTATTTTTAGCCGCTGTCGCTCCCGAGCACCTGCCCCGGGGACGCGGTGACGCCGCCCCGGATCCCCCGCGGGACCCACGGCGGGGACGCGCCGGGCCCCGGGCGGCCGGAGGGACAAAGGGGCACGGCTCAAGGTCACCGGCCCGGGGTGCCACGAGGGCCTGGCCGTGGCCTCGCCGCTCCGGCTCCCCTGTGGAGAAGTGGCAGCGTGGCCGCGGTGCTGGAGGAGGCGGCTCCGCACCTGGCGCTGGCCCCGGGGCACCGGGAGAGCCGTGTCCGGGCACAGCCGCGGCCGCGGCGGCGGGGAGCACGTGCCCGGCTCGGTCCGGCTCCGGTTCGCCCGGGGACGGCGCGGGGAACGGGGTTCGGGTCGGTGCGGGGCGGGGAGTGTCCCTGCCGCGACCTCTCCTCTGCTCCTCCGCGGGGCGAGACGGCGGTGAGCAGAGGAGAGGAAACTGAGGCACGGGCAGCGCTGTGGCCCGTTCGTGCCGCGCCTCTGCTGGCTCCCGGCGGAGGCGGTGGCTGCTGCGGTGCCGTGGCGGTGGCGACGTGTCCGTCCGTAGAGCCGGGCCGGGCCGGGAGCGGATGCCGAGGCGTGGGGGAAGCGGCTCCCGCCCCACCGTCCGCGGCCCCGGCCCGCACTGGCAGCAGGTTCCTCTTTCCAGAATGCGCGGGATCGCGGTGGAGCTGCGGCCCCCCTGGCCCCGCAGCCCCTGGGTCCGGCCCCATGCTCGGTGCCCGTGGGGGTCCCGGGGTGTGTGTGTGCACTGCACGGGCCCCCGGGCAGCCAAACGGGGTTTGCCCGGACACGGCACAGCCGCGGTGCTGCGGTGAGTTCCCTCCCTGCCCCCGGTGCAGGCGAGGTCACCGCTGGGAGCTGGCTGGCCCTAGGGGCTGTTGGCCACACCAGCAGTGCTAGAAGGGGTCCAGACCCGGGTGCTGGGGCGTGGGGGTTCCGCAGGGCCCAGATGTAATGTGCTGATCCCCTCAGTGTTTTCCAGTGGGGTAAAGCAGAGATGAGCTGCTTGCAGCTTCAAGTTGCCTCAAAGGACCCCCAGCCCCCAGGGAAGGGGCACAAGGGGGCTCTGGGGGTGGTTGGCAGAGCCTGTTTACCAGGGTTTCAAGACTCTGCCTGTCCATCCCCTGGGATCTGCCCCGGGGTGCTTTGGGGCCCCTCCACTGTGCAGTGCAGACCCCAGTGCTGCCCACGCCCCAGTGCTCCCCATGTCCCTGCTGGGGATGTGCCTTGTCCCCCATGGGGGACCCAGTGGCCATCTCTCCCCAGGGCCTGTTATCTGTGGGCGCGGGTCCCCGGTATCCGCTGCCTGCAGGGCCGGGCAGGGCTATCGGGTCTGGCAGGCCCCTTCCCCCTCCAGCAGCAGGCCCGGCCGCCCTATCTCATTAGCTCGAGATTAATGAGGCTCCTGCGCTGTCTTTAACTCCTTCCTGCTCACCAGCTCCTGCCCGCAGTTCCACTGACCCTCTGCTCTACTTCTCCCACAGGTTTGCGCTGACGCCTATCGGACACCGACCCGGCTGAGGATTAGGGACACTGGCTGTGAGCAGGGGACACTGAGGCTGCCACCCCCAGAAAGTGCCAGGTCTTCAAGGAAAGGGGTGATGTGCCGTGCTGCAGCTGCTGCCTGCTGAGCCTGAGGAGGAGTTTTGGATCTTGCCTGGGACACTCCCCTGACAACAGCAGCACCCCACAACGGGCAGCACCAAGCCTGCAACACGCCGTAGCCCTCAAGCCAAGGAGACATCGGGCTAAGCCTGAAAAAGGGTCAAGGGGCACATCAGTCTTTCCTGACCCGGCGTTAATTCCTGCCCTGACACCCCGACGGCACTGCCCTCACCCCTCGGCAGCCCCCTCCAGGGCTGCCCCCCTCGGTGCTGCCCAGCTTTGGCCCCCAGCCCCGCTGGAGCGCGGCAGCCTGCCGGGCGCTGCCCCCCGGGCACTGCCCCCCGGGTGCATCGCCCCCCGGCCCCCCGGGGACCCCCCGCCCGCCGGCAGAGCCATGAAGCTGCAGGCGGTGATGGAGAACCTGCAGCGGCAGCAGCGCGCCCGGCTGCAACAGGCGCTGGAAGCGCGGCAGCAGGAGCAGCAGCAGCCACTGCGCTCCATGTCCCCCCCAGCGCAGCCCTCGCAGCCCCCAGGGCTGCCCCCTGCCAGCACCCCAGCCCGGGGCCGTGGGCAGGATCCAGCCCCGGCGCCCTCGGAGGAGGGAGCGGAGCCTGAGAGCGCACACATCCAGCGGGCACAGATGGCCGCTCTGGCTGCCATGCGGGCGGCTGCTGCTGGCCTCAGCCACTCGCCCAGCCCGGGGCTGTCAGATGAGAGCCAGGCCTCCGAGGAGGAGGAAGAGGAGGAGCGTGGCGAGGAGGAGGAAGAGGGCGGCGGGTACCAGCAGGAGATGGGCTCCGAGGAGGAGGAGGACCTGTGAGTGTACTCAGGCAGTTCTCATGGGTTTGGGGAAGGGGCAGGGAAGTGGCACAACACTGGTGGGTTTGGGCACAGCGTGCTGGGGAGGCTGCGGGGATCTTGTGGCTTGGGGAAGGTTGTGGATTAGAGCTATTGGGATATTTCAGAGCAGGAGGTGCTGAGAGAGCAGTGGCTTGGCTCTGTGGCTGTGATTCCTCGTTCTGGGTTGGCACATCTCATCTCTGCTCAGCAGCCACGTGGGGCTGTGACAGAGGACCCCGGGCTGGCGTTAAATTATGCAGGACCCTTGGCTGCCTCCAGCATGCATCTTCTCAGGGCAGAGCCAGGCCAGGAGCCATCTGGCAGAGCTCTGTAACGGAGGTGCTCCTGGGATACCGGGGGCCGGCTGTGCCCTGCAGAGCTGCCCCTGCCAATGGGCTGTTCTGGGGCTCCACTGTGTGCTGGGTGGGTGTTCCCAGCCATGCAGCTGGGGAGGGTCTGTGGGGCAGGCAGGAGAGAGGGATGGGCCTTGGGAACCAGCATGGGACCAAACCTCTCCTCTCCCCCCGGTTCCAGCAAGGGCAAATGGGATGAAGATGACTTTGAAGAGGACATGGGTGAGGAGGAAGAGGAAGAAGAAGAGGAGGAGGAAGAGGAAGACTATGAGGAAGAAGAAGATATGGGAGAGGAAGGGCTCAGCTCAGCAGAGGCGGTGCGGGCAGGTGCGGGATCCCTGCTGCTCCGCAAGCCCCCAGCACCCCAGCACTACCGGGGGGAGCCACCACGGCTGCCAGGGGGACAGGAGCGGCTGCCCCCCGGCCTGGGCCACGCTCAGCCCCCACCACCAGCACCGGACCACGGCGACTGGACCTACGAGGAGCAGTTCAAGCAGGTATGTGCCCGCCGAGACACGCGTTGTCGCTGCTGTGCCATCCCTCTCCCTGCTCCTGTGCACCCGTGTGTCCTCGCGAGCGTGGGGGAGATGCCTCCGGCAGTGCCGCCCCCAGCAGTGTTCTCTGATCCAGCTGCTGTTGTCATTAGGAATGCGTGGGATTTCTCTGAGGTTTTAGTGCTGGGCTCAGTCTCGTCCCCTCCCTTGTTGGGTGACTCCAAGTAGATCCTGTGTCCGGGTTGTTCTGGCACGGGCAGACAGCGTGATTGGGTTTGCTGCAGGGATCTGGGAGGATTCTTGCTGAGAATTGCGAAAAAATCGCCTCAAACTTGCAAATCTGACAGCTCTCTTGGTTTTCTTCTTCTCCACTCTCCCCAAGCCATTTTGCTTGGGCACCTGTCTGTCTCCCATCACCATCACTACAGAGGTGATGCCTGGCAGGACAACTCCAGCCCCATGGATGTTTGGTGGGGGGCAGAGCTGCCCCCCTGTCACTGCCAAAATGCCATAAAAGAGTGAAAGTAGGGGAGAAAGCACCTGGCTGCCCTCTTTGTTGCCTTCCCCAGGCAACAAGGCCAGCAAGTTCCCACTCTCCCAGCACCAGAGCTGGCTGCAGTCCACTCTCACTGATAGAAGAAAACGTGCTGCAGCCAGGGCTCCCCGGGGGCCACCCGGCACCTTTGATGTGTGTTTAAATACAGCAGAGTTTGGGGCTGGGGGAAGTGGCAGGATCAGCAGCAGCAGATGGGACCCAGATGCAGCGGCCAGGGTGTGGTGGCCTTTCAGGAGGGATGCGACCACCTCTGCCCCTTCACCTTCAAGAGGCTGTCGCATCCCTTCTAAAATGGGGGAAGAGGCTGTCAGGATCTGCCGGTGCATCTGGATGTGGGCAGGCTCAGAACAGGGCTGGCAGAGGGAGCACCAGCAAGCAGGGAGGAGCATGTGGCCATCCTTGTGGCACTGCCCAGCTGTGGTTATGGAGGGATGCACCCGTCCAGCTGTAGGGATGAAGGGATGCTCCTGCCCTGCGCATCCCTTGTGCCGCTGCACCCAAGCCACCTTCTCTTCTTGTGGTTTCTCTCTCTTGTGCTTCCTGCCACCGGGGAGCGAGGGGCCAGGGCTGTGAACTCGTAGCTGTGAAAAGGCTTTTCAATACCGCAGCTCTGATCTTCCTGTTTGTCAGTGTGTCAGCGCCGTGGTCCAGGCCGTAGCCTCTGCCAGGTCCCCTATCACAGCCACAGCGCTTGGGAAACACCAGCCCTATTCCCAGCACTTCCTCTGCCCCCCAAGCTCTTCCTCCTCTCCCTGAGCACCCCCTCTCCCTCCATGTGGTTTCCTGGGCTCACTGGGAAGAGCCCAGCTCGGTGGTGAATTGTGGAAGCAGCCGGAGGGGGTTGAAAAGCCTCCGTGGGCGGAGGAGCGGAGGCGACGCGCCGGGCCCAGAGAGGCTTTCCCCGGCACGTCAGCCCGTGCGACCGCGCTTGGATCGCGGCCGCTGGACCGGGGCCAGGGGGTTGCTGGCGCAGCCGGTGCCGGCCGGGAGCTCCTCCTGGCTGGCCTCCAGCGCGTGCCGCCGGGCTCCATCCCAGCCCAGCTGGCGCGGCCTGGGAAGGAGCAGCAGGAATGTAAACAGCGAGGGCAGCACGGGGCAAGGGATGCCGTACCCCATCCCCGCTCCTCGCTGGGGAGGAGGCGCCTTTAGGGGGAACCCCGGCAGCTCTGGGGTGCCAGGCCACAGCAGGGTCCCTGCATGGGTGAGCCAGCAATGATGTGGTGCTGTGTGTGGCTGTGCCAGTGTTCTGCCTGCCTGCTCTGTGAGGGATGGGCTCTTTTGGGGTTCTTTTTTATTTTTGCTGAGGAGCTCCTCAGCACCGACAGCCCCTCTGCTCTCCCACCAGCCCTGATCCTTCCTTCACTGTCCAGGTCTCCCTGCTGGGAGTTTGGATCCAGTTCAGATTCTGCTCTGGTTGTGCTGGTGCTGTCTGTGTCTTTGGCTTGTGGGTCTCTGGGCTTGAGAACACCATCCTCACCCGGCAGTGCCGCCATCCAAGCCCCCGTGCCTGTCTCCACACCCAAACCCTGGCAGCCAGGGGCTGCCCCCATCCTCCACTGCCATGTTTTATTGACCCATCTGGGACAGATTCCTGTGAACTGGTGCTCGGCTGAGCCGTGGGGGGCCGGAGGGAGGAGGAGGGGGCCCAGTTCAAGGGAGGAGGAAGGGGAGGGCGTGAGGAAGAGTTATGGAGGTGAGGGAGGTTAGGGAGCCGGCGCGTGGCACCTCCCCGTCCCCAGGGACGGCTACTGCACAGGCAGAGGTCAGCTCAGCCTGACCCGGGCGCTGCCGGCGCGGGCAGCAGAACAAAGGAGCCCCCAGCACAACGGGGAACTCGGGGGCAGCAGTTGCCGAGGGCACCGTGGCTCCTCGGGGTGGGGGGGAAAGGGGGCATTTTCTGGGTGGGAAGAGGCTCCCCATGGGAACTGGCTAAAAATCCAGCAAGCTCCTGCCAGCAAGGGGCTGCTGGAGGTAAAACTGCTCTGAGTTCTGTACCCCAGCATTGTGGGGGCTCTGCAGCTGCTGCTGCTCCCCAAGATCTCTCCTCTGATTTTTCTGTTTCATTATTACTATTGCTGCTCCCCACTAATACCGGGAGTGGGAGCCCCTGGTGTAGTGGCAGCCCCTGGAGCTGGAGTTTTCTGGCTTCTACCTCTTTTAGAGTTTCCTGTGCCGCTGGTGCTCCCTCAGCCATGAGCACCCTGCACACCAGTATCCCATCCCACATTGCAGGAGCTCGAGGAATCCATCTCCCTGTGTTCATCTGGCTGCAGCAGCCACCACTCTCCCTCTGGGGTTCTCCATTTTGAGTGCTCCCTTTTGGAGTGTCCTGCAGTGCCTGCTGTTTAACCTTCCTGTTTGTGCTTCAGGAAGGGTTTAAGAAGTGCCAGTGGGAGGCTGTGGCAGCCAGGGGGTTTTGGGGGGTGCTGGTGTTTTAGTGGGGCAAGAGGTTCCTTGTGTTGGGGACATCTGAGCCATGCCGGTGGCACATGGGCACAAAAACCTCAGCCCTTATCTCAGGCGGTGCAGCGCACCCCGAGATACAGAGTTTCAAAGTGCAGTGGTGGGGGAAAAATAAACCGAAAGCAACTCGGTGACCTCGGCAGGGCTGCGGGGGTGGGTGAAACCGGACCCCCCCTCTGCCCACACCAGCCCTGCGCACGTGGCTGGTGGAGCTGGGATTTTCCAGGAGGGTCTGGAGGGGCAGAGAGCCCATACCTCCTCTGAATCCCCAGGAGCTGGTTAAGGCGTGGGGGATCCCCTCTGAACCCCTTTCTCCCGTGGATTATTCTCCTTTTCAAAGCCCGAAGCCAGCTGGGGGCGTGGGGCCTGAGCAGGGGCCCCGTGGCCTCTTAACGAGGGCGGGAGGGTCCATTTACTTTCTTTAAAATATTGATTAGAGCTTTATTGCATTAGCCAGCCGAGCGGATGAGCCGCCCCCGGGGAGGGCGAGGGGGCCCCTGTGCGGGGAAGGGGGACCCGAGTGTCATCACACGGCCAGGGGCCAGTGCCCCCCACCCAGAGGCAGTTTGGCTCCCAGATAAGGGGGAGTGCCCTGGGGCCCCCAGTTGGGCGCTGCTGTGTCAGGGAGGTGATTGCAGTGCCTGGCCAGGCCAGCAGCAGATAACACGGGAAAAAGAGGACCTGGGCAGGACAGGACTGTGGGGGCAGTGGGGGAATCACCAGTGGACCCCTCCCAGAAAAAGGGCTGTGTCCTCCCCCCTTGCCCCACACTCAGCCAGCACTCCTCTCACCCTCCACCGCTGCCTGGCCTGCCGAGGGGTGCTCCCAGCCAGGGATCCAGCGTGGTAATTGGCTCATAGTGCTCAGGGAGCATTCCCGGGGCTGTAATCCCACCAGATCCCTGGCCAGAGGTCAGGGACTTCTCGGCGAGAGCGGCTTAGCCGCCGAGTGCCTCCCCCAGCCAGACGCCTGGGTGCTCACAGGTGCTGGTCCCGGCAGCTGGGCACCCGTGAAGCCATTTTTCCAAACAAGACCCAGGATGATTAACGAGGTTGAGGGACAGGGGACACATCCTTCCTGCTCCAGGTGCCCAACCAGTGCCTTCACTCAGCTGGACCATGCCCCCGACACCCCTTGTCTTGGGACCTGGGCAGGCTCCCCACAGCCTGGGCATCAACTGCTTGTGTCCCCCCAAAGCCCCATTTCCCCCATGCCTCGATCCCCACCAGAACCTCATTTCCCCCCACCCCTGGCCCCCCTGGAGCCCTGTTCCCTCCACGCCCCAGCCCCCCAGGCTGACTCAAGGGCTGCGGAGGTGGCGGCTGCCTCCCCTTTCGGCACAGCTGAACTAACAGGGTTTATTTAAAAGGGAAAAAAAAAAGAAAAGAGCGGCGCAGGGAGCGGGGCCTTTGTCAGCAGAGCCCCCCACCCCCACCGCAGCATTGGGCAAGGGCAGCGTTGCTCCATCACCCTATTTCTGGCCCAAACCGCAGGAGAAATGGCAGCTGGTCCCAGGGCCCCGCCGGACGTGCTGCAATCGGGGGCCAGGGCAGGGGGTGGTTTGGGGCTAAGGGGGGCCCCCTGCTCTGAGCCCCCGGGGCAGCCAGACTGGGGGCTCAGGGTGCAGCTCCTGACCTGCTCCCTGACCCTTCCATCGGTCACTTAATCTGCCTGTGCCTGGATTCCCACTCTGGCTGGAGCTCGGGATAATCCACCCTGCACTGGGGCTGCTGGAGGCCAGGGCTCACCCCTGAGGAGAGTCCCCTGCTCCCCATGTGTCCCACACGGGGAGGGCGTGGCTGTGTCACTTCTGTGGCAGCAGTCCTTTGGGAAAGGGCTTCCCTGTCCCCCACAGCAGCTGGCTCGGGGTCTCACCCTGGTGCAGGTGGCAGGTACCAACCCTAAACCCCTTCAGCAAAGGGCTTCACCTCCTGCCTCCATTTCCCCATCTGCCTACATCCACTGTGGAGCCTCCAACTTGGGCACCAGTGCCTGATTTTGGAGATTCCAGCACCTGGGACATGCTGTCCCACACTGCCACCTGCTCGGGTGCCACAGTGTATTGGGGTCTGTCACTGTGGTGCCATCACGGTGCCCATCACCACCCCCTCCTCTCAGTGTGAGGAAACCGTGAGGTTTCAGCGGTGCTAGAGCAGCTCAGTGGTGATGGTTCCCGGGGCTGACAGCCCACAGCTGGCTCCTGTCAACCCCATCTGCGGCTGCTGGACCCCTTCCAGCTCCTCCAGCGGCTCTGTGGTGGGGTTCCCAGGCGTTCCATGCATCCTGGCCCTGCCCACGGGACCCCTGCGACCCCCACCTCGGTGCCGACGGAGGGCAGAGGTGCAGGACCTCGCATTTCAGGAACAGATTTGCAATTAGCCAAATCCCAGCGGGCGGTGGAAGCCCCGGTGACTCATCTGCCGGGGCTTACCGCGATCCCCTTCTAAGACGATCATTTACATATGGTGGAATTTAAACCCCCGTCTTGGCTTCCAGGCCTCGCTGCTGCCACGGCACCCGGGTCAGGTTCTGAATGAGGGTCTTGGCCCTCCAGCCCTTAGGGGCTTCACCCTGGGAGGCTTGGGAGTCGCGCAGGAGGAACAGCCCAAACCAGGGGTTCACCAGGCGCCCAGAGAGTTTGAGTTGGCTGCTCTGGCTGCATTTCCCAGCTCAGTACTACATAGCTTGTTCTCAGCTGCCCTCCCTGGGTCTGTTTGGTGGCAGGAGCTGGCCTGGTGTCCTTCACTGAATGAGCTTTCTCAACAGCGCCTGACTCCATTGGATTAATATTTGTACAAGGTCCGGTGTGATAGCAAGCATGTGTCAAGGGCATGCACCAGCATGCACACGGCAAGGGCCGGGAAAGCTGCCACTGCCGGGCTGGCTCCCATCCAGCCCAGGGAGCAGCCCCAGCACCCCAGTTCCCCCTCCGTGACCCTTCTCCAGCCTGTGCCACACCACGTCTTGCACTGAGACAAGGAACCAGTTTTGATTGCAGCCAGAGCCTGGCACGCTGCCGCCCAGCAGCGAGCTGCCACTGGAAACGCCACGGCAGCAGGAATCGCTTCCTCCTCTGCGGGAAGGAGCCAACAGCGGCGGCACGGCCGGTGTCCCGGGAGCCAGGCCGGTGTCCCGGGAGCCAGGCCGGTGTCCCGAGAGCCAGGCCGGTGTCCCGGGAGCCAGGCCGGTGTCCCGGGAGCCGGGCCGGTGTCCCGGGAGCCAGGCCGGTGTCCCAGGAGCCAGGCCGGTGTCTCGGGAGCCAGGCCAGTGTCCCGGGAGCTGGGCCGGTGTCCCAGGAGCCAGGCCGGCGTCCCAGGAGCCGAGCCGGTGTCCCAGGAGCCAGGCCGGTGTCCCAGGAGCCGAGCCGGTGTCCCAGGAGCCAGGCCGGTGTCCCGGGAGCCAGGCCGGTGTCCCAGGAGCTGGGCCGGTGTCCTGGGAGCCAGGCCGGTGTCTCGGGAGCCAGGCCGGTGTCCCGGGAGCCAGGCCGGTGTCCCAGGAGCTGGGCCGGTGTCTCGGGAGCCGGGCCGGTGTCCCAGGAGCCAGGCCGGTGTCCCGTGAGCCAGGCCGGTGTCCCGTGAGCCGGGCCGGTGTCCCAGGAGCCGGGCCGGTGTCTCGGGAGCCGGGCCGGTGTCCCAGGAGCCGGGCCGGTGTCTCGGGAGCCGGGCCGGTGTCCCAGGAGCCAGGCCGGTGTCCCGGGAGCCGGGCCGGTGTCCCAGGAGCCGGGCCGGTGTCCCGGGAGCCGGGCCAGTGTCCCAGGAGCCAGGCCGGTGTCCCGGGAGCCGGGCCGGTGTCCCAGGAGCCAGGCCAGTGTCCCAGGAGCCGGCCTCAATCCCGGCCCGTGGCAGGGACACGGATCCCGGGAGCTGCGGCTGGCTGGGCACAGCGGCCCGTGCCGTGCTGGGGAGGGCGGCCGACAGCGCACGGACAATGGGGGGGTCAGGGAGGTTAAACGGTGACTAATTCGGCCATTCAGCGTCCCCTCCGCCGCTCGGGGGACACCCGCCGTGCCGTGACACCGCCCGTGTACCCCCGGGGTCACCCATATGATTCCTTCCCCCAGCCTGGGTGGGGAGGAGGTGGGCACAGGGTGGTCTCAGGGTCCCCCAGACCGATGGTGGGGATCAGGACTGGGTTTGTCACTGAGCCACGGCAGCACCGATGGATCCTTTACCCACCGCGTCCCCCGGCCCGAGGAGGAGGCGCTGGTGCCAAGAGGCACCTGCGGTCGGGCCGTGTCCCCCGCGGAGGGGACAATGCTGGGAACTGGTGTGAACAATGGTGCCGACGGGAAGCTCCCGGGCCCCCTCCCCAGCCGCCCCCGCGGAAGCGGCCCCCCAGCCCGGCCGTGCTCCGGCGGCAGGAATCCCGCCGGGCCGGTCAGTGGAGTCACCCCGGCCTGGCCTGTGGGCGAGGCTCCCGCCAGCACATCCCCCACGAGAAAGGTGTTGGGAGATTTCGGGGAGGGGGCACACACCTCCCTGCCCTCAGCAGCCCCTTCCCACGGGGGGCTGTGCCCTGGGGGAGGGGGGGGTCGCAGGGGATTAGGGATGGGGACAGCCAGGGGTGAGCTGTACCTAAGCCTAGCGCTTTATCTGCATAGGAATCTGCTCCGGGGCTGGACACTCCCTTTGCCCTTCACCGGGAGGGATTGGCCCCAGCAAACCCTGCACCCCCGTGCCTGGAGAGGGGCTGTGGCCTCGGGCACCCCCAGCCCTGAGTCAGACATCGCCTTACTGGAAATCACGTCCCCAGCGCCTCCGAAACGCCGGGGCCCTCGCCAATCCTTAGCTCTGGTTTTTACAAATTACTTTCTTTTTCTGAATAAGTGCCCTCTCCGACCCCAGCGCGGGTCCCGGCGTGCCAGAGGCCGGGGGCTGTGTATGGGCTGGGAGTGGGACGGGAAACGCGCCATAAATGTGTTTATTCTTGGTTAAAGAACTCGTTAGTGTGCGCGGGCTCTTCCCCAGCCCAGCGTGGCCCCTCGGCTGTCCGCGGGACAAAGGGATTCATCCCCGGGGGCTGCCAGAGGAAGGAAGGAAAGAAAAGGAGAGAAGGAGCCCCTCAGCTTGTCACCGCTGGTCCTGCTACCTGCCGAGACAGGGTGGGCTCTCCCCGCCGCTCCCTGAGTTGTGTTTTTTCCTTAAATACAGGAATCTGGGGGAGTTTAGCCCCTGGAAGTTTAGCCCGGTGCATCCCTGTTGCAGTGGCCCTTGGTCTGTCCCCAGTCCCGGCTCACGTCACGGTGTGCACGTCCCAAACCGGTTTTGGAGAGAAGGAGGAAAACCGAGAGTGTTGCCACTTCCTGGCGATGGAAAAGAAACTTGAAAATTAATCCCCGAGGCCTGAAAACCCGGAACCGAGCGGGGGGAAGGGGAGGTGTTTTTAACTCGGACGGGAGATGCAGGGACACGGACTCCTCCTCGTGGGCCAGACAGGGGACAAGGGACTCCTGCCGAAGGGGGGATTTGCCTGGCACCAGCATGACCCCCGGCATTCCCGGAGCTTTGTGAAATGGCGCTTCCCCTCCTGCTTGTAATTCCCCCCCTTGCCCCAGCTCGGGGGGAGGTCGGACCCCCGGCACACACCGCGCCCGTGCCGAGGGCTCTCCCGCATTCCTGGCATTGCCAAGGGGCCGCCTCCCGCCCGCCCTTTGAAAGCCATAGGGTTGGGATTTTCCTGTAATCTGGTTTGAAACATTAATCCGGTCATCCACACCAAACGCCGGGCCGGCATCCTGCCGGGGCGCTGGGCCGGGGTCAGGGCCACCCGCCCACCTCCTGCCTAATTCCTCCTCCACTTAATTATAGATCTGCTGGCAACGGCCATCTGGCTCTGTGTCCTCAGCCGGCCGGGGGCTGGGGCCGAGGGGGCTGCGCTGTGGCCAGGTGGGCTGGACACTGTGGCCAGAGCCGGCCCTGCCATTGGCATCCATCGTTCACCCTGGGGTGGGTCAGCTCGGGGAGCTCTGGGTGCGTGGAGTCAGATCCCCCCAGCCCGGGGGACTCTCAGGGAGGTGGTGGGCATCTCCTGCTGCCCCCAGCCAGGCTGGGATGGCTGTGCCACAGCGTCCCCTGGCACCACACCCTGCCACGGTACCCCATGGTAAGAGGATATTCCTGGGGCAGCTGCGTTATGGATTAAGTCGTTTCCACTTCCCTAATTACGAAACATAAATGTATTGACTCAGCGGCACAGGGCGGCCTTGCCTGTGGCTCCTGCCCGCCGGTACCTTTGCACTGAGACGCTGCCTGTCCCTGCAAGGAACTGGCTTTGAGCTGAGCAGAAACCAGGGTTGTGAGCAGGAGGCAGGGCACGAGCACCGGGCAGGGATCAGCACCAAGCAGGCACAAGACTCAGCACCTGCTGATTTCGGTGCAGCAGTGCCAGCAGCTGCCAGCCTGTGCCAAGCTCAGCTGCGCACTGGGTTTCGCACGCTGCCGAAACCAGAATGTTTCTGTTCCTCAATTTGCATTCTGAGCCCCGCTGTCCCAGCTGTCCTGCGCTGCCGTTGGGGCTCACGGGGCGCCGGCTGCTTTGCCGTTGGCTGTGGATGGCGTCAATGCAAGGAAATCCTGCGAGGAGCTGCTGGGAGTCACTTGTCTCTGTCCCCTTCAGTGTCCTGCCTGCGCTCAGGGGCAAGAGGAAGCAGGGGTGGCAAGGGAGGACAGGGGCAGCTTGGCAAATGCCACTCTGTCACACCCCACAGTGCACCCCGGGCATGTCCTGGCCATGGCTGGGCATGTTGTTGTCCCACAGTGCTGCCGGATGAGCACCTTGGGCAGGTGCCCATCTCTGGCAGTTGGTTCTGCTGGCAGTGGCAGACCTAAAACAGGGTTTGAGGGGTCCCAAGGGGGACCTGTTTCTCTGCTTGGCACTACAGTGGTCAGTGAGCAACTGCCAAGTGCAGTGAAGCTGTCAAAGCCTTGCCAGTAACCGTCAGCAGCAGCTTGTGCAACATCCTTTGCCCGGCAGCCGTGGCGGGTGTGCCGGCAGGGCTGTGAGGTCACCGGGCAAGAACAGGGATCCCTCTGCCCACCATCCCTGGGGACCCCCATGGCTTCATCCCATTTGGGCAGGGGTGAGAGTGGCTGCAGCCAGCTGAGCTTGGCATGGGACCACCGGGGCTGGTGGAAGGCCGGCACACAGGGCAGCTGCCCGCCGCGGCCACTAATCCCCCTGTCCTGGCCGGCCACGCTCTCCTCAGCTGACGGTTAATTTTCTTTCATCCTCTTAAACGCGTCCATTCCCCTCGGGACTGAACCCGGGGCGGGGGGGATCATGACCCCGAGGGTCTTGGCAGTGGATGAACCAGCGTGTTTGGCACTTCCCCAGGATGGCTCCGCACCCTGCAGGATCAGATGCTGGGGAAGCCCTTTCTCCGTGTGTGTGGCTTTTGGAGCTGCTCAAGGAAACGGGGGAGGCTGGATTGGCGCCGGCCCAACATCCGTCAGCTGGCACAAGTAGCCCAGTGCAGCTCAGCCCCAAAAATCACGGCGGTGCTGCTGTGCCATGGCTCACTCCCCCCGCACCACTCCCACACCAGACCCCTTGCTGGGGCACTGGGGTGGGAGAGGGGGTTTGAGGGTCTCTGCTGGTGGTGCTGGTGGCTCCTGCCCTTGCCCTGGGGGTGTGCAAGAGGCTGGTCGAGCCTGCCGAGTTTCCCAAGGGAACTGGGGGGGTTTATGGCCCCGCTTATCATGCGGCCCCATTGATCCCTTTGATCGGTGCCGGCGGGCGAGTCCAGCCCTGCGAGATCCGGATCCTCCCTGCGGGGTTGCAGGAGGAGGGGGCTCAAGCCCCTCACTTATAGCCAGGACAATGTCCACCCATCCACCTGCCCACAGTCCTGGTGCCACAAGGGCGTAGCCATGGAGGGAGTGGGCACATCAGTGACCTAGTGACCAGCAGCAGTGGCCCCGCAGTGCGTGCCTGGCGTATTATGGGGGGGTATTTATAGGCCCCTCCCGGCCCCACTGACAGTTGTTCAGAGTTGTCATTGAGAAAAGCGGAGCTGTGGCAGCCACTCCTGTTGGTGTGGCTGGGCACCGCCTGCCCCCACAACCCCTGTTCCAACACCCTTCCCGGGATGAGGGGGGGCGGATTATCCACCAGCCTCCAGGCAGAAACAGCGCTGGGCTTCAGGAGAGGCCGCGTGGCGTGGTGCGGTGTGGTGTGTGCCTCTGGCGTGGCGGGCGCTCCAACCGGCCGATCCTGCGCCATAAATCAGGCAGGAATGTGCCGGGCTGGCGGGGTGGGGGGTCCCAGCTGGAGATGCCCCAAGCAGAGCTGGTGATTGAGGTGCAGCATGTCAGAGCCTGGCCCAGCTCTGCCTTCCCCAGTGCAGGACATGTCCCTGCAGGGCCATGGCACACAAGCTCATGTCACACCACATGAGGCACTGGCTCCTGGCTGTGGCTCTCTGTGGCACCCAGAGTGTGGAGGGACCACGCTGAAACATAGCTGTGCTGAGCAGGCAGTGGATGCTAAAAATAACCGGGATCAGCGTTCCCAGGAGGAGCCAGGGCCGAGCACAGTGTTGGCAGCCTGAGAGCCACTTGGGCCATGATCCCAGCACTGGCATCCCGGAGCTGAGCTCCGAGCAGAGTGGGCAGGGAATGGCACAGTGGGGCACAGGTGAAGGTCAGCACAAGCTGCAGGAACCTCCTGGACCCGTACAGGGACTCTCAAGCCATTTAGTGTCTTTTAAGCCACACAGTTGCTGCAGTGGAAGCTGGGGATCTCAGGTAGGGGGACACATGGGTTAAGGGGGTTTCTGAGCATCTCTCTCTTCTCCTTATGCAGCTGTACGAGCTGGATGGTGACCCCAGGAGGAAGGAGTTCCTGGACGACCTCTTCAGCTTCATGCAGAAGCGAGGTGAGTCCCCAGCTGCGTGCCCACCTTGTGCCCACTCTGTGCTCACCCTGCTCCACCACACCCACCTTGCCCTCCCCGGGGCTGGGGGCTCATTTCCATGCCCCTCATTAGTGCCCCGAGGTCACAGCTCTGGCTGAGCTGCTGGTTAATCTTTAACCCCTCAGCACAGTGGGGTCAAACCTGCTGGGCTGGATCCAGTGCTTGCAGCCCCCCCTTGCCCCCCTCCCTTCACCCATCCCACCCAGACCTGCAGCCCCTCCCCACACAAAACCCCTGGCTGTGCACCCCCTCTTGCTCATGCCCTGGGTTATTGCAGGGGGCAAAGCTCCTCACTGTGCCCTCTCTCTGTCCGGGGAGAGGCCATAGTGGGGGGCCAGGGGTGGGAGGGGCTGAAAGCCAAGCGTGCTCCTGTTTGAGGGTCTGGTTCCTGCGTGGAAAACAGCTCTGGAAGTGCTGACACAGGGCTGGCTCCGGCCCTTTGTCAGACAGTACTGGGAAGGCACGTGTGCCTGTGTAGGGGGGCTGGGGTTGCTGGCTGGGTCCACCAGGGTTCCCCTGGCTCTGTCCCATCCCTTGGTTGTGTCCCCTGGGGTCTCCCTGGCTGTGTCCCCTACGATCCCCCCACCTGCATCCCCTGGGGTCACCCCACCTGCATCCTTCAGGGTCCCCCAGAGCCCCCTCACCACAGGGCTGGGAAGGCAGGGACCTCGATGAGAGAGCAAGTGCTGCCAATCCCTCCTCATGCTGGAGGGATGAGCCCCCCAGCGCATCAGAGACCCTCACAGCTGGATTGTGCTACCCCCGTTATAAATAGCTCATGTTACTGGGTGCCGGCTCAGCCCGAGGAACCGGCTCGGCCACGGCAGGGCTGTGGCTGGAAACTGCAAGTTTCTGTTTCCTTTGTTCGGGGCTGATCTCAGTGGGAGGGCCCGGGGGAAGAAGGGGAGGGAGGAGCAGGAGCCCCCCAGTCCCTTCTCTGCGCCACGGGGGTCTTGGTAGCTGCACCCCCATGTCGGGTAAGAAAGCAGCACCCCAGACCACTCTCTCCTCCCGCCGCTCCCCAGGGACCCCCGTGAACCGGATCCCCATCATGGCCAAGCAGGTGCTGGACCTGTACATGCTGTACACGCTGGTGACCGAGAAGGGGGGTCTGGTGGAGGTCATCAACAAGAAGCTGTGGCGGGAGATCACCAAGGGGCTGAGCCTGCCCACCTCCATCACCAGCGCGGCCTTCACCCTGCGCACCCAGTGAGCGGGGGCTCGGAGGGGAGGGGAGAGGGGCGAGTCCTTTGGGGGTCCCTCTGCCCTGTGCAGAGGACAGGGGCTCAGCACAGCCCTGTGTGGGAGCAGTGGGGAGGGAGCAATGGGGTGGCACACGGGAAATGGTGCCCAGCCACTGTTTCACCCTCACCATCCCTGCCCTTGTCCCGTCCGGCCGCAGGTACATGAAGTACCTGTACCCCTACGAGTGTGAGAAGCGTGGGCTGAGCAACCCCAACGAGCTGCAGGCAGCCATCGACAGCAACCGGCGGGAGGGCCGGCGGCAGGGCTTTGGTGGCTCCCTCTTTGCCTACTCGCCTGGTGGCACCCACGGCCTCCTCTCCTCACCCAAGCTGCCAGTGCCAGCACTGGGGCTGGCCTCTGCCACCAACGGTGGGGCCATCACGCCAGGCAAGAAGATCAAGAAAGGTAATGATTGTTCTGGGATCTGCCTGCTCCAGGGTTTGGCTGCTGCAGGGTCTGGGTGCCACAGGGTCTGGTTGGAAGCTGAGCCCCCTCCTGGTCCTGGGAATAACAAGGAGAGCTCAGGGAAGTGAGCAGGGGGGTGATGCTCCTCTCCCCTCCTTGGGCTCCCGGACTCAGCCCAGGGACCCTAATTCACCCATGTTTGAACTTTGGAGGGACAGCAGAGCACCAAACTGTTGTGCCAGGGTCAGGGACACCCTGGGGTGGTGGCACTCACCTACCCCTGTGCCTCCATCCCTGACACTCACTCCCCCGGCAGAGGAGGACTCTCCCATCCCCATCTCCATGCCCAGCCGGCTCCCAGTCTCACTGGCCGGGCACCCGGTGGTGGCGGCGCAGGCGGCCGCGGTGCAGGTGGCAGCAGCCGCCCAGGCCGCGGCACTGGAGCAGCTGCGGGAGAAGCTGGAGTCAGGAGAGCCCCCGGAGAAGAAGCTGGCACTGGTGACAGACGAGCAGCAGCGGCTGATGCAGCGGGCGTTGCAGCAGAACCTCCTGGCCATGACGGCCCAGCTGCCCATGAGCATCCGCATCAACAGCCAGGGCACGCGCTCGCCAGGTCAGTGCCGGCCCCGGCCGCCCGCCCCGGCCGAGCTCCCGGCCCCGGCGGGCTCCGTAACGCGGCTCTCCCCGGCAGAGAACCGCCCGGACGCCGCTGCCGCCACCAGCAACGGCACCAACAGCATCAGCATGTCCGTGGAGATCAATGGGATCGTCTACACAGGTGAGGGGCTCCCCCAGCTCCCCCCAGACTGCTGTGGGTGGGGGCTGCACACTCCCGCCGCCCTCTACCCTGTTCTGTAGCACGGCCACAGCACCCGTGGCTCTCTCTCTCCCCAGGTGTGCTGTTCGCCCAGACGCCCGGCCCTTCCTCCTCCTCTTCCTCCTCCTCCTCCTCTGCCTACAGCAAAGGCAACGGCGGCAGCAGCCGGAGCAGTGGCGGCAGTGGGATGGGGAGTGGCGGTGGCGGCGGTGGGAACGTGCCCCCCGCCCCGGCCGGCCTGGCCGTGCCCCCCAGCTCTACCTCCAACAGCGCTTCGCCTTAACACCCTGGAGCCTCGGGCCCCTCACGGCACCGGCGGCCATGGGGGGACGGGGTCGCACCGGGGGTCACCGGGGTCTTCTGAGGTCTCGCCCGAGGTCTTGCCAGGGTGTCTCTGGGGTCTCAACAGGATTTCACCGGGATCTCACCAGGGTTTCATTGAGATCTCGCCTGGGTCTCACTGGGGTCTCACCAAGGGTCTCGCCCGAGGTCTTGCCAGGGTTTCTCCAGGGTCCCATCAGGGTCTCGATGGGCTCTGCCCTTGTTCTCGTGTTGTTGGATTTTCCTTTTCCAGGCAGAAAAGCTTTAGCCCGGGGGGTTTTGCCGGAGCCGCCGGCTGTCCGGCTGCGCCGCTCCGGGACCGTTTACCTCACTCACATCACACTTTGCACTGTACATTTATTATTATTATTATTATAATTATTATTATTTTTTAACTCGTGTTACCTCCAGACAGACGCACGGACGCCTGCCAACGCGAGCTCTAGCGAAACCCCCCGGAATTCTAAAGGAAAAAAAAAAAAAAATCCTGAAAAACTTTGGAAATAGGGAGATATTTTATTCATTTCCATCCTTTTCCCTCCTTTGTTTTGGGAACTCCACTCTCTACAGGATTTTAAGAGGTTGTTTTTGATTGTTTTGTTGTAAATAGCTTCTATTTTATTCTCTAAAAAAAAAAAAAATCAAACTTTTAACATGCAAATTATATATATTAGTCTTCATCAGGGAATATGGGAGCTTGGAAAAAAAGTTGGAATCTCCTTTCTCCTCTACTTATCGGTGGTTGGGTCCAGCTCTGCTCCTTCCCCCACCGGCAAATCCTACTTTTTATCCCTCCCCCTGCATAAAACTACTGTTTAAAGCCAGTTTGGGCTTATTTCCTCCAAAAACAAGCAGGATCCAGAGGATGGGGATGCTCGGAGCTGCAGGACGCTCCGGAGCTCACGGAGAACCCGAAGGACCTGAGGATTTATTTTAAACCTCACAATCTCTTGTGTTTTTTTTACTATTCCTCCCCCAAAAAAGAAAAATT